>NC_137890.1:122515237-123115237 GCF_963455335.1 Martes martes
TATATGTATGTATGTACATATGTATACATGTACATATATACATATATACATATATGTACACACACATATATGTATATATGTATATATACACATATATACATATACATATATACAAGTTTTTCTTTATTTAACATTTGGGATATATATATACACACACACACAAATAAGGGTAAACACGATGAAGGGATGAAATATGACTGTAAAGATGAAAATTTAAAAAGATTCTAAAAAAGGAATTGATAAGAAGTTAGTTAAAAAAAGAGGAAAGAATGTGATCTGGCTGGAGAGTAGAACAAAGCTATGCACTAGATTTAGGGTATATTTTGATCTATTAGAAGAACTTGTATCCCAAAAGTGTAAAGAAAAAAAACCTATATGTATATAAGAAATAAGCTTAAATACAATGGAGGGATAAAATATAACTATAACAGTGAAAATTTAAAAAGATTTTTAAAAAGGTATTGATAAGATAAAATAGTTTAAAACCTTAAAATAGGAAAGAGGAAAAATTAAAAAATAGTATAAGAAAAAATAAAATTAAAAATATTTAGCTTTGAAAGACTAAAGGATCATGGGGAAATAGCCATGAATTCTATGTGTTACTTTCCCCTAGCTCTGGAGTTCCGCAGTTCTCATTTATCAGTGAACTTGGTCTTGGCTGCCTGTTCTTGCTGATCTTCTGGGGGAAGGGCCTGTTGCAGTGATTCTCAAATGTCTTTGCCCGAGGCAGAATTACACCACACTTGCCAGGGTCCAGGCTAGGCAATCTGCTCAGGTTCACTCTTGGTAACTTTTGTTCGGTGAATGCTTTCCATACAGCTTTGGAAGATGGGAATGAAAATGGCAGCCTCCCTATCTCTAGCCCCGTAGGAGCCAAGAGCTCAGGGCCCCACTCTTCAGTGTGCCCTCAGAGAAAAGCCTTCAATCCCTCCCGTCTTGCTGGTCTCTGGCCACGCCCAAGCTCACCAGCCTGTGACTGAGCATTTCTATCTCTGGTGCATGGCCCCATTTGGAGTCAAACCCAGCAAATTCCTGCTGCGTGCTCCCACGCCACTCCTCACAGAGAAGGAAGGGGATTCTCCCCAGATCTGCTGCTTGCTAGATCCCTCCTCAAATAGCAGTGGCCCAATTGTGCCTTGGATCATGGTTTAGGGTAATCCTGAGCTGAAAGCCCACTGCTCAGCTCTGTCTCTGTAGCCAGGTTCTATACTCTGATATGTGGGAGCTCTGCCACACTCAGTCACCTTTGGTCTTTTTATGCCCCCCTGGGTCCTGAGACCACACTGTTCCCATGAGCACTCCATCCCCCTGCTTAGCCTCTGGAGCAATGTCCCAAGTGGAGCAGACTTCTGAAAGTTCCAATTTTGTGCTCCACTGCTCTCTCACTTGCCGGGAGCTGGCCCCTCCCCACCACAGTCTAATTTCCTGTCACTTCAGTTCACTTCTCCACACATCCTACCTTCTGGAAAGTGGTCAATTTTCTTTTCCTAGTATTGCTGTCCTTCTTCTCTTCTATCTCCTGTTGAATTTGTAGGTGTTCAGAATGGTCTGATAACTATCTAGCTGAATTCCTGGAACCCCATCATATCTTGGTTTCCTACTCCTCTGCCATCTTGCTCCTTCTTCCTTTTTTAAACTTTTAATTCTTAAATCCAGAAGCATTTTTAGTGTGTTATGTGAGGTGGTGATCTGATAGGTTTTTTCAAATATCAAAATGTTCTCAATATTACTTAATGAATAATCTGTCCCTCCCACTGATTTTTGATACTTCCTTGAAAATATATTAAGTTCTTGAGTCTCCTAGGTCTGCTTCTGGGCCAGCTATTCTATTCTGTTGATTGGTGTGTCTATTCTCTTGCCACCACCACCCTACTTTTAGGGCTTCCTTTAAAATAAAGCAAAATGAAAATTAAAAAAAAAATTAGTAGCATTGCATAGAAGGAGCTCTTTCCTACTGAAATATTTTTTTTTTTTTTTGGTGGCATAAGTGAATAAAGAAAACTCCATGGATGAGCATGGATGCCAGCAGTTTTAGGGGAGTAAAGAAAAAAGGGTTACATGCTTACAGATGGTTAAAATAAGGGAAAGGGTAAGTGAAGAAGCAGTATCTGTGGAGCGTATTCCTTAAATGGGCACAATAGCCAACATGGAGAGACAGAACAAGACTATGTAGAATGCAGAAAATGAAAAGTACAAGAGAAAAGAACAAAACAGGAAAATAACATAAAAAATGTAGAGGAAGAGGAAGATGGAGGAACAACAAGATGATTTATTAGAAGAGAAAAATGATATGAATAGTATTACATTCACAGAGCTTTTTACAGTAGTATTTCTGCAAATATGTAAGGTATATAGTGTATTTACATACAAAATGGAAGCACACAAGGCCCAACTCATGTAATAAACAAAGACATACAATAACAGAATGATATATCAACATTAATGACAGATGGAACAGATTGAGACAGGAACCTCGCTCCTCAGAGTAGCAAATCACAACCAATTCTCTCCATAGTTGGATTGATGATCAAGAAAGTTCACAAGTGTTGAGCCTACTTAGACATACCTGAAACTGTTAATAGATGTTTAATTTTCCAGTTTGATAAATTTGTTTATGATTCTACATCTGTTCATAATTCAATTTGCTTTAGGTAGTACAACATAGAAAGCAGAATACAGGCTTTGGAATTACACAAGCTTTGGCTCTACATTCTAGAGCTAGAGATCCAGAGTCCTGTTTTTGGTGTTCTGTTGGCATGATTGAGCCATATTAACTTTGTAATTCTGGATAAGTTATCTACTGTATCTAGGTCAAATTCCTCAGTAAAATGAAATTAGTATTAAGTACCTCAGAGTGTTTTTCTAGTAATTTTATAAGATTATCAAATCTTCAGGAGGGTAACTGGCACATGATCAGTTTTGTATACTGCATTTTTTTTCTGTGAGCTTCTTAGCCTGCAAGGTCCTTGAAGACAAAGACCCTGTGTGTATTCCCTGATGTTTCCCTGGTGTCTAAATCCATACCCAAAACATCAGAAATGCTCAATAATATCTGCTGAAAAGAAATACTTGCATGGAATCTAATCGCCATCAAATTTCTGTTCTATTTTTAACCCATTTGTTTCTTTTTGGGCTTGAAAAGTCAAGAGTTACAAGTATGATAGGAGAGAAGAGAGTAGACAAGAACACAAGTTTGCTTTTTCTGCGTCTACTCTCCAAATGTAAAAACATCTCTTCTTGTCAAGAGTTCTAAATGCAGCATCATCTAGAGGATGCCACACTTCAAGTCAGTATCAACTAAAACATTAGGTAGAGACAGCTCCCTGGTAGGAACCAGTTAACATCCAGGTAAGAACAAGTGTGGTTGGCACTGAGGCAAGGGGCTCGTGACAGGTGGTGCGTAACCTGGCAGAGGAGACCAGGAGGAAACAGAGTGTGAGGGCACAAAAACAGACTTCTACCTTGTAATTCTCCATAAGCTGGTCTTTCTGTTTTATTCTGCAAATTTTGCAAGTCCAAATGTAGTTAGGAGATAGAATTTTGTGGATGGATTCTAAATAAAATGCACGCTACTCTTTATCCTGGAGCATACATTCTAAACCAAAGAGCTTCCTTTCAGAAATGAATTTTGATGTATTGTTGGCTTTGAAGGAAATGTAGCTTGGCTTCAGCCACATTACTTACTCAAGCCTCCTGATAACCATGAAGAAGAAAATTAAGAAAACTAATCAAATATTACACAACCCAGGTGTCCACAAGCTTAACTAGTCTGTGGATGTCAATTATGAGAGGGAGGTATCACATTGCAGTAGTAACTCAGATTTTCTGTTTAACAGTATTATTTGTTTACATGTTCTACTACCTATTTGACCTAGCCTATTTGTACCCTTAGCCTAATCTACCCACACACAGTCCATTGGTTACTGATGATTTGGTCAAATCACCCTCTCATTCTGTCCATGTACCTATCAACCAAGGTAGACAAAAGTGATTTTAAAAGTACAAAGAATTTTCTGAACAACAAATGAGTCAAAGAAGAAATCAAAAAGGAAATGAAAAAATATCCTGAAATGAATGAAAACGGAAACACAACATGTTGAAATCTATACAATGCTGCAAAAGCAGTTCTAAGAGGACATTTATAGTGATAAATGCCAAGATTAAGAGAAAGGAAAGATCTCAAACAACCTAGCTCTATACCTTAAGGAACTAAAAAAAGAACAAAGTAAATCCAAAGTTAAGAGAAAGAAGAAAATAGCAAAGATCAGAACAGAAATAGAGGCCAGAAAAAAATAGAAAAGATCAACAAAACTAAGAGCTCTTAAAAAAAAAAAAGGATTAAAAAATCTGACAAATCTTTGGCTAGATTAAGGAAAAAAGAAGACTCGAAGTCAAGTGAAAGAAGAGACATTCCTACTGATACCACAGATGCAAAAAAGATCATAGAGACTACTCTGAGCAATTAGATACCCACAAATAGGTTAATCTAGAAGTAATGGATAAATTTCTGGAAACAGAATGTACCAAGACTGAATTATGAAGAAATAGAAAATCTGAACAGTCAATAACAGGTAAACAGATTGAATCAGTAATCAAAAACTTCCAACAAGGAAAAATCCAGGAGCAAATGCCTTCACTGGTAAATTCTACCAAACTTTTAAGGAATCGTTTACACCAATCCTTCTTAAACTCTTCCAAAATGTTGAGGGTGAGGGAATAGTTACAAACTAATTCTATAAGGCTGGCATCTCTCTAATACCACAGACAGATATGAAAGATTATAAAACTATAGGCCAATATTCCTGATGAATACTGATGCAAAACTTCTTAACAGAATATTCTCAAACTGAATTCAATAGCACATTAGAAGGATCATATATTTTGAATATTGTGACCAAGTGAGATTTATCTCTTGGGAATCAAGAAGGGCTCAACATATCAAATCAATACATGTGATACACTGCATTAATAGAATGAAAGATAAAAATGATATCATCTCAATAGATGCAGAAAAGGCATTCGGAAAAATACAACATCCTTTCATGATAAAAACTCTCAATTAATTGGGTAGAGAAGGAAAATACTTGAATATAATAAAGGCCATACAGGACAAACCCACAGTTAACATCATATGCAACAGTGAAGGGTTTAAAGATTTTTCTTTTAAGATCAGGAACAAGACAAAGTTCCTACTCTCACCACTCTTATTCAACATAGTACTAGAGTATTCTTTTAAAGAAACAAAGGGTATCCAAATCAGAAAAGAAGAACTAATCAGTGAATTCAGTAAAGTTGCAGTACGTAAGCTCAACATACAGAAATCAGTGTGTTTCTAAACATTAGTGACAAAATATTTAAAAAAGAAAAGTCCATTCATAATAGCATCAAAAACAATAAAACAGGAACAATTTTAATCAAGGAAGTGAAACATCTGTACTCTCAAAACTACAAGACTTTGATGAAAAACAATGAAGAAGACAAAAGCAAGTGGAGAGATATCCCATGTTCATGAATTGGAAGAATATTGTTTAAATGTTCATACTACCCAAAGTCATCTATAGATGTAATATAATCCCTATCAAAATTCTAATGGCATTTTCCACAAAAACACAAAATCTTAAAATTTATGTAACCCCCCCAAACCTCAAATAGCCCCAAACAATCCTGAGGAAGAAAAGCATTATACTTCCTGATTTCAAACTATATTACAAAGCTATAGTAATTAAAACAGTACGGCACTATCATAAGACACCTAGACCAATGGAACAGATTTGAGACCCAGAAGTAAAACACCATCTGCATGGTCGACTAACACTTAACAAGGAAGTTGAAAAGACTCAACAGGGAAAGAATAAGTCTTTTCAATAAATGATGTTGGGAAAACTGGATAACAGGATGCAGAAAATTGAAATTGGACCCTTATCTTAAACCATGCACAAAAATGAACTCTTGGTTGCCTGTAGACTTAAACATAAGATTTGAAACCATAAAACTCCTAGAAGAAAGCATAGGGGAAAAAGCTCCTTGACATTGGTCTTAGCAATGATTTTTGGATATGGCAGTAGAAGCACAAGCAACAAAAGAAAAAACCAATAAGTGGAAGTACATCAAACTTTTAGAAAGCTTCTGCACAACAAAACAACAACATGAACAACAACCAATCAACAAAATGAAAAGACAACATACAGATGGAGAAAATATTTGTAAAGCTCATATCTATCTGAAAAGTGGTTAATATTGAAAGTATATAGCCAAAACAAACAAACAAAAAACCAACCCATAATCATACAACTCAATAGCAAAAAAAAAAAAAAAAAAAAAAAATCTACTTAAAAAATAGGTGGAGGAACTGAATAGACATTTTTCCAAAGAAGATACACAGATAGATAATAGGTACATGAAAAGATGTTCAACATTACTTATTGTAAGAGAAAAGCAAATCAAAACAATGAGATATCACCTCACACCTATTAGAATGGCTGTTGTCAAAAAGACAATAGATAACAAGAGTTGGCAAGGTTGTTGAGAAAAGAGAATCCTTGTGCACTCTTGGTGGAATTACAAATTGGTGCAGCCACTATGGAAAAGAAGATGGAGGTTTCTTTAAAAATTTAAAATAGAGGCACCATATGATCCAGGATTCCCACTTCTGGGTATATATCCAAAGGAAATGAAAACAAAATCTTGAAGAGATGTCTGCATTCCCATGTTTATTATACCAGTATTCTCAAAAGCCAAGCTATGAAAACAACCAAAGTGTCTGTCAGTGGAGGAATGAATAAAGAAGTGATATAAATACAAATCATTTAGCAATGAAAAAGAAGGAAATCCTGTCATTTGTGAAAACATGGTTGGACCTCAAGGACATTATGCTAGGTGAAATAAGTCAGAGCAAGATAAATACTGTATGAACTCACATATGGAATCTAAAAAAAAGCCAAACTCACAGGAACAGAATAGAATGGTGGTTACTGGGGGCTGCAAGATCAGAGCAATGGGGAGATGTTGGTCAAACTTCCAAACTAATTTGGAGTACAACTTCCAATTAGAAGGTAAGTTCTCAGAATTTAATGCACAACATGGTTAATTATAGTTAACAATATTGTATAATATATGTGAACTTTGCTAAGTGAGTACATCTTAAATAGTCTCACTGCAGGGGTGCCTGGTTAGTTCAGTTGGTTAAGTGTCCAATTCTTGATTTTTGGCTCAGGTCATGATCTCAGCGTTGTAAAATCAAGCCCTGCCTCAGGCTCTGGATGTAGAGCCTGCTTGGGATTCTCTCTCTCTCTCTCCCTCTGTCCCTCACCCCCAATCTCTTGCTCTAAAAAAAAAATTATATATATATATGTACATATACATATATATGTCCCACCAAGAGTGCACATATATATTTGATTATATATTATATTTAAAATATATCTATATATTTATTAATATTTATATATGTATATTATATGTGTGATGGAGGTACTAACTAATGCTACGGTGGTAATTATTTTGCAGTCAACACATTGTATACCTTAAACTTATAAAATGTCTTATGTCAATTATACCTCAATAAGGCTGAAAATAAATAATTGGAATACTAATATTTCTAAGTCTAAAGTTTGTGTTACCTCAAGGTATCTTCAAATATCTTCACAAGAATTTAAATATTTTTAAAAACAACTTTTAAAAAAACACCTTTAAAAACCCAATTAATATTACATGATATACCATGAGCAGAAGGGGGAAGTAATGGGTTAGTAATTTCACAGATTAAACCACAGAGTCTCGTAGCTTAAAGAAGGTTGGAAAGCACTACATTAAAATATAAATTGAAAAAGGAGAAAGGTGAAGGTTAGTGGATTCAGATATTCAGGGAGTCACTCAATGTTTAAACATGGTCCTCTATGCCTCTACATTTTATCTATATTAAATATATGTATATTAAAATATATATCAATTAATATAAATAAATATAAGTTATAAATGAAATAGATATAAAAATGTAATATATAGATATCTATAAATATATTATATATAAATATTTATAAATATATATATGATTATATATATAAATATATAAATAATAGAAATCCAACAAAATGCAAGATAGATAAATACAGATTGAATATTTAACATAGCAGCAAATTTCAAAACAAATGCTAATTATAGCTATTTCCTTTCTCCATGGATTTTTTTTCTTAAGTACCAGGGAAGTACATGGAAAAAAATGAAAATCCAAGGAAGTTATGTATTTTATTTTGAATATTTATATTTAACATACCTGTGTAAAGTATGGGGAAATTAGGAAAATAGAATTAGGAATCTGAGAAGTTAAAAGTCCATGAAGTATATTTTAAGCAGACATTTGTACAGCAGATGCTTTTTTTTTTTTTTTTTAAGGTGTTATTTGTTTGACAGAGAGAGAAAGATAGCACAGACAAGGGGAATGGCAGGCGAGGAAGAAAGCTCCAAGCAAGGAACCTGATGCAGGCCTTGATCCCAGAACTTTGGGATCAAGACCTGAGCCAAAGGCAGACAGTTAACTGATTGAACCACCCAGGCGCCCCCAGCATATGTTTTTGTTTCATATTTGAAGTATAGGAAAAATGAACATCATTTTTAATAATTTATATATATTAATTAAGCATAATTATGCATAATTTATACAGATGCATAATTTATACAAATGCCTATAAAATTACTAAACAATCCTATGGTGAATATTACTAGAAGAATTGATTTCCACTCTTCTATGTATAAATTCCTTAACAATGTAATTTCATTTTAACAACCAAAAAAAAGTAAGAACTATGACACAAACCTAAAGCAGTTTTATTATGATGCTGTTAATTTGCATCCATGTATAAAACAATTCCGTATTGTGATTGCTCACACTGATTTGGGAAATTCTTATTTTTTCTTTTTTTAGAGATGAAGGAGAGGGGCAGAGTGAGAGGGAAAGAGAGAATCCCAAGCAGGCTCACTAGGCTTGATCTCACAACCCTGAGATCATAACTTGAGACAAAATCGAGTCAGATATGTAACAGACTAAACCACCTAGGCATCCTGATTTGGGAAATTCTTTAAGAGGGTTTTTGGCATTTCCAGGACATTAGGCTTGGTGTATTTTCTATGTTATAAAAGCCTCCTTGTCAAAGTGCTTCATGTGTGTATTTTATCTTGTTTTCTAATGGGGAAAATTGGAAACAGAGATAGAGTTTTGTATGTCTGTTGTTGACTTATAAGAATGCTTGTGTAAGGTTCTGTCTCGGAGCTCTGTCCAGGAAGCGCTCAACTGTGTGAACTAGCTGAGTGAAGGGTGTGTGTGGACATCTGAATAATTTTTGATTTAGGATAGAAGACCTTACTCTCTGTGGTGTTGGAGCAAGAGCCTAACAGGGAAGGGGCTAGGTTGTAGACTCACTTGGTCCACAGACTTGAAGAAGACACTGAACTTCTTTTGCCTCAGTTCTTCAACTCCTCTGACAGAAGTGCAAGGCTGCTGAGGGGCCCAGCCAGGCCCAGTGGTTACATGTTTTACAAATCTAGAGGAATTTGATGAGGATGGTGCTAACTAAGGACATCAGGGCCAATGCACAGCAGGAGCTCAGCAAACATTTGTGGTGAGGCCATGGGCTCACACTGAAAGCAGGAGCTTAAGGCAGGGACACGCCAGAAGCAGAATCTAAACTCTACATAAAGTAAATTGACTTTCCTTTTGAAGTCCTTCCTTTGTGAGTGTGGAATTTGTGATAGGAAACTGGTTTGCTTAGGGTGGTATGAATTGTGTGGGGTGTGGCACAAATGAGCTGCTACTTTTGTTTCCATTTTTGATTTCCAGGTTTCTGTGAGTTTCTCTCATCTTGTTTCCTGTTTTTCCTAAAAGCTGGAGTATATGAATATCTTTTTTCCTGCAGGTGTTAGTAACCTCTTTATCCTTCCGGACATTCTCAGCGTCATTGCCTTTCATGTTGGATTCGATTGGGTGAGTAACGTATTAACAAAAATGAAGATTCTCATAGCAAGGGACTTCTGTGTGAACACTCGTATGAAGCATTCTCACTTGGAGGAAGGATGCAGATCTTAAAGTCCATACAATAAATTTTTGGAATCTCAGTTACGTTTTAAAGAATATGACCTACTGTAGAATTTTGTTAAACCTGGCTTTGTCATTAACCAATGCCAACAAACTGTCAGTAAATTATGAAACATCACCCCATATAACTGAGAAAGCCCATCATAACACTACTTGAAAGAGTCTTACTGTATATAATGCACATATCTGCACACATATGTATGTTATTAAGGTGTGATATATACTATTTACATTCATTTCTTCATGTTTTCATGTTTCTTACTAAAACCTCATATTTTGGGGGCACCTGGGTGGCTCAGTGGGTTAAAGCCTCTGCCTTCGGCTCAGGTCATGATCCCAGGGTCCTGGGATCGAGCCCCGCATCGGGCTCTCTGCTCAGTAGGGAGCCTGCTTCCCTTCCTCCCCCTCTGCCTGCCTCTCTGTCTACTTATGATCTCTGTCTGTCAAATAAATAAATAAAATCTTTAAAAAAAAAAAAACCTCATATTTTGAAAAGAAACTTTTTTTCTTTTTAACTCTTTACATGCTTCCTGCTTAGAATCCATGGATAATACCATCCTGTATAGGGTATTTGATTTTCATGTCCTTGGGTTTTATGTTATATTATTTTTCCTTCCTTGGCAAAAATTCTTACTGCTTAGAGAAGTGACAGCTCACCCTCAGTGTCACTGCTGGCTTCCCAAGCAGCTGGAAGGACTTCTGCTCTTTCGGCTTCCCTGGGGATTACTCTGGGCTGGAAATTCTCAGCCTCAACTAGAGTTTAGCAACAGTTAGGAAAAACAAAAGAAATCTAATTTTCCAAAATCAAGTTTACTAAGACTCCTATCTTTTCATATAACCATCCACTGTTCTGAAGGGTGACTCTTAGGACACCCGATTGTTAAAAGACATTCTATCAGGAAAAGAACCCTGCTACGTTGGGATAAAATGTAGAGGCATATAGGACCATGTTTAAACATTGAGTGACTCCCTGAATATCTGAATCCACTAAACTTCACCTTTCCACTTTTTCAATTTATATTTTAATATAGTGATTTCCAACCTTCTTTAAGCTATTACACTCTGTGGTTTAATCTGGGAAATTACCAATCCATTACTTCCCCCTTCCTGCCCATGGTATATCATGTACTAAATTGTGTTATAGTATTAACTGGGTTTTTAAAGGGTTTTTTTAAAGTTGTTTTTCAAATACTTAAATTCTTGTGGAGATATTTGAAGATACTTTGAGGTAAGACAAACTTTAGACTTAGAAATATTAGTATTCCAATTATTTATTATTTTCAGCCTTATTGAGGTGTAATTGACATAAGACATTGTATAAGTTTAAGGTGTACAATGTGTTGACTGCAAAATAATTACCACTGTAAAATAGTATTCCTCTTCCCCTGTTCTCTTCCTTATGCTGCCTTATTTTTTTCATAACACTTAACTATATTCTGACATAATTATATATGTACTTTTTGCTTCCTGTTTGGCTTTGTCTCCTCCACCAGAACGAAAACTCCATCAGTGAATGAACTTTGTGTATTACTGTATGCCTGGCATCTGGAATAGTGTCTGATACTTAGTAGGTATTTAATCATACTCGATGAATGAACAAGTCATACATGCGTAGAAGAATGAGCTGATGACTAGAATGGAGGCTGTTTTAAGGGGAAAGAGCAATTCCCATTTACTTATGGATGGCAATTGAGAGTGCTTGTAATCTAAAATAAACTAGAAGTACAAGGAGGAATATTAAATAATACAAAGAATGACAGGAAAATTTTGGCTAAAGTGAGTGGTAAAGATGGTATTCTAGATATGATGACTCACTGAAATGTTTTTACCATCTGATTATAGTAAAATAATTTCCTCCCTGGTAATGCATATCTTATGTCTTTCTAATACATTTAATCCATTTGGGTTGCTAAGCATGTTTTTCAATTCATCTTAATTTTAATAATCTATTTCAAAATTTTTGGCATTTACTAGATTTAGGATACTGTTGTCATCTTAGAAGCAATAATATATGAGTATCAGAATACCACCTATGTACCAAACATTGTTTTAAGCATTTTACAAATATTTTCTTATTTAATCCTCCCCCCAAACATACTTGATGTAGGTATTCCCATTATCCCCATTTTGTAATGCTCAATTTGTAATGAGGAAATTGAGGCACAGAGAGATTAAGGCAGTGGGACTTCAGAAGCCATACTCCTAACTCGCTGGCTTTGCCATATTGTGTGATTTATTTTGTTGTTGTTGTTTTGTGATGACTATCAGTTTATTATTCCTGTTAATCTCTGTATTCCATTGAAATACCTTGAAAGTATCCCCTGATTTCTCTGGCAAATTCTAAATATGTGATTCAGTCTATTTAAACTACTACTGGTTGTTGTTCTCCTAGATTTAATCATAGTGTATTTTTAGGTTGGTTGCTTATTTTATTGCTTATAATCTGTCCTTTCTTACTGGAATGTTGCCTTTTCAAGGGTAGAGACCCCTGTTTCATTCACTGCTATATTTCTAATGCATAAGTGCCTGGTATATAGCAAATGCTCAATAACTACTACTTGCATGAATAAATACTGACTGAATGAATTGTATTAAAAGTGTTTTTTTTTTCTATATGTAATGTGATTTAATCAGTTGGCCAATATTTATAAGCATCAGTTTTGTGCATAGTGTTGTGTTCTGTCTATGGCACTTGATAAATACCAGGTTGTCTTCCAAGCACTTTATGTAAGCAACTCTTTTAATCTCTACAGTGACCCTACGAGGTGGTCTGAAAAGATCCCCAAAAATGTTAAGACATGGCTTCTTTCCATATGGAGCTTCAAATCAAGTTGAGAAATAATACTAGTGGAAATGAAATTTTTAGAAAACAAAGAAAGTTTGCAATGTAAACATATAATTATTAAATTGTGACAACAGTCAAATTTTAGAAAAAAGGACTATAGGCAGGTATTTCAACTTTCGAAGGGAATTGGTAATTCATCTTGGTCTTAAATGATGGGAGGAATTCTGATAGATGAAGGGAGGAAGAGGATGATATCCCTGCAAAGAACAACTAAATTAAGGAAAAGACCAAGGATGATCCTTGGGGACTGGTAAAAGTGGTAAATGTCATTGAGCAGGTGGGAGGGGCCAGGCCATAGATAGCTTTGAAACCCAGGCAGAAAAGTTTGTACAGGAGGTGATAGATACCAGTAAATCCCTGTGTGTGTGTGTGTGTGTGTGTGTGTGTGTGTGTGTGTGTGATTTATAAAGTCAGGAAAATAAGTCTTCCAGCCATATGTGGATTAAATGGAATAGAGTATAAAACACTTGTCCCAGTTCTTGGCATGTAATAGCTATCACTAAATTGTAGCTATTATTTTTTATTGCTAATAATAATAATAGCAGAGAAAGTTTTGCCTTGAATTTTTGACCTGGATAAATAGACTCATTCTGCTTTATTTATGTCAGGTCTGTCTAATTTGTCTTTATATAAAGTTTAACTAATGATAGTATTGATTAAGACAAACACCTGGGATTCTCTATGAAGAATTGAGCAGACCCCACATATACTCTAGTAAAGAAAATGTGTTGTTTTAATATCATAGCCATAGGCCAAGCTAAAAAATAAGCACATGATGGTTGCCTGGGTGGCTTAGTAGGTTAAGCATCAGACTTGATTTTGGTTCAGGTCTTGCCCTTGATATCTTGGGATCCAGCCCTGCCTGCCTCAGGATCCACACTCAGCGGGGAGTCTGCTTGTCCCTCTCCCTCTATTCCTCCCCTGCTCATGCTCTTTCTCAAATAAATAAATAAAATCTTAAAGAAAAATCACATGACAAAGTTTCCAAACTACTTTCCAAACTACCAGCTAATTGTATTCTATTAAAATGTGCTATTTGCCACTGTGAAAACAGTCTGATATTTCCTCAAGAAATTAAAAATTGAATTACCGGGGTGCCTGGGTGGCTCAGTGGGTTAAGCCTCTGCCTTCAGCTCAGGTCATGACCCCAGGGTCCTGGGATCGAGCCCTGCATCGGGCTCTCTGCTCAGCAGGGAGCCTGATTCCCCCCCCCCCCTGCCTACTTGTGATCTCTCTCCCTCTGTCAAATAAATAAATAAAATCTTAAAAAAAAAATTGAATTACCATATGATACATTGATTCCATTTCTAGGTATATACACAGAAGAATTGAAGGCAGGATCTCAGATAATTGGTATACCGTGTTCATAGCAGCATTATTCACAATAGCTAAAATATGGAAGCAGTACAAGTGACCATAGATGGATAAATAGATATGCAAAAATGTGATGTACACACACACACACACACACACACACACACACACAGGAATATTAGTCAACCTTAAAAAGGAAAGAAATTCTGACAGAGGCTGCAACGTGGATGAACCTCTAAGACATTATACTAAGTGCGGTGAGCCAGTCACAAAAAGGTAAATATTGTATGATCCCATTTATATGAAGTACTTAGAATAGTCAAAAACATAGAGACAGAAAGCAGAATGGTGATTGCCAGGGGTTTGGGGGAGGAGGGAATGGAGAACTATTGTTTAATGGGTATAGATTTTCAGTTTTACAAGGTTAAAAGAGTTATGGAGATAAGTGGGGGTAATGCTTGCACAACATAATGAATGTGTTTAATATCCCTGAACTGTACACCTAAAAATAGTTAAAATGGTAAATTTCATGTTATGTGTATTTTACCATAATAAAAGAAATCGGGGAAAAGAAATGTTATTTGTAACTCTATAGAATCCAGTTACAGTTTTTGATATATTCTCATGGAAGATACTTCACTAAAATTCAGCTAGTATAAAAACAGGCATTTCCCAGAAGGATAAACAGAGAAGGCATAATAACCTTTGTAAGATCCTCCATAAACGTCAAAGGATGTGAGACTGCCTGTAGGGATTTTTGTTTTGTTTTGTTTTGGCTTTTTTTTTGTTTGATTGGTGGATTTTTTTTGTTTGTTTTTGTTTTTTTGGTGATGATAGGGGAGGTGGAGTATAAACAAACTGTATCTCAAAAAGCTTTTTTTTAAAAAAAAGTCCATCTAATTGTAGTGTACCAATTTTCTTAGTACAATATATTTTACACTAACTATTTTCCAAATTGTTTCCCAGAGTTAATAGTGCAACTTATGATTAAATATTATGCTAGATGAAGAAACACGGCAAAAGTTCAAAATGAGCTAAATGTGGATAGATCTGAACAACAAAGCTTCTGCAGGCGAAAGGACTAAAAAGTTGAAAAGACAGCAAGTAAAGGGGAGACAGAAGTGAGTCAAGCCTTTTAAAGGTTTTAAAGCCAAGAATTTGAATTAAAAAATATCAGTCCAAAATCACTTAAATTCATGTATGCAGTTTGCATTATCATCTATGTCTCCCAACGTAGAAAACAATTTCTTTATGCAACACCGAGCCCTGTTCCATCTAATTAACAGAGAAAGGTCATCTGCACAGAAAAAGGCACTACCTTTGCTGCTAAAGAGCTGGATTAATCTTTTAACAAAGTCTTAAATATTTCTAATTCCCTTTGCCCTTAAACCTTAGAATTCATCAGACTTTCAGCCATATTTTCTGTCCTCTTCATCTCTCTTTTCCTTTTTCCTTGGTGTGGACCTGTAGTGCCACACATTCCAGCCTACCCTCCACACCCATCATCCATCCTAAGTGGGGCTTTATGAACATAACCACTTTTTTCCCAGCCGTTGTCTTTGCAGCCTGCTGACAGAAGGTCCCTTTGCCTCTTGAAGGTTTATATACAACTATGACACACACTGAGTTTCTTTTTTCTTTTTTGGACACACACTGAGTTTCTAACAGTAAGATTGACTTGGAGTAAAAGTGCACTGTGTATTTTGGGTGCAAGTCACTGTTTGCTGTTCCAGGTGGCAATGTACACAAAGATTTAAGCAATACTCCTTTGGGCATTTTAGTTTAGGGTGTGACTATTATGTGACACAGTTGTCAACTCTTGGTTGTTCTTGAGGGCAATTAGCGGAAAACTGGTTTTTCTGTTTGTTTTGTTTTGTTTGCACTAACTACTTGCTCAAGCAGAAGGAGCTTGCCTTCGACATGGAGGCAAACTCAACAAAGAGGTCAGGTTGGTTCTCCATTTCTGCCACGAAATGAAAGTATTTATGATATTTTCTACATCCTGGTATCTCTTGGTAGCTACTCTCCTGAGCTTGCTCCAACCTCTCCTTTCACGGCATCAGATAGTTTGTGGATCCCAGTTTCTGGGATCCAGGCGTCGTTTCCATCTTGCTAGCCAGCAGGCAGATGCTGAGACCAGGGACCTTGGTCGGAGCTATCTAACTACAGAGCAGCCATGACATATGGTGGGAAACAAAAACAATCGCTGAACACTGAAGTATATGTGAAAGCACTTTTCCCTCCTTGACTCAAGAATATTATCATGAACCTTAGCAAAACAAAGCAGTGGTGCTGACTCAGTCTTCTGAACATGAGGCTTGAACCTGAACATGCTTTTGAAATGACCTAAGGGTTTAAATGGTGAGTGAACTAGTTTAACTCTGTTTATTACTTTATCCTCCATTCTGGCTTTGTCCCAGAGGTTTCCAACAGCTCTAGCAACTTTGGAGTCAGTATCTCTGATGTATTTGCATCTGACCTCTGACCTAAACGACAGTGTTATTTTCAGCTGTTCTTTGACAGGGAATCCAACAGCTGCTGTTTAATACCACAGACAGCTTGTGACACACGCTGGGTTTCTAGCAAGAGGATTAATGTGACGATCTTGGACTCTGATTTGAAGCTGTCTATAATTTTCCTGCATAGGAGGGTGGAGAAGAATAAAAACCAAACCTTAAGTACATACATTGTTATCCTTTTTTAAAAAATTGTAGTAAAATATACAGTTAAACCTTAATTAAACAAAAGAAATTTTTTTTCTTGCTGCAATTTAAAGGTAATAACAAGGTATATTACTTCCTGTTAGTTGTGATAATTGAATTTGAAAATGCTGGTGAATGGAGTAAAGTAGTCTCAAAGAAATCCTGAAATGGTAGATCTCTACTGTAATTGCTTATTGAAATATTTTTAAAATGTCCCTAAGAAATCTGAAGCCCTGAGAAAATGTGACCATGCCTCATAAACTTCATTTGACAAAAGGCAGTAAGTTTTAGAGAAGCAAATTAATCTAAAATTATAAGCAATTCTGTGGCTTAATCCCAAAATACACACTAGAACTTATTTTTAAAGTACATTTTGGGGGGTTTTCTTTGCATAAGGGAGACTTAAAAATCTTGAAAGGATTGATATCCAGGTCCGTGACTGGCTGGTTTCAAAGTCCACCCTAACCATATAGATTCAATGGCAAAATTAATTTGGGTTGTCAGGATGTAATTTTTTCCCCATTTGCTGTTAAACATCAACTGATAGGCAGAGAGCTAGAAACTGCCCTCCCCATTTAAGATAATGGCAAAAATATCAGGCACTTAGTGTTACCATACCAGGGGTGTGGCGATTCCTTCCCCTTCTCTTCTCTCTCTCCCCCTCTCGTGATAAACTCAATGGGGTTGTCTATTTTTAACCTCCTGTTCTTTCCTTTTGGCAGAGTAATCAGTATGAGCTGAGCTCTTTCCCTGAATGAATCTAAGTAACCCCAGTGACTGCCTTCTGAAATGACCAGCAGACCCACATCTGTCCAGAGGCTGTCCAGAGTATAAATTCTGGTTCTAAAGTGCCATGTCCAGCCAAGGAAGTCCTGGTGTGGAGTTTTCTACGACGACAGTCAGTTCAGTAGCTGTTCAGGCTGGGGACTCCAAAATCGTGATAGCTGTCATAAAGGTAAGACAACTTTCTTTTTTCCCTGTGGCTGTTGGCTTTTTGCAGGGTGTTAATAATCCTAAAGAACATTCCACATAGTCGGCAGGACTCAGCATATAGAAAATAGCACAGCAAGTACATCTTACTTGTAAGTTTCAGCAATTCATTATGGTTTCTCTTTCAGCTAGCCAGAAAACATCTGTAGCAGCTTAATTAAAACAAAAACAAAAAAATCTACCATATACTTTCAATTTGATTTTTAAAGCCAAGCTACTCATGACTGCAGGCTCATGATTACCAGGCTGAAGAGTCAGGTGGACCTGTAAAATGTTAGTGATTTTTGAGAGTGGATGTGATGGAGGAGGGAAGAGGACGTTCCCAGTAGAAACGGGCTGGTGCTGTTTCGAACATGATGGAGGGCAGGGAACACCTAATAGGATGCTCTGATATGTGCCCTCTGTAGCACTGCTTTTGCCATGGTAAAGGCACTAGTGAATCCTTATCACATTTTGGGAGAATGAAGACCCTGCCAGGGAAGGTGCAAAGGGCAGGCGTCAAATTTGTCCTTATCATCAGGAAGTTGAAACACTCGAGGCTTTGGGCTATTGCATATTTTATGTCAAGTAATTTGCTGGTTTGCAACGATGGCCATGTACCTTTAGGTTGAAGAAGACATCCACGATTTTATTTCCTATGGAATGTCTTGCAAAAACCCCTGAAACATTATGCTTGGATTTAGACAAGTCACTACTTCAGGAATTCAGTGTTTAATGAAGGGAACAAGGCAAACAAGCCGGTGCTCACCAGCCAGTTACTTTCAGGACCTCATCAACCTGATTCCTCTGGCCTTTGTTAGACGCCGTGACTGAGGCCTGTTTAATTTAACTTAATTGCTGTGAATTTTACGTTAGTATGAAAATTTGTAACAGGAAAACAGCAGTTGATACTGAGCAAAACGATTCCCTCTAGAACACTGAATGTAAAGTATTCCTACTGGTGTGATTCCCAGTGCTCTTGAGAACTGGCCCCGTGTAAACAGCACCTCTGATGATTCCCTGGCCCTCAAGTCCTTTCAAAGGCAATAGGTGGACATGGAAAGAAGCCTGAAGCAGAAATAGCAAAAATTGATGATTTACATGTGATTTTATGATGATTTGAGTAACTACAAATTTCAGCCAGTGAGGGAAAAGAGGCAAACTCATTGTTTTAGAGAAGTTAACTTTTCCTTCCTTCAAATAGGAAACATTTCTTAGAGCAGGAAGAGGGATAATGTGTATGGGATAAATTATAGGAGAATCAGAGTTCATTTGACTGTACAGGGGGAAAAAATTCCTAAAATTATGCTGGAAATACTTATTTTAACTTGACTGTGTTTCTAAGAATGTTCCCTCTGACCACCTTTCACAGCTTCTTTAACTAAATGCTGTCCCAAATGAAATAAATCTCAAGCTATTCAGAGTAGAAAGTCCATCTTGAAGAAGTATAAGCGTCGGTGTCTAATCTGTGTGGGTTTGTTTCCAAAAGGTCTTAAGGCACTCATGATATGGACTAGCCACACATTTTTTTCATTTCTCTTCAGCAATTTGCTTATCTGTGTGCAGTGCCTTTTAATGGTTCCTCTTGCTTAATCAGTTTCTGCTTCTTAGAAAAGCAATTCCTCAGGAAGTGCAATGGTGAATTATATATTGGAACACCGAAAGTGTCCTATGTGTTGGAAACAAATTAGCCGCATTCATACAGCTGTTGTCACACGCGTCTAAATTTATTGACATTATCATACATACATTATTGATTACTCAACAACAAAAATTAGAAAATGTTATGTTTTTACTTTAATGTAGGATAAAAATCTGTTGCTTCCTCTGCTGCTTATTCTTCCCAGTTGAACCAGCGAGGTCAATGTAAAGACACTGATCAGCCTAAATAGCATTTATAAAACCTTTTCCCCTTGGTGAAGCTTGCATCCTATTTGCCCAGGTGCAATCTCACTATTTTTATGGAATTAAGTTTTGTGAGAGAGAGAATATACAATTGTGTAACATGTTCTATAACTTTGTAATAGTCAGTAATACCTAATCTATTGTATGTGTTCTTCATCTGAGAATTTTTAATTTAAATACAGTATGCCAAGAGAAAAGAATTTACCCTAAGAATGAAGGAAAAGACAGGGCATGGATTTATATCAAACCTGTTAGATTTCAATGTCAGTAAGACCTATCTCTATGGGAGGAATAAAGTGTTCACAGTATAACTGAAACTGTAAAAAAGAAAGGAAAGAAGGAAGGAAGGAAAGAAAGAAGGAAAAAAGGAGAAGGGTAAAGGGGAAGAAACAAGAGGAACTAAAAGTGCGTTTTGTTTCATTTTTATTTATAGTGTGGCAAGTGGGTGCAACTTCAGTTGGCCGAATCACAGCCCAATCTTCTAGAAATTGGTAGTAGTCAAGATGAGACCAAAAAGCTTCTTCATGATCATGAACTTCTTTTGGGCAAGCTCAAGGTAAGATACTAAAATGTGAAGTAGATGCCAAAAATAAATAAATAAATAAATAAAAATCTATTTCTTATACTTCCTCTTGATTACTCTGACATCACTGTCCTATTGCCATTAAATATAGTGCCATATAGATAATGGAAAAGCACTATAGTTATTTATGAGCAAATACCAGGATTGGAGAGAGGTGACAAGATTTTTTAAAAACTTTCCCTAATGTGATAGAAAATATGGAGTGATAATATTTTTACTGTGGAGAAAGAACTAATTTTTTTTCCTGGCTGTCTCAGTGAAAAAAAAAAATTCCATCATTTTTCCATTTCATCCATTATACTGTCAAGTCTCCACAACAGATCCAAAGTTTCTGTTGTTAATCATACCTGCTGGCAAGAATAACATAGAAGCTTATTTTCCTTCTGTTGAACTGTTGAAAGGATCTGATTTTGTATTTAATATTAAGAGTTCTTGAAATCAAATAATAATTTTAGTAAAATCAGAGTTATTACTCCATATTTGTGTGGTTATTTAGTTCAGAATCTAAAAATAACATTAGCTCGAGATTGCCAGATAAGATACCAATTCAGGGCCAGATACGTAATTTGTGGGGCTTAGTGCAAAATAAAAAGGTGGGCTTCCTGTTCAAAAAGCAAGAAAAAACTTTTTCTTGACCTGTCACATTGCATTTTATCTGCTATTTACTGTTAGCTCCTTCAGACATGGGATACACGCTGGCCGAGGGCACACCCTCACAAGCTCTGGGCCCTGGCCATGGCTCAGTGCACAGGGTGTGGGCCTGATCCCAGCCTTTCCCCAGCTGTGCCCTGACCCCCACAGGGCAAATGGCAGAGGTCATTGAACAAGGGTGGGGAGTAGACAGGATAGCAGAGACTCTCTGGGAGGCAGGACCCCATGTGAGATAAGGCACCAATCCCCCAGCACTTCCTCTGTTTTCCGATTGGACTTTACTTACATAACACAAATATAGAAATCAAATTATTAAAAATTTCAAAACAGCGACAAAGTCACTTCAAACCCCAAGTGGTGTCCCCTTCTAAAAACTTAGCCCAGGGATGCAGCCAGCCCTGTGAGTAAGAGCTCTTTTAGGTAAATGAATGCCTTCACTAAGATCAAAGAGGTTTGATCAGGCAGCCAGCAACGACTCCGTGTTTTTAGTGCTTTAATAGTACTGGCTTCTTTGAACATCTAGCCTGGATTTTATACTTGCTTCCTAGATTTAAGAGCAAATCTAAGCTGCATCTGATATATACAGACAGTGGTTTCCTGATTGGAGAGTAGTGAAATTAATTGGGTACATCAGACCAGAAAGTGGAAGAAAGAATTAGTACTGAAGGATGGAGCCATTTGAATCCAGAATTTATTCTCCTGTTTAGGCAGCTCTGGGCTGGAGGCTCTGGGCTCTGGGCTGTTTTTCAAAGTAGAAATCCCTGGCCACCAGGAAGTTCTTTGTATATAAGAAAAGAACACCTATGATGTGGAAGAACATTGAACCAGGAATCAAAAGATCTATGTTTTAGCACTGATTATGCCCCTAACTAGAGTAATTCAGCTGAAAATTCAAAGTCTGGCTGTGGCTGCTACACAAATAAACTGAATTCCATGAACTGTGGAAACCCAATGCTTCCTCAAAATTCCTGCTCGTCCCCAGAGGTTTACTTTCTCATGGTCTCTTGTGTCCCCAGTTCCTTCTTATATACCTGCCAACTGTTTGTGCTTGAAGTTAACTTGGACTTGAAACAGCATCCCTTCCCCTAACACTTCCGCTAACACTTCATGCCAAGTCAGCATTTGCAAGTCTACTAATGAAATGTGAGTGGTGGGGAAGCTCATGGAGGTCTGGGTCTTTTAGGCTCCCTCTTTTCTCCCAGCCCTATTCCTGTCCAGGACCACACAACTCAGGGGTAATGCTGTCTTAGGCAAAATAGTTTGGCTCCACAGCAACTATGCTTAAATTTGCATACTTAAATCAATTCGGAGCTCAGTGGGGTGGGGGGTGGTGAGGGAGAGGGCTTCCCATTTAACAGGATCCATACTCAGCAGGTGCTTGTGGTTCTAGATTCTGAAGTCCTGCTGTCCTTTCATGCCAGTCTCCTGGCTATGGACCTGCCTTCCTGACTTCAGGCTTTTTAACTGTAAAATGAAGGGAGATGATAGACCAAAACTTCCTATCTATTGTGGATCTCACCATAATGTGCCATGGGATCACGGGGCCATTCTCCCTCTCTGTGAGTGAGTGGATCTAAGTACGCGAGGTCTCAGTAAAAAGGCCTTTTGGCTTCATGTAGACCTCTAGTCGTGACCTCTTTATGTCCATTTCCCATACCTTCCTCAACCCCATCTATCACTATCAACTTAACCACCCATCCCCCAAAGAAATTTTAAGCAGTAGCATCATCTTCCAATGTTATTGATTAAAAAAAAGAAATCAAGGAATCTGAAGTCTGTTCCAGATTTGCTGACAAAAAACTTTTTAAAAAAATAAAAGGGTGGGACACTTGGGTGACTCAGTCAGTTAAGTGGCTGCCTTTGGCTCAGGTCATGATCCCAGAGGATGTTGGGAAGCAACCCCAAAGCTGGATTCCTTGCTCAGCGAGGAGCCTGCTTTTCCTTCTTCTGCGGCTGTCACCCTGCTTGTGCTCTTTCACTCTGTCAAATAAATAAATAAATAAATAAATAAAGTCTAAAAAAATTTAAAAATAATATAATGAAAAGGTAAATTCCATATTGCAGATGTATAGAATTTACCATGAATTTAACCAATTTATTAGCTATTATGCTGTCAGTGTAGGCATAACTTAACCTGTAGCACAAAATTGTTGCATCCGAGTTAGTTTTAATATGAGCTTTTTGAATGTAAGAACATTAGTAGTTCAATAAGCCAATAATATTTAATTTTTAACATTCATTCCAGTCCTTTTCCTATGCACAGGGCCCTGCAATTTGTTCTAATTATAAAGAAGAATGCTGTGTAAGTGGTGTTGAGAGGGTGTAGGGTTCAGCGCTGGGTCTACTTTAATTTGGGCATAGCAGTTATCCTCTCTGGTCTCGGGTTCTTCATTTGAAAAATTATGATAAAAACAGTTACCCTCAAACACCTAAAAAAAGAAAATGTGGGGGGGAAATGCAATGATATATATATATATATACCTGCTGCTTTTAAAAGAAAAAGTGGCATAAATATTCTGTTAGTAATTAATATATCAGAGGAATTTGGATTATCTCAAACCCTAGTAACTTAGGCTAAAAGGGAAATTTCTGGAAAAACAGAACTTTTATGAGTTTTTTTAGTGTTGGTAATGTCTATACCCTGAAGATGCTATTTTCCTTTCGGCAGTATAATACTTAATTCCAGTGGAATGTCCAGAAAAAAAATTATTTCCCTGTTTTTCAGTGGTGAAAACATAATCATGTGGAAAAAACATTAACTCCCAGAAGTCATCTAGATTCTTAAACCATACTCAAATTATTTCTAACAAGAAAGAAGAAACTTGGGGACAGGGAGAGAGATTTAAGTCAGGTAAAGATTTGCCTATGGCTGCTCTCAACATTACATTTCTAAGTGGTTCTAGGAGGAAAGAGGAATTGGAATTATGTTAAGGATGATGCTGAGAATATTCTCCTCAGCATCTGTCTTGTAAATAACTACCTTGCAACTGTCCAAAGGAGTTATACAAACCAAACAAACTTCCAGCCACTGGCTCCTGTATTTGTACATATACCATAATAGCATTCAGTGAAGAATGACCCTTTTGAGTATAGAATACTAAATTTCACCTCTGATTTGACTTATAAATCTATTGCTTCCCTGATTCTGACTAAATTTCTAACCCAGGGAATACTTATTTTTGTCCTACTCCCATTTACTTAGCTAGAAATGAATGCATGAGGAATAGTCAAAATATATTAGTAGTAAAGCTAAACGTCTTATTAAAACTTGCTATACATAAGTGTGATTTTCTACTATAAACTTGAGTATTTACTAAGAATGTAGTACCTAAATTTTTTTATTGTAGTAAAATATATATAGCATAAAATTTGCACTTTCAACTATTTTTAAGTGTACATTTCTATGGCATTAATTACACTCACAGTGTTGTGCAGCCATCACCACTATTTCCTAAACTTTTTCTTCACCTCAAATATAAACTCCGCACCTATTAAGTAATGACTCCTATTCCTGCCTTCTCTGGTAACCTCAAATCTACTTTCTGCCTCTACAAATTTGTCCATTTTAGGTGCCTTTTATAAATGGACTCACTCATTTATTTGTTCTTTCTGGTAGGCTTTATTTCACTTAGCATGTAATGTTTTCAAGGTTCATCCATGTTGTAGCATGCATCAGAACTTTATTCCTTTTTATGAATGACTAATACTTTATGGTATGGATATACTATATTTTATTTATCCATTCATACTTTGATGGACACTTGGGTTATTTCCACTTTTCAACTGTTACAGATAATTCTAAAATGAACATTGGCATAAAGTATTGGAGTACCTATTTTTAGTTATTTTGGGTACATTTTGCTTTTTGAAGAAACACCAAAAATTTTTCACATCAGCTGTATCATATTACATTCCTACCAGCAACATACATGTGTTCCAATTTTTCTACATCCTTGCCCAAACTTGCTCTTTTCTGTGTTTTTCATTATAGCCATTCTACTGTGTGTGAAGTGGTATCTCATGGTGGTTTTGTTTTATATTTCCCTAATGACTCATTATGTTAACCCCCCTTTCATGTGTTTAGACAATTGTGTATCTTTTTTGGAGAAATGTCTATTCAAGTATTTTCCCCACTTTTTAATTAGGTTGTTTGTTTTTTGTTGTTGAGTTTAGGAGTTCTTTATATATTCTGGATATTAATCCCTTATCATATAGGATTTGCCAGCATTTTCTCCCATTCTCTGGGTTGTCTTTTTACTTTCCCAATAAGGTCCTTTAAGAATGAAGAATAAAGTAAATCTGTGTGACTTAATTGTACATATTTATACACTAGAGAAAATTTTAGCATGTATGTTGAGAATGTGATGGAACCCTTTAGGACAGTATTGGAAGAGAACTAACCTATAGTATATTATCTGCATCATAGCAGTGTTTTACCCTGAATGTTTACTTCATATAGGAAATCCATTTCCACTCTTTCCCTACTTTCCTATAGACTCACAAGTCAGAAAATTCTACTCTTTCAGAAATGCTACTCTCTTAGATGTTTTCACCCATCTCTCCTCCTTCCCTACAGGAGTGGGGAACACAGGTAACACAGGTGCTGTGTTACCTGATTGGTGAGACTAGGGAAAGAAGAAAGAGACTAGGGAAAGAAGTGGCAGCCATGGGGAAGCCAACCTCATGGTCTCTACCTACAGACACTGTCTACTCATGGGCCACATGTTTTTTACTCTCACTGCTGCCGCTGACCTGGTTGGAAATCCTTGCCTGGCAGAGGCAGGCCACAATCTCACCCTCTAGGGCAGCTGAATGTGTGTCTGTGTCTCAGACCCAACTCTCTTCACAGGCAGGTTCCAATGACTAGATTTTAAGAGGAAAAAATAGAAAGCCAAATCAGCCCATTCTTTGGTCCAGTTTTATGGTAATGAGAGGTGCTATTTTGATCGTATCTGACCTTGATGTCAATTTTTCAGTTGATTTGTAATCTTGAGGGGAGAGAGGTAAGATTAATTTGTACCTTCCAAATTCCAATATTAAAAATTTTTTATAAATTTAATTCTAGTGTAGTTAACATACAGTGTTATATTAGTTTCTGGTATAAATATAATGATTCAACAATTCCATATATTACACAGTGCCCATCAAGATAAGTGTATTCCCAATCCCCATCACCTATTTCACCCATCCCCCCACCAACCTTTGCTGTGGTAACCATCTGAGTCTGGTTTTGGCTTGTCTTTTTTCCCTCCCCTTTGTTCAATTGTTTTGTTTCTTAAATTCCACATATGAGTGAAATCATATGGCATTTGTCTTTCTCTGATTGGCTTATTTTGCTTAGTATTGTGCTCTCTAGCTCCAACAATGTTGTTGCAAGTGGCAAGATTTCTTTTTTTTATTTATTTTTTAAAAAGATTTTGTTATTTATTTATTTATTTATTTAACACACACAGAGAAAAAGAGAGAGAGAGAGAGATCACAAGTAGGCAGAGCAGCAGGCAGAGAGAGAGAGAGGGGAAAGCAGGCTCCCCGCTGAGCAGAGAGCCAAATGTGGGGCTCTATCCCAGAACCCTGAAATCATGACCTGAGCTGAAGGCAGAGGCTTAACCCACTGAGCCCCCCAGGCACCCCGTGGATTTCATTCCTTTAATGGTTGAATAATATTCCATTGTCTATGTATACCATATCTTCTTTATTCATTCATCAGTTGATGGACATTTGGGCTCTTTCCATAATTTGGCTATTTTTTTAACTTATTAATTTTGTATTTTTTTTATTTTTTTTTTAAAAGATTTTATTTATTTATTTGTCAGAGAGAGAGAGAGAGAGCGAGTACTGGCAGACGGAGGCAGAGGGAGAAGCAGGCTTCCTGCCGAGCAAGGAGCCCGATGTGGGACTCGATCCCAGGACGCTGGGATCATGACCTGAGCCGAAGGCAGCTGCTTAACCAACTGAGCCACCCAGGCGTCCCTAACTTATTAATTTTTTAAAGTAGGCTCCACACCCAGTGTGGAGCCCAATGTGGGACTTGAACTCTTGACCCCAAGATCAAGACCTGAGCTGAGATCAAGAATCACCCAGGCACTCCCATAATTTGGCTGTTGTAAATAATGTTGCAATTAAGCAGAGGGGTGCATATATCCCTTTGAATTAGTGTTTTTGAATTTTTTTGGTAAATACTCAGTTGTGTGATTACTGAATCACAGGGTAGTTCTGTTTTCAACTTTTTGAGAAACTCTATATTTCCTTTCACAGTGGCTGCACCACTGTGCATTCCCATCAACAGTACACAAGAATTCCTTTTTTCTGTGGCTCAAAGGGATCTGTGTGTGTTAGTGTTCTACACATATAAAGGACCTGCCATATTTTTCACTGATTGTTTTGAAGAAAATCACTGAAATAAGATAGGCTATTCCTGGGAGAATAGGAGCTAGTAGGCAGTTTAATTTTTCTTTTATACTTTTGAAAATGGAGAACTTCTACCATTAAAAAACAACAAAAAAAGTATTCTTACAATTATGAAACAGTGAAACTTCCTAGTGATTTTCCTTTCCTCACTTGGCACTTTTCTAGTCTATAGGATATTTCTTTTCTGAGATGTTCAACTCCAGTAAGTACTATGGAGGTATAGAGTGAAATAAAATTCAAATTCTTTAGATTGAAGAGTGCCATGGAGAATCTGATAGAATATTATTTGTATAAGAGAAGTTGGTTAAAGAGGGAGTCTATGACAATAGGCTTCTCAGACATGAAGTTAAGGCACATTAATATTGCAAATATCACAAATAATCTGTCAGTAGTTCAGATTAAGCACCAGTTCAGAGTGTGATTATACTTAATGAAGTGTTGATGGGAGTTGGTCTGTTAGAGGGGAAGAAATTCTGTAAGTGGAACATTTTGTAGGTACAGAGACTGTAGAGTAAAAAATTGGGGGAGGACACTATCTTATCCCTGGTCTTGGCTCAGTAGTTAGGTTGGACTTGACTCCTTGGCGGAAGCTGATAGGCCTGTGGGAAGCACGAGGCACTCACCATATTGCTTTGGGCTGGGGCACCACATGACAAATAGTTGGCAAGAAAGAGAGGCATCTTTCATATTTCTGTAGGGAATTGAGCATGGCTTGGTTATATCAAATACTGAAACTTTTTTGACAAATTTAGAAGGACACAGTACATGGGAAGATTATGATAGATTAAAATGGGCCATAAATTCTTTGGCACTCCTTCCACTGAGATGTGGGGTCTGTGTCCATTCTTTTAAGACTGGATAGACTCTCAGATTGCTTTGCCCCAAATATTACACCATAGATAATGCTGTACCAGTTTCCAGACCCAGTGTCAAAAGACTGGCTGCTTTTACTTTCTGTAATTTCCAATAGTCACTCTTGGAATCCAGCCAACTTGTGAGGAAGTCAAGTAGCACTGTGGAGAGGCCCATGTGGAGAAGAACTGAGGCTCCCAGCATCAGCCCTGGCTGAGATCTTGGGTAACAGCCAACCAACTTGCGAGTTATGTGAGTGAGCCATCTGAGCCATCTTGGAAGTAGATTCTCCAGGCTTGGTTAAGCTTCCCAGCTGAACTGTGTGGAGCAAAGAAAAATCTTTTCCACTGAGCCCTGCTCAAGTTGGCAATTGTGAGCAAAGTAAATAAGTATTTTAGACCACTAAATTTGCAGCAGTTTGTCACCAGCAATAGATAACTAGAAGAGAGGGTGACAGCAAGAGTGACATCCTCTGGGGATTTTGAAGTCAGTACTCATGAACAAAAGGTACAGAAAGAAGAAAATACGAGTTTTCATGGAGAGACAGTTGAGAAGTGGGACTAAGATTTTCTAAAATGAAAGATGATATGATTGTACTAATGATTAGCGAAAAGAAAATTCTGAAGTTTGTGAATGATTTACTTTTAGAAAATTGAAAGCGGGTTAAAAAATATATCTATTATAATGTTAGTCTGTTTGACTTTCATTTTGGTACACTTTTTTGAACAGGAGGAAAAGGTTTGTAGTTATAATTCTGCACACAGGGATATGCACAAAATATTATGGGTATAGTGTGGAAAGAATGACTAACTTCCAGGGAATTCAGGGGAAACTTGACAGAGAAAGTGATATTTGGCTGTCCTGGAGATGAATATGAGTTTTCCAGATACCATAGAACAAATTTAAAGGACAAACAATAGACTGGGAGAAATACATTTGCAGTTTATATGAAAGTTAAAGAATTACAATCCTTCATTTTGATAAGAAAGTCAAAAAGACAAAAAACCCAATAAAATCAATAAAAAACACACAATTCACAGAAGAGGGGCAAATCACCAATAGACATATAAAAGGGATGCTCAACATCAGTAATAGCTTGAGAGGCAAAACTAAATAATAATAATAAAAAATAAACCATGATTTGCCTAATGCACTATTAAAAACTCAAGATAGTCATAATATCCAATGACAGTGAGTATATAAGGAAAAGAACATTCTACCATACTGTTGGTGAGAATTTGAACTGACACAATCATTTTGGAACCTAGCAAGCATTAAAATGTAAACTGCTTACATTCTGTGACTCAGCAACCTCACTTCCTGGAATCTGTCCTTGGAAATGAGAACAGTAGTAAGGATCTAGATATGAAAATGCTTTTGCTATGATATTGAGCACCTTTCCACATGTTTTTAATGGAATAATTTAATTGGAAACAAAACAATGTCCGACAATAGGGGAATACATTTATAAATTGACCATTTATGCCTCTTTCATACTGTGGAAGATTATATTGAGTCCCAGGCTTCTTGTTGTGACATAGGTAAACTCGTAGATGTTTAACCCAATGTTGGTTGGGCTTTGTGTTATTTATCACCAAATACATTCTTATTTGAATCTGGGTCAAAAGTCAGGATTATAACTAGTTTTTTTTTTTTTTTTTTAGGTCATAGGCCTATAGTCTCTAGGCTATTACTTAGAAAATGGTGCTTCTTTAAAATATAAATCTACAAACAAAATTTTTCATTGAAGTAGAACCCATAGTCCTTATTGGTTATCACAAAAAGGGTCTTGGTCTGACATTTGGACAGAACTTGGGTAGCTTAAGAAATACAAATGAAGGAGAGCAGAGATAAAAATGATAGCACAGGACCCACTCACCCCTACTCTCAATCTTCAGTACTGCTGAGTTAGCTTAAATGTTAGGATAGAAATACCTTTTTGCATTCTATCCAGATGGCAACAGATCCTTCTGCTCTAGAAAAGACCCAACTGTATATTGTATTTAGCCAAGAATGTATGTTTTCTAAATATAGTTTTTGTCTTAGATATATTAATGTATAAATGTGCAAAACTCAAGAGCTTTTCAAATGGCATGACTATATCATTCTCATGACAATTTCATAAAGCTATTAGTCCTCAGGAGAATAAGGCAAACTTCTGATTCTTTGGTTAACCCAGTCTTCCAAATTACCTGTTTCCTCTTTCTCTCTCCCACCACATATTTGAGGTTCAGGGACTTAAGTGAGATTAGAATTTTTATCTTAAAAAAGTTGTCTGAAAATGGAATGCTGGTTCCAATTCCAGGCAAGATGGAATAAACACACTTCACCCTCTCTCCATTAAAGGCAGCTATAAACCCTGGCAGAATGTGTGTATGCAGAGCATGCTGAAAAGAGCTAGCAGGTAGATCAGGGGAAGAGATCAGAATCCCCAAACCACCAAACAGCGGTGTTGTTGTTTTCTACCTCCAGCGTTGCCCAGCTTAGATTTAAAGGCAGGTTGATACCATGAAGTATGCCCAGAGGTAGGCAGAAAAAGCTCTAGAAGAGTCTTCTCTTTCACATCTGAACAGTAGAAAGAGGGCTTCCATGGGTCATACAGAAAGGGAGGAAATACCCTGCTTCTGTTTTTGCTTTTTGCTCTTCTTTCTTCCTTAGCCCAAGCAATCCCTAGAGGCGGGTGCCTAAACCTCTGAGAAGGGGAGAACCCTCTCTGACCTGAGAAGTCACAGTCTCAGAGCTTGAAGTGACTTTGCATTGCTTTTTTCCTCCCTCTGTCGTCCCCACTGTTTGGTCCTGCAGACACAGTGATGGGAACTGCATGGCGGAGTGATTAAACTAAAGCTCCAGGTTTCGGGCCAGAGGAGCAGTAAGGGGGCTTCCATGGTACAAATTTCAGGCCCTGAGTCAAGGTAGTGAAATTAGAAGAGGCAATCTCACCTTTCAGCTCCATTACTCATATTTATATAGATGGCTTTCTGGTTTTCTTTTTAAAAAGCTCAATTAGTCAGTAGACAGGGAACTCTGAAGAATCACTAGTTCTCAGACTCAGTTTCATAGTACACTTTTTTAAACTTTAATTTTCAACTCAAAACATATCCCAAATTTTTACATAATTGAATTTAGAAAAACCCAAATTACCCAAGGCTATTGCTCACTGCTGTCTGAGAGCCCGAGATTCTTTGGTTCAGTGATCCCATAGGCTGTTAAACTTTTATTAATGTAGTGGGAAAAAAGCCCACTTGGCTAGTGTGTTATACTTATTAGAGGAGGAACAATTACAAATCTATAATGCAAACCGCACATGGAAGCCAACATATGTAATTTTAAATTTTCTAACTGCCAGATTTAAATTTTAGAACATAAAATACTTGTAGTAGAAAAGGATAAATGTTTCAAATCGACAATCTAAGTTTCCACCTTATGAAATTAGAAAAATAAGAGCAAATTAAAACCAAAGCAAGCAAAATGAAGGGAAGAATAAAGGGCAGAAATCAATGAAATTGTAAACAGGAAAACAATAGGGAAATGAATTGCTCTTTGAAAAGGTCAATGAAATCGATAAGCCTCTAGCCTAACTGAGAAAGGAAAAAAGAGAGAAAGCAAAATGGCCAGTGTTAAGCAGGAGGCATGAGGTGTCACTGTAAACCCCACAGACACTAAAAGTATAAAATGAGAATACTATGAACAACTCTATGCTCATAAATTCAACTAAAACTTAGATGAAATGAACCAATTATTTAAAGACCATAAATTGCCCAAACTCACCCAATAAGGTAAAAAGAAACAAATGAAATTAATTTAATATGTTTAATTCACCCCATATATCAAAAATATTATCAAATAACATGTAATCATTATAAAAATTATTAATGAGATATTTTAATTTTTTCGTATGAAGTCTTTAAAATTCAGTATGTACTTCATACACATCACAATTTGAAGTGACCACATTCCAAATAGCTAGTGCGTATCATTTTATACAAGGTAGATTTAGAGAATAAAGAGGAAGAAACCTTCTAGGAATCAGAATATTTTGTTTTTTTTTTAGCTCAGGAGAAGTCTGCTTATAACCAAGCCAATATATGTAGGGCCTGAAAGGGAAAATTATGAGATGAGATTTCTTTCAGGGACAAGAAATGAAAGAAAACCAGCCTAATTTATTTCCAGTAGGAAATTTTTGAAAGCCATTAATAAAGCAATTATTAGACACTGTCATAGGAGGAAGTAGAAATATTTTTCCTGGTGTAACATTTTAAAAAATATATATGTGGTTAAATGTGTTTGTGCAAAGTGTTTGGTAACTTGCAATTGATTTTCCCTGAGAAAGTAATTTTTTTCAAACAAATGAATTACATAGGCATTTTGAAAAAATGAAATGAAAATCTTCTATTAATCCATTTTGTGAAAGGCTGACAGTAGAAGGCAGTAATTAAACTGTGACTTGTTTGGTTGTGAGTTCTGGAAGCATTATTGCATATTTCATTAACAATTTTATGTGTAACTAATTTGCTGTTCATTATTTTCCCATTGCTCAAATATTGTTCAGTGGATTTCTTATGGTTATGTTGCCTGATGGTGATAATGTGGGAAACCAAATGCAATCCAGATTCTAAAATTAGCCAAAAGGATTCTGTTACTATGCCTTGGTTAATTTTGCTTAATGTTGGTTAACAAATCATTAAAGAGGATATCTGTGTGGCTCAGTAGGTTAACCAGCTGCCTTTGGCTTGGGTCATGATCTCAGGGTCCTGGGATCGAGTTCCACATGGGGCTCCCTGCTCAGTGGGGAGCCTGCTTCTCTGTCTTCTGCTCCCCCTGTTTGTGCTCGCTGGCTCTTTCTCTCTCTCTGACAAATAAATAAATAAAATCTTTAAAAAAACCCACAATAAATCATTAAAAATTGTATATTTTGTATTTGAGTGATAAATATGTAACACAGAGCAGGACTGTGCTTCCATTAGCATATTTGTAAAACTTGGACTAACTTTAAAATTTTTCTTTGTACTGCTTAATTCATTTATAAATGTTTCACTTGTGACTAGCTTTCCTTTATGTTTGTAGATGATGGCCTAAATTCTGAATAATAAATAAAAGAGGGGATACAAATATTACTGAAAAATTTAATCTCTAGTAACTTTTTTCTCTTTTTCATTATTTTATTTTATTTTTTTCCTGTCCCAGAAGTCTATAACCTAACTTCATACACTCACAAGAGCTGAACTCTGTGCTGAGACTTACACTTCCTTTACGGGGCTACGCTCTTTCTTTCTTACTCATCAGAGTTTTGTACATGTTCTTGCACCCTTATCATGTCTGACCTCTTTACCTCTTCCTTTGTCTCTCATCTTTCACCTTTTATCTTTCACCTTTTTATCTTTCACCTTTTAAACCTCTTCACCCCGCTTTTCCCACTGCACACCCTGCTTCTGACAACCACCAATCTATGAGTTTGTTTTGCTTTTAGATTCCACATCTAAGTGAGATTCTATGACCTTTGTCTTTCTCTGATTGATTTTACTTATGACGCCCTCAAGTTCCATCCATATTGTTGCAAATGGTAAGATTCCTTTTCTGTGTGTGTGGTTGAATAATACTCCATGTATATATATACCACACTTTCTTTATTCATTAATGGACACTTAAGTTGCCATATCTTGGCTATTATAAATAGTGCTACAATGAACCTAGAGGTACATGTATGTTTTTGAGTTCCTGTTTGTATTTTGTTCAGATAAATACCAGGAAGTGAAATTGCTGGATAATATGGTAGTTCAATTTTATTTTATTTTATTTATTTTTTAGGATTTTATTTATTTATTTATTAGAGGAAGAGAGAGAGACAGAGAGAGCTGAGGGAGGGACAGTGGGAGAAGGGCGGGGGTGGGGGGGAGAAGGGAAAGGGACAAGCAGACTCCATGCTGAGCATGGAGCCTAGCTTGGGGTTCAATCTCACCATCCTGAGGTCATAGCCCTGGGATCATGACCTGAGCTGAAACCAAGAGTCAGATGCTTAACCGACTGAACCACCCGGGTGCCCCAGTAGTGTTATTTTATATTTTTGAGGAACTTCCTCACTGTTTTCCATAGTGGCTATACCAGTTTACATGCTAACCAAGAGTGCACAAGGGTTCCCTTTTTTCCACATCTGTGTCAACTCGTTTTATTTCTTGTCTTTAATAATAGCCATTGTAGGGGCGCCTGGGTGGCTCAGTCGTTTAAGGCCTCTGCCTTCGGCTCAGGTCATGATCTCAGGGTCCTGGGATCGAGCCCCGCATCGGGCTCCCTGCTTGGCGGGGAGCCTGCTTCCTCCTCTCTCCCTCTCTGCCTGCCTCTCTGCCTACTTGTGATCTCTGTCAAATGAATAGATAAAATCTTAAAAAAAAAAATAGCCATTCTAACAGGTGTTGGGTGGTATCTCATATCTCATTGGTTTTGGTTTGCATTTTCCTGGTCATTAATGATATTGAGCATCTTTTCATGAACCTATTTCATGACTGATTTGTGGAAGTTGAACCTGCCTTGTGTCCCTGGAATAGATTCCACTTGATCATGGTGTATGATCCATTTAATGTATTATTGAATTCAGTTTGCTAACATTTTGTTGAGACTTTTTTGCATCTGTGTTCATCAGAGATATCCCTGATCTTTTTCTTTTTCTTTTTTTTTTTTTTTAAGATTTTGTGTATTTATGGAGGAGAGGAGAAGGAGGCAGAGCAGCAGGGTGAGGGAGAGGGAGAGAGAGAAGCAGGCTTCCCAGTGAGCAGGGAGCCTGATGCAGGGCTCCATCCCAGGACCCTGGGATCATGACCTGAGCTGAAGTCAGATACTTAATCAACTGAGCTACCCAGGCACCCCTTTCCCTAATCTTTAATAACCAAGTGATCTACCAGTCTTTATTATCAGTTAATGCTTTGTGCTTGAAAAAGAAAAGAATCATGGTCTGTGTATTGTTACTTATATAAAGTGAGGTTAAGAGTGAAGTCTTTGGTGAAGCCTGCATTCCAGAACTAAGACAACCACATGGAAAAGTGTTAAATAATTAGTCAAGATTAGGAAGACAAAGAGTTATACATTCTGGATTTTTTTTCTTCCAGGAACAAAAATCCTTTGTATCTTACCTGGGACTTAAAATTGGCTTGCAGAGAAGATTAAGTAAACAGAGGAATACAAATGACATTTTCAATCCTGAAATTTTCATCCTGACCAATTTCTTGAGAGATTTCTTTTAATTGATCAGGTTGTACTTCTACAAAAACCTAGCTAAACTTGCAAATGGAATTTTCCCATAGTTACTAGAACTTTTATCATTAACTTAGTAACGGTATATTTGGCTATAGGACCTTCTCTGTGTATACACCTCAGAATTAGGTGCACAAAGAGTTGTGGTGTGAAATGTTACAAAATGAAGAGAAATTCCTACCTCTTGGAAAGGCTGCAGATGTAATAATGGTTACTATTTAATGATTATATTCTATGTGCCAGCCATCATAATAGATACATTAGGTATTTAATGCTCACATCAACTTTGTGAGGTAGGAAATATTCACATTTAACAGATGATAAAACAAATTCAGCAGTGGCTTTTGCCCAAGTTCCACAATGGTTTATGCCGCTATATGTCACTGCCTTTCCAATTTATTTTAAGAGGTATGATTAGTATTCAAAATATAGCCACTGCCAAATAATAAATGGAAAACTTTATACAAGATGCTGACAGATAACTCATGCAAGAGTTCCATCAGCCGAATAGAAGAGAATATTTATTTGAATCTCAAAGGAAGTGATGAGTAAGAATTGGGAGTCAGAACGATATTCAACTCAGAGAAAGGTATTAACAAAGCTGTTGAGACAAAGTAGAAGAAAGATATGCATGGTATGTGAAGAACTCTGTCAGGAAATGTCAAATGATGAGGCTAAACTGGTACGGTGAATGAAGATTGGGCTGGAAAGCAGTACATGTTGGGCTATACAGTTAGAATTGATTGTGTCCAGGTAAGGATTCTTAAAGCAGGGGAGAGATTTGATAAAAATTCACTTTGAGAAAGTTTATCTTTATAACATTAAGCAGGGTGAATGTAGGTGGAAAATCATTGGAATTAAAAGATGTATATAAAGGTGTTTAATAGACATTGGAACTTAGAATAGAGTTCTGAGTGTAAGAGTGAAGAGAATTAAACTTGAATATTTATGTTGTAATAGCAGCATCTATTATGTAGAGTAGAACTACACTTCGATGAATTCATAAATTATAAAATATTATAGAATCAGATAATTTATTTTACATAAAAAGTAAGGGAAAAGTCAGTGATAATTCCAAACCTTAAAGCTTGTAGGCTAAGAAAAATAGATGTCCCACAGATATTACTTCATAATTTCCAAAGGAGTGCCATTTTGAATTGGAATGTTCTTTATATTTGACAGATTGGAAGTTAGCAATATCATTTGCTTGAGTAGTTTCAGGGAATAGTCATACTGTATACCAAGTTGCAGTTGTTTAATGAACAAATGTGAAGAGAAGAATCAGAAAGAGCAAGAATAGGCCATCTCTAATAAATTTCTAATAAATTTGAAGCAAAGAAGGTGATGCTGACTGGGAAGTTTTAGTCAGGATGGGAGAGCCAGGGTTAGGAGAAATGGACAAATTTCACTTAAGCAATGGTGTGTGAGAATGAGTGAAGAGTTTATTTATTATGAATCTAAATTTCCACGAGATCTAATTGTGAAGTTTGGAAGGCTAGGGGCACAGTAAGAGGAAAGATGATAGATGAATAAAGAGGATAGATGAACAGAAGGTCTTACACAAGTGACCAAAGACAAGCAGAGTATGAGGCAGTTTTGATATTCCAAATGGGCGTGGTGGATTTGATCTTAGGGTATCCTGGATGGAGAACAGTAGGACAGCCACTTCCTATTCCAATGGTTGTCAGCCTGATGACTGTTTCCAGGCCCAGAACTCCAGACAGTTCAGAGAGCCATTGGGAGAGAATGATGAAAATGAACACTCTCCAGATGGAGCAGTAAGAGGAAGGAAGTCTTCATCAGCTGGTTCTAAATCTTGTGGGAATCACCTAGGAGCTTAAAAAGAAAGCACAGGACTCATATATCTAGGTCCCAAAACTGAAGAACCAAAGGAAGGCTGGGACACCTGTATATTTTTGAGGTTGTTTGCAGTAATTCTGATGGACAATGAGGTATAAGAGACTCTGGCTCAAATCAAAAGAAACAACTACCATTAAACAACCACATTAAAGTGCCTGAACAGAGGTGCTGTCAATGGAATTGGGAAAGGGGGGCCATGGGAAGTTAGAGGCAATCGTATTCAGGGTCATATCACAAAAGTTTGGGGGAAAGGAAGTTTCTAGACAGAAATATTGGATAGTGCTTAGAAGCAGCAGCATGTTTGAGGAATTTACCATTAGATTTGACTGTAAGGAGATTATTACTACCCTCTGAACGCTTTCAGGAGTACTCCCCATTTATGCTATTGACCACCTCCTCCTCTGAATCCCTTCTGTAACTTGTAGCCTGTCTCTCTCTACTTTGGATCTATTTCATAGAAAACACTTACGTGTTTTATTTTTGTCATCTTCATTAGGCTTTGATCATATTTCTGTCCCGAGGGCCTAGTACTGTGCTTGGATTGTATTCAATAAATATTTATAGAATGAGTGAATAAATTAGGCAAGGAAGGAATGAGTACATATATCCATTACATGTCTTCAGGAACTGGTCATCTCTTTGTACTAACAAAAGAAACATGCATGAAAGGACTGTGGGTAAAAAAATGGAATAGTGATTATTTAAATGGTACTCACATACCCTGCTCTTCTTGCTCACAATGGTTTTGAAGGTTTTAAGGAGACTCAATTATTAATGTGCAGAACATTTGGGCTCCTTAGAGAACATAGTGGAACTGATAAAATATTAATTCTGTTAGTTTTTCTGATTTGTGTCATTATTCTTCTTTTAACGGAGCTGGAGGATGAGTTTCTGAGTAAATTATTGATATCCTCATCTTGGAATGAGAGGCCGCCCCGAGAAGTGTTCCCTCTAAGCTCTGGCTTCATCTTAGGCTGACCTCTCTCCGTGTGTTTCCACTGCGCTTCTCAGCCCCTTTGTACTTACAGAAGTACAATCTTATACCCGAATGTGGTACTTGTTCAGGCACAGCCTATATAATGAATATGTTTAAAGTGTAGTTCATGAGTAATTTACACCAGAGTCATCTTGGATACCTGTTAAAAGGAGCTCTGTAGCCCTCTAAGAGATAAGACTCCCTGTGAATAGGGCAACTTGCTACCTGCAGCTCTTCTGGGCCTTTCCTATCATTTAGTGTCACTTTTAACATAGGTTTGCTTAATTTTTTTTTTTTTTTACATATGTATGCAGTTCTCATTAGAGAGTAAGCTTCCCTCTGGACAGAGATGGTGTTGGCATGTACTAAGTTATTATATGGATAATTTTTTCTAAATTCATGTAAGAGTTTTGGAGTCTTGGTGTGCCTGGGCAGCTCAGACGGTGAAGCCTCCAGTTCTTGGTTTCGGCTCAGGTTATGATCTGAGGGTCTTAGATTGAGCCCCACATCAGGCTCTGCATTGGGCATGGAGCTTGCTTGAGATCCTCTTTCTCCCTCTCCCTGTATCCTACACTCTCTTTCTCTCATCCTCTCAAAAGAGAGAGAGAGAGAGAGAGAAAGAGAGAGAGAGAGAGAGAAAGAGAGAAAGAAAGAAAGAAAAAGAAAGAAAGAAAGAAAGAGAGAGAGAGAAAGAAAGAAAGAGAGTTTTGGAGCCTAAATAATGACCTATATTTAAGCACAATACAGTGGACTTTTATTGAGTGCATACTGTGGTCAACCACTTTTAAAATTCAGTATTTAATAAATTAAATGCTTTAGGTGTATTAATTGGTTTAATCCTTTACATAACCATATGATATAAGTTTTATGAGAGGCAGTGCACCTTAGATGTTGAATATGTAAGCTCAACTTGCCTGAATATGAATCCCAATGTTTCTGGTTGGTTTTGCAGCTCTGGGAAAGTTACCTATTCTCTCTCTGTCTTAGTATCTTCATCTATAAAATGGGGATAATAATAGTGCCTACCTCAGGGATTAAAACAGTGAAAGAATTTAGAACAGGGCTTCACACATAGTGTTGAATGATCGTTAACTATTATTATTTTTAGAGATGAGGAAACCAATGCACCACAAGTCATTCGCTACAAAGCTAAGAAGCAGTGGAGCTGTTCCAATCCCGCAGCATGCCTCTGTGCCATACCCATACTAGGCATGCCGTGGGACAGTCGTCCATTAGCGTATGCCATAAAATCCCACTCACTCAGGAGGGTTATAAGAATGGTATGAGTAATTTGTCAGCTGACTGAAAAGGACCACTCAAAAATTTCTTTCTTTTTTCCCCCCCCAAATTTCATAATCAATATTACGGCCGTGGATCTTAGAGAATTTGCAGGAACCAAAGTCACAGTGGCAACAGGACGGTTCTGCTCTACCAGGCTAGATTCCCTGTCTACTGTGTTCCTAACTCTGTGCTTGGCTTTGGGGAGTAGAGAGACACAAAGGAAATGTGAAAGACATCCTTGGCCTCCAGCACTTTACGATGTATACTAGTATAGGGAAAATGGCCCTCATAGATCCATGGAGTAATTAAAGAACAGGGAAATCACAACATCAAGGCACAGGAAGATTCGTTAAGTCCCCAGATAAAAGATGTTGATAGGCAAATTATGGGGAAAAGAGAAATTAATTTAGCAAGAGTGGTTTTTTTGGTGAAGATGGAATTTAAGGTCACCTTAAAATATGGGGCTATGGGAATAAGCAGCGTGAGAAGAAGAGTTTCTGAGACATGGGAGAGGGTTGACTCTTTAAGCCAGAAGTAGCAGTGTTTTACCTTCACTTTGGCTTCATCCTGTGTACAAATGCTAGCTTAATACTCATATTTATTTATCCTCCTGTTTGGTACAAAAACTTCCCAATGTTCTGGCTTTCATCAAGTTTTGGGGAACGTGTCATTTTCTTTGTTATTGTTTTTGTTTTTTACTCAAGCGTGGTAGAGTTCAAGTTCCCCAGTAAAACACACAATGACATTCTTGATAAGCCTTCAGAACTCTGTTTTTTCAGTAACATAAAAGGCCACAGAACTCTTAAGGAAAGCTAGTAATTCTAAACAAACCCAAGGGTACAGAAAATGTCTGTACAACAGAAACCACCATTAATAATCTAATCCATGCACCTGTATATTATTTCTAATTACATTATTTACTTCATTTCACAGAGGTAGCATGGAAGAGTCATTTATATGCAAAATACCCAAGAAGGCAAAATTAAGAAAATGCAGTTATGAAAAATAATGTGGTAGAACTTTTTGGGTACACATAAACATCTGTTTGAAAATGCCATCTTTTATTGAGTCTATGAGAAAGAAATCTTTTTTTGAACAATTATTTGGCAGTAAATTAAGGAAAAGAAAATATCTGGTTCCAGGGCACCTGGGTGGCTCAGTTGGTTGGGCATCTGACTTTTGGTTTCTGCTCAGGTCATGATCCCAGGGTCATGAGATTATGCTATGTGCTGGGCATGGGGCCTGCTTAATGTCCTCCTCCCCTCTTCCTCTGCCTCTCCCCTCTTACCCCCCCATCCCACATTTGCTTGTGCTCTCTCTCTCTCTCTCTAAAAAAAGAAAGGAGTAAAATATCTGGTTCTATTTATATTTAATTACAAAGAAACTAAATTGTAACTTCAAAGGGTAAAGATTGTTCTGGTATTTTTATTATGAATGGATTTTTATGGTGCCTTAGTAAATGACTCTGGTTTGAAAAGTGACCTCCTTGCCCCCTAAAAAAGCTTACTTTTAAAATCCAAACTGACTGATTCAGTACAATGTCAGATTTTTCCAAGTTGGTTTTCTTAATCTTGCCTCTTTCTGTCATTGCTTATGTTACTGACATTTCCTAGTGACAACAGAATCACCTGATATTTTACTGGCTTGGTTTTAGCATAGAAGCCCCTGGAAGTTAGAGTTGTCACAACAATTCTTCGTTATATGAGGGTTATGGTCTATGGTCAGTCAGAGGCTATTTCCACTCAGGACAGGTGTGGCCCAGGGGGTTTTCAGCAGCCCATTAGCTGCCACTTCTTTCTCAGACTGGAAGCCAACCAGAAATCTAGTTCTGCCATTTGTGTGTTGGTTTGGATTAGGGGCAGCCCAAACAAAAAGAACAGGGTGATAACACCATCAAATAGGCAAGTGCAGTTAGCTTTTCATAGCCAGAATTAGGTGATGACATGTTCATTTCTCCTGTATCAGAAAAATATTTTAAGCCAGAAATCCATTTTGCTACCATACTGTATATATAAACTAAAATTTAAAGTATGATTTACAGAAGAGGGTATAACTTAAAATGATAGAATGCTTGGAAAGAAAGTATGTACTTTCCAAAACATTTATTACCTCAGGTTTTAGTTGTCATTAGGAATGATAATGATGCTAACAATTCCCGACTTTTATGGAGGACAGAGTAGTGGCCAGGCCCTTTACATGACTCGTCTCATTTTGTCCTCCTAACATTATTATGAGGAAACATTCTTACCATGCCAGTTTTCTAGATGTGAAAACTAAGACTCAGAGCAGTCACCTAAGATCACAGTCAGCAAGTGGCAGGGCCCACTGATAATATGATTTTGGGGAGCACTTAGAGGGTATTTTAGCTCTCACATATCCATGCCCTTCTCATCCAGGCAGTTTCTACTGCCAAAAATTCCACCATCAGAGAATCGTTCTTTCAAATAATCAGTAAACTGTATCACGCAAATACAAATAGTGGAACAAACACCTTTCCATCCTGGTACATTTGCCAATGGTTTCCTCTGTCCTCATACTCTATCTCCTTTGCCCCTAAAGGCTTTTTGGTCTGTGGTTGACACCTAGGCTAGATGCTCTTTAAAAGTATAGGGGAATGGGGGGATAATACGAACCTTTTTACAGAAATGAAAGTCTTAAATTAAAACAAATATTCTCTGTTAATAGAGTTGTTTGTATTGGTGAGCATGTGAAAGATTTATCATGAATGTCAGGGTTTCTTTATACCCTTGAAATCACACCATGTATTTACTTATTTATTCCACAAACATTTATGGTTAATCTGTCTGACATCAGGAAACATTGCAGCCTGTAGAAATATAACAAGTATTGCATATAACTGGGCTATACTGCTGATATAGTTCCATAAAATACCAATACAACAACTAGGTTAGAATAACTATATAGCACACATTTTTACATTAGAAACTGCTTTCATATACCTTTTCTCGTGTTTGCTGACATAATAAGGATGATGTGGGATGGACTCCCTTTACAGGTGAGGAAACGGAGTCTTGGAGAGGTTTGATGACTTGCTCAGAGCTGGTAGTTGGCTGAGTTGGGCCTTCCACTCTGATTAAAATCCAGTTTGTCATGATCTTCCCACTATGCTGTATCAGGGGGCCTCCTGGCACTTACTGAGCACTTAAGACTCATCCTCTCTAGAAGTCTAGACCTGATTCCATGAAAAGTGCTGTCACCTCACAGCCAGTGATGGGGATGCTTTGGTCCCCAGTGAGCAATGTGACCTATGTTTAGTCCGGTGCCAGTGTGAAGTTTTCTGCTGTGGAGATCCTTTGGGGCCCTGGCAATGGTGGTGTACATCAGCTCCAAGGAGCCCTGGGGCACCTGGTTGGGGAGATCACGTAACTAACATACAGGGCTAAGGACATTAGGTAAGATTATACTTTTGGATTTTAGCTGTAAAGCTCTGTATATAATTGAGTAGAACAAAATTCAGACTTATATTGACACATGCAAGTGCTTTTTATGGAACTCTTTGAATTATAAGTGATAGTAATAACAAGAAAGTCATTTTGCTAATGGACACAGGCTATTTTCTCATGTCTTATCTATTTAAATGATCTTCCTACCCCTGTGAAATAGATCAAAGGCTGTATTAGTGACATATTTGAACTACATTGTTTCAACTTTTAAAAATAAATATAATTATTCTTTAAATACAATAGAATTTTATTTTAAAAATTATTTTTGTGCTTTACCTTGCTGTTACATACTTCAACTCTAACAAAGCATTTTTTCGTTTACTTAGAATTTATAAAAGCAACAGAGAAACCATGGGCCTGTAATTATTTGGGTAAATGAAACACAAGATCAAATGGAAAGGTAGAAAATAAAAAGGTGTTGTGGCATGATTATTATAATTCTCATAATCACGATCTAAGACTGTGAGCATCATTTCATCTATCACCATAAGTTATTTCCCATACATGCTAAAGCAATGGAACTACTGTTCTACTTGTCTCATTCAACAGATTTTGACTGAATACATATGTGAACACTGATCTAAGCTCTTGGGCTTCAACAGTGAATGAAACAGACAAAAGTCACTGCCTTGCTGAAATTTACAATCTAGTAGAAGAAGGCAAATAACATGAAACTCACATAAAAAATAAACATGGGCAATGATATAAACCCAGATGCTCAAGACAGCCCTACTAAATACTTACTATTACTGAGTTCCAACCAGTTTAACACATTTGTAAGACTTTATTTTATTTTTTATTTTTATATATTTTTAGTTTTTAAACTATGTTTTGAAATAATTTTAGATTCATAGGAGGTTACAAAGTTAGTTCAGAAAGGACTTGAGTCCCTTCACTTAGTTTCCTGCAATGGTTACAACATATACAATTAGAGTATGTTATTGAAAGAGGAATTTTATATTGGTACATTGTATATGCATAAGTGCATATATGTCATTTTATTACATGTGGAGATTAATGTGAACCCCTCTGCAACCAACATAGGAAGGATTCTTTCACCACAAAGATCTCCCTTTGCTACCCATTTATAGTCATATGTATCCTTCTCTTCCACACAGTCCCTAACTCTTGGCAACCATAGATATGTTTTGCATTACTATTTCATCATTCAATAATTTTATAGAAATGGAATCATACAGTTTTGATTTCTTTTTTTTAATTTATTTATTTGACAGACAGAGATCACAAGTAGGCAGAGAAGCAGGAAGAGAGAGAGGAGGAAGCAGGCTCCCCACCAAGCAGAGAGCCCGATGCGGGACTCGATCCCAGGACCCTGGGATCATGACCTGAGCCGAAGGCAGAGGCTTCAACCCACTGAGCCAGCCAGTAGCCCCCAGTTTTGATTTCTTGAAATTGACTTTTTTTCACTGAGCAGCAGAATGCCCTTGAGATCTATCCAAGTTGTGTGTATCAATAGTTCATTTCTTTTTTATTGCTAAGTAGCATTCAGTGGTATAAATGTACCAGTTTGTTTAACCATTCACCCACTGAGGCACCTTTTAGTTGTCTCTAGGTTTTGGCTACCACAAAATAAGCTGATCTGAACATTCATGTACAGACTTTTCTGTGGGTGTAAGTTTTCAACTTTCAGGGATGAATACAGTTGCTGAGTCTTATGGTAGTTCCCTGTTTATAAAGAAGTGCCAAAGCGTTTTCCAGAATAGCTGTCCCATTTACCTTCCTACCAGTATTGTTGACAGAGTCTGTTTCTCTGCATCCTCATCAGCGTTTATTATTGTCCTTATTCTTTTTATTTTAACACTTCTTTCTGGTGTGTGCTACTAATTAATTATTTTTTTTCTAATTAATTATTGAAGTATAGTGTCCTACTATAGAATAATCATTTCACTTTTGATATGAAGCAAGGCATGAAAGAGAATAGAAAGTGAAAGAAAAGATATAATAGTTTATGAATAGCTTTACCAACTGAACACTGCTAAAAGCTTTTCTATATGAAATATATCTATATAGTCAAACTGACAGAGGAATTATTGATACAGGAAAAAGAAATGTATGGCTTTGGGTAATTGAAGTATACAGTGGTGAGGCCTTAGTGTTGATAGGTCTTTAGGATGAATGCATCTCTGTCATTGTTAACATTCTGTATATGTGAAGTCAAGGCTATAGGAGTCATTTATTATTATTTTTTAATATGAAGGTGCTTCACTGATCAGTAGTACAGCCATAAATATATTTTATTGGTTCCTGGAGTCCCTAGGGAGACCCATCAAGATTGATAGAAATATTTGGGACATGTTGTGAGTATTTGGATTTGAAATAAGTATTGGGATCCAAAGAGACCTTTGTCTGGTAGTAGTAAGTAAACAGAACCATTAAACTGTGTGACATCCGCTCAATGAACACAGTTATATTTTTGAACCACCACGTGATAATTAACACTGACTTGTTGCTGTTTGAGCCAAAAGAAGAAGGGTGTGCTCTGGCTTTGGGGACTTTATAATCTAATGGAAACTGGATTTTTGTTTTTAAAAATTTCCTTTTAAGGAATTACTATGTGAAAAAATTGCAATGGCCCATGTTCCCAGAATATGAATTTTAAAACACTCTTTACTTTCTTTGTTATTTACCTTTTACAGCAATTTCATCTTAAAATTAAAAAAAAAAGAAATATAGTCCTGTAGGAGATGTGAAAATGGATAAAACAGTCTCACTCTCACCTAGTTTATAATCTACAGAATTTAAAACTTGCCCATTTACAATGGTACTCTACAGTGAAATGTAACATCCAAATTAGAAAGGTAGAACTAAAGTGACAAAGGAGTCCAGAGAAAGGAGGAATCGCTTTTGGCTGGGGTGAATAGAAGGATTCGAGGCAGGAGGCAGCAATGGAATTGGGACTTGAAGCGCAACAGCTTTTGGATAAGCAGAAGTGAAAATGTAGAATATTCTAGTTCAAAAGAACAGCAAACACCAAGACAAATCTGTGTCGTTACCTGCAAGAGACTGACCAAAATAATAGAACTTAACTATCTCCTATTCTCAGAAATTTCCAAAATTTTCATTCTTTGCTTTCAAGTATCCTAGGCTAATTGTCTTCAGTTTAGTGGTCAAAATACTATTTCTCAGCATTAGAGACTCTCCCTGTACTCCACAGTCTGTTTTACAGATAGACTCTGTCATGTCAGGAAAACATATGCAGGATATGCCACATATATTTGCTCTTTTAGAAAATTGCTATTCAGGGGACCATTTAATGCTCCAGTGAAGAGAAAATCCATAATCCTTTTTGTGCTCGGCATGGCAGTTGAGGTGGTGTAATGTCCATAAAATATGCTATACTAAAAACCAGTGATTTCAAAGCTACACTTAAAAAGACAGAGTGTGTTTTTTGAGTATCACAGAATAGTCTTCGTTCCCTAGTCTTTTGGAACCCAAAGGGAAAGTAGTGTCTTTTAGCATCCCTTTAAATAACCAGTTTTATGATGTTGGCCAGAGTGTCTTTTTCTCAGATCCAATTCCAAAATACTTTCCTGACTTTAATGACTAACCAAGTGGGAGAGGAAAACTTAAATTAAACTGGCCTTGACCGAATCCTGAGGCAAGCCATTTTTCATGGATTGCTCATCTTAGAAGCTCCATATCTCATTGTCAACATTAAGTCTGCTTACACTGTAAACCAGGCATTCCGTTTTGTTCTAACAGCTAGCTTAAAAAAAAACAAAAACAAAACAGAACAGAACCAAAACATGTTATTATTGCTACTGTTAATTAATCTATGTTTTATTTGATGACTCTCCCGAGGACTCTTCAATTTGAGAATGGATTTTTAAATCTGAAATATCTTTTTTAGCCCCCAAGTAAGGACAAGAAATCAATTTTTTAAAGACTTTGAAAATAGATTGAAGTACACATATATATGTTTACACCTCTGGCAGTGTCTGATTTTTCTTTTTGATTTTTTTTGTGTAACCCAGCTGCCATTTTCTTCAGATTTAAGGCTGACACCAAGGTGAAGGGAGGGCTTTGTTATGCTCTAAAGCAGGTGGCAGGGAATGAGGGTCTAAAGAAGGGCATAGAGAATACTTGAGAGGTAGGGATGCAGTGTGTTTTACTCCCAAGGGATAGAAAGGAAGGAGTATCACCCACTCGCACCCTTATAAAACAACTTTCTCCCAAATTAAGATACAAGTAGAAGCTCATTTTATAAGGTGGGTTTCTCTAGTTTACAATGGAATGGTATGGCTCTTCGGCAAAGCCGATATTTAAAAGATAGAAGTAAAGATTATTTTTTCCCCCAAAGGTCAACTATTATTCAGGCACAAATGAAGAAAGTAAGATGTGGTAAAAGTTGGACTAATAGGCCACTGGCAGGCACTTACTTTTGTACAAGTAATTATGAAAAAGTTCAAAGTATCTGGATAACATCAAAAGCTTGATCATTTTCATTTACAGGTATTTCTGCTATATGCAGATTAAAATTCCAAATAAATAAACAAATGCTTTTTATGCATATGCAAAATCTACATTATCCCTCACTTAAAAAAAAAAAAAGAGAGAGAGGGAGAGAGAGAGAGAGAGAGAGAATTCTTGAAGCATGGCGGCTGACATAGATTTTGCCTGGAGCCAGTTCACCCAAACTTTACCATTTCTGTCACCGGCTCTTTAGAAACACAGAGTCTCAGCAGCTTGTGAAGTCCAGCCTATCTAGTCCTGAATCTCCACCACAATGTCATCCCCAATCCTCCAACCTCAGCCAGAATGCAACCTATTTTCCACTAGATAAAAGTTAACTCATGCATCAAAAGGTAGCAAGATATTAATATGCCCACCCTAAATCTAACCCTAACCCTAACCCTAGATTTGAGAAAGTGGCTTCCTGAGCACATGATTAAAAAAGCCGAGAAGCAACCTAGTTAACCTGGAGAAGATCCCAAACATTTAAGAACTGGTAGTACTTCTGCAAATGGGTGTGGAGGTAGAAATTTTTAAAAAAGGAATTAATGTGTCATTCCTCTCACTTACTGATTCATTCAGTAGGTAATGAAAGAAGGTACTGGATTATATGTGGGCAATACAAAGATGAACACAACATACTTCTTGTACTCAGGGAACATACATGAAGGTGGACCACTTTTGTAACTTTGCCTTTTGGAACATTTGAAACCTATAAAAATCTTTTACCTAATTTTACTAATTGTTCACATTGCGCTATATTTGCTTTCTTTTTCTCACTATATTGTGAGAAAAAAATATATATACATATGTATACATATATATGTATATATATGTATACACATATACATATATACATATATACACATATATGTACACATACATACATACATACATACATATATGTATGTATATACATATATATGTATATATACATATATATGTATATACATATATACATATATACATATATATGTGTATATATATACATATTTATATATTTGGAGTAGGGAGAGCACTATTTAAAAGTAAGTTTCAGATATGAAATGTTAGGCATTTAAACAAGTAACTCCAGTAAGTTTGGAGGGGCTTCAGCAGAAACCCATATAAAATATAGTTACAGGGAAAAAAGAGGAAATCAGGAAATTCTTCATAAGATTATTTTCCAGATATATAACAGGTGAGTAGATAGCCTGAACAATAGGAAAAGCATATGTATACTAGGGCCCCAGGGCCAACACAGTGTGGAGCATTAAGATAGCAGTAAATAGGGGCGTCTGGGTGGCTCAGTGGGTTAAATCCTCTGCCTTCAGCTCAGGTCATGATCCCAGGGTCCTGGGATCGAGCCCTGCATCGAGCCCTGCATCGGGCTCTCTGCTCGGCAGGGAGCCTGCTTCCCACCCCACCCCACCCCCCACCCCCCACCCCCCACCCCGTCTCTGCCTGCTTGTGATCTCTGTCTGTCAAATAAATAAAATCTTAAAAAAAAAAAAAAAGGAGAAAGAAAAAGATAGCAGTAAATAGGCCATGGGCTAGGAAGAATGGGTTCGGAAAAAGGGTTATGGGAAAAACAGGATGGACAGGCAGGAAATGAACAGATCAAGGAGGGCCAGATATACCATAGAAAGCAGATTTCTCTTTATCTTATGGTTGATGAATAATCAACCTCTGTAAGAGAGGGCTTTTAAAAGCCTTAATACTCACCCATGAATAGATGTCCTGTTTTCCATCCCCAGAAGAACGGATATGTGGAAATGTGCTTTGTAAACATGGTTGTACATCAGAATCAGGTGAGGAGATTTTAAGAAATAGAGATGTCCGGGTTTGGTTTTGTTGTTGTTGTTGTTGTTTTTGTTTTTAACTTCAAATCTGTTGAGTCAGAAACCTCTGAGGTGAGACCTGGATGCTGGTGCAAACAGTTCACTGACTGGAGTTTGGGATCACTGACCTGTAGAGAGAAGACGGGGAGAATCAGTAGCAGGGGTCTTCAAAAAGGGCTGATCAGTGCCCAGGACAACTCTACCAAATGCTAGGGGAATGCAGTTTTGCATAAGCCTGCATTGTTTAAGTCACCATGTCATTTATCTCTTTGTGTCCTTGGAAAGTATCACAAAGTCAGGACCAAGGTAAGGGCTCCACAGATATCTGACAAATGAATGAGCATTGCTTAGCCCTAATGGTAGCAAAGGAGATGGCTAGCACTATGGTTGTTTATCTTTGGCCAAAATATTCTAAAAATAACAATTTATTAGGATAAATGATATAGGTAGCCTGAAACCCAGATATTTAATCAGACTTTTCAGCAGTCCTATTTTTTAAAAATCAAGGCCCAGGCATTAAAAAAAAAGACTCAGCCATTTTGATAAAATATCTGCTTTCAAAAAAATAACAGAATATAGGAGATGACATCAGTCACCTTGTGAACACTGCCACACTGAGATTTTATGGGCTAAACTAAGAAAATGTATTCCCTGGTACTCCTTCTGAATCAATTATAATCACTGTGTGATTGTAATAGATAATCTAAGTGATGACAGGTAGAGATAATAATGGGAGTTAATTCAGACATATATTAAGTAATGGAGATAGGAAAAATCATTTAAAAACTAAACTTGACAGTCATCCCATGATGTTTATTTCAAATGTTTTGAAATAAGTGTTATGAGATGTGTTATCTTACTTGGCAAAAGCAGAGATAGTATCACTGCATAATCATTAGCTGACATTTCATTGCAGACGTCAAAACCAAGATTCTTATTAGATGTTAAAACACATTTTTTAAGTCGTTCATTTCTAACCCTCCACTACTTGAACAGTCTTATTTAGGCATTGTGAATATGGGAAAGAGCTGAATGAGCAGTCCAAAAGTGGATGCTGGGAACAGACCTGATCTTCAGGATTAATACTTTATTCTGTTCAAAATCCATATTCCAGAGTAACATGCATTTTAAAGTAGCTAAATAATGATATTGATCAGGTACAGTTCTTTTGCTAATTCTCAATTCAAGAACAGAAGTGATTTTAAGATTTTAATTTGTGTACACATTCATTAAGTAATTTTGGTTTGGGGAAGCCATAAAAAATGTGAACTAAATTTGTGAAGGTTTTTATTTGTATAAATAGGAGAATCAAGCATGGCCAGAATCAGGAACACAGTAATGCTGGTAAAGCTCTCTCTCCATCTTTTGGACAAGCTGTCTGTACATAGCTGGATGGCCAATCAATTACAGTCCCATGTCCAACCAACTTAGTAACTCAGGTGAAAAACCTTTCTAGAAGGCTCCACAGAAATTCTGGAGGAGTTTGAATATTCTAGACTTGGATCATCTTCCGTCCCTGATCAATCATACTTTGACCTTGAGCCAACCAACCAATCCACAGCTGGGATAGATAACTCTTATGGGCTAGCCTTATGTCATTGCATTCCCTTGTTAATGGCTGAAGAGCAGGGTTGGCCCTTGCCAAAGTCACATGTCATGGATTTTTCACACGAAAGAAGGGTTCTATTGAAGGGAAGAAAAAGTCTATTCTATTGGTGAAAAGGAGAGAATCAATAAGCCTGCTGTAGTGGCTTAACTTTTACATTAGTCTTTGTGTGTCTAGGAAAGGAAGAAGAGGTATAGTATTCAATGGCAAAAATAAATTTTGGTCTATCAAGTGAGAAAAAATGCATTTCTTCAATTATATAAACAATAGTTTTTATTCTGTATTATAGTAAGGTTTTAAATAAGGTCTTAAAAAAAGGTCTTAAACCAACCCCAAATTTAATATTAAATCCTTGTATGAAATGTGGTAGAAAATAAAGTTAAACATTTCACATACAAAGTGTCTAGATTTCAGCAACTTCTTGTACCTTGGAAGTGGTAGAGACTCAATAAATGTGAGAAAATTAATGAACTATTGTACCACAGAACCGTAGGACTCAGTGGGACTATAGAAATCATCTGGTTACTCTCTTGTATGAGTATCGACTTCCCCTACAGTATTCCCAGAGTGGTTATTGAACCATTATTTGAACACTTGCATATGAGAATCCCCACTATTTTCCTCTCAAGGGACTCTGTTGCCCTAGATGAACATCTTATAAAATGATTAGAAGCTGATAACATTGAACAAAGACGCATTCACATTGTTTGTTCAATGTCTTTTCTCTCTCATCCCACCCCTATGCATGTAAGATGCCAATAACAAATAACTATTGAATGATGTCTCAAGTACTATTACCAGCCGATGAAACTCAAATGAGCAAACTGGCCTTTGTTCAAGGAAATTTGGGGAGAATTCTGGCCAAGGAATTGAACAAAGACAAACAGAGAAGGAGGTCATGGTTCTTTGAGGTACAATCCCCTGAAGGGCACGTTGGAGCTGCCTGAGTGGAAGGCTGTGGAATGGTACTACTGAGTAGTTGACCCTGTGCCACTAGTTACTGTGCCTGCCTTGTGGCTGATAGAGGTGTGTCTTCACTGGGATTACAGAGAATGGGGACGTGAGGTGTTGCCTCATGTGAAAAAGGTAGGAATACACAAAGTACCTCAGAGAGGTAGTTTATATTAAGAAACCCACACAGTACTGAAGCAGGAATAGAGATAGTAAGCACACATCCCATACCTCTTGCACTATAATTTGTTACCTCTGGTAACAAAGGTTGTTAGAATACAATGTGTTGTTCATTGCAATATGACTTTTGTTGTTATTTTTTCATAGATAAATCACATATGAATCTCTAAATACATCTCACTTTTTGATTAACTTGCTTTTGTTCTATTCTTGGCTTAAATAGAACATCCTTAAATCTTCTCTGAATTTTGGTAAGTTTGGTAATTTCAAAACTCTCAAGAAACCAAAGGAAATTTTGTTGCTCTTAAGATTAAATTTTGTATTTTTCTTTACTTCAGAAGTTTCTTAGATACCTGATAGGACAAGGTATTGTGTTGAGAAAACTTTAGAAAATCAATATTCAGATCTCATCTGTAAAATAGAAATTTCAGTTGGCATCTTCATCCTGCCTCTGAAATGTAATAACAAATAACAGAAATGCTTGGCAGTAAAATTAGAATCAGATTAACAGTAAACCCAAATATTTATTGATTCAAAGAATATTTAAACCCAGTTCACCAATCTAAATGGCTATTATTCTTAAGAAAATTGGTCATTAGTATGAATGATGAGTTTTGAAACCAGTTTGATAGGACAGTTATTAGCATTAGAAGAAATGGCAGAATATGACTATAAACATTGATTTAGAATACATTTGATATCAGAATTGGCAGTGTGGTTGCAATAAAGACAACACACGTTTGCTTTCACATATGTTTACTTTGTATTAGTGAGGGATGTCCCAGAGATGCATAAAAAGGAGTATGTTGATGTCTTCCTAGTCACCAATACACTTCTCTGCTCAAAGGAACCACAAATCCCAGAATACAACATTTTATTCTTACTTAAAGATGGATTTCAGAAACTAATGGAGTAACTTTGATGAGGTAGTTGGATTTACTATGAAACCCAAAATGTTAAGACTTGAACTTACCTTAAATGTTAAGACTGTAACATAGACTTTTGTCAAGTTTCCTACATTTGCACATTAATTTTAAGTAGTGAGTGTTTGTATTACCCATCTCATATGTGATACGAGCATATGTGATACAACGAATTGTTTGCATACATAAGAGGAAGTATTCCACCATAAAGAATTAGTATAAAATTTAAGGACAAAATGAGTGATTGAGAACTTTTCTGGAAAGACAGTTCTTTATAAAATATATTCTAACACTTATGTGTCTTTGAGGTACATTACTATTATTTGGACTCAAATGAAAATATTTTATGTTTTGAAATTTATCAATCCTGAAATTATTATTGCTGGCTATAGTGATTGGCATGTCATGTACCCACTTCAAATTAGAAACAGCTTTTTATTTCCTATTTGGGATATGGGGTCATTTTGTTATTACTGCTAGGACCTCAGTCTGTTCTTTATCCAGTGGTTTTAAATCCATAAAAACAATCCCTGTTAGAAGGTACACATAAGCATAATTAAAGTGATAACTAACATTTATTGACTGTTTACTGCATACCAGGCACTACGAGTTTCCATGGATTATTTCCTTTAATCTTCACAAAACCTTATAAGGTAGCTATTACTATTGTTCCCATTTTAGAATAGGCTGAGACTTGAGACTGGAGAAAAAATAACAGTGCTACTCTTTTTTTTTCTTTTAAACTTTTAAAATTTTTTTATTTTTAAAGATTTTTATTTATTTGACAGAGAGAGAGAGATTACAAATAGACAGAGAGACAGGCAGAGAGAGAGGGGAAGCAGGCTCCCCGTCAAGCAGACAACCTGACGTGGGACTCGATCCCAGGATCCTGAGATCATGACCGGAGCTGAACGCAGAGGCTTAACCCACTGAGCCAACCAGGTGCCCCAACAGTGCTACTCTTAATAAAAAGTGTAGAACTACTAAGTGTAGTCAGAATGGGGGCCCCAGATTCTGTGTCTGAATCACTATTATACATCACAAAAGAAACATAATTACTCTTTTGTAATATAGCCATTTGAGGCAAATTCATCTCCACCGCTGGAAAGATAACCCCATGTGCATGCTGGTGTTGAAATATCATCTTCAAACAGGAAAGACTAGACATAACCTCAAAAATTTTTTTCACAAGCAAATTTTGTTTCTTCTTTGGGACATGAAAAATTTTAAATTTCACCAAGAAATGTTAAAATACCCAGACATAAAATATCAGGGTAATTCAATCCAGAAGCAAGCACTGAGCAAAAAAGATTTTTATACCATTTTCCAGATTGGCTTACTGCATAAATCAAATTATCTGAGTAATTGTTCAACTGTTCACTTATGTTTCTTGGCAACCTATACTCCATAGCTATCATGATTCCACAAGCAGCATACCAAGTACCCTGTGTGTTTGTGAGACGCATCATTTTGATGTGTTTGGGATGCTTCCTGGGAGCTTCACCTCATCTATTTAACTGTCCTTCCTGGTCTCAATCTTTTCGCATCAAATTCTGGCATGACTGGCATCTTCCTGACTCTGTTAATCCTCCTATTTCTGGATCTGTTTCCCAAGGCTTCCTGATTTACAGGTGTTTTGCAGTCAAGCATATCTCTTCTTACTTTTACCTCCTTCTCCAACCTTTCTGTTCAACCCTGTGATTTTTGTCAGCCAAAGCAGCTCCCCTCTTCTTCCTTCCACAAAAAGGGCAACCACAAAGCTAGAAAGGTGGAAGTGGTTTCTTATCACTGGGAATAAGTTCTTCAGCAAAGAACATCTCCTGCTCCTTGCTCTCTTTGCTGCTGTACATTGGCACAGTTAGCCCCTGCCCCCCACCCTGTCCCTGCTCATCCCCTGCTTCCTCTATCACACTGTTTGTCAAACTGTGCTTCCCAGATCCCTGGTTGTTTAGAGACATAGTCTCAGAGATCCATGAATGCCTAAAATAATTTCAAAAAAAATTTAAAAGATTTTATTTGTTTATTTGAGAGAGAGAAAGAGAGAATGAGTGAGTGAGAACGCACAAGCAAGTGTGGCGGGAGAGGGGGAGGGGTGAGACTCCCCACTGAGCAGGGGGCCTGATGCCAATGCCGGGTTCTATCCCAGGACCCTGGGATCATGACCTGAGCTGAACGCAGATGCTTAACTGACTGAGCCACCCAGATACCCCTGATTTCAAATTTTTGATAATTATTTTAAAATATTTAATACAAGCTGCCAAATTTCAATGCTTACACTTTGGTTGTGTTTTTCATTTCATTGATTCCAATAGAACAGCAGTTTGACTCTTCTGGTGTTTTCTCAAGTTGGGAGTCGACAGAATTGTTCTCTGAGTTCCTGAATTCTTGAGATTGAGAAACATTGCTTTACTGTGCTGAAATGGGCCTGGACAAAAGAGTAACCACTCAGGCCAAGCTACTCATTCCTCATACATCTATTGTGTGTGTAATCCTTATGAGCCTCACACTCAGCTGCACACTGGGAATGTAAAAATTTCCTGTCTTCAAGGCTTGGTGGAGAAGTCAGATACATAAAAAGACAATTTTAATATATTGTGATAATGCTTGTCAGCTGGTACTAATTTTCAGGAGAACAATTTAGCTATTGCATCAAGAGCCTTGAAAATGTGGGATAATTCTCGACCTAATCGTTCTATTCTTCAGAATTTGTCTTATGGAGAGAACCACAAAGATTTATATGAAAGGATCAGGAAGTCAAATGAAATGAGAATTGTTGGAATTAGCTCAGCACAATATTACTTATTACAGTTAAAAAGGGAGACCAGAATTAATATTTATAAGAGGTGAATACTTTAATAAATTATGGCCTTATTGATGGGATATTAAACAACCACTACAAGTAACATTTCTACAAAATATTGAAAAAGAAAGGATTCATAATATAATGTGAATTAGAATAACAGCACAGCTGTAACACCAGAGGTCACCAAACTTTCTGGTAAGGGGTCAGATAGTAAATACTTTAAGCTTTGTGGGTCATATTACTATGTGAGTTGCAACTATTCAAACTCTGCAACTGTAATGTGAAAGCAGCCATAGACAATCCATAAACAAATGGGTTTTGTTCCAATAAACATGGTTGTATCCCAATAAAAATGTATGGATACTGAAATTTGAATTTTATATAATTTCCATGTATCATGAAATAGTATTTTTTGAAATTTTGTTTTGAAACCATCTAATGTAAATATAAAATGTAAAACATAAAACAATGTAGAAATGACTCTTAGCTTGTAGACCATACAAAAAACAGATTACAGCCTAGATTTGGATGATGGCCAGTTTGCTGCTCCCTGATCTATACCATATGATTCTAGTTATGGGGGTGTGTGTGTATGTGTATGTGTGTGTGTGTAAAGCCATATGAATATTAATGGTGGTTATCTCTGGAGTGAATTTATAAGGAATTTATGTGTTTTTAAAATTTTTTTCTATTTTCCCCATTTTTAGTATGAGATTACATTATTTTCATAACCAGAAAAATAAAAAATTATTTGCTATATAATTGTTATACTAGTAGAAAGCACTTTTATTTATTTATTTATTTTAGAGAGAGCAAGTGAGTGGGGAAAAGGGCAGAATGGCATGGAAAGGGATAAGCTGACTCTGGGCTGAGCAAAAGCTCGAGTTCACAACCCTGGGATCATGACCTGAGCTTAACTGACTTAGCCACCCAGGGGCCCCAGTGGAAAGCACTTTAAAGGGGCAAATACAGGGTGGTAGGTGGTTCAATTGGTTGAGCAACTAACTCTTAATTTTGGCTGGGTTCATGATCTGAGGGTCATGGGATTGAGCTCCATGTTGGGTTCCATGCTCAACATGGAGTCTGCTTGTCCCTCTGCTCCTCTCCCGACTCACTCTCTCTTTCAATTAAATTGGTAAAATCTTTAAACCTGCAGTATTTTTTCTGCCCATAAAGAGCTGGGAACAATTTGTCCACCAACAAAAGCCAGTGGTACATCATCTTCTGGAATCCTACATAGCCACTAAAATAATACCAATCTAACTACTAAAAATAAGATCAATCTAACTACTAAAAATGGCAGATCTCCTACTCTTAGGATGAAAAGCAAGTTTCAGAACTATTTGTATCATCTATGTAGATGATGCTGTGGTGTGCCTCCCAGGTCCTCCTTTAAGGATCAGTGTGCTCATTTCTCCAGCTGCCAGGAGCATGGGCTGCTGAGGGATCACAATGGAGTTCCTCCTTAGGAATATCCCTCAGCTGAAGAGAGTCATGCTTTCTGAAGTACATGCCCTGCTCAGGGACACCTCTCATACAATGAGTGGTTAACATGAGGGGACATAGCACCTCCATGGGCATCAACTCCAAAGGCCTATCCCAGTTGCAGAGTGCCCCATGACTGGCTGAGACATCAGTTGTATCTGTATCACAGTTCAACTTTTCCTTCTGCCCACCCCTGATCCCTCCCTCCCTACAGGTGTTGTTCTAATGATTCATTCCCCCCATTAAATCTCCTGCATGGGGAAAAAATTTAAAAATAAATAAATAAATGGGGCAAATACCCTAGACCCATGGACATTGGGGTTGAGGGAAGGCTTGCTGAAAGAGTCAACCCCTGAGAAGTTATCTTGAAGGATGATGAAGAATTACTCAGGTATAGATGAGTGACAGGAGAGGGCAGGGAAAGTGGTGGCAGAAAGGGAGAGCATTCTAGAGTGAAACATATAGATTAGAACATGGGAGAATCAGGGAACCACAGAAAGTTCAGAGAACTGGAAAGCAGTGTGAGAGAATGAACAGAAACAAGATTAAATAGAGACTCAAACACTGAAGGTCTTAAATGCTGCACTTACACTTTAAATTTTATCTTAAAATCATTTGGAAGCCACTGAAAAGTTCCTGAGTTGCTGAGTGACATCATATTTCTGATACAGAAAGATCTGTATGACCTTAGGACAGAGAATGGATTGGCTAAGAGTGAACTTAGAGACAGAAGGACAAGCTGAGAGAATATTGTAGAAATTCAGGTGAGAAGTGAAGAGAGACTAAACAGAGGTGAGGGGTAGAAGTAGAGGGAGGAGAAGATTTGAATGATATGTATGAGGTTGACTCAATAGGTCTTTGGAACTGATCACATCTTGGAACTGAAGGACATGTGGGGGAGACAAGAATAATTAACAGATGTCTTCCTTTTTTTGCTTCTGAAAGCCAGGGGAGTAGGAGATTTGGTGGATAAGATGACATGGTCAGTTTTAGATTTTCCTTTTTTTTTTTAAAGTGCCCCTGACTGACACAATGTGGGCAAGTTTGATTCATTACTCATTTTTTTTCCAGGTAAGATATAGTTGACATATAATAGTATGTTAGTTTCAGGTATACAACATAGTGATTTGCCAATTATATGCATTATGAAATGCTTACCATGAGAAGTGTAGTTACCATATGTCACCACACAAACTTATTAAAATATTATTGACTACATTCTCTATTCTGTACTTTGCATCCTTGTGGCTTATTCATTTTATTACTGGAAGTTTGTACCTCTTAATTCCTGTCACCTATTTTGCCCACCCCCCACCCCATCCTCTTCCTCGCTGACAATCACTAGTATGTTCTTTGAATTTATGACTGTTTCTCTTTTGTTTGTTCATTTTTAAAAAGATTTTTTATGGATTTTTCTTACTTATTTGAGAGAGAGAGAGAGATGGAGATAGTGACAGAGATAGCAAGAGAGAGCACAGGCGGGGAGGAGAGGGAAAAGCAGGCTCCTCGCTGAGCAGGGAGTCCAACGTGGGGTTTGATTCCAGGACTCTGGGATCATGACCTGAGCCAAAGGCAGATGCCTAACCGACTTTTTAGATTCTACATCTAAGGAAATCATATGGCATTTGTCTTTGGCTTATTTCACTTAGCGTAATACCCTTTAAGTCCATCTATATTGTTGGGAATGGTGGGATTCCATTCTTTCTTATGGTTGAGTACTATTCCATTGTGTATATATACCACATCTTTATCCATTCATCTATTGGTGGACACTTAGGTTGCTTCCATATCTTGGTTATTGTAAATAATGCTGCAGTAAACACAGGAGTGCATGTATTTTTTTCAAATTGTGTTTTCATTTTTCTCAGGTAAATACCAAGAAGTAGAATTATTCATATTGCTAGTATTTCTGTTTTTAGTTTCTTGAGGAACCTACATACTGCTTTCCATAGTGGCTGCACCAATTTACATTCCCACCAGCAGTGTGTGAGAGTTCCCTTTCCTTTGCATCCTCACCAAACACATTATATCTTGTCACCTTGATACTAGCCATTCTGACTGGTGTGAAATGGTATCTTACTGTGATGTTGATTTGCATTTCTCTGGTGAATGATGTTGTTGAGCATCTTTTCTTGTGTCTGATGACCATCTGAATGTCTTCTTTGGAAAAATGTCTACTCAGGTTGTCTGCCTATTTTTTAATTGGATTATTTGTATTTTTGGTGTTGAGTTTTAGATGTTTTGAGTTTGAGGTAGTTATTGGATATTTGTGGAGATTTTCCATAGAGTTTAAAAATCAGGAGAAATAAATTATATAAAACAGTGGTTGTTGTTATAAGAGCTTATGCATTCACATGTGAAGAGGTATTTTTTCCTCCACCTTCTATCCATGGATTATATGGAAATGCAATCTAATCAGTACTTGTGGCTCATTGTGATAGTCCATCCAGACTTTGGAATAACTTGCCTTCTGTCCACAGGACCACATCTAAAGTTCTGGAAGAAGTTAAGTATTGTTTAAAAAAGTCACACAAATAATTTCGATATAATCTCCCCAGCTCAGTCCTGACACCTACTTGCTGAGTGAGAAGAAAAGAATAAAGACCACAGTCTTCTGAAACACCTAGACATTTAAAATTAGGCAGAGAAAGTGGACTTGTATGAGAGAAACAAAGCACAGAAGGCAAATCAGAGTGAAGTAGTAACCAATGGAAGAAAAAAAAATTTAGGGAGGATTTAACAGTATTAATCACACACAAAAAAATGAGGATTGTTGGCATTAACAAATATGAAGTCACTGTGGAACTATACAAGAATATTTCAGTAAGTTAGCAGGGATGAAAGCTATTCAGGGGTGAGTTGAGAAGTGGGTAGGTATTAAGAAAAAGCTGAAGTATCAAAGAAAAGAAAATAATACAATCATAACTGGATGTTCCTTCCCCAATCTTTCATATCTTCTACAACAGTTTGTATAACTTGATTAAGAGATGCTTGGAAAATTCTTGCTGAATGGATGAGAGCATAGATGAGTGAATACATTCTTGAATAACTTCAGGTTCCATTAGGTGTTATCTTCTGTGAACCATAAGAGTCACTGAGAGTATTATTGTATCGTTGAACAAGTGACAGTTTGGTTTTAGGTTTAATGGAGAATAAAGAGCACTCTTTCCATTCAAGTGAAATACTTTGTATAGCGCCCTGTTGACTGAGGACGTTATAAGTACTTTAGGGATAATATGTAAATCTTCAAACTATAAAGCACTATATAAACATTATGTACATTGCAGTATCAATAAATAAGCAAAAATGAGTTTTCTCCCCTTTTAAGTATGTTTTCAGGTACTGATTTATCTTTTTACCTAATGGTTTTTGATAGTATTCAACACGGAAGAGTTATTTCTCTCTTTAGACAGGAAGTCCATCTATAGCCAGTAGCAACAGAGAGAGGCAGTCGAAGAGATGTGGTGAAGGTGGGAGCAGCACCGACTTAATTCAGGTGTCAGAATTGTATCCTCGGGGTTGCCTGGGTTTCACTTGCACAGTAAATAAATGGGACATTTTTACAGGAACTCTTCAGGTCTAAATAAGAAGCGAGATATGAGGAAGGCCTGCAGGGTGTTGTCAGGGGTTTTCCCACAGTTGGAAATGCTGGGGGTGTGGCATTCGAAGGGATAAGGGAACAAATTAATTTTGGTCCAGTCTAAGAACAGTTTTAAAATAACTGTGGAAGGATTTGCTCCAAAAGTAACAGAGAACTGCTACCCTCGAAAGGGTGCTGTGTGGCAGTTTTGCTAGAGGAGCTTCCTAAACTTAATGTCAGATGGGAACAATGGCCTCTAAACTCCAACAGCCTGTGAAATAAGGTGAAATTATTTTTTAAAAAAGTTATCTATCTATCTATCTGAGATAGAGAGGGAGAGAGAGAAACAGAACATGAAAGAGAAAGAACAAGTGGGGAGGGGAAGAAGCAGTTTCCCCAAGGAGCAAGAAGCCCAGCGAAGGCCTGCATCCCAGGACCCTGAGATCATGACCTGAGCTGAAGGCAGATGCTTAACCTACTGAGCCACCTAGGTGCCCCAACTAGAAGGAATAGGGTGAAATGATTTTCAAGAGAGAGTGAAAGAAACCTCTTCAGTCTCTCCCACACATTCTACTGCAAATATTTATTAAGCCCCCACCATGTGCAGGGCCTTCAGTGTTTCTTAGTAGGGTTTCGGTTTGGTGGCATAATACTTCATCAAACCACTCTCCACCACACAAACATTGTGACAACTAAAAATGCTTCATCATGTTTCCAGATACTCCTTTGGGGCATTCTAGTTAAGAACCAATGGAAAAAAAAATAAAGAACCAATGATAGGGGCTAGAGTTTTAAATATGAGTGAGACCACACAAGATCTCTTGTGTTTCCTTTACAGAGACAAAAGAGGTGGTCTCCATAGGGGGTTGGCAACCCACATTAAAAATAGAACAGTATTTCCTGAGGGCCAGCAACATATGAGATAACACCAGATTCAGAAGGGAAGGCTGGTTAATAGGGTGTCATGTACATGGGCAACCATGGAAAGTTGGAGAACACTGGAAGAATCTCATGGCCTTCCTAAGACCTTCAAGGCTGAAGAAGACAGAGACCAAGTCTTAAACATCAAACGCCTGGATGGTGGATTTTGGGCTTTAGATTCAGATCATGATCCATTCAGGAATCTCACAGAAATATACTTCAACTGATAATTATGTTGAGATCTTAAATTGGCCGAGAAATATCCCTGTTCCATAAATCCTGCCTATTTCACTGTCTGGGTCCCTCTCTCTCCTCCAGTATTTTAGATGGTGTTTGATAGGCCCTGGGGAGCATTGAACCTTACCTGGCCTCTGAACATAGCACCCCAAGAGTGATCTAAATTCCGAGAGAACTTGGAGCAGATAGTTATTTGCCAGTCCTCAGAGCAGACTATCTATGGGCTTTTTGGGAGAAAATCCCAAGTGCAACTTGTACTAAATTAAACCCATAGGGTTCTGCAAGAATGTTCTGGCCTTTGGATTGCAGTGAATAGAACATTTTTTGTGGTTCACACTGGAGGTCATGGGAGAGTCCAAAGGAAATATTGGAAGCCAGAATTATAGTCCTTCAAACTGTTTGTCCCCAAAACCTCTGCATCACTGATTTACGACCTTTAGCTTCAGTGGGAAAAGAACAGTATTAAGAGGAACTGTTGTATATGTAATTAACAAAGCTGAAAAAACACCTTTAAAGACAACCCTATTTATTAGATGTAGGAATAGCCAACTTTCAGATTTATCTTATCACCCTTCTGTCAAATCTGAGAAATATCACTGAAAGATTGTATCCACTTGTTTTGCCCTAGAATGAATTCATTGCCCATTTCACATTCTCCCCTGAATCTCTGCCTTGGAATGATCAAGTTTTCCTATGTTCAGTTCTTAATACAGTCTGTCATCCAATGAGGTATCTTGAATTTAAAATTCCTAATATTATTTCTTTCTTCTCCTTACATCCTCTTGAGCTAACACCCATTATAAGTAGAAATTAAGGCTAAGTCATTCCCTTTTAATGACAAAAAATACAAAATGAAAAAACATGCACAATACAAAACTAACCAGCCCTCAAGATAATCTAAAACTTGTCACGTAGGAAAAAAAATGCCCAGATACAGTGCTTTCCAATAACTAGATAAGAAGTATGCACATTTCATCTAATTCTTATGGCAATTTAAACAAGCATTTGTCTGGTTTAGCTTAAACACCAAGAAGATCAGAGCTGGCACATATTCAGTTTATGTCTCTGAAGAGGTCATTGGCATGTTCAGCCCAGTCTGCCCGAGACTTTTAGTTAACGATGACATTGTCAGGCTCTGGTCTAGTTTTTTTCTTTCCTTGCATTATGAATTCTATTTTCCTTCTTTATTAAGCATGAGAGAAACGTGGATGTATAATATAAGATTTTACCTCTTTGAATGTATCTGGGGGTGCTAGGGTATAAACAACCTCCCAGCAGCAGTGGCTCAGAGTAATGGATTTTATTTCTTACTCATATTACATCTTGCTTTCATGGTAATTACAGTTCAGTTTTGCCTGTCTTCCTTATTTTGGGATCTAGGGTGAAGAAGCATTCCCTTCAATGAAGAGAGAAACAGTGGAGTCTCTTGTTGGTTCTTAAAAGTTCTGCTCAGGAATGACACACAAAAAAAATCACATGGAAAAGACTGATGTTAGGAGACATGAGAATATAATCCTCTTACAGGCAGAAATAGCAAGTAACTGGGAACAATAATACAATTAAAGTGTAAAATGTGTCTTAGGGTATAATCTGAAAGTATAAGAAAGAGAAGAACTGCTCTAGAATTCTAACTGGAGATAGCTCAGATCCCCTGTTTCCAGTAAAACCATGGCAGGGCTACTTTGTTTGCTTTTTCCAGAATATTTCTATTTTATATAATTGTAAAAATGAACATCACATTTTTCCCAATGATAAAAATAATGTTCTCATAAAAAATTAAAAACATACAAGATGGCATAAGTAAGAAAATAAAATTCAGTAGAAAACATCTAAGTAAATACCTAACAAAATGAAAATATATGTATTCATATATATACATATATATATATACTTGTACATAAATTTTCATAATAGGCATACACATTGTACCTTAAAATTGGAAATATCCAAATGTCAACAGATAACTAGATAAATTATGGTATATTCATTCAGTGGAATACTTCTCCATAATGAAAAGAACACATGCAAGAGCATGAAGGAATCTCAAAAACTTTATGCTGATTGAAAGAAGCCAGATAAGAAAGATTACATGCTCTGTGATATAATTTATGTGAAACTCCAGAAAAGGAAAATCTAATCTAAGGTGGCAGAAAGTATATCAGTGTCATCCTGGGGCATGAAGTGGGCAGGATTGGTTGAGAAGGGCTATAAGCAAACTTTCTGGGGTAATAAAATTATTATGGTGATGGTTACTTACACATATACATTTGTCAAAATTCATTTTATTACATGCAAACTATAACTTCAATAAATTTAATTTTTGAATTATGGACAAGTATCAGATATCCTTCATTGTCTTGTAATCAGTCTACTTCTGGAAATTTAAGGACATTTCAAATTTGTTATATGATTATTTAGTTGATTTTCTTAGGTGTGCTTAGATAAACAATCATATTGCACATTTTTTAAAACTTAATCGCATGGACTGATGATTCCAAAGTGATGTTTAGTAAGCAGGAATGGATTCTTGACTGTACACTTGATTGATTCAAATTTTTACCAGTGAGAGAGATACTTGATCTTGGAATCAAATAAATATTCTTTTTAAATAAGCAAATATTCTTTTTCCACTCTCAAGTTGAATTTTGATTAGAAATGAATGCTGTTTTTTTCCCCAACTCTTTCAGTGTAATTTTTCTTTCTTTTATTTTATTAACATATAATGTATTATTTGCCCCAGGGGTACAGGTCTGTGAATCATCAGGCTTACACATTTCACAGCACTCATAATAGCACATACCCTCCCCAGTGTCCATAACCCAGTCATCCTATCCCTATCCCTCCAACCCCTAGCAACCCTCAGTCTGTTTCATAAGATCGAGTCTCCCTCCTGATCCCATCTTGTTTCATTTTTTCTGTCCCTATCCCCCGTGACCCCCTGCCCTGCCTCTCAAATTCCTCATATCAGAGAGATCATATGATAATTGTCTTCCTCTGATTGACTTATTTTGCTCACCATAATACCCTCTAGTTCCATACACATTGTTGCAAATGGCAAGATTGCCTTTCTTTTGATGGCTGCATAGTATTCCATTGTGTGTGTGTGTGTAGAAGTGATATATATATATGGTATATATATATATATACACACACACACTGTACCTCTTTATCAATTCATCTGTTGATGGACATCTAGTTTCTTTCTACCGTTTGGCTATTGTGGACATTGCTGCTATGAACATTAGGGTGTACATGCCCCATTGGATCACTACATTTATATCTTTAGGGTAAATACCCAGGAGTTCAATTGCTGGGTTGTAGGGTAGCTCTATTTTCAACTATTTGAGGAACCTCCATGCTGTTTTCCAGAGTGGCTACACCACCTTGCATTCCCACCAACAGTGTAGGAGGGTTTCCCCTTTCTCCACATCCTCACCAGCATCTGTTGTTTCCTGACTTGTTAATTTTAGCCATTCTGACTGTGTGAGGTGGTATCTCATTGTGGTTTTGATTTGTATTTCCCTGATGCCGAGTGATGTAGAGCACTTTTTCATGTGTCTGTTGGCCATCTGGAGGTCTTCTTTGCCAAAATGTCTGTTCGTGTCTTCTGCCCATTTCTCGATTGGATTATTTGTTCTTTGGGTGTTGAGTTTGGTAAGTTCTTTATAGATTTTGGATCCTAGCCCTTTATCTGATATGTCATGTGCAAATATCTTCTCCCATTCTGTCCGTTGTCTTTTGGTTTTGTTGCTGTTTCCTTTGGTGTACAGAAGCTTTTGATCTTGATGAAGTCCCAATAGTTCATTTTTGCCCTTGCTTCCCTTGCCTTTGGCGATGTTCCTAGGAAAAAGTTGCTGTGGCTGAAGTCAAAGAGATTGCTGCCTGTGTCCTCCTAAGCATTTTGATGGATTCCTGTCTTATGTTGAGGTCTTTCATCCATTTTGAGTCTATTTTTGTGTGTGGTGTAAGGAAATGGTCCAGTTTCATTTTTCTGCATGTGACTGTCCAATTTTCCAACAATATTTGTTGAAGAGACTATCTTTTTTCCATTGGACAATCTTTCCTGCTTTGTCGAAGATTAGTTGACCATAGAGTTGAGGGTCTATTTCTGGGCTCTCTATTCTGTTCCGTTGATCTATCTGTCTGTTCTCGTGCCAGTACCATACTGTCTTGATGATTACAGCTTTGTAATAGAGCTTGAAGTCTGGAATTGTGATGCTACCAACTTTTGTTTTCTTTTTCAACATTCCTCTGGCTATTCAGAGTCTTTTCTAGTTTCATACAATTTTTAGGATTATTTGTTCTATTTCTTTGAAAAAAAATGATGGTATTTTGATAGGGATTGCATTAAATGTGTAGATTGCTTTAGGTAGCATGGACATTTTCACAATATTTATTCTTCCAATCCATGAGCATGGAACATTTTTCCATTTCTTTGTGTCTTCCTCCATTTCTTTCATGAGTACTTTATAGTTTTCTGAGTACAGATTCTTTGCCTCTTTGGTTAGGTTCATTCCTAGGTATATATGGTTTTGGGTACAATTCTAAGTGGGATGGACTCCATAATTTCTCTTTCTTCTGTCTTGCTGTTGGTGTATAGAAATGCAACTCATTTCTGGGCATTGATTTTATATCCTGGCACTTGACTGAATTCCTGTATGAGTTCTAGCAGTTTTGGAGTGGAGTCTTTTGGGTTTTCCACATATAGTATCATATCATCTGCAAAGAGTGAGAGTTTGAATTCTTTGCCAATTCAGATGCCCTTTTATTTCTTTTTGTTGTTTGATTGCTAGGACTTCTAGTACAATGTTAAATAGCAGTGGTGATAGTGGACATCCCTACCGTGTTCCTGGCCTTAGTGGAAAAGCTCTCAGTTTTTCCTCATTGAGCATGATATTCGCCGTGGGTTTTTCAGAGATGGCTTTGATGATATTGAGGTATGTACCCTCTATCCCTACACATTGAAGAGTTTTGATCAAGAAAGGATGCTGTACTTTGTCAAATGCTTTTTCAGCACCTACTGAGAGTATCATATGGTTCTTGTTCTTTCTTTTATTAATGTATTGTATCAAATTGATTGATTTGCAGATGTTGAACCAACCTTGCAGCCCTGGAATAAATCCCACTGAGTCGTGGTGAATAATCCTATTGGCTAGTATTTTGGTGAGAATTTTTGCATGTGTTCATCAAGGATATTGGTCTGTAATTCGCTTTTTTGATGGGGTCTTTGTCTGGTTTTGGGATCAAGGTAATTCTGGCTTCATAAAAAGAGTTTGGAAGTATTCCTCCCATTTCTATTTTTTGGAACAGTTTCAGGAGAATAGGTATTAATTCTTCTTTAAATGTTTGTAGAATTCCCCTGGGAAGACTTCTGGCCCTGGGCTCTTTTATGTTAGGAGACTTTTGATGACTGCTTCAATCTTCTTTTGGTTATGGGTCTCTTCAGGTTTTCTGTTTCTTCCTGGTTCAGTGTTAGTAGTTTATATATCTCTAGGAATGCATCCATTTCTTCCAGATTGTCAAATTTGCTGATGTGTAGTTGTTCATACTATGTTCTTATAATTGTTTGTATTTCTTTGGTGTTGGTTGTGATCTCTCCTCTTTCATTCATGATTTTATTTATTTGGATCCTTTTTCTTTTCTTTTTGAAAAGTCTGGCCAGGGGCTTATCAATCTTATTAATTCTTTCAAAGAACCAGCTCCTAGTTTCATTGATTTGTTCTACTGTTTTTTTTGTGTGTGTGTCTATTTCATTGATTTCTGCTTTGGTCTTTATGATTTCTCTTCTCCTGCTGAGTTTAAGCCTTCTTTGCTCTTCTTTCTTCAGCTCCTTTAGATGTAGGGTTAGGTTGTGTATTTGAGACCTTTCTTGTTTCTTAAGAAAGGCTTGTATCGCTATATATTTTCCTCTCAGGACTGCCTTTGCTGTGTCCCACAGATTTTGAACAGTTGTATTTTCATTATCATTTGTTTCCATAAATTTTTTTAAGTTCTTCTTTAATTTTCTGGTTGACCCATTCATTCCTTAGTAGGATCCTCTTTAGCCTCCACATATTTGGGTTCTTTCCAACTTTCCTCTTGTGACTGAGTTCTAGCTTCAGAGCATTGTGGTCTGAAAATATGCAGGGAATAATCCCAATCTTTTGATACTAGTTGAGACCTGATTTGTGACCCAGGATGTGATCTATTCTGAAGAATGTTCCATGTGGACTTGAGAAGAATGTGTATTCTTTGGGTTTGGGATGGAATGTTCTGAATATATCTGTGATGTCTATCTGTTCCAATGTGTCATTTAAGGCCTTTATTTCCTTGTTGATCTTTTGCTTAGATGATCTGTCCATTTCAGTGAGGGGGGGGGTGTTAAGTCCCCTACTATTATTGTATTATTGTTGATGTCTTTCTTTGATTTTGTTATTAATTGGTTTATATAGTTGGTTGCTTCCATGTTAGGGGCCTAGATATTTGAAATTATTAGATCTTCTTGTTGGACAGACCCTTTGAGTATGATATAGTGTCCTTCCTCATCTCTTATTATAGTCTTTGGCTTAAAATCGAATTTATCTGATAACAGGATTGCCACCCCAGTTTTCTTTTGGTGTCCATTAGCATGGTAAATTGTTTTCCACCCCCTCACTTTAAATATGGAGGTGTCTTTGGGTCTAAAATGAGTTTCTTGTAGGCAGCATATTGACTTTTTTTTTTTTTTTAATCCGTTCTGATACCCTGTGTGTTTTGATTGGGGCATGTAGCCCATTTACATTCAGGGTAACTATCGAAAGGTATGAATCTAGTGCCATTGTATTGGCTGTAAGGTGACTGTTACTGTATGTTGTCTCTGTTCCTTTCTGGTCTGTTACTTTAAGGCTCTCTCTTTGCTTAGAGGACCCCTTTCAATATTTCCTTTAGGGTTGGTTTGGTGTTTACAAATTCATTTGGTTTTTGTTTGTCCTGGAAGCTTTTTATCTCTCCTTCTATTTTATCTCTCCTTCTATTTTCAGTGATAGCTTAGCTGGATAGAGTATTCTTGGCTGCATGTTTTTCTCATTTAGTGCTCTGAATATATCATGCCAATCCTTTCTGGTCTGCCAGGTCTCTGTGGATAAGTCTGCTGCCAGTCTAATATTGTTACCCTTGTATGTTACAGACTTCTTGTCCCAGGCTGCTTTCAGGATTTTCTCTTTGTTGTTGAGACTTGTAAGTTTTACTATTAGATGACGGGGTGTGGACCTATTTTTATTGATTTTGAGGAGGGTTCTCTGTGCCACCTGGATTTTGATGCTTGTTCCTTTCACCAAATTAGGGAAATTCTCTGCTATAATTTGTTTCAATATACTTTCTGCCCCCCTCTCTCTTTCTTCTTCTGGGATCCCAATTTTTCTAATATTGTTTCATCTTACAGTATTAGTTGTCTCTCAGATTCTTCCCTCATGGTCCAGTAGTTGTTTGTCTCTCTTTTGCTTAACTTCTTTATTCTCCATCATTTGATCTTTTATATCACTATTTCTCTCTTCTGCCTCATTTATCCTGGCAGTAAGAGCCTCCATATTTGATTGCACATCATTAATACCTTTTTTTAAAATTTTCAATTTGGTTAGATTTTAGTTCTTTTGTTTTTCCAGAAAGGGTTTAATTTCTCCAGAAAGAGGTTCTGTAATATCTTCCATGGTTTTTTCGAGCCCAGCTAGCACCTTGATAATCATCATCCTGAACTATAGCTCTGACATATTACTTATGTCCATATTGAGTAGGTCCCTAGCCATTGGCACTGCCTCTTGTTCATTTTTTTGTGCTGAGTTTTTCCACCTTGTCATTTTTTCCAGGTAAGAATAGATGAATCAGAGAATAAAATACCAAAAGGTAGCAATGACCCCAGAAAAATACACACAAACCAAATCAGAAGGGAGAAGAAAGGGAGAAAAAAGAAAAAAAAATATATATATACACACTGGTGAATAGAACAGAGCCACACACTTGATTTTGGGTGTATTTTGGTCTGTTAGAAGAAACCACAGCCCAAAATTTTAAAGAAAGAGAAATACACACACACACACACACACACACACACATATATATATACCCAAAAATAAGGGGAAACACGATGAAGGGATGGACTATGACTGTAAATATGAAAATTTTAAAAGATTCTAAAAAAGGAATTGGTAAGATAAGAATTTGGTTAAAAAAAAGAAAAATAGGAAAGAATGTGACAGGCTGGAGACTAGAACAAAGCCAGACACTAGAATGAGGGTGTATTTTGATCTATTAGAAGAAGTTGTATCCCAAAAGTTTAAAGAAAAAACAACCTATATGTATACAAGAAATAATGTTAAATGCAATGAAGGGATAAAATATGACTATAACAATGAAAATTTAAAAGATTTTTAAAAAGGTATTGATAAGATAGAATAGTTTAAAAAACGTTAAAATAGGAAAGAGGAAAATTTTTAAAAAATAGAATAAGAAAAAAATGAAATAAAAAAATTAATTTGAAAGACTAAAGGATCATGGGAAAAAAGCTATGAATTCTATGGGTTGCTTTCCCCTAGCTCTGGAGTTCCGCAGTTCTCATTGATCGGTGTATTTTGTCTTGGCTTGCTGTTCCTGCTGATCTTTTGGGGAGGGGCCTGTTGCAGTGATTCTCAAATGTCTTTGCCTGAGTTGGAATTGCACCACCCTTGCCAGGCTCCAGGCTAAATAATCTATGTGGTTTTGGTCTCAGGAGGTTTTGTTCCCTGAACGCTTTCCATATAGTTTTTAGGAGTAGAATGAAGATGGCAGCCTCCCACTCTCCAGCCTAGAGGTGCTGAGAGCTCAGGGCCCCACTCCTCAATGCATCCTCAGAGAAAAGCAGTCAGTCCCTCCTGTCTCCCTAGTCTCTGACCACACTCCAAAGTCACCCAGCCTGTAACTGAGCATTTCTATCTCTTACCCATGGCCCTGTTTGGAGTCTCCAAACCCAGCAGATTCCTGCCATGTGCTCCCATGATGCTCCTCACAGAGGAGGAAGGAACGGGTCTCTCCAGATGTGCCACTTGTGGAGTCCCTGCTCCAAGTGCAGACCCGACTGTGCCTTGGGTCACAGTTTAAGGTAATCCCAAGGTGAGAGTCCTCTCCTTGGCTCCATCTCTGTAGCCAGCTTCCCTGCTCCAATACCTGGGAGCTCTGCCACATTCAGACACCCCTGATCTTTTTGTGACCTTATGGGTCCTGTGACCCCAGTGTCTCCACAAGGCCTACACTCCTGCTTAGCCTCTGGAGCAAGGTCCCTCAGTGGAGCAGACTTCTAAAAGTTCTATTTTTATGCTGCGCTACTCTATCACTTGCTGGGAGCCAGCCCCTCCCACCACGGTCTATCTTCCCGAATGTTGCCTTGGATTCACTTTTCCGCACGTCCTACCTTCTACAGAATGGTCAGTTTTCTGTTCCTAGAGTTGCTGCTCTTCTCTTCTATCTCCTCTTGAGTTTGTAGCTGTTCAGAATAGTTTGATAACTATCTACCTGAACTCCTGGGACCTGATCATATTTAGGTCTCCTTCTCCTCTGCCATCTTCCTCCTCCTCCTCTTATTTTTATTGAAGTATTATATTACTAATTTAATTTACAAATATTAAACTATCCTTGCTCTTTTGGACTAAACCCTACTTGGTCATGGTGTATTATTTTTTTTAAGCCCATTTTATTGAGGTATTACTTATGTAAAGTAAAATTCACTCTTTTTTAAGTGCAAGCCTTGTTGAGTTTTAACAAACGCATATAATTGTGTGTTTATTATACTTTAATGTACTGCGGGATTTAATCTACTTATATTGCATTTACAAAAATATCACAAGTAAGATTGATCTATAATTTTTGGTACTATCTTATTAAGTTTTAATATTTGAATCATGCTAACATTTTAAAATGAATGAGAATGCTTCTTATGTCTAATGAAGATTAAGCAGCATAGAATATCTGTCTCTGTTTCTTGAAGGTAGCTGGGACCTTGCCTTAAAATAAAACAAGACCAAACAAAAACAAAAACAAAACAAAACAAAACACTCCCACCCCCGAAATCTCTGGGATTGGTACCTGTTGGGGACATACTTTCTTGAGAAATTATTCAATATATTCCTTGATGATGGTAGTAATGATAGTGATGGTGAGGGCATTAGTGATAAGATTTTCTTAGGACAGTTTTCTTAACATTTGTATAAGGAAACTTCCCATTTTATCCCAGTTTGACATTAATTAACAAAAATATTCCTTTTATACCTAAAAATAAATCCAAAACTTACTATATGCAGTTATATCCCTTAATCTTAATATTATATAATTTTATGTTATTTTGTTCCCTTTTAAATCTGTTAGTTTTATAATTTTTTCTTATTGAGGTGAAATTCATAGAATATAAAATTAATTGTTTTAAAGTGTACAATTCAGTGCCATTTACTACATTCAGAATTCTATCTCTATCTAGTTCTGAAATATTTCCATCACACTAAAATGAAACCCCATACCCATTAAGCAGTGACTTCTTATTCTTACCTCCCAAGCCTCCCTACTATCTATCTGCCTACATGTTTTCTAACTGGACTATTTTACATTCCTACCAGGAATGTATGAGGATTCCAATTTCTCCACACATTTGTGTACACTTACCATTTTCTGTTTGTTAAAAACATTTGTGGTCATTCTAGTGGGTGTGAAGTGTCATCTCATTGTGGTTTTGGTTTGCATTTTCCTAATGACTAATGATGTTGAGGTATTTTTCATTAATTGTTGGAAGAATTCTTTATTCTGTATACCTGACCCTTTTAGAGAAATGATTATCATATATTTTCTTCCATTCTATAAGTTTTCTTTTCACTTCTTTGATAATGTCCTTGATACCTAAAAGTTCTTAATTTTGAAGCAGTCCAATTTCTCTTTTTGTTGTTGTTGTTGCTTATGCTTCCAGGGTCATATCTAAGAAAACACTGTTAAATTCAAAATGAGGAAGATTTACCCCTGTTTTCTTCTCAGAATTTTATAGTTTTAGCTCTTACATTTAAATCATTGATCCATTTTAATTTTTTATGTAGTGTAAGTTAAGGGTCCAATTTCATTCTTAAAATTATGGATATCCAGGGGCGCCTGGGTGGTTCAGTGGGTTAAAGCTTCTGCCTTCGGCTCAGGTCATGATCCCGGGGTCCTGGGATCGAGCCCCGCATCAGGCTCTCTGCTCAGTGGGGAGCCTGCTTCCTCCTCTCTCTTTCTGCCTGCTTCTCTGCCTACTTGTGATCTCTGTCTGTCAAATAAATAAATAAATAATCTTAAAAAAATTATGGATATCCAGTGCTTTCAGTATTATTTATTAAAGGAACTGTTTTTACCTCATTGAATGGTTGTGGCTCCATTGTTGGAAATCAATTGTCCATAGATATATGGGTATATATATTTCTAAACTCTCAATTCTAGTCCATTGATCTATCTATATGTACATCTTTATGACAGTATAGCTCTGTAATGGAAATCAATTGTCCATAGATATATGGGTATATATATTTCTAAACTCTCAATTCTAGTCCATTGATCTATCTATATGTACATCTTTATGACAGTATAGCTCTGTTTTGATTACTGTCACTTTGTATTAAGTTTTGAAATCCTTCAGCTTTGTTCTCCTTTTTCAAGATTGTTTTGGCTATAGGGATCTTACAATTAAATATGAATTTGAAGAATAGCTTTTTGATTTCTGCAAAAAAAAAAGGCTATTGGATTTTTGATAGTGATTACATTGAATCTGTTGAATCTATAGTTAGCTTTGAGTGGTATTGTAATTTTAATAACATTAAGTCTTCTAATCAATGAACATGGGATGTCTTTTCATTTATTTAGGTCTTTAATTTTTTTAAAAAGATTTTATTTATTTTTTTGACAGACAAAGATCACAAGTAGGCAGAGAGGCAGGCAGAGAGAGAGAGGAGGAAGCAGGCTCCTCGCTGAGCAGAGAGCTCAATGCGGGGCTTGATCCCAGGACCCTGAGATCGTGACCCGAGCCAAAGGCAGAGGCTTTAACCCACTGAGCCACCCAGGCGTACCTAGGCCTTTAATTTTTTTTAGTGATAATTTTGTTTTTGTTCTCTGTATAGAAGTCTTTTACCTCCTTGGTTAAACTTATTCCTAGATATTTTATTCTTTTGGATGATATTATAATGGAATTATTTTCTTAATTTCCTATTTAGATTTTTTATTTCTGGTGTATAAAATAAACACATTTTGTGTGTTGTGTATTAATTTTGTGTACTGCAACCTTACTGAATTTATTAGCCCTAGTCTAACTTCTTCTTTAAATTTTAGTAGAATTCACCAGTGGAACCATTGAGACTAATGCCTTCTTGTTTAAAAGGTTATAAATTATTGGGACACCTGGGTGGCTCAGATGGTTAAGTATCTGCCTTCAGCTCAAGTCATGATCTCCAGGTCCTGCAATAGAGCCCTGCCTCAATCCCTGCATTGGGCTCTTATCTCAGCAGAGAGTCTTCTCTCTCTGACTTTTGCCTGCTTGTGATCTCTCTGTTTCTCTCTCAAGTGAATAAATAATTTTTTAAAAAGGTTACAAATTATTGATTCAGTTTATTTATCTATTTCTCCTTGTGTAAGTTTTGGTAGATTATGTCTTTCAAGGAATTTGTCTATTTGATCTAAGTTATCAAAGTTTTAATATTCTTTTGTTATCCTTTTAATGTTTATAGTATTGTAGTTATGACCCCTCTTTCATTTCTGTTGTTAGTAATTTGTTTTTTCTCTCTTTTTTCTTGTTTATTATGGCTAGAAGTTTAACAATTTTATTGATTTTAGAACCAGATTTTGATTTCATCGATTTTCTCTATTGATTTCATTAATTTTTGTTCTAATTTTTATTACTTTTTTATCCTGCTTATCTTATATTTAATTTACTCTTTTTTTTCCTCGAGTTTTCTAGGATAGAAGCTCAGAGTATTGATTTTAGATCTTTCTTCTTTTCATATATATGTATTCAGTGCTATAAATTTTCTTCTCAGCACTGCTTTTGCTGCATCCCACAAATTTTGAGAGGTTGTATTTTATTTTTATATAATTAGAGATGTTTTTAAATTTTTTCAAGACTTTTTATTTGACCTAGGTGTTATTTCAAAGTGTGTTGTTTAAACTACTAGTGTTTTGGAATTTTCCAACTTTCTTTCTGTTATTGATTTCTACCTCAGTTCTATTAGGTATGAAAGCATACTTTGACTTCTATTCTTTTAAACTTGTTCAGATATGTTTGATGACCCAGGATATGGTTAATCTTTTTAAATAATCTCTTTCTTTTCTCTTTTTTCTTTTTTTTAATTTAATTTTTTTTTCATGCATCAACTTGATGAATGTTCCATGTTATCTTGAGAAGACTGTGTATTCAGCTGTTGTTGGGTATAGTAGTCTATATCCATATATACTTATAATATATGTAATTATATCTGGTTGATTGATGGTGTTATTCAATTAAACTGTATCCTTAATAATTTTCTATCTGCTAGGTATGTCAATTAGTGATAGAGGTATTGAAGGCTCCAACAATAATAGTAGAATTGTCTATTTGTCCTTACAGTTCTACCAGTTTTTGCCTGACATATTTTGATTCTCTGTTTTTAGGCACATATACATTTAACACTAGAATATCTTCTAGGAGATTGATCCCTTTATCATTATGGAATGCCCATCTTAATCTCTTATAATATTTCTTGCTCTGAAATCTGCTTTTCTGAAATTAATATAGCGACTCTAGTTTTCTGTAGATTAATACTCTCATGGTATATTTTCTCCATCCATTTACTTTTAATCTCTCTACACTGTATATTGTAAGTGGGTTTCTTGTAGATGACATATAGTCTTGTTTTTTGTTCCACTCTGATACTTTCTGCTGAACCCAGCAGGTGGGTAAGGGCAAGCAAAAAAGGTCTCAAAAATTTCTTACCATTTTTAAGTTGCCTTTTTGGTGTCAGTGTTCACTTGGTTGCTGTAAACCATTTTCTTTTTAAGCTTTTATTTATTTATTTATTTTAGAGAGGGATGGGGAGGGGGAGAGAGAAACCCCCAGCAGACTCCATACTGAGCACAGATCCCAATGAGGGGCTGAATCTCACTATCCTAAAATCAGACCTGAGCTGAAACCAAGAGTTGGATGCTAAATTAACTGTGCCACCCAGCTGCTATAAACCTTTGACTACTTTCCAGGGTTCCAATAATGTTGATTAAGACAGTTTTTGCTTGCTTTTTCAATGTTTTTGTAGAGGGATAAAACACTGGGGCCATCCATTCTGCTATTTTTATGTACATCTGTTAGATATTTTTATCTTTCATTTGGCTTTCCAATGAACCAACTTCTTTTTAATTAATTCTTATATTTTTCTCTGATTTATTAATGCATAATTTTGTGCTTATGTTATTATTCTTTTTCTACAATTTAGACTTTAATGCTTAATTATTTTTTTCTTTAAAAACAAAGTTGTTCAATGCTGTGAATTTTATATGAACCCAAAGTTAGCTAGATATCTTAGGTCATTAAGCATAATAGCCTCATTATTTTCTCAAAACAGCCTGCCATAGTAGTTTTTATTCTCCATTTGATCTAAGAATTATTCTTTAAAGTATTATCTTAAAATTTCTAAGAGATCTGTTTTATTACCTGGACTTCTTATTATTTCTACCTATTACGTTGTGACTAGATATATTTATTTTAAATATTTTGATGCCATAAGTATAGACTCATGAGTACCTTATATCTACTGTAGATTGTACCATTTATCAAAATAAAATGCCATTTTAAATCCCAATTTTTTTGTTTACAGTCCTATTTTGTCTGCCATTAATGTTGTTAGTCCTTCTTTTATTTTGTTTGTCTTTGCCTGATATATCACATCTTTTTATTTTCAAAAGTTATGTCTTTAGGAATGTCTCTAGCAAACACATAAATTAATTGACTTTTTTTTTAAAGCTTAACCTGATAATATATATATATATTTTTTTATGTGACAGAGAGAGATCACAAGTTGGCAGAGAGGCAGGCAGAGAGAAGGGGAAGCAGACTCCCCGCTGAGCAGAAAGCCCGATGCGGGGCTCCATCCCAGGACCCCGAGATCATGACCCAAGCCAAAGGCAGAGGCTTAACCCATTGAGCCACCTAGGCACCCCCTTATTTATTTATTTATTAATTTTTAATTTTTTAATTTTTAAAAAATATTTGTGTTTTAATTGAGAAAGCTAGTCCATCCACTTTTTTGGTGTTAACTGGTATTTAATCATATTCCTATCATTATGTATTTTTTTTGTTTGTATACTGATAAATATGCTCTTTATGTCTTTTGTTTTCTTTGTTTTATTTTGCATTATTACATTTTAGTCCCCTTTTCTGCTGATATTTTAGAATTTATTCATATTATTTTTAATCTATTACATATTTTTAAAGCTTTTCCCATTATTTTGGTGCCAGCTTTAAGAATGAAACAGGATCTGTGAGATCCTCCTCCTATCCCTAAATGAAACAATTACATAAACACACAGTCTCCTTTATCTTCTGTGTTTTCTTCTGTGTTCTAGAAACTCAAATTTTTACATTATGAATATTCTCTTTTAAGAACTTATTTTTGGCATTTATATTAAGCTTCACAAGCATATTAGCAACAATAATTATTTAGAATAAAGTGAGTTTTACTAGCTTCATTTCTCATAATTTTTTTTTCTTTATCACTCTCTTCTGGATGTGTTCCAATTAATTTTCCATTTTGTTGACATGTGAGGTCAATATAATATTCTGGACCTCTGGAAATATAAATGTGTACCTTTGATAAATCTCTACAGTGTTTGAACAGTATTTAAATGTGAGTGCCTTTAGCCCCCAGACATGCTTTCTAGATTATTGCAATTTCCTTTGTTCCCTTCTATTTGATCTATCTGCTTGCATTGTAGTTTTTGTTTATAAATTCTTTCTAAACCTTCTTAAACCACATGCAATTTAAAATAGCCAAATGTTTTAAATATGATTCCAGGTTCTTACATTGAATGACACTTTTTCCTTCCCTGCATGTAGGCTTTGGAAGATCAGGTATGGGAACTCTTGCAGGAGGCAGACAAGACAGCTGAAGAGAACAAGGATCGGAGTCAGGTCTATGATGCCATGGCCAACACCTTGGGTGAAGCATGGGCAGCCCTTGTCTCTATGCTTGAAAGAAGAAGGGAGCTCCTCAGGTTGACTTCGGAATTTTTTGAAAATGCCTTAGAGGTTTGTGTTTAAAAAAACTACTTTCACATTAGAGCAAATAGATAGCACTTCTGAAAATGTTATTTTCCACAAATAGACATTGCAGTCAGTTTTTAAAATGGTAGAATGACCAAGTTATATATAATACATTTAATTTTTAATTGCGAAAACATTAAATTGTTAATGTTTTAGATGTAGCCTTTCAAAAAACAAACAAACAAAACCCTAAGTGGACACCTGTGTGGCTCAGTCTGTTTAGTGTCTAACTTAGATTCAGGTCCTGATCCTGGGATCCTGGGATAGAATCCAGTGTCGTTGGACTCCCTGCTCAGTGGAGAGTCTGCTTCTCCCTCTGCCTCTTCTCCCTGCTTATGCTTTCTCTATCTCAAATAAATAAATAAAATATTTTTTTAAAAAAACCCTAAGTACAAACATGGAGGACAAGGGGAGATGGAGAGGAGAAGGGAGTTGAGGGAAATTGGAAGGGGAGGTGAACCATGAGAGGCTATGGACTCTGAAAAACAACCTGAGGGTTTTGAAGGGGCGGGGGGTGGGAGGTTGGGGGAACCAGGTGGTGGGTATTAGGGAGGGCATGGATTGCATGGAGCACTGGGTGTGGTGCAAATACAATGAATACTGTTACTCTGAAAAGAAATAAAAAATTAAAAAAAAAAGAAAACCCTAAATACAGCTAATTAAAATTAAATAAAATATTAAGTAAAAATAGAAACAATTATCCATAAGTCACTATAATTTCTTTCTTTCTTTAGGAGATGGTAATATAGTTACTAAATCAAACAATTATCCCCGATTTTATGATTATTAGGAAATGTTGTTCTAAAGTGTTCTTGTTGACTTAAAGGTGGAGGATAGAACTTATGCTTTTTATGAAAAGGCAACTGCAGAATATTCCATAGAATATTTGACTTGTAAGCATAGCATTTTATAGAATACTTTCCAAAGGCATACAGTTGGATTCATAGTTTGTACTCATTAAACATTTAAGGAAAGAAAAGTCCTGGACCTAAGAAGGTCATTTCCTCCTGTGACTTTTCTTGAATTCTGAGACGTTTTTGCAGTTCCCAATTTCAAAATGTGAGACTCAAAGAACATTATCAAAAGAGCTGTTGTATTTGGTATAAGGCACTTACTGGAAATTTCACTTTTAACTTTTCTGTCAAGTGGCAGTACATTCATTTGGATGTGAGAGCACTGCTTCATTATGATAAAGCACTAGCTTTGAAAAATATGACATTTCCAAACTCAAAATTCAGGTCTTAAATTCAAAATAATGAAGGAAGGAAGATTAGTAATAGAACATAAAAATTGGGGTAGACAATCTCATGAATCATAAACTCGTTTAAAAGTAAAAAGAAGGAGCAAAAACCTTATTGTAACCTATAAGTTTGTTTTCCGCAGTTTGAATACAGAAGCCCAACTACAATTCATTTTATAGATCATCTTGGGGAAAAGTTTCATATGTAGTTTTCTTTCCTGAGAAGGAACCAGATGAAATGCTCCTACAGGGTCAAATTGTAGATACATCTGAATCATTCCATCTTAGTAAATGGGGTATAGATGTCAACTTCCCTTGAAATTCAACTCATTTGAGCAGAAGAAATTAACTTTCTTCAATCATTAGCCCCAATACTTGTTTCTCATGGGGTAGTAGCATTAATTCAGCCCACCACTCTGATTTTTAGTAAAAAGATATTGTTTCTTATATTTTCCTGCTTCCAATTTTTTGGGTCACTTAGTAATAAGCTGAAGGCAAACTATTTTCCTGCTCCTTGTGTTGCCAAACTATTTGAATAACTGATTAATAATAATATTAAAAAAAGATGAGTCCAACCATTGCCACTTCTGTCCAGTGCAAGATGCAAAAAGAAAAGTGGGTGATAGAAAATATCTGTAAGATAAAAGTTAACAGAACTTTAGGGAAAACTTTTCTGAGTACACATTCCTTGCTTATTTATTTATTTGAATTTCAAATAACAGTTGAAATATGTTATATGTTATACAGTGACTCTAGAACTTTTTATAATGTTGTACAGAGAAAAGCTAAATCACCTTCTAGGGTTGGGTTTTTGTTGTTGTTGTTGTTTGTTTGTTTGTTTTGCAACTTCTCTTTAAAGAATACCCTTAAAATAAGCTATCAGAAATGGAATGAATTAGAGATGCAAATGATGTGTTTATAGGGTTCCCTTATTGAACTATGATGCATGCAGTTCCATAAAAATATGAAATGACTTCTTATAGCATGGTTGATAATTACTAAAGGACTGTTTTAGACCTACAGACTTAACCATCAGACAGATTATTCTCTTATTAGACACCATGCAGCAATTTAGGAACACTGTCCCTAAGTGACAGTGACTAATATCCACCAGATTGTTCTAACATGGTTGTGGGGGCCTTCTCCATATTTTCAAAGAGGACATGCTCATTAGTCTCTTTCTCATCATTCCATGCCATTTATAACTAGATTTTATGTGGTTATTGTGATAATCAAAATATAGTAGATATTGTTAATAATAGTTAATAAAAGTATTAAAAAATCACTGAATTCATAGATGATGGTTTGGAGAAAACTTGAAAAAAAAGATAAGCATGTGGTAAACTTTTGTGTCTTTCTTACTGATACTTTACTTTTATGAGTTTATTCAATACCTGATACAAAGGTAAACATATTGATTAAGATTATTGATTAAACTTTTGAATCTGAGTACTGAAACAGAACAGTTGTTGTGTAGCTAGACTATGTAGACTATGTCTACTACCATGGATGTACTGTACTGGAAGAACCAAATATGTTTTTCCCTCTTCTAAAATTTGTTTCTAAGATTATTCCCCTGAGAATTTCATCATCACTTCAAATACCTCTCCTTCATATTTCCTTGAAGGAGAAACAGAGAGATGGGTCATATTCCTCACCATTTAGGATACAAAATTGCTCTCTCTTTTTTGAAACAGAGGAAAAATCTTCCATTTTTCATTCTTGCTGTATCTAATCTCATTTTTATATAAAGAGTGCATAAGATCATTGATAAAAATGCAAACAAAATTACAAATTATAGATTTGTTAAAAGTTCACCCCCCATCCTTAATCTCATTCCTTCTCATAAAGATAATCCTTTGGTGTGTTTCTTTTCAGATCACTCTCTTGTTTTGTATAAGAAATGGGATTAGACATTACTTCTTAGGCTTTTGTTGTTTGTTTTTAGCAAGCTTTCTGTGTATTCTTTGACAAACTGCTTGATATGTTGGAAGTGGTTGCTTTGTTACATAGACACAGTAATTTTAGTTGAAAATTTCAATAGACACTTATCAGTAAACAAATACAATTATTTCAGCATATTTGACATATATCCATGTATGAAAGGAATATAAAGGAAGGAGAAGAAATTTCTTTGGCACTTTGTAAATTGACCATATGTAAACACAGAACCTCATACAAACACCCTCAGCCCCCACACACTCACACAAACACATACATCATCATATAAACACATAAACACATATACAGCCAGCTAGGTCATGAATTACTGAAAAACATCTACAAATCACCCAAAATGGCACATTGATTTTTATTTTTTCAAATGTCTTTCCCTTGTATTTGTGTTGTAGTTTGCTATTAAAATAGACCAAGCTGAAGATTTCCTCCAGAACACCCAGGAGTTTGAGAGTGCCGAGTCCTTAAAATCACTTCTTCAGCTTCACAAACATCATACCAAAGGCAAGAAATATGTTTATTCCTCCCATAAACTTTTAGAGGTTTTATAACCTTCATGTTCGTGTGAGAATGCTCATGGGTAACAATGTATTTTAAATTTATCTGTTTATACCTCAAATTGTTCCAAGAAAGTTTAAATAAAGCTTTATTTTTGGTCATCTGCTTCAAAAAAGGCATAGTTGTAAATGATTCTGAGGGGATGTTCATGGAACTGCCTCCAGAGATTCAGTTATTCAGTTTGCTAGGTTTTAGCTCCTGAGGTCAGGGGCCGTTTCTGCCTTGTTCTTCCTTGTATCCTCAGCATCTAGCACAGTGTTGGCACATGGTGGATCCTCAGGAAATATTTCTTGGTTGAATAAATGGTTGAATTCAGTGAATGTTCCTTCTCAGAGTCAGGAAGATCAGGCTTTAAATAAAAGCTCTAGACAAGGAAAATCCTCTTTCACTATTAGAGCTATTTAAAAAAAGGGGGATTGTTAGTGGACTTTTTCTTCAGGAAGCCTATAGTTTGGTTGGGGCACGTACACATTTATTGGCGGGTTACCTGTGGGTCTCTGTTACACCACCCAGCATACTACATAGTAACATTTCATTTCCATATTTGTCTCTGTTACCAGATTGTGAGACTCTGGAGAGCAGGGATTTGTATATATCTGAATCTCATGAGGTAAACTAGCATCCAACCCAAAGTATGTTTATTGAGTGTTAATTGTATTTAATTCCAATGTAAGACACAATACAATGACATAAACTGGAGCAATAAACAAGGCACTACAGGGACATTAAGGAGATAAAAATTGATTCTAAGCTCTGAAGGATCACAACTGAACCCTCCAGTTTTCCAATGTCTTTTTAAAATGAACATAATACCTAAGAAGCTTCCCCTCGGGAACAATCATATTGTTACTTCCTTGTTCTTAAATGTATATTTTAAATGTGGTTAAGATATAGGTTCATTGGAGTCCATTATACCATTTTCTCTACTTTGTGTATATTTTAAAGTGCCTATTGAATGAGTTTAGGAAACCCCATCCCACTGAGGAACATTTGGAATATTTAAAAATGTTTTAGGAAGAAATATCATCCATGATCTCAGTGCCAAGACTATGACTTTGATATTTTTAAAAAATTACTCTTTCGGAAAGATGGCTTAGCAAGCTATAAATTCACTCAAGTTATGGACATCCCTCATTTATTCATCTTGAATTTGTAATTTATGCTTGAGTATGGAAAACTATATAGGTATCAGTATAAAATCCTCTTTAATATAAACTTTCTTATATATGATGACAATCAAAACAAATAATAAAAATTTATTAAATACCTACTTGCCACACATCATAAGGCATTATGTCAGAAAGTAGGATTTTATGTATGCAAAAATATGATCTTTAAAATAAACATACCATAGAGATTTTGTATTTCTCGAAGTTCATGATATTCTACGTAGACAGTTTACTCTTAAGGAAAAATATATCATTTTGTATGATCAACTGATGGAATAAATTGCTGGGAAAGCATAAACAATAAAACAGTTAAGATATAAGAAACCAACAGAGGAAGAACCAGAGGACTGACAGGAAACTGAGGGAAAAATGTGTCCATTTTAATGACTATCATGGTGGCAGTAATGGACTGATTTTAGGCTGGGTACAGTTTACAAGCAGCGTTGGCCAGAGACTCCATTCCTGGTGGTACTATGGTAGTAGTTATATTATTCTGGCAGATGTGAAACAGAGAATGGAAGTTCTGGCCAATTATATGTATTCTGTAGGAAGCAGAACAGGTTGGTCTGTTCCACTGTCAGTCTGCAGTGCCCTAGCACTTAGAGCTATGCTTCCCTCTCTCATCTGAAAAGTGTAGTGTGTAAGACCTAGTCGTGGAAAGGGAGAAACAAAATGTTATGTGGAAACCCTGCCACTTGCCCACATTTCCTCTGTGTGTGTGTGTGTGTGTGTGTGTGTGTGTGTAACTTTTCACAGTATCATAACAAACTCTTCAATGCAGAGGAATTATGTATATGTACATATGGAGAATCAAACAGATTATTGTATAGGCTATACAAATTAAAACTTTCAGTTTCCTATACGAGGCCCTCTATAATCTGTCTTCACTTTGTTTTCAAGTTCTTTCTTTCCCTTCCACATAAGAACTTGCTCTAGATGGGTAAGTTTTTTTCTGCCCCTGCCTCTCCCATCTTGTTCATGTTCACTTCCATTTCTTTGAGAGATTTGTTCTAATATTCTCCCTGCCTTATCTTACTCTATTTGATTTATCTCATCTTCTTTTTGGTCTGAGTTGTTTTTGTTGTTTGTTTCTTTGCATTGTTAACTCCTAATCAAATTGCCCAGTGCACATAATCACACCTTCCTCACTCTGAGCAGTAATACCGTCTAATCCTTTATTTGACAGATCTAGGTCATGTGACATAAAATACTTCAAATTCTTTCCTTTTCATGTCAAACTCTTTCTCTAAGAATATCTTCACTCATCTCGTTCTCTCTTCTAGCTCTCCCCCCGCCTCGCCAAAATGTCAAGTTAAAAGAGACAACTGGTCCAACTACCACAGCCTCATTAGTGCAGTGCAGTTAACTGCCGAATGTTAGAAAGCTAATGCAGAGTGCCATGGGAGACTGCAAAGAACACTGAGCTTCTAATCAGAACATGTGGCTTTTAACACTCCTTAGTCCAGTTCTAGTTTTGTGATGCTTGGTAAGGTACTTAGTGTTCTTCATAGTTCTCCCTGTCCTAAAAATAAAAAATAGTATATTCAACCCTGCTGATACTCTCTTCTTTTTTCCTTACTTCTAACAGAAAATGTCTCAAATATTGCCCTGTCTTGTTGACTTCACTTCCTAACAATGTCCCCACTTCTCAACTTCATAATTTGTTTTCTGTTTCCATTACTTTCCCATCACAAAAATCTCATGCCTTCTCACAGTCTTTTTTACATCTCTAGAGAACCACTGATCTCTAGCATGTATAGCTCTCTTAAATTTACATCTCTCTTAATACATTTGATCTCATTCAAGCATTCTACAAAAATTTTTGAACATCTCTTCTATACCAATCACTATGCTAAATTCTGGGGATATTATCATGGTCACTGTCTTCATATTGCCTTGGATCCTGGTGGCACAAGAGACATTAATCAACTAACCCAATACATAAGCATAAAACTATAGTTGTGATAAGAACAGTTAATGAGAACAATTAACAGTATCTGATTTGGTATAGGATTTTATATAGGATTTGATTCAGTCATGTTTATCTTTTGAAGAATTGGCAGTTAAGTAAGACCTGAAGTATGAATAGAATAAAGGTGGAGAAGGAAGGGGTTGAAAATGATGTCCCTGGAAGGGGACACAGTGAAAAGTTCTGGTGCAGAAGGGAATGTCAGATTTGTGATGTAGTTAAAAAGAGAGGGATAAAGAGTAGAGAGATTGAGATGATGTGAAAGGGAAGATAGAGACCAGACCATGCCAGACCTAAAATCATGTCAAGGGGTCTGTCCTTAATTCTAAGGCAATTGGAACCCATTGTGCGTGTGTGTGTGTGTGTGTGTGTGTGTGAGAGTGAGTGTGCGAGTGAGTGACATAGTATATTTAGAAAACATCTGTCTGGCTAACATATAGAGAATAGATGAATGGATTGGAGAAGAATGCAACTAAGAGGTAGCTGCACAAGTCCAGGCAACAAATAATGTTTTCTGTAGCAGGGATGGAGAGCAGTAAACACTCACAGGAGATTGAAGGTGGAATTGATAGGTATTGATAATGAGGGAGAAGAATGTGTCATGGATGACTCCTGGGTGATAGTCTTTAAACTTCAGAATTAGTCCATTCACTTCAGAATGTAGAACTCATCAAGAAGTACAGGCACTGTAAGTAGCATTATACCACTAAAAACCAACTGAAACAGTGCCCAAGTCCCATGATCTTTCTCCTTCCTGTAGTGAATTACACTGTCATTGAACTGCAGCATCCTATCATTTGGCAGTTAGTGCTACAGAAATTGTTAGGTCATGTTATCTGACCAGTTGTATCACAGACATTTTCTATTTACACATTTAGATTTCTTACAGTATAATTTATTGTTAACATAAAGCTTATATACATTTTAAATTATACCAAGAGTTTGAATATTACTATAGAAAAGCTTCCTCATATCACCAGTATTTTTTTTCTAATTTTCTTCTAGAACTCTTAGAACGATCTCTAGCCCTTCTAAACAAAAGTCAACAGCTCACTGATTTCATAGAAAAATTCAAGTGTGATGGACCCAATGTGAATCCTGAGTTGATTCAGGGAGCTCATAACAGCTGTCTGAAGATTGACAGCCTTCTTGAGCTTCTACAAGACAGGAGACGGCAACTCGACAAGGACCTGAAGCAACAGCAGCAAGAACTGGGTCAGCTTCTGCAGATATGTCAGTGGGACCAGCAAGAAAATCAGGTAACCCAAAGGGGAGTTGATGATGTCTTGACCTCAGCTAATGAAGTTTGATTATTATGTGGACTGGCTGTTTCCTGGGATAGTTCCTCATTTGTTATGGTCAAATTCTGTGGGTTTTAGTCCAAACTAACATGTTTTCCACATAAGTTAAATGAAAAACAAATATTTTTATTTTCTCTTGTTGGACTCTCTTTCTCACCTCTATCCAGATTACTACTTATATACATATTTCCTTGAAATTCTGAAATATAAATTTTTGTAGTTTTCTTGAAAGTTGGAGAGGCATGATGGTGTTGAACTGTACTACATTGCTACTAATGCCAGGGAAAGTCAGTCAGCCCCAAGGAGTGTTCTTAGAAGAATAGTCTGGTGCCGGGTGCCTCGGTGGCTTAGTTGGTTAAGTGATTACCTTCAGCTCAGGTCATGATCCTGGAGTCCTGGAATTGAGTCCCACATTGGGCTCCCTGCTTGGCAGGGAGTCTGTTTCTCCCACTGACCTTTCTCCTCTCGTGCTCTCTCTCTCTCATTCTCTCCCTCTCTCAGATAAATAAATAAAATCTTAAAAAAAAAAAAAAAGAAAGAATGGCCTGGTGCCAAATAAGAAATATGACCTTGGCCTGTGGCTGGATGCTGAATAGTTAGAGCGCTTTGGGGCAAGAGGTTCATGAGTTTGCAGGCTTGCTAGAACTAATTACCCCAACTGCAGGCACGGCTTTGGTCAGTTGTCAATATGCTTGCTGTGTACTTTTTTTGCCCCAACTACTTAAGGGTAAGCACAGATAGAACTCTTTCTTTAGAGCAGTTTCAGATTCACAGTAAAACTGAGTGGAAAGTACACAGTACCCTCTCTTCCCATACATGCATAATCTCTCCCACTATCACCATCCTGCCCCAAAGTGGTATGGTTGTTACAGTCAGTGGCCTACATTGATACATCATTATCATCCCAAATCCATAGTATATGTTAGGGTTCACTCTTGGTGCAATGTATTCTGTGGCTTTAGTCAAATGTATAATGACATATATCCACGATTATAGCATACAGAATAATTTCACTGCCCTAAGAATCCTTTGTGTTTTGACTCTTCATCCCTCCTTCACCTTAATCCTTGGCAACCACCCATCTTTTTACTGTCTCCATAGTTTTGCCTTTTCCAGAATGTCATTTAGTTGGAATCAGTAGGTAGCCTTTTCAGATTGAGTGCTTTCACATAGTAATGTGCATTTAAGATTCTGCCATATCTTTTTTTTTAAGATTTTATTTATTTATTTGACAGAGAGAGATCACAGTAGACAGAGAGGCAGGCAGAGAGAGAGGGAGAGAGGGAAGCAGGCTCCCTGCTGAGCAGAGAGCCCGATGGGGGACTCGATCCCAGGACCCTGAGATCATGACCTGAGCTGAAGGCAGCGGCTTAACCCACTGAGCCACCCAGGCGCCCTAAGATTCTGCCATATCTTTTCATGGCTTGATAGCTCATTTCTTTTCAGTGCTGAATAACAGTCTGTTGTCTGAATTTGCCACAGTTTATTTATCCACTCACCTACTGAAAGGGATCTTTGTTGTTTCCAGGTTTTGGCAATTATAAATAAAGTTGCTATAAGGATTCATGTACAGATCTTTGTGTGGGCATAAATTTTAATTCATCTGGGCAAATAACAAGGAATACACTGCTGAGTCACATATAGTAAGACTATGTTTATAAGAAACTGCCAAATCATCTTCCAAACTGGCTGTACCACTTTGTATTTCCACCAGCAATGAAAATTCCTGTTGCTCCACATCCTGCCCAGCATTATTGGTGTTATCACTGTCTTGGACATTGGCCATTCTGATAGGCATATAGTAGTATCTCATTGTTTTAATGAGTCTCTTATTTATTTATAAATGGTAGTTATTCATCATTTCTTATGGCTGAGTAATATTACATTGTGTATATGACCACATCTTTTTTATCCATTTGTCTTTAGAAGGGCATCTCAGCTCTTTCCACAGTTTCATTATTGTGGACATTGCTTCTAGGAACATTGGGGTGCATGTGCCCCTTGTTTTCACTACATCTGTATCTTTAGGGTAAATGCCCAGTAGTGCAATTGCTGGGTCACAGGGTAGCTCTACTTTTAACTTTTTGAGGAAACTCCACACTGTTTTCCAAAGTGACTGCACCAACTTGCATCCCCACCGACAGTGTACGGGGGTTCCCCTTTCTCCACACCCTCTCTAAAATTTGTTGTTTCCTGCCTTGTTAATTTTTGCATTCTAACTGGTATAAGATGGTATTTCAATGTGGTTTTGATTTGAATTTCCTGATAGCTAATGATGTTGAACATTTTTTCATGTGTCTGTTAGCCATTCATATGTGTTCTTTGGAGAAGTGTCTGTTCATGTCTTCTGCCCATTTTTTCGACATGATTATTCATTTTTTTGGTATTGAGTTTGAGAAGTTCCTTATAGATCTTGGATATCAGCCCTTTATCTGTAGTGTTATTTGCAAATATCTTTTCCCATTCCATGGGTTGATTCTTTGTTTTTTTGACTGTTTTCTTTGCTGTGCGGCTTTTTATCTTGATGAAGTCCCCAAATTTCATTTTCGCTTTTGCTTCCCTTGCCTTTGGAGACATGTATTGAAAGAAGTTGCTGTGACTGATGTCCAAGAGGTTACTGCCTATGTTCTCCTCTAGAATTTTGATGGATTCCTTTCTCACACTGAGGTCTTTCATCCATTTTGAGTTTTTCTTTGTGTATGGTGTAAGAGAATGGTCAAGTTTCATTCTTCTGTATATAGCTGTCCCATTTTCCCAGCACCATTTATTGAAGAGACTGTCCTTTTTCCATTGGATATTTTTTCCTGCTTTGTTGAAGATTAGTTGATCATAGAGTTGAGGCTCTATCTCTCAGTTCTTTATTATTTCCACTGATATATGTATCTGTTTTTGTGAGAGTACCGTGCTGTCTTGGTGATCTTTTACAACATTCCTCTGGCTATTCGAGGTCTTTTCTGATTCCATACAAATTTTAGGATTATTTGTTCCATTTCTTTGAAAAAAAAAATGATGGTATTTTGATAGGGATTGCATTAAATGTGTAGATTGCTTTAGGTAGCATGGACATTTTCACAATATTTGTTCTTCCAATGCATGAGCGTGGAACATTTTTCCATTTCTTTGTGTCTTCTTCCTTTCTTTCATGAGTACTTTATAGTTTTCTGGGTACAGATTCTTTGCATCTTTGGTTAGGTTTATTCCTAGGCATCTTATGGTTTTGGTTGCAATTGCAAGTGAGATGGACTCCATAATTTCTCTTTCATCTGTCTTGCTGTTGGTGTATAGAAATGCAACTCATTTCTGGGCATGATTTTTATATCCTAACACTTGACTGAATTCATGTATGAGTTCTAGCAGTTTTGGAGTGGAGTCTTTTGGGTTTTCCACATAAAGTATCATATCATTTGCAAAGAGTGAGAGTTTGACTTCTTTGCCAATTTGGATGCCTTTTATTTCTTTTTGTTGTCTGATTGCTGAAAGTAGGACATCTAGTATGATGTTAAATAGCAGTGGTGATAGTGGACATCCCTGCCATGTTCCTGACCTTAGTGGAAAAGCTCACAATTTTACTCTGTTGGGAATGATATTCGCTGTGGGTTTTTCAGAGATGGCTTTGATGATATTGAGGTATGTACCCGCTATCCCTACACGTTGAAGAGTTTTGATCAAGAAAGGATGCTGTACTTTGTCAAATGCTTTTTCAGCATCTATTGAGAGTATCATATGGTTCTTGTTCTTTCTTTTATTAATGTATTGTATCACATTGATTGATTTGCAGTTGTAGAACCAACCATGCAGGGCACCTGGGTGGCTCAGTGGGAAAAAGCCTCTGCCTTCGGCTCAGGTCATGATCCCAGGGTCCTGGGATTGAGTCCCGCATCAGGCTCTCTGCTCAGCAGGGAGCCTGCTTCCTCCTCTCTCTCTCTGTGTGCCTGTCTGCCTACTTGTGATCTCTGCCTGTCGAATAAAAAATAAATAAAATCTTTAAAAAAAAAAAAGATTCAACCATGCAGCCCTGGAATAAATCCCACTGAGTCGTGGTGAATAATCCTATTGGCTAGTATTTTGGTGAGAATTTTCACATCTGTGTTCATCAAGGATATTAGACTGTAATTCTCTTTTTTGATGGGGTCTTTGTCTGGTTTTGGGATCAACGTAATGTTGGCCTCATAAAATGAGTTTGGAAATTTTCCTTCCATTTCTAACAGTTTCAGAAAAATAGTATTAATTCTTCTTTAAGTATTTGGTAGAATTCCCCTGGGCTCTTGTTTGTTGGGAGATTTTTTTTTCTTTTTTTAAAGATTTTATTTATTTATTTGACACACAGAGAGAGATCACAAGTAGGCGGAGAGGCAGGCAGAGAGAGAGGAGGAAGGAGGCTCCCCGCTGAGCAGAGAGCCTGACACGGGACCGGATCCCAGGACCTTGAGAACATGACCAGAGCTGAAGGCAGAAGCCCAACCCATGAGCCCAACCCTGAGCCACCCAGGCGCCCCTGTTGGGAGATTTTTGATGACTGCTTCAATCTTCTTACTGATTATGGGTCTATTTAGGTTTTCTGTTTCTTCCTGGTTCAGTGTTGGTAGTTTATATATCTCTAGGAATGCATCCATTTCTTCCAGATTGTCAAATTTGCTGATGTGTAGTTGTTCATACTATGTTCTTATAATTGTTTGTATTTCTTTGGTGTTGGTTGTGATCTCTCCTCTTTCATTCATGATTTTGTTTATTTGGGTCCTTTCTCTTTTCTTTTTGAAAAGTCTGGCCAGGGGTTTATCAATCTTATTAATTCTTTCAAAGAACCAGTTCCTAGTTTCGTTGATTTGTTCTACTGGTTTTTTTGTGTCTATTTCATTGATTTCTGCTCTGATGCTTATGGGTATGCTCTGATCCTGCTGGGTTTAGGCTTTCTTTGCTCTTCTTTCTTCAGCTCCTTTAGATGTAGGGTTAGGTTGTATATTTGAGACCTTTCTTGTTTCTTAAGAAAGGCTTGTATCGCTATATATTTTCCTCTCAGGACTGCCTTTGCTGTGTCCCACAGATTTTGAACAGTTGTATTTTCATTATCATTTGTTTCCATAAATTTTTTTAAGTTCTTCTTTAATTTTCTGGTTGACCCATTCATTCCTTAGTAGGATCCTCTTTAGCCTCCACATATTTGGGTTCTTTCCAACTTTCCTCTTGTGACTGAGTTCTAGCTTCAGAGCATTGTGGTCTGAAAATATGCAGGGAATAATCCCAATCTTTTGATACTAGTTGAGACCTGATTTGTGACCCAGGATGTGATCTATTCTGAAGAATGTTCCATGTGGACTTGAGAAGAATGTGTATTCTTTGGGTTTGGGATGGAATGTTCTGAATATATCTGTGATGTCTATCTGTTCCAATGTGTCATTTAAGGCCTTTATTTCCTTGTTGATCTTTTGCTTAGATGATCTGTCCATTTCAGTGAGGGGGGGTGTTAAGTCCCCTACTATTATTGTATTATTGTTGATGTCTTTCTTTGATTTTGTTATTAACTGGTTTATATAGTTGGTTGCTCCCATGTTAGGGGCCTAGATATTTGAAATTATTAGATCTTCTTGTTGGACAGACCCTTTGAGTATGATATAGTGTCCTTCCTCATCTCTTGTTATAGTCTTTGGCTTAAAATCGAATTTATCTGATAACAGGATTGCCACCCCAGTTTTCTTTTGGTGTCCATTAGCATGGTAAATTGTTTTCCACCCCCTCACTTTAAATATGGAGGTGTCTTTGGGTCTAAAATGAGTTTCTTGTAGGCAGCATATTGACTTTTTTTTTTTTTTAATCCATTCTGATACCCTGTGTGTTTTGATTGGGGCATGTAGCCCATTTACATTCAGGGTAACTATCGAAAGATATGAATCTAGTGCCATTGTATTGGCTGTAAGGTGACTGTTGTCTCTGTTCCTTTCTGGTCTGTTACTTTAAGGCTCTCTCTTTGCTTAGAGGACCCCTTTCAATATTTCCTTTAGGGTTGGTTTGGTGTTTACAAATTCATTTGGTTTTTGTTTGTCCTGGAAGCTTTTTATCTCTCCTTCTATTTTCAGTGATAGCCTAGCTGGATAGAGTATTCTTGGCTGCATGTTTTTCTCATTTAGTGCTCTGAATATATCATGCTGGTCCTTTCTAGCCTGTTAGGTCTCTGTGTATAAGTCTGCTGCCAGTCTAATATTGTTACCTTTGTATGTTACAGACTTCTTGTCCCAGGCTGTTTTCAGGATTTTCCCTTTGTCATTGAGACTTGTAAGTTTTACTATTAGATGACGGGGTGTGGACCTATTTTTATTTATTTTGAGGAGGGTTCTCTGTGCCTCCTGGATTTTGGTGCTTGTTCCCTTTGACATATTAAGGAAATTTTCTACAATAAGTTGCTCCAATATACCTTCTGCCCACCCCCCCCTTTCTTCTTCTTCTGGGATCCCAATTTTTCTAATATTGTTTCATCTTATGGTATCACTTATCTCTCGAATTCTCCCCTCGTGGTCCAGTAATTGTTTCTCTCTTTTGCTCAGCTTCTTTAGTCTCCATCATTTGGTCTTCTATATCACTAATTCTCCCTTCTGCCTCATTTATCTTAGCAGTAAGAACCTCCATTTTTTATTGCACCTCATTGATAGCTTTTTAAATTTCAACTTGGTTAGATTTTAGTTCTTTTATTTCTCCAGTTAGGGTTTCTCTAATATCTTCCATGCCTTTTTTGAGCCCTAGTTCTGATGTATTACCAATGTCCATGTTGATTAGGTCCCTAGCCTTCGGTACTGCCTCTTATTCTTTTTTTTTTTTTTTTTTTTTGTGCTACATTTTTCTGCCTTGTCATTTTATCCAGATAACAATATAAAAAGGAGAGATGAGAGAATAAAATACTAAAATGGTGGAAAAGACCCCAGAAAAATGTATGCTAATCAAATCAGAAGAGAATCCAAATTGGGGAGAGAAGAAAGGGGGTAAAAAGTTTTTTAAAAATTAAAAAAAATTAAAAAAAATATATATATATATTAGCATGGTGAATAGAACAGAGCCACACACTTGATTTTGGGTGTATTTTGGTCTCTTAGAAGAAACTACCTTCCAAATTTTTAAAGAAAGAAAAACTTATATATATATATACAAAAATAAGGGTAAACATGATGAAGGGATGAAATATTATTGTAAAGATGAAAATAAAAAAAAAATTCTATGAAAGGAATTGATAAGATAAGTTGGTTGGGAAAAGAAGGAAAAAGAAAGTGGAGAGAATTTGCTCAGGCTGGAGACCAGAACAAAGTCTTGTGCTACATTTAGGGCATATTTTGATCTATTAGAAGAAATTTTATCCCAAAAATTTTTTAGAAGAAAAAACCCCATATGTATACAAAAATTATATTAAATACAATGAAGGATAAAATATGACTATGATAATTTAAAAAAATTTTTTAGGAAGGTATTGTTAAGATAAAACTAGTTAAAAACACTGAAAGAGGAAAGAGGAAAAGTTAAAAAAAATTAGAATAAGAAAAAAATAAAACTAAAAAAATTAATTGATTTTGCAAGACTAAAGAGTCATGGGAAGAAAGCCATATATTCCATGCTTTGCTTTTCCCTCCTCTGGAATTCTGCTGTTTTCCTTGATCAGTGAGCTTGGTCTTGGCTGGATGTTTGTACTGATCTTCTGGGGGAGGGGCCTGTTGTAGTGATTCTCAAATGTCTTTGCCCTAGTGGCGGAATTGCTTCACCCTTGCCAGGGGCCAGGCTAAGTAATCTGCTCAGGTTTACTCTCGGGAGCTTTTGTTCCCTGAACACTTTCCATAGAGCTCTAGAGGATGGGAATGAAAATGGTGGCCTCCCAGTCTCTGGCCTGGAGGAGCCGGGAGCTTGGTGCCCCACTCCTCAGGAGAGAGAAAAGCTTTCAATCACTCTGTCTCCCTGGTCTCTGGCCATGCTCTGAGCTCACCTGGCCTGTGACCGAGCATTTATGTCTCTGATGCAGAGCTCTGTTTGGAATCTCCAAACCCAGCAGATTCTTGCTGCACTGCTCTTCCAGCAGATGAAGGTGGGTCTCCCTGGATCTGCCACTTGTGGGGTCCCTGCTCAAAGAGCAGTGGTCTGACAGTGCTGCAGATCACAGTTTAAGGTAACCCCAAGTTGAGAGCTCACTCCTTAGCTCTGTCTCTGTAGCTGGCTTCCCACTCTGATACCTATGAGCTCTGCTACACTCAGACACCCCCAATCCTTCTGTGATCCCATGGGACCTGAGACCATACTGTCCCCATGAGGACTCTACCCCAGCTTAGCCTCTGGAACAATGTCCCTAAGTGGAGCAGACTTTTAAAAGTTCGAATTTTGTGCTCCATTCTCCACCACTTTGCTTTGAGCCTGCTCCTCTCCTGTGCAGTCTATCTTCCCATTGCTTTGGATTCACTTCTCTGCACATCCTACCTTTCAGAAAGTGGTCAATTTTCTGTTTCTAGAATTGCTGCTCTTTTTCTTTTTGATCTCTGGTTGGGTTTGTAGGTGTTCAGAATGGTTTGATAACTATCTAGCTGAACTGCTGCGACCTGATGTCATCTCAGTCTGCTACTCCTCTGCCATCTTGACTCCTCCTGTATGTCTTCTTTGGAGAAGTGTCTGTAATTTTCCTTTTTGATGAGGTCTCTGCCTTGTTTTGTGATCAAGGTAATGCTGGCCTCATAGAATGAGTTTGGAAGTTTTCCTTTTATTTCTATTTTTTGAAACAGCTTCAGGAGAATAGGTATTATTTCTTTGAATGTTTCATAGAATTCCCCTGGGAATCCATCAGGCCCTGGACTCTTGTTTTTTGGGAGGTTTTTAATCACTGCTTCAATTTTGTTAGTAGTTATTGGTCTACTCAGATTGTCAATTTCTTCCTGTTTCAAAACAATCTTGGTAGTTTATAGGTTTCCTGGAAGGCATCCATTTTTTTTCCAGGTTGCTTAATTTATTGCCATATAGTTGTTGATAATAATTTCTAATAATTTTTTCTATTTCCTTGGTGTTAGTCGTGATCTCTCCCCTTTCATTCATAATTTTATTAATTTGGGTCCTTTCTCTTTTCTTTTGGATAAGTCTGACCAGTGGTTTACTGATCTTATTAATTCTTTCAAAGAACCAGGTTCTAGTTTTGTTGATATGCTCTACTGTATTTCTGGTTTCTAATTCATGGATCTCTGCTCTAATCTTAATTATTTCTCTTCTCCTGCGTGGCTTAGGTTTTATTTGTTGGTGTTTCACTAGCTCTTTAAGGTATAAAGTTAGCTTGTGTATTCAGGATTTTTCTATTTTTTGAGTAAGGCTTGGATGGCAGTGTATTTCACTCTTAGGACCGCCTTTGCAGTATTCCATAGGTTTTGGGCTGATGTGTTATCATTCTCATTGGTTTCCATGAATTGTTTAATTTCTTCTTTAATTTCCTGGTTGACCCAAACATTCTTTTTTTTTTTTTTTTTAAGATTTTATTTATTTACTTGACAGAGAGAGAGAGATCACAAGTAGGCAGAGAGTCAGACAGAGAGAGAGGGGGAAGCAGGTTCTCTGCTCAGCAGGGATGCTGAGGCAGATGTGGGGCTCGATCCCAGGACCCTGAGATCATGACCTGAGCCAAAGGCAGCAGCTTAATCCACTGAGCCACCCAGGCGCCCCTAACCCAAACATTCTTAAGCAGGATGGTTTATAGCTTCCAAGTGTTTGAATTCCTTCCAAATTTTTTTTTATGATTGAGTTCCAGTTTCAAAATGTTGTGGTCTGAGAATATGCAGGGAATAATTGAGATTATTCCCTGCATATTCTCAGACCACAACATTTTGAAATGTTGGTATCAGTTTGAGACCTGATTTGTGACGAAGTATGTGGTCTATTCTGGAGAAAGTTCCATGTGCACTAGAGAAGAATGAGTATTCTGTTCTTTTAGGGTGGAATATTCTGTATATATCTGTAAGGTCCATCTCATCCAGTGTGTCACTGAAAGCTCTTGTTTCTTTGTTGATCTTCTGCTTAGATAATCTGTCTATTGCTGAGAGTGTTGAGGTCTCCTGTTATTAAAATGTTATTAACAATACATTTCTTTAGGGGCACCTAGATGGTTCAGTTGGTTAAGCGTCTGCCTTCGGCTTAGGTCATGAGCTCAGGGTCCTGGGAGTGAGCCCCACATCAGACTCTATGCTCAGCAGAGGGATGGCTTCCCCCTCTCCCTCTCCCTCTCTCTCAAATAAATAAATAAAATCTTTTTAAAAAATGTTCCTTGGGGCGCCTCGGTGGCTCAGTGGGTTAAGCCTCTGCCTTCAGCTCAGGTCATGATCCCAGGGTCCTGGGATCGAGCCCCACGTTGGGCGCTCTGCTCAGCGGGAGGCCTGCTTCCCCCCACCCTGCCCCGCCTGCCTCTTTGCCTACTTCTGATCACTGTCTGTCAAATAAATAAATAAAATCTTTTAAAAAAAAGTTCTTTTATTTTGGTTAACAGTTGGCTTATGTAATTGGCTGCTTCTATGTTGGAGGCATAGATACTTACAATTGTTAGATCTTTTTGTTGGGTAGACCCTTTAAGAATGATATAGTGTCCTTCTGTATCTCTTACTATAGTCTTTAGTTTAAAATCTAAATTGTCTGATACAAGAATTGCTACCGCAGCTTTCTTTTGAGGTCTGCATGAAAAATTGTTCTCCATGCCCTCGCTTTCCATCTGGATATATATTTAGTTTTAAAATGAGTCTCTTGTAAGCAGCATATGGATGTCTTTGAATCCAGTATACAACCCTATGCCATTTCATGGGAGCATTTAGTCCATTCATGTTGAGAGTGATTATTGAAAGATATGATTTTATTGCCATCATGTTTCCTGTGAAGTCCTTGTTTATGTAGATGATCTCTGTAAATTTCTGGTCTATGTCACTCTTGGGGTCCTTCTTCTTTTACAGAACCCCCCTTAATATTTCTTGCAGGGTCAGCTTGGTGGTCACATATTCTTTCCGTTTCTGCCGATCTTGGAAGGTCCTTGTCTCTCCATCCATTCTGAATGACAGCCTTTCAGGATAAAGTATCCTTGGCTGCATGTTCTTCTCATTTAGTACCCTGCATATTTCTTGCCAGCCCTTTCTGACTTGCCTGGTCTCTGTGGACAGGTCTGACATTACTCTGAAGTTCCTCTTTGTATGTAAGTAATCTCTCCCCGCCACCCAGCTGCTTTCAAGATTGTTCCCTTAGATCTAAGATTTTCAAAGTGTACTATTATATGTCACCAATCTGTTCTCATTGATCTTGGGAGGGGTCGTCTCTGCCTCTTGGGCACAAGTGCTTATTTCCTTCCCCAGATTAGGGAAGTCCTCAGCTACAATTTGCTCAAATATATCTTCTAGACCTCTCTCTCTCTCTCTCTCTCTCTCTCTCTCTTACTCTCCATCCCCTCAGAGATCCTAATAATTCTGACATTGGAAAGTTTCATGGCATCATTAATCTCTCTCAGTCTGATCTTTTCAGCTTTCAGGAGTTTATCCCAGGCTTCCTTGGCTTCCTTCTATCATCTTATTTTCTAGCCCACTAATTCATTCTTTACCCTGGCTTTCAGAGTATCCAGTTTAGACTGCATTTCATTCTTAGCTTTTTTAAGTTCGGTCCAATTAGGTCTCATTTCTGCCCTTAGAGATTCTATATTGTTGCTAATATTTTTCTCAAGCCTAGATATCGACTTTACAATTGTTACTCTGAAGTCTATTTCTGACATCTTGCTTGTATCCATATCCATTAGGTCTATGACAGAGGCCACAGTCTATGATTCTTGTCTTGTTAGGGGTTCCTCCTCTTAGTCATTCTGTTGAGGGGTGGTTGAGGGAATGTACGGAGTCCAAAGTATTAACTATGCCCCAAGTAAGATGCACCTGTTTTATAGGGAACTTAGGGTTGTCATCCTCTTGTTCTTCCAGAATGTCTTTTGGGGGAGGGGCCTGCCGCACTGTTACTCAGGCAACCTTGCTTGGGCAGAGTTGCCCTGCCCCCAGTGGGGGGAGATAGTCTCAATGAAAACTGGCCTTTTGGGGCTTTTGTTCCCTGGTGGCTTTCCCTAGTGGCTTTCTGAGTCTCTTCCAAGAGTCAGAGCAGAAGCGATTGCATCCAAACCCCTGTCTCAGAATAGAGAGATCACAGTAGAGGAATAGAGGAAAGCTCTTCACTGAGCTTTCCAGGCCACACTATTTCCATTTCTGTCTGAGCTAAAATTCTAAAAACCTAAAAAATACAGACTTCCCAGTTTTGTGCCCCACAGCAACAATCCCAGAGGAGTGTTTTATAGGGAACCCAGGGCTGGACACATCTCTGCCCTTTGTGCTTCTAAAACCATAAGCCTCCCCTGAATCCTGTCTGCAGGCTTTACACCAAAGTCCTTTCCCTGTCACTAACAGTCTACAAGTTTGTGCCTGGTCCCAGGGAAGGATGCTTTTGTTCTCTGGTATTATCTCATCTTCCTGGCACTAGCTTATGGTGGCTCTCTCTCCTTTCTGTTTATCTTCTATTATCTGCACATAGAATCACAGATCCCTGCTTTATACCTCAAGACCTCTGGAGATACTCTGTAGAGATTGAAATATATCTTCTTACATTTCAGGCTGATTTTATGAGTGTTAAGAATGGTTTGGTAGGGGGCGCCTGGGTGGCTCAGTGGGTTAAAGCCTCTGCCTTCGGCTCAGGTCATGATCCCAGGGTCCTGGGATTGAGCCCTGCATCAGGCTCTCTGCTCAGCAGGGAGCCTGCTTCCCTTCCTCTCTGTCTGCCTGCCTCTCTGCCTACTTGTGATCTCTGTCTGTCAAATAAATAAAGAAAATCTTTAAAAAAAAAAAAAAGAATGGTTTGATAGATATCCAGCTAAATCCAGGGGACCAGTTGAAATAGGGTTCCCTATTATCTTCCACCATCTTTTCCTGTTTCTGAGTCGCACATTTAAATTGGGAATAATAAATCTCAATTCACGGTGTTGTTCTAACGATTAAATGAAATAGCATGTATAAAACATGTTGCACAATGCCTAGCATTCTAAGAGGAGCTTACAAAATATTAATTTCCTTGTCTTCCCTCTCTTTGGTTAAGCCTTATAACCTATGAATTCTTTCTCATCTGCTCTATATTCTTTTCCCTGGGCTTGGCATTACTGTTGGTATATATGTCAAAATTTCTTAATACCATTTGGTTCTCAGTGGCTGCTCTAGGTAAAACAAAGCTTTAAGAATGTATATTTGTGGTTAAGAGAACTAGGCTTTCAATTAGACTCCATTCCTAACAGTCCCAAATGAAAATCAATTTAAAAATAATAATACAAATAAATGTAAATTATTAATAAAATTGGTAAATTAATAAGTTAGTCATTTCCATAAATATAAAATTTAGGCTCTTAATCTTAAAATATTCCATGTTATATCCTCTCTTGTTAACACCAGTGACAACAGCTGGAGTAATTAATAAAGTAACTGTTGCTTCTGTGTGCTCGCTTGTAAGAGAAAAGGTACTGGGTCCAGACTGTTGGCTAAGTTTAAGTCCTGGCTCTATCACTTACTAGCTGAGTAACTGAGCAATTACTTAACCTCTCTCTGACTTAGTTTTTCTGTAAAATGTAGATGTAATAGTACTTACTTCAAAGTGTTGTTAGGATCATCAAGCAAGTTACTATAATGCCAAGTGCTTAGAAGAGAACCTGCCCCATAGAATTGCTATATTGGTATTAGCATTTTTTGTTATCCTGTCTGAAAAGGACAGTGAAGACCGAAAATATTATATACTCCCATACTCCTACCTACCTCTACCACCATACTCAAGTAAAGACTATTTCTGCATTAAAGGCTAATTCATTATTTGTCTTGAGTTCAATAGCATGATTAAATAAAGCTTACTTTGATGATCTCAAGAACCATACTTGTTCAATGGGCATTTAATTACTAGTTTAAAACAAAAAGAGGGGCACCTAGGTGGCTTAGTTGGTTAAGCGTCCAACTCTTGATTTCGGCTCAGGTCAGTGATCTCAGGGTTATGAGATGGATGCTTGCATCAGGCTCTGTGCTGGACGTGGAGCCTGCTTAAGATTCTCTCTTTCCCTTTCCCTCTACCCTCTCTCCCCTGTCCACCCCCTGCCTCTCTCTGTTCAAGAAAAAAAAAAAAGATAGTTGTATTTTTTTTCTGCTTGTCACTTAATAATGCTCATTTGTTAGAAATGTAGGTAAGATCACTATCCATATAGAAAATTGCTATTAGCATTTGGTATACTGCCCCCTTCTAGACCTTTATATAAGCATGAGCACAGTCACAGGCACACACACATCTGTTTTTTTTTTTTTTTTTTTAGATTATTTATTTATTTATTTGACAGAGACAGAGAAATCACAAGCAGGCAGAGAGGCAGGCAGAGAGAGAGGGGAAAGCACCTCCCCACTGAGCAGAGAACCCGATATGGGGCTCGATCTCAGGACCCTGAGATCATGATCTGAGCTGAAGGGAGAGGCTTAACCCACTGAGTCACCCAGGCCCCCCCCCAACACATTTATTAAAGAAACACCTAACCAAACACATAAAAATAATGGAATTAACCTATACATGCTATCTTATTACCTGATTTTTTTAAAAGATTTTATTTATTTATTTGACAGAGAGAGAGAGATCGCAAATAGGCAGAGAGGCAGGCAGAGGGGGAGGGGGAAGCAGGCTCCCTGCTGAGCAGAGAGCCCAATGCAGGGCTCTATCCCAGGACCCTGAGATCATGACCTGAGCCGAAGGCAGAGGCTTAACCCCCTGAGCCACCCAGGCATCCCAAACTAGGAAGTATTTTAAAATTCAGGTAAATACAAACATAATTATCTTACCTAAGCTTTTAAGTTTTTTGGAATGTTCTATTTTAAAGTTTTGTTGAGAGGTGCTTGGGTGGCTCAATTGGTTAAGCATCTGCCTTCAGCTCAGGTTGTGATCCCACAGTCCTGGGATTGAGTCCCCACATTGGGCTCCTTGCTCAGCAGGGAACCTGCTTTTCTCTCTCCTCCCTCCTTGTGCTCTCTTTCACTATCTCCATCTCTCTCTCTCCCTCAAATAAGTAAATAAATAAAATCTTTAAAAAAATAAAGTTTTGTTGATACAGTGGTGAAGGGTAGCAGCAGCAACACCACCAAGTCAGATGTGCTAACACGATGTGACTCTGTTGGATAGTAATCTGGGCTCTATGACTGTCATGTTCCTGGATGGTCTGCCTATAAGCCTAGAACATTGTGGAACCATGAGTTGATACAGAGGCACATGTTCCATTGGAAGGCAAAGACTTTTTTGTCAGTTCTGTACTTATTTTAGAGGAACATAAGAACTGTCAAATCTTACAGTGATAAAATACCAGCATTGTCAATCATTATAACCACTTAAGAAAAAGGAAAATTAAGTAGAGAATTAGAGCAAAGATTACTGATGAATAATAATGTGGATGTCTGAATATCTGACACATCTTCTCTCATAAGGGCCATTTAAAAGATGCATTTAGTGCTTCTCTGTTTCTGAGGGCTTATGGCCTAATACTTTGAACTATATAGTTCAGCTAATTATCCTTTGGAAAAGAAATTAACTGACCAGAGTTATGGTGACATAGGATTTATTTCAATCACAGGGAAAAAAACAAATGAAAACCACATACTTTCTTCTCTTAACTGGGATATGATAATCTGATAAACATAATCATAGCATGTTCTCTCTTTATCATTGTTTTTCAGATGTAAGAATGTGCACTTGCTTTACACTTAAAGATGAGCGGCTGGCTGACCTTTCTTTCCAACTCCAGCAGCATTTTGTTTTGCAGATAATCTGCTTCATTAATGAAAATCAGAAACAGCTTGGAATATTTTGTGCATAATTAATTATCTTGGCAAGAAGATTTATGAATGTAATTTTTCTCAATTGCTCCAATCAGGCATAAGTGAGACAAACAAATAAATTAAAACTAAGTTATTCATGGTCTCTTTGTACAAGACAGTGTCAAGGACATCTAAGAGAATTAAGTAAGACATAAAGGCAGATAATTTCTTTTTACTACCCAGATCGTACATACTTTTAAGATACAAATCTTTGCAGGGGGGGACAAAGGGTAATAGAATTTGCATTTGGAAGGTTTTATAATTTGAGTACCATGTTTATCATAATGGTATAACCATACGTAATCATATTCCTTGTCAATAGGCAATTAAAATGACATCAAAATGGCACATGTAAGCACAGCCTCAGGACACCAGTCTTTTACCTACCTGGTGGGCAGCTATAAAACTCTGTGTGTGTGTGCATGCACACATGTACATACACACATACGTGCAAGTATATTCTCCTTTATATGATGCTATCTTCTAAATATGACTTAGAGCTTGAATGGTTGACCTGCTTAAATTAATATGAGATAAAATAAAAGTGCCTAGTATAGTGGTAAGTGTTTTATTTTGTTTTAAATCTCTCTGGGGATCCTCAGTGGTGTAGTAGGTAGGCTTCCAACTCTTGGTTTCGGCTCAGGTCATGATTTCAGGGTCGTGAGATTGAGCCCTGTGTCTGGTTCCATACTCTGTGTGGAGTCAGCTTGAGTTTCTCTCTCCCTCCTTTGCTCCCTCCTGCTCATTTTCTCTCTCAAAAATGAATAAATACATCTTTAAAAACAACCTCTCTGAATGCAGGTTTCTAACATTGGCTGGCATAAAACCACAATAAAGGTTGAATTATCTTGCAGATACTGGTATCTAATAGTTCAGCCCAGTAACAGACATACATAACTTTCCAGGCACTCGTAGATTAAAATTTATTGCAGAGTTTTAACACATGGGCTATCTCTAGAATTTGCTCTAAGTCATGCCAGCAGTAGATGCAAAGTATCTGAAAGTACAGGAGAAGCATATGATTTTGAAAACAATAGAACCTCCTCTAATTAGAATGCACGCTAACAATTAATCCAAAGTGGTTAGCATGCACTCATGCTAAGACACTGATGTCTTAGTGCAGTGCAATGACATTGCATGTCAAAAGTCCTGACAGAGGGACTCTGATGCAGATAGTGTGGATATAAATTCTAGCTTTTACATTTATTAGTTACCTCTATGCTTCAGTTCTCTTTTCTGTAAAATGAAAATAATATCTATAGATTTTTATAGATTTTCTATAAAAATAAGCAATGTTATATAGGTAAAAATGCTTAGAGGACAGCTTTCATATGGAAAGTGCTCAATAAATGTTCATCTGGTCACCATATCGCTCTATACATTGGTGGGTACTTTTTGAGCTTTACTGGATAACCACTGATGCATAAAATCCTGCACATTGGCCAGATCTCACATCAACTCTCTAAATTACAAAACAATCTTAGCTTTCTAAAACATTATGATGTCGAGGGGAAATAAATGCCATTTCATGGCTTGGTAGTCAGCCAAGTTTCAGAAAGTCGAATTTATTTGTAAGATAAAGTTTAAAATTAATTTTTTTCTCTTTAACTTTCTTCACCCTTTAGCTGTTTTTTTTTTTAGCTCATTTATACTTCTTATGGTTGATTATGTAATCATGAACTTAATCTGTCATTTCTACATACTCTTCAATTGACCTACCAACTTTTAATTAGGCACAATGATTTAAGCTCCCTAATCAGCTGTGAGAGGATTGGGGACACACACTGTGACCAAATAACACTGTCTGCAGTAGTAGGACTGATGACAAAGCTGTTTGATATGGATGCTCCCTGGGAAGGTTCTGCATTGATCCCCGATCCTCAAACCCTCCCATCCTGTGGCAGGGATAGCTGCTGCTACCTGAGCTATCCACTAAATTCCAGACTGTCTGTGGATCTTTTCCCACCACCCAGAACTCTGTTTCCTCTCTGCCCCTGGTGCTGGAGATTATTGGCTTTTCTTTCCTCCTCAAAACTACTACGAACACAAACTGGCCAGAAAGTGTGACTCATTCCCTCCTTTGCTGTCACTCTCTTGTCCCCAAAGACAAGCAAAGGGTATGATTAATTTTTATGCTTTTTAGGAAGATTTATAAGCAAACAAAATAAATAGAATACTTTGAAAGAACAGCAACATCTCTTAAAATTTGACAGTTATTTGTCCTGTCAATATGATAGGTTCTGACTCTCATTTTTTTCCAACAACCAAGAATCTAGGCTAAAGCTTCAGTATGAAATCTATTTGGCTGCATGGCGTAGGAACCAGGATGGTAATGTGAAAATGTCAAACTTTCGTCCCTCTCCTAAGTAACTCTGTAATGTCTATTCCCTCCTCCCTTCCCTTTTCTCCCTTCCCTCCCTCCCCTGCCCTTCTTTCCTTCCTTCCTTCCTTTTTTTTTTTTTTAACATTTTTATTTATTTATTTGACAGAGATCACAAGTAGAGGCAGATAGAGAGAGAGAGGAGGAAGCAGGCTCCCCGCTGAGCAGAGAGCCCAATGTGGGGCTCGATCCCAGGACCCCAGGATCATGACCTGAGCAGAAGGCAGAGGCTTTAACCCACTGAGCCACCCAGGCGCCCCATCCTTCCTTCCTTCCTTTATATCTCTCTCTCTCCCACTCTCTCTCTCTCTCTCTCTCTCTTACACACACACACACACACACACACACAATGATTATAATTAGCTCCAGATCACTTACAGTAGAAACCTAGGTTATATTGGGCAAACCATTCCTTAGATATTTTTGGCAGAAATGCACATTGCTGGGACACTGGGCTAGTCTCTATTTCCTTTCTTGAAATAAAGGCTTTCTTCTACTGCTGAGAAGATTTGCCCCAATGAGTCAGAGGTAATGCTAGAAATAAAATTTGGGCCCAGACACATCCACCATACTGATTTTACCTACTGGACTAAACAGCTTTCTTCCATTAAGTAGCTGAAAGTGAAGTGCCTATATAAACATAAACAAGAGTTGAGTTCCGTCTTGGGAAGGGAGGAGGTCCTTAGTGACATTTTTCTTGCTATATAGATATGAGAAGAAAAATGATATGCCAACACAAATTAGAATAATTAAATACATAAAATTGTGATTCTAGACAGGGAAATAGATTATCTGTGAGGCTGTTTATAAAGTTAGAAAAAAATGCTTCATGACTAACAACGTATCTTAGCTTTCCTACTACCCATCAACAGAGAACACTGGGATTCCATAATTTATTAAGGAGATACTAGTACCTTCCAGTTGACTTCCATAATTCTTAGAGACTTTCCAAATTCCACAAAAGAAATATTGTGAACATTATCCTCCTAGAATCAATGAAATAAAGTTCAAATAACTAGTAATTGGCTAATAACTAGTTAGCCAATAACTAGTCCCACAATCTACCTAAAGAGAAACCCAACCACGTTTTTTACAGTAATTCTTCTTTCCTCCCTGCTCCCAAGTCCTCACTTATAAACATTAATGACACAGCTTTAGTGCCTCTTTCCCTAATATACATGATCGCCCAATGGAGCAAATGGATATTTGAAGTTTTGTTATTGCCTAATTAAATACAGAGCACATTTGACCATATGGTCTAATACAAAAAAGAATGTAAAAAAGAAAAAAAATTATGGGAGATAAAATAGTTGTTATAATGCTAACATGCCTTCAAAAACAAAGTAGATGTTAGAAGTGTCACCTGTGGCCATCCACTATGATTGAAAACACTTTGGTATATGTGTGCATTTTTGATACGTGGAAGAGAGATTATCAAAAAATCTTGGGTTAAAGAAGATAAATAACTGATGTCTTTTACTCTTCTTTATCAGTTTTTGTCTCTAGTAGTAACTGGTTATTTGTCAAGAATTGTTTGCACGTGGAAAAGAAAATGAAAGTAATTTGAAGAGATTTTCATCTTCCCTTAAGCATTTCTGTTAAGGTGGTTTGAATTGCTTATTGCTGGCTCACCTCCTCCAGCATACTTTTAAACAAAGTTCAAAAAACAAGATCTGATCTTGGATTGTAGAACAAATTGCACAAAAAAAGATGGGTAGTTTTTGGCAGTCTGTTCTATTGCTTTGGGCTGCCGCAGATGTTCACTTCTTGCCACATGAACTTTTTTCTTCTTGACTGTCAGAGTGCATTTTTCTATCGCTGGTGCTCCCATGTATTAGTCCAATCTTTGGAATTCTCAGTTTGCACTTGCTGTTGCCTCTGCCCATAGCTGGCCTTTTCTTCTCAGTCAATTCTACTAACGGACCTGACCCACTTCTGTGCTCTTGAAGGCAGTATTTCCACTGAGCCCCAGTGGTAGTCCGCAGAACTTTTTTCTGTGTTAGACTTTCTAACTATGGTGTTGCGTTTTGGTTTTTATCTTAAGAATGTTCGTAAAGGGGCGCCTGGGTGGCTCTGTGGGTTAAAGCCTCTGCCTTCGACTCGGGTCATGATCTCAGGGTCCTGGTATCGAGCCCCACATCAGACTCCCTGCTCAGCAGGGAGCCTGCTTCCCCCTCTCTCTCTCTCTGCCTGCCTCTCTGCTTACTTGTGATCTCTGTCTATCAAATAAATAAAATTTAAAAAAAAAGAATGTTCATAAAATAGCCTGATAAGAACCATTTCTCTCCCCTGGAATCTTCTGGTTCTGCAGATGGAGGTGATGAGAAGAAAAACATTAAACAAGAAAGTGTGAATTCTGACCATGACATTTCTGTCTGTGGGATTTTCCTCTTATTGGTTGTGTGACCTTAAGCAAGTTGCTAAACTCATAACACTCCTGCTGGGTGTGTTTCCTAATCTGCTGAAAAAGAAAATCTCTCCACAGAAGAGGGATGTAAAGATTGGATGAGGTAACTTGTAACCTGCCTAAGGTAGTCCCTGAGCCCTTTCTGCCAAAGGGGAGGGGTTCATTTCTCCTACTTCCTTCATTTTTATCTCATAGCAGGGTGTTGAAGTGGGGATGGGTTGTCCAATAAACACAAACTAGCCCTCTTCCAACCTTTCCTCTCTTCCTGGTATGTTCCTGGATCCACTCTCCTTCATGTATCTTCAGTCACTGTGCCTGCAAAAAATGCTTAAGTCTCATCTAATAAATAAAGAAGAAAGTGTGGAGAGGCCCTGTTGTTGCCTCTGCCTCCTTAAAGCTGTCATCAGATCTCTCATTTACTAAACTATTAGGTTTCATTGGAAGTGTTATTAGTTCTACTTCCTTATCCTCCCCTCAGTGGTCCATAAATGCTTACCAATTTAGAACCATTCTTTCGACTCTGCTATTTTAAATTTTCCTTAATTAAAACTCAGTCCTTAGATCTTCACTTAACCAATATGGATAGTCTAAATATCCTTGAATGACAGAACTGTTCAATAAAGATATAACTCAAGTTACATATATGATTTGAAATTTTCTAGTTAACCACATTAAAAAAGTGAAAAGTCATATAAAAAGTAAAAAGCAATAATACATTTTATTTAACCTAATATATCTAAAATAGTACTTCAATATTTAATCAGTACTAATATTTTTAATAAGTATTTGTATTATTTTTTTATACAAAGTCTGTGAAATTTGTGTGTATTTTATACTTAGAGCACATCTCACTTTGAACTTGGTACAATCCAAGTACTCAATAGCCATGTGTGGTTAGTGGCTACCATATAGGACCATGCAGGTTTACATACAGCATTTGAGTGGGTTTTCCTGGCATTCCTCTTTCATTTCCAAGGCAGCTCTTGGTTTTCATTAAACATTCCCGATTGCTTCTGCTTTGAATCTTTACTGACTTTCTTTCTTTTTCTATCTCCCTTCATTCTCTGATAGCTGTTCACCTTCTCCCCACAAAAAAAGATCACCATCCCTTCTCTATCTTTGTTCTATCTCCACTGGGCACTGCGTACCTAGAATGGCATGTCAAACTGGTGGAATGATCATGAACACATTGCTTAGTTGGAGCTGAAAGGTAGGAACTGAGAAGAGAGGAGAATTGTTCTAATTTTCTCCTTAATCTATCATTGCCCAGAATCAATTTCCAGGGCATACTCTGAATGGTTGTTTTTTTTTTCCCTTCTTTTCTGCATCCCCTGAACCCTTGGCTTATGTTTCTGCCCTTTTGCAAGGATCATGTTCTACAGAATGTCCTGATGCATCATTTACTGTTCTTATCACTCAGGCTTTTGAACAGCAGCAGATATAATTTAAATACTTATAAAAAGTGCTCTTGGAATATCTATGCAGCTGTCTGCAGTAGCTACTTGTGGAATGCAATGACTAATTATTGGGTGCCAGAATATTATGGTTGACACACTCTCAGTAACTTAGGGTGTTGTGCTTTTACATCAGAAGGACTCTGAGAGCCTATCCTGTGTGTATGCCACAGCACTACGCAGTAAATCTGATCTAAAAGGCTACTCATGTATGGGATGCCTCATGATGAGAGGTAACACCCTGATGATGAACTACTTACTTCTGAGGTTTTTTAATTTTTTTTGTTTTGTTTTGTTTTGTTTTAAAGATTTTATTTATTTATTTGACAGACAGTGATCACAAGTAGGCAGAGAGGCAGGCAGAGAGAGAGGGGGAGGCAGGCTCCCCGCCGAGCAGAGAGCCCGATGCAGGGCTCTATCCCAGGACCCTGGGATCATGACCTGAGCCGAAGGCAGAGGTTTTAACCCACTGAGCTACCCAGGTGCCCCTTACTTCTGAGTTTTATGCCAACTTGTTTTTGTGTTTCCTCCCAGGGTGTATTTGGTCGTAAAAATGTGTAGATCTAAAGAGTCAGCATGCTTTATCGGGAAGGTATGTGATCAAAATACACAGAATACCAACATAGATCCTTAACTACATTCTCTTATAAGGAATAGTGTTGCTGTACAGGAATAGTATCCTTTGGGGGTTGAAATAGTATTTGCCAAATCTAGGGGATGAGGTCAGTAGATACCTTTTAAAAATCAAAACAACTCACTCCTCTCCAGCTTTTGTCACTGCTGACATGCACCAGATGACAAGTCTTTGACTCACAAAATTGAATAGGATTATCTGAGGGTTCAGGGTTCTCACCTGTTTTTAGAGATTAGCAAACACCTGTTTGTACCCGTTTTTTTATTCACTCAGATTCTATATTAACTTTCCCTATTAAAGCATTCTTGAGATTTGTGAGTTCCTCCCATGTTAGCTAAGAATAAATAAAACTCACTCCCAGTACTTAGTAAATGCTCTCTTAAACTTAGTTATATTCATGGCCCATATTTCTTTGATGAAACCTTTAAATCATTCCTCTGGTTGTGGTTTTATATGAGTTCACTGCATCTTTTGTGAGAAACTATTTTTATAAAAATTAAATAAATTAGTGAATAAACTTTATAGATCTTGATAAAATACTCTTTTGTGTTCTAATATGCATATTGTACATAACACCTAGTTCTGATTGGGATAACAGAAAGACAGATTATCTTCAAATAATTGTTTATACCTATATAATACTTTAGATATAGAGATTTGCAAATGTTTATATTGTGTACGGGTTGCCAAGTATTCTAAAAAAAACTGAGGTGTACTTCATGTGAAAACTGCTACAGAGTTACCATTATTTTTTAATTGCACTGACGGTAGGTGAAAATGCTGGTTAGCAAAGATTTCCAGTTAGCAGAAAGTTGGAGAAACCCTCTTACCCCAAATTGTACTGCTTATTCCATGCTGAAAAATGCTAAGTGTTGGTATAGACCATTTGATCTCATAATCAGCTTGGTGATATCAGCCCTGTAATGGTAATGGAATGTTCTATTCTAAGGAACTCCTAACTTGACTTTTGTGTAGTGTGTGTGTGGTGAGAAGGGAGGTGTACATTTACTATGTGGAGCTTCAGGACTAACTAGCTTTCTCTTTGACCACCTGCTTTGCACATTTCTCTATGTTTATAAGAGTTCAGAGAAATCCTGAGATGGTTGTAGGCAAGACAACCTGGGCTGGAAAAAAACATAGTACATTTGTTTGGGCACCGCACACCATTTTTTTGGAATGGGATGCCGGATTCATTCTTCAGTCTTGAAGTAGTTCCTCCTGAAGGCCAGGGCTGTAAGACGTTGGGTTACCTAAGATGGCAGCATGGCGCAGTGAAAAGAGCATGTATTTTGGAATAATGTAGGTTTGGAGACAAACCTGGCTCTGCCACTTACTATATGGCCCTGGATAAACTGCTTCACCTCTCCTCATCTCTACAATGATGATAACATACTTGTTAGAGAGTTGTTGAGAGAAATAGAGATGATGCCCAAAAAGCAAGTAGTAGCAAACTGTCTAGTATGTTGTGGGCTCTTAAGGATCAGTACCTGTGATGTGATCATGGAGATAACACTGTGTAGGATTTGCAAGTAAAACTCTCTTTGATTTAACTGAGATAAAGCATCTGCGTCCAGGGGCTTCATGTCCACTTACGTTACCATTTAAAAATGCACAGCTTCTTTCAAGGCCTTTGTTATTTGTTGTTTCAACACTGAGTAAATCATGTATTGTAAATCAAGTCTAAATGAATGTGAGTCATGCCCTTAGCTATTTATAATATCAGTAGAATTTTAATAACTTCTCCATTTATTTTCTGAATACAGATTTTCAACAATTATAGCAATTGCATTGCTGAAATATTTTTGTATTGTCTTTTTATAGTGGAAATATAATTCTACATATGTTGTCTAATATCTTCATGTATGTTTATGTAACTGTACTCAGATTCATATTCTTATGGGAAGATTTATATTCTAAAAGAATGCATGATTTATAGACTGTGGGAATCTATTCTTATTCTTCATTGTTAGGAGATTTTGAATTATTTCCTTCATTCCATGTAATCTACTGAACTGATAAATCATTTTCATGCTTTGGGGGATTACTTTATTTTTCTCTCTTACGTAGATTGAAATGAAGAAAAAACAAACCTGTCATATTAATTTAATACGTGAGGTGAGCTTATGTAGAAAGAAACTGAAATAGCTTAAGTTTTGAAAAGGTTAAGGAAATATTTTTGAATTTTGACTTACTTATTCTAATCACTTGAAATTTGATCTCTCTTTGTTGCTTCTTACCTAGGTTACTTGTTGGTTTCAGAAAACCTTAAGAGATTTACAGGAACAAAGTCTAGGTTCATCACTTTCAGACAATGAGGAGCTAATCTGTAAACATGAGGAATTGATAATACAAGCAAAGGTAAGAGACACATTAAAAATAATTTTAAAATGCATGGTCTTTTTAAAAAAATATGTTTCTGTAGGTAATGTAGAGAAGTACTAAAACCCTTTCTGAATAATTCACTATTTACAAAGAAAACATTCTGATAGTATTAGCTAATACCACTACCTACTGACTGGGCTTCTGGAGTAATGAGGAACAAAACAGCCTCTACGATAATAATAACTATCTTCTTTTGAGTAATTACTATCTGTTAAATACCATATTAAATCTAAGAGATGCATTATCTAAATTAGCACAAAACCCTTAAGGGATGTGCGTTATTTTATAGATCAAAACAAACAAAACACAGAGGCTTGAAGATGCAAAAACTTGACCGATGTAATACATCTTGTCAGTGGAAGAGCTGGAATTTGATTCAGGTCTTATCTAACTCCAGACCCAAAGCTTGTAAATCTATATTCTACTAGCTTTCTAAAAAAATTTTCTTTTCTACACTGAGGTTTCATTGTGCTATTAATTTTATGATTTCCAGGTATAGTTTTCTTGCTGTTCCCATTTACATTTCCCTATTTCCTTAACTTGCTTCACATTTCTTCATTTTGCAAAAAAGTTCTGGCTAACAGCCAGTCAACCACTTGTAGGTATGTGGAATGTGCAGAATGGAATCATGAAGTACTGAAAGCAAGATGAGCAGAGGGGCTGTGTGGAGATGTTCCTCTCCCATTGTGTCTTCTTATTTGGCAATTGACTTATTTGTATATGTGGGGGTCTATAAATACTTACCAAAGTTCTTTACAACTGCTCCATTTTTTTCTCTAAGGAATCAAAAGTCCATTTGTATTAGATTGAATAGGAACAGCGAAAACTAATCAGTATCAAGACTTAAGAGAACTTTCTATTATTAGTATCTTGAGTGGTTGATAGTTGCAGGTACAGCCAAGTCTTGAAGCTCTGGAAAACAATGGACCAGCACAACTAGATGAAGGTTGAAAATAAGGAAGACAAATAAATATTTACATATTTGGGAGGATGGGCTACGGCAGGGGCTGGGGTACAGGCGGGCAGGGGAAACAGTAGACTGCATTTATCTGGACAGAAATCTCATAGGAATTGTGATGCTTTTCTTTGATTGTTTATGGCCTCTCTCTGAGCACTGCAGTATACAGAGGCATTTTATGTGTTTGGTATGAATATTTGCCAGATTGATAAAAGATGCAATTACAGAAGATTGCTATGACTGATGATTTTTTAAAGTTCTTTAAAATTTTTTAACATTTGGTTTATCTGTTTAGGAGATTAATTTTTTTTTCATTAAGGTTAAACAGCAGTTTATTCTGTGGGTGTCAAACTTGTTTTATCAGTGAAAATTCTATCAAAATCCCTACATGCTAAGCATAAGACATGACCTGAATTGCGCAGGATTGTTGCCTTCTTTAAAACAAAAAAAATGGTTTACTTACATAATTTAGTCATATTTGGGGTTATATTCCCTGTAGCTGTGGACTAAGCATGGTTTCTCATAGCCCTGAGGAAAATATCATAGTCTAGAGAAATTACATGTTGACATCTAACCTCAGTTCTAATAGGACTTTGGCAAGTTCTGTTGTATAGATATTAATGTTCTACTTCTATCCTTCATAATTTTAACTGGCTCCTATCTCTTTATTCCTTCTTAAATGCTTGACCTTCTAGCTCACTGACTCTCTTGTCACACTTTTTCTGTTATTCAGCTTTCTTGCCAAGTTTCTTCACTTCAGTGGTTCCCCATTTTTCATGCCCAGTACCTCACACTGATTCTGCTTCATAATTGTTTTTACCTGCTTCGTTTATCTAATGTTCATCCTTGTATCTTAAGGTGTACTTTATTCACACATTAGCTGTTTGAGCTATCCAGTGCCTTAATTCTACTTCCTCTGATTCATGTATTTCAGTGTGTTGCTTATGTTCATCAGATGTTATTTTCCCCTGAGCTAGTATTCCCTTGGGATATCAGAAATTTTGACTGGTAAGGCATGGGAAGTATGACAGCTGGTACTCCAGCTTGTCCTCTTCTGGTGGGAGGCTGTGTGCCCCTGAGTGCAGAGCTTCTATTGTTATAATTAGGGCTCAGCCATTTGTGGTTTTATCTTCTACCCCAGATACATATAAAGGAGGGGATCCCTTGGAGGATCTCCCACTGATTGGACTTTCAATCCCACTTTGTTCCAAGACCCATTTCCCTGGGGCATGTTCTATCCCATTCACTTACTGAGAGTTGGAGAGGGCTCACTAAGAAACAGATCAGTTTGATTACCTCTCATACATTAGCTATCTATCTGGTAGATTCTTGTGCTAGCCTGATGTTGTTTCTTCCCTCTGTATGCTACTGGACTGCAGCTAATATCTTCTGTCCTGAAAAAGGTACATTCACAAGCACTGAATAAACAGGAGGGGAACGAAATCTTCACACCCAGAAAGCTCTCCCCTGGCATATCTCCTGTCATAGTATCTGCCATTATTCTATTCTAAGCCATATGACCCTGACACTGAGACCCAACCACTGTGGTTCCTCAAGGAAAGTTCTCGTATCTGTAAAATTTATTCTCACTTTGTCGGCTTTTAGAGAAAGGACCTAATATGTGGGATCCAGTGTAAAATGAAAATGTGGAGGATTTTCTTAATAAATTATTGAAATTTCAATACAGCAACAGGAGAGCATTAAACCAAGCACTCAAATCTTCTAAATTCAGGGCCTTGTGTGATGACATGGGAGCTTTGCCCATGAAACCAGTCCTATTTACAGTATTAGGATATTTGGAAGGACCTACCAGACGTTGCTGGTTAAATGCTTTCCTTAGCTATCTTTACTAACCTCTTCCCACCTAGATGAGCAAGTTTTCTAAAAATAAATAATAATGTTATAATAGGTTACATCCACATGGGGGGAAAAGAACAGGCTCAAATCCCTACTGTCACTTATTATGTAACTTTGGGAACATTTGACTTCTCTGAGCCTTACCTTCCTTGCCTATAAGGAGAAGGCATGAAAATTCAATTAGAAAATACTATGAAAACACCCACATTTTAATGGTTGCTCAAAAATGCTGCTTTTCTTTTTCCATGGATGGTGTAAATGTTCAAATAGTTTCCATCCATGGTTTTTCAACCATCTTGTCCCTTGTACTTACAGCCAGATTCAACTTTTATATGACCTTAAACAGGAAACAGCATATTACATTTTGGAGTTTTGTTTGGGTGTGAGTATGAGGAGAGGAAGAGGGAGTGTGTCTTTCAAAGGAGATTTTACACATAAATAAGGCCTCAAGCTGGGGATTCATTAGTGAAACACATATAAATAATCTGGTAACACAGGGCAAGTAGATGTTTCTGCTCCCCCCAACTAAACTGAACAGCAGGGAGCTGTTCTGTATTGTCTCATTTTTTAAGCAGTAAGTTTTTTTAAAATACATTTTGAAAATGCCTCTATCATTTCTTATTGGAATATACTCAAATAAGAAATATGGAAAACTTTTTTTTTTTTTTTAAAGATTTTGGTTATTTATTTGACACAGAGAGAGAGATCACATGCAGGCAGAGAGAGGGGGGGAAGCAGGCTCCCTGCTGAACAGAGAGCCCAATGCAGGGCTCTGTCCCAGGACCCTGGGATCATGACTTGAGCCAAAGGCAGAGGCTTAACCCACTAAGCCACCCAGGCACCCCTGGAAAACTTTTTATCTCTTAATAAATGTAATGCCTTATTCAGAATGTGTTGAAAAAATGAACTAAAAGAATTTTTGTTATAACCTTTGACTAGGAATAAATTATGTTAAATCATTATATTTTCTTTACTAAATATGAAAAATATTTTCCTTTTACATATGTAGCAGATAAAGAAATAGCAGATATTGATGATTATAAACCATCCTTTGCTTAAAACCTTAAATGCCATTAGATTTTATCATGTATTAATTTGATTCCCCAAGGCTTGAATTCAAACTTTGAAGCTCAAAGTTGGTTTTATTTTATTTTTTTTAAGATTTTATTTATTTATTTGACAGAGATCACAAGTAGGCAGAGAGGCAGGCAGAGAGAAGGGGGGAAACAGGCTCCCCACTGAGCAGAGGGCCTGATGCGGGGCTGGATCCCAGGACCCTGAGATCATGACCTGAGCCGAAGGCAGAGGCTTTAACCCACTGAGCCACCCAGGTGCCCCTCAAAGTTGGTTTTAGGATGTATTAAAATAATATGTAAACAAACACGTCCTTATTATCTATTTTGAGAAGGTGTAATCATTCCTTCTTCCACACATCAGAAATAATGTTCATATAAGAACTGCTTTCAGGAATGAACTTGTACTGGAAGTACAATTGGAAGAGGCAAACTTTTCCTCTTCCAATTTGTGTCCAGTGATTCAGTGCCTGCAAATTAATGGATAACAAACAGATTAACAGGAGTAAAGACAAGGTTTATTTTCATACATGTATGGGAGGTGCCAGTAATGGGAAGTTTGTGGAATAGCCAGAAGCTGATGATTATATATATAAATTTAACAAAAAATGTTTGGGGGGCTTAGGGTCTCAATGAGTATACAAGGTTCTGTTGGGCTTTTTGAAGCTAATGAAATGGGCAGTCTGTATTCTTCCCAGTGTGAAGAGTTAATGGCAGCTGAATTTGTACTTATGCTGGTAGGGGTCAGTCTTCTTTCAATTAGGAAATTCCCTGAGAAGAGGGCCAGTGGTAGCTGTACTTTCAGGAGACTTTGTTTAAGTTTAGGTAATATTTCTGTGACTGCTGTTTGTTCAGATGTTTCCAGTTTGAAGTAATTTTCGTGCCACTGTGTGGACCTTTAATTCTCTCACTAATATTGCTTCAAACCTTGGTTCACTTTCAGACCCTTTGTAGTTGGTGTGCACTAGCATCACCTGGGAGCTTTGAAAAAATACTGAAGTCTGGATCTTGTGCCCAGAGATTCCAGGTAGTCTGGGGCATCAGGATTTTTTTTTTTTTTTTTTTTTTTTTTTTTTTGGTCAGGGACCCTGGGTGGTGCAGTGGGTTAAGTGTCAACTCTTGGTTTTGGCTCAAGTCATGATCTCAGGGTCATGAGATGGAGCCTCATGTGGGCCCTGAGCTCAGGGAAGAGTCTGCTAAAGTTTTTCTCTCTTTTTGTTCCTCCCTCAACTCATTTTCTCTATAAAATCAATCAATCAATCAATCAATCTTTAAGGGAAATTCATTGTCATTTTTAAAATGGTGATGTTTTTATCAAAAAAGCAACCCAGATTTCTTCTCCTTCTAAAAAAACTGGGAGATCTGGCAATATCAGGCTCACCTTTCCATACAGACATAGCAACACTTGTCTGGAACCCCATAATAGCTATTTCCTTTAAAAAAGACACATGCACTCCAGTTTTCCACAGTCCCTACCATTCCTCCTTACTACCTCCCCTCCCACCTTTGCTTCACCTCATTTACATTATATGCCTGGCTCCTGTAAGCATTTGGGTTAGAGGCATGACAGGCAATGAGGTACCATCCAAGTGTAGTAATGGCTTAAACTGATTTGCATTTTTGTAAATTACCTTGGAAACTGTGAAAAATAAGAATGAGAGAGAGTGATATCAAAGACAGAAGAGTCGGGGCACCTGGGTGGCTCAGTGGGTTGAGGCCTCTGCCTTCGGCTCAGGTCATGATCTCAGGGTCCTGGGATTGAGCCCCGCATCGGGCTCTCTGCTCAGTGGGGAGCCTGCTTCTCCCTCTCTCTCTCTGCCTGCCTCTCTGCCTACTTGTGATCTCTGTCTGTCAAATAAATAAATAAAATCTTAAAATATATATATATATATTAAAAAAAAGACAGAAGAGTCACTTAGAAAGTTATTGCAATTTTGATGAAACTTTAGGTAGAATGCTACGTTAACTCTTAACGTTTAACTGTCACATTAAAGGCTTAAAAGAGACTTATAGCTGTGATTTTCAGTGTGTGGCCCCCAGACAGCAGCAGTGGCATCTGGAAATCTTAGAAATACAGAATCCCGGACTCTAACCACCAAACTTATTGTGTCAGAATCTGCATTTTAACAAATTTCCCCCCAAGATTTGAACTGACACTAACTTAGAGGTTTTCACCATCTATTTCATATATGTCCATATTCTCCTTAATTTTCCAAATGACTATATATTGTTTATAAATTCCTTGATTAACAATAATCTTTGGCTTTATGATGTGTACAGAAACATCATCTTCAATGTTTTAATATAGTAGAATTCACATTCCTCAGCTTCAAGATTAAAACCATCTTCCATGAGACATCATATAATCCGATTTTCCAAGTCATTGAAAATATTTTGCAGTTGTTGCTGAATGATTTCATAAATTGGATTTGTGATCTTGGCCTCAGGTTCCTTTAAATAATATTATTTGGAGATCTTAAAAAAATACCACTGCTTAGGTTCCACATAAACTTTATTTAGAGGAAAAGTCAAGTTTAGATTTACAAAATATTTTTAACTATAAGATAAGGAAGTAAAGCAGAATCTCTTGCATGCTTATTTGAATATTATAAATGCATAATTCTCATCAATAGAACCACTACAAGGAAGTGACTCTTTTTTTTTATTTTTTTTAAAGATTTTATTTATTTATTTGACAGGCAGATCACAAGTAGGCAGAGAGGCAGGCAGAGAGAGAAGGGAGGAAGCAGGAAGCAGGCTCCCTGCTGAGCAGAGAGCCCCGATGCGGGGCTTGATCCCAGGACACTGGGATCATGACCTGAGCTGAAGGCAGCGGCTTTAACCCACTAAGCCACCCAGGCACCCCAGGAAGTGACTCTTTAATGTTTAAGGTTGCACCTGGGTGGCTCAGTCTGTTGAACTTTACACTCTTGGTTTCAGGTCAGGTCATGATCTTAGGGTGGCAGGATTGTTCCTGAGCGCTGTGTTCTACCTCCCCCACCAAACTGAGCTCCGCCTTGATCACACTGGCACAGAATCTGCCTCTGCCCACTCTCCCTGCTTGCACTCTCACACGTGCATGCTCTCTCTCAAATAGATAAATAAAATTAAAAAAAAATTTTTAAATAAAAATACATTTATTGTTTTATTTTTCTGATTACATAGTACATTTTCATTTTGGAAAAATGAGAAAATACATAAAAGTAAAGAAAGTTAAAATCACCCGTACTGTGTGGGTATGGAAATGGGAAGGAAATATAAAACATACATAAATATAAAACAGACATAAATATAAAACATACATAAAATTGAGTATCCCCAAACTATGTATATGTGTTTAATATACCCTACGTGTGTTTTTATATACAATTACACATATATGTATATGTATAATTATATATATTATATATGTATGCATATAATATATATATACAATATATATACACAATTGTGTATGTATTGTTTTGCAGTGTGAGTTTTCCAATTAGCATTATATCATAAGCATTTCTCCATTTATTTTTATTTATTTTTTTAAAGATTTTATTTATTTATTCATCAGAGAGAGTGTACAAGCAGGTGGAGCAGCAGGCAGAGCAGGCAGAGGGAGAAGCAGGCTCCCCACTGAGCAGGGAGCCTGATGTGGGACTCAATCCCAGGACCCTGGGATCATGACCTGAGCTGAAGGCAGATGCTTAACTGACTGAGTCACCCAGGCATCTCACATTTCTCCATTTAAATGTATATTTTAAACATGGTTTTTTTAATGATTGCATGTTATTACACCATGTAAATATATTATACATAATTTTTCTCCCCATTGTGGCAAATATTAACCTATATAAAGAAGCTGACTATACTGCAATTCGAACTTTCATTACATCCCCAAATTCTTTCACTAAAGGTATGGGAGGAAATGGTAAAACTACTATAAAACATATTGCTTCAGTAAATCAGCTTATAGTATCTCTGATGAATATAATGAAAATGCATAAAATGGATTGGAATTTGTTTCTTTTATAATGTTTTATGTAATTTAAAAAATAGAGTGGGGTCTGGATCTGAAATGTCTCAAGGCAGAAATTAAGTGAGTCCCCAAACAGTAAAGGCACCTGCACTAGTGCATTTCAATTCCTCTGTCTTCATTTTAGTGAATAATTTGTTTTACTTGTCTGATTTTTTAATGAACTTCCCAATTAAAAGCAGATGTCACTTTTCACAGAACATAAATTAGGAACAATTTCATTACTAACAGGCAAAATCAGTATAAATAGTATTGCATTTGCCTGCAAGCATTGGGAAAATGTACAATGTGATGGGATCTTCACATTGGTAAACTTACTGTAGCCTTAACTTGTGGGTTAATTTAAAGCTTAGTGAACCATATGCCTTCATTTCCAGGGGAAATTTGATTTAGAAAGTCCCTCAGAAATGTTTATGCCCATCTAAGAAGGGGATGAGTTAAGGAAGCAAATGAAGAACATTGTATTCCATAATTGCTAGATTTAAAACTACCTGCTGCCATTTTGTTTACAGAATCTTCACCAGCTCGTTAAGTTTAGCCGCTTAGAGAACGTTTCCTCTCTCTTTTTTACTTATGACTTTTACAATAATTCTTTGTACATTTTCTTCCACCCCACCCCTCTCCCTCCGTCTCTTCCTTTTTTGCTCCCTCCCTCCTCCTCCCTTCCATCTAACCTCTTCCTCCTCCTCTCTTCCTCAGCCTCTTTGTTTTTTTTTATCAGCCCTTAAATACAAACAAGACATGGATTTGTATAGTTACTATTATTACAACTCAAGGTAATACTGCTATCATAATCATAATAGTGAAAGTGAGTCTATTTGAAGTGGATACCAGAGAAGGCATTTTCTTAGGGCTTAACATTCTCATGCCTTTAATCTCTACAACCTTTCTGTGCTACTTCAGCATTCTCTTGGAGACTTTCAATACTGTGACCATAGATCTCCTTGATGTTCATCACTCCAAAGCCCTTTACTTCAGCTTCTCCGTCCTGTGACTGCTTTAGTTCCCAAGCATTACTGACCCTGCTCTCCCTGCAACCCCTTTCCTTTCGCCTTTTCCTGGCTTCCCTCCTCGTACTCTTCAGCATGGGCCACCAGGGCTACTTGTGAGTAAGTAACTCAGTCACCCGTTTTCTCTATTTCTACTTCAGAAAAAAGATGAAGCACTTGCATAATTTTTCCGATTAGATCTATTTTAAAAGGAAATGGTCTATTATCAGTTAGCCTCATGAATTTCTTTATTTATCATCTCTTTTTTTTTAAAGATTTTATTTATTTATTTGACAGACAAAGATCACAAGTAGGCAGAGAAGCAGGCAGAGAGGAGGAAGCAGGCTCCCCGCTGAGCAGAGAGCCCGATGCGGGGCTCAATCCCAGGACCCTGGGATCATGACCTGAGCCGAAGGCAGAGGCTTTAACCCACTGAGCCACCCAGGCGCCCCTATTTATCATCTCTTAATCCTCTGCTGCATCCCCCATAATCACCAGTCTAAAAATTTTATCCTCTTTTAAAACTCCCAGCCAGGCTTTGCTTAACATCGGAGTCACGGAGCCGTGGAAGGTGAAATTGCTTGACTCTTTTCTTCCTTGCCCTTGTCCTCTTCCCACCTTTTCTCCAACTCCTCTCATTTTCAAATCTAAGCCTCCACCCACCATTCCAGGTCCCACCTTTCCCATCTCTTCCATTTGAATCTCTCTTCATTTTTCAGTTACCCCTTCTCACCTTCCCCCAGTTACTTTTAGTCTCACAAAATGGAAAACAAAAACATTGCGGCTCAACCCTGAAGATGTTATTCCACCTTTTCCTTGGCTACTGTCATGGCTTGAATTGTCCTTCCTAACATTTTCTGCATTGAAAGTGTAACATCCCGAATCTCAGAATGTGAACTCTTTTGGAAACAGGGTACAAATAGTGAAGATGAGGTCACAGGGGTGGACACTAGTTCTATGTGGCTTTTTAAAAGGGACATTTGAACTCAGAGGCAGAAGCACACAGAGGAAAGACAATGTGAAGACACATGGGGGGTAGGGGTGGTGGTGGCAGGAAATGGCCATTGACAAAGCCAGGAGAGGGGCTGGGAGCAGGTGCTTCCCTCACAGCCTTCAGGATGAACCAATTGTGCCTACACCCTGACTTCTGACTCCCAGATTTCAAAACTGTGAAAGAGTACATTTCTTTTGTTCAGGCCACCCCGTCCGGGGTACTTTGTTATACCAGCCCCAGGAAACTAATGCAACTACTTCATTTTCTGCCTCCTGCTTTCTCTGCTCCTCCACTAATCCTTTACTTGCATTATGAGAAACTGCTCTTTCTCAAGTAACTAAGGAATGGACCCCTCTCCATGCACTTGGCCCGAGACGCTGTTTTCTCTAGTTCTTCCATCTCTGGAATGGTTCCTTCTAAATATTGCTCAATGCCATCTGTTCCTCCAGCCTCCCTTTGCTTATCCTGCTTAATCTGTGGCTCTTCTCTTGTTTCCTGCATTCTTCATGTGGTCTTATCTAATCCCATGATGACCACGTCACTTTTATCTTGGCGATTTCTAGACTTTAAAAAAAAATTTCCAACCCATATATTGTCTCTCAGCTCCAGTCTTCTTTTTACAAATTCTTGTTGAAGATTTACATATACACCTCATACTAGCTCTTTTAACTCAGCTAGGATCATTACTTTCTCCTTCAAACCCTCTCATTTTCTTTCTTGGGCTAAAGATGCTGCAGTCCTTCAGCCATCACGTTAGAGACCTCAGAGTCACGTTAGAGCCTCATTCTCTCCCTCTCTCCCTCAGGTCAGATGACTTCTTGGTGTGAGTCCATTCTTACCTCCCATCTCCTTCTCCTCTTCTCATCCCACTTCAGTTTAGGTGCCTGGAATCTTTGACGGAGATTATTACCATTATGTTGAGTAATGTATGAATTTGAGCCTACAAACTACAATACTTTCGCATTAAGCATTGCTTGTTTGCTTTTACATCTTTTTTTTTTTTTTTTTTTGCTTTTTTAATCAACGTAAGCCTGATTCTGAGCTTCCATCCTCTGACTGGTGGGACACCCAATCTCTGTGGTAATTGGAGTTCCCTTTCCTCAGGGTTTTGCAAGTGGGCTCTTGCGGCACCATGGTATCGGGAGGTCCCTCTATTCATCAGTCTACTCTGACTCCCTATGAAACAATCATTGTCTCAGGCTTTGTGGAGACTGTGGTTTCAGTGGCTCTGCTGCTTCTGTTTCTTTTCGGGCACTGGAAGTTGGGATGGCCCAGCTTGCAGTCTCCCAGGAGGGAATTCATAGCCATCCTGGGGAAGCCTGGGACTTCCACATGGCACTGCCCTAAGAAGACCATCCATCTCCTCATGCTTCCTCTCTCATCCAGCTTTTTCTCTGGTGCTGGCCAGATCTCCCCATCTTTTGATAATCCTCACCTCTATCTCCTTCTCCTTCAGTACATCTATGATAATGTCTCTAATAGATTTAGGGTTTTTCTGTTTGTTTGTTTTGTGTATTTTGTGGTTTTTTTTTTTAACAAAAGGCGGGAGGGGAAATATCTTACAGGTGACTTCTGCTTTGGGTCTCTGCTGAGCAGAGAGCCCAATGCAGGGCTTGATGCAGGGCTCGATGCGGGGCTTGATCCCAGGAGTCTGGGATCGTGACCTGAGCTGAAGGCAGAGGCTTTAACCCTCTGAGCCAACCGGACACCCCAATTTGCAATTTGCAGAGTCGCCAAACCCAATGCTGCCTCTAAGTTTTACTTACTATTAAAGATAAAGCAACTGTTTTGTTTTGTATTGTTTTGCTTTTTCCTTTATTTCCTTTATTTCTTTGGAAGTTTGAACCTCCTAATTCCCTTCACTATTTCGCTCATTCCCCACCCCTATTTCCTCTGGCAATCACCAGTTTGTTTTGTATATTTTCTGAGTCTGTTTCTGTTTTCTGTTTTTATAATTTGTTTTTTCCTTTGTTTTGTTTTTTAGATGCCACATGTAAGTGAAATCATGTGGTATTTGTCTTTCTCTGTCTGACCAACTTCACTTAGTGTAATACCCTTTGGTCCCAAAGCTTTGTCCTCTAAAGCTGAAATCTAGTATATTTTGTCCTCTAAAGCTGAAATCTAGTATATCCTATAATGGTAATAGGGCATTGACGGGGAACACAATCACAGAAAGGGTGTATAGGGCGAGATCTTCACAAACCTAGTGTTTGCAACACAGAGATTCACTGCATTGTAAATTGAGAGGTTTCAATTCTTTCTTCTTTTTCGGTTTCGTTGAGGTATAATTGACACATAAAGTTGGAAGATATTTAAAGTGTACATCTTGATGATTTGATATACATACATACTTTGAAAAGATTATGCCCATACAATTAACATATCCATCACCTCACATATTTGTCTTTTTGTCTGTGTGAGAAAAATTACGTTCCACCTTCTTAGCAATTTTCAATTATATGATTGTGTTATCCACTATAATCATCACATTATACATTAGATCTTCAGACCTTATTCATCTTATGGCTGAAAGTTCGCCGCCTGTTTTACCAATCTCTCCCTTTATCCTCCAGCGCCTGGCATCCACTTTTCTACTCTCTTTCTGAATTTGACTTTTTTATTTTTTTAAGATTCCATATGTAAGTGATAAAAAACACTTAAAGAGGGATGACTGGGTGGCTCCATTGTTTAAGTGTCTGAGTCTTGATTTCAGCTCAGGTCTTGGCCTCAGTGTCATGAGATTGAGCTCTGCATGGGCCTCCACACTGGGTGTGGAGCGTGCTTAAGATTTTTTTCTCTCCAGGGTGCTTGGATGGCTCAGTGGGTTAAAGCCTCTGCCTTCAGCTCGGGTCATGATCCCCGTGTCCTGGGATCGAGCCCCGCATCGGGCTTTCTGCTCAGCGGGAAGCCTGCTTCCTCCTCTCTGCCTGCCTCTCTGCCTACTTGTGATCTCTGTCAAATAAATAAATAAAATCTTTAAAAAAAATTTAAAAAAAGATTTTTTCTCTTCCTCTCCCTCTGTCCCTCTCCAGCCCCCCAAACTCCCACTTGAGCTCTCTCTCTCTAAAGCAGCAACAACAATACACTTAAAGATTTTCATTCATGTGGTAGAGTAAGCCCCTGGGAACCCAGACCAAGAAAGATTTAAAGAAACTACTCACAAGGGGGCTCTTAGGGAGTATTGAGATAGAGTTAGGCACCTCTCCCTTTGTATGAATTGTCACAAGATGACAAATGATGTTTATATGATCACAGTGATGTTAATATGATCACAGTATCTGATGTCACTGGTATGTATATATATTCCACCCAAACCCTCACATTTCGAAAAATACTATCACATCTTACTTATCACTATGCAGTACTTTTGAACACTGAGTGTTCCAGGGCATAAGTTAAGGGCTTCAAACCACTGAAGACATTCCTGTACCCTGGGATTGCAGAGCAGCATTACCTTACACAGTAGCTGGCTTGGGCAGTCATTTTGCTTTGCTGCATTCCAGGAACAAGAAGAACCACTGGCTGATAGATTACACACATGCCTGCACATTTTTAAATACATATGAAAAAATCCTGGGTATTTGGTTTCTTCTTGCTACTTTAGTTTATAGTCTTATTTTTCTTACAGGCAACTTTAAGCCTCTTTCCTTCACAGTCCTTTTGAAAAGGTTGTTCTCATTGAAGAGGCTGGGAACGAATTTGGGAGAAATCCATGAGAGCACTTGCTAATAGAGTATGAGTGTGTAAGTGTCTATGTAGATGTGTGAGAGTGCTTGAGTGTGTATAGGAATGTGTGGGTGAGAGAATGTGAGTGTGTGTGTATGTGTGTGCAGGCAAAGGCAGGTGGTTTGAGTACTGACTTCAGGAGTCCAAGTACAGCCTTTCCAGAGAGACAGCCAACAAGGTCCCATGAACAGAATTCCTCATTTTCCCACTCAAAATCTCTTCGACCTAGTTTCCCCCTCTTGGTAAAGGCATTCAATTCTTGCAGCTATTCAGATCAGAAGAGCTTTCACTTCCTCAGAGGAAGTGGCACCTGGGCTGGATCTTCTAAATAGGTCCAGAATCCTACCATTTCTCACCATCTCCACCGTTGTCCTGGGGACTGAGCCACTTGCATGTTTTGCCTGGCTGGTGATGGTTGTCTCCTCATGCACCCCTGTGCTCGCATCCCTGCCTCGGTAGTCCTCCCCTTCCGTGTATTCTCAATGACAGCCCAGTGGTTTTATTTCTTTTGTTTCGTTTTTTATTTTTGTAGCTTTTCATGACTACTTGCTATTTGCCAACAATTTTAAATACATGTTTTAATGTTTATGCTTTGTTTATGTTTTGGTTATTTTTTATTTTATGTTTTTTTCCCATCATGATAAATGTACTCTTTAATCCCCATCCCCTATTTCCCCCATCTGCCTACCCACCTCTCCTCTGGTAACCAACAGTTTGTTCTTTGTAGTTAAAAGTCCATTTCTAAGTTTGTCTCTCCCTCTTTTTTTTTTTTCCTTCGCTCATTTGTTTCTTAAATTCTACATATGAGTGAGATAATATGGTATTTGTTTTTCTCTGACTGACTTATTTGACTTGCATTATACTCTCTAGCTCCATCCATGTGGTTGAAAATGGCAAGAGTTCATTCTGTTTTGTGATTGAATAATATCCTATTGTATATATATACACTACACCTTTATTCATTCATCTACTGATGGACACTTGGGCTGCTTCCATAGTTTGGCTAGTGTGAATAAGGCTGCGATAAACATAGAGGTGCATGTATCCCTTTGAATTGGTGTTTTTATATTTTTTTGGGTAGTGTGATTCCTGGATTATAAGGTAGTTCTACTTTTAATTTTTTGAGGAGCCTCCATACTGCTTTCCACATTGGCTGCACCAATTTGCTTTCCCACTAACAGTGTAAGAGGGTCCCTTTTTCTCTACATCCTCACCAAAACTTTTTGTTTCTTGTGGTTTTGATTTTAGCAATTCTGACAGATGTGAGGCGATATCTCATTATAGTTTTGATTTGCATTTCCATGATGATGAGTGATGTTGAGCACCTTTTCATGGCTCCATTGGCCATCTGTATGTCTTCTTTGGAGAAATATCTATTCAGGCCTTCTGCCCATTTTTAAATTGGATTATTTGATTTTGGGGTGTTGAGTTGTATCAGTTCCTTATATATTTTGGGTACCAACTCTTTATCATACATGTCATTTGCAAATATCTTCTCCCACTCTGTAGGTTGCCTTTTAGTTTTGTTGATTGTTTCCTTCACTATGCAGAAGTTTTATTTTGATGTAGTCTCAATAGTTTATTTTTGCTTATATTTCCCTTGCCTCAGGAGACATTTCTAGAAAAATGTTGCTACAGCCAATGTCAGAGAGATTACTTCCTGTGTTCTCTTCAAGGATTTTTATGGTTTTAGGTCTTTAATCCATTTTGAATTTATTTTTGTGTATGGTGAAAGAAAGTCATCCAATTTCATCCTTTTGCATGTAGCTGTCCAGTTTTTCCAGCACCATTTGTTGAACAGACTCTCTTTTTCCCGTTGGATATTCATTCCTCCTTTGTCAAAGATTAACTGACCATTTAATTGAGGGTTTATTTCTGGGTTTTCTGTTCTATTCTGTTGATCTGTGTGTATATTTTTATGCCAGTACTATACTGTTTTAATTACTATAGCTTTATAATATAACTTGAAGTCCAGAATTGTGATACCTCCAGCTTTGTTTCCTTTGTTACTTGAGGTCTTTTGTGGTTCCATACAAATTTTAGGATTGTTTGTTTTAGCTCTGTGAAAAATACTATTGGTATTTTGATAGGGATTGCATTAAATATGTAGATTGCTTTGAGTAGCATAGACTTTTTTTTTTAAGATTTTATTTATTTGACAGTATTAGAGAGAGTACAAGCAGGATGAGTGGCAGGGAGAGGGAAAAGCAGGCTCCCCACTGAGCAGGGAACCCAAGGCAGGACTCCATGCCAGCACTCTGTGATGATAACCTGAGCTGAAGCAAACGCTTAACCAACTGAGCCCTCTCAGGCACCCTGGGTAGCATAGACATTTTAAAAATATTTGTTCTTCCAGCCCATAAACATGGAACGTTTTTCCATTTCTTTGTGTCATCTTCAATTTCTTTCATAAGTATTCTGTAGTTTTCGGAGTATAGACCTTTTACATCTTTGGTTAGGTTTATTTCTAGGTATCTTATGGGGTTTTGTGCAATTGTAAATGGAATCGATTCCTATTTTTGTTTTTTTTAAGTTAAGTCAGAATATATCACTCCTAGGCTTACCAGTTCTCTTAGCATAAATGACTCTGTGATTACAATCACCTCTACCCTGCTCTGCTCCCACCATACCCCTCTTCTTCTCCTCCTGCTTCCTTCATCCTCACTCCACTGTACTTGTTTCCTTGTCCTTCCTCCAACCAGGCAGGAAAACTCCTACCTGAGGGCCTTTACTCTAGCTATACTATCTGCCTGGAAAGCTCCTTCACCAGAGACCCATGTGACTCACTCACTCCCTTTCTTCCCATCTTTGCTCATACCTCACTGATCAAAGAGGCCTACCCTGACCATCATGTTTCGTAGTGCACAGAACTCCCATCCATAGGGAAACCTTAAGTTCCTTACCCTGTTCTACTTGTCTTTATTTTTCAACTTCATCACTTTATAACATGCTAGGTAATGTACTGATTTATCATGTGTATTGGTTATAAACAAAATAAAATAGTGGCACGCCACCATCATCACTAATATTGGAACTTCCTTGTCGGTCTACTATTAACTTCCCTGGTCTAGATGAAGTGTTTAGGGGAATGCCTGGTATAGAATAGGCCTGCTAAATAAATGTTTGTTGATTAAATGAGTGAAGAACTATAAGTGGGACCTTTATTACAAGATCTGTATCTTTTGATTAATTATAATAATTGACTATTGTTGCTATATATGAATGTTATTAATTTTCTTATATTGATCTTGTATATAGCAACTTTGATGAACTCTTACTATTTAAGTTATTTTTCTAGAGTCTCTTGGTTTTATATGTAGAAAATCATACATCTACAAATGATGACAGTCATGTTCATCCTTTCTAATACATTTACTTATTTATTTATTTGCTTGTCTATTTATTTATTTTCTGTGCTTCCACTGGATAAGACTTCCAGTAAAATGAAGACTAGCAGCGGGGCGCCTGGGTGGCTCAGTGGGTTAAGGCCTCTGCCTTCGGCTCAGGTCATGATCTCGGGGTCCTGGGATCGAGCCCCGCATCGGGCTCTCTGCTCAACGGGGAGCCTGCTTCCCCCTCTCTCTCTGCCTACTTGTGATATCTGTCAAATAAATAAATAAATAAAATCGTTAAAAAAAAATGAAGACTAGCAGCAGTGGTAGAGAACATATTTGTTTTGTTCTGACTTTAAATAGAAAGATTCAAATGCTTTATCATTAAGTATGATGTTTCTTAAGTTTTTAGTTTTTTGTTTTGGTTTGGTTTTTGCATCTATCATTTCCTACCTTTTGGATTCTTAAAAAAATTATAGATGGACACTGAATTTTATTGATGCCTCTTTTTGCATTTACTGAGATTATCGTATGATTTTTCTTTTATTTATTTCGTAAGTTGCATGTCTTTGCTTTTCAGTGCATTTAATTTACTTTTTGGCCAATATATTTGCATTGTTAAGGGCGCCTGGGTGGCTCAGTTGGTTGAGGAATTGCTTTCAGTTCGGGTCATGATCCTGAAGTCCCTGGATCGAGTCCCACATTAAGCTCCCTGCTCAGCAGGGGGTCTGCTTCTCCCTCTGACCTTCCTCCTCTCATGTTCGCTCTCTCTCATTCTCTCTCTTTCTCAAATAAATAAATAAAATCTTCTAAAAAAATTAAAGGGACATAGAAAAACCTGTAAAAACTTCTGTTTTCACCTATCTAATCCCCCTCACTTGCGTAAAAAAATAACCACTATTATTAGTTTTTTAACTATTTGCCTAGTTTCTTTATGTTATCTAAACAAAGACGGCTATATATTCTTATTTTGTCCCTTCCTTACCTCATTAGTGGCCTACTAAGCTTACGCTTCTGTGTCTTGTTTTTATTACTTGGTTATTCTTCTATAGTAGTATATAGGCAGTGTTCTGATGCTTTTGCCAGAGAGTGTTCCATTGTATGAGTGTATTTATTTAAACTACCCTCAATGATTGACTTTTCCTACTGCCTTCAAACATTGAGTTTTTGTAAGTTTTTTTTTTAGTTTCATAGGATTCCCCTTTCTTTTTTCCTTAAGTTTTTATTATTAACAGTATTTACTCCTCTTCCTTAACTCTTTAAAAGATTTATTTATTTATTTAAGAGAAGCAGGGGAGGGGCAGGGGAGGGATGAGAAATCCTTAAGCAAACTCCCCACTGACCATGGAACTTGATCTCAGGACCTCAAGATCATGACCTGAGCTGTAGTTGAAGAGTTAGCCGCTTAACCAGCTAAGCCACCCAGGCACCCGTCTTCTTCCTTAACTTTTAGTTTGGAAACTCCACATAGCAAATTTGAAAAAATAGTACAATGAATGTCCAAATAGACTTCATCAATTTTAAAATTTTGTGACATTTCCTTTCTCTGTCTCTCATTATGTATTTACATGTATATACTTTTTCTTAAATCATTTATTTTTTTTTAAGATTTTTTCTTTATTTGACAGATGGAAATCACAAGTAGGCAGAGAAGCAGGCAGAGAGAGAGGAGGAAGCAGGCTCCTTGCTGAGAGAGCCTGATGCGGGGCTCGATCCCAGGACCCTGGGATCATGACCTGAGCCAAAGGCAGAGGTTTTAACCCACTGAGCCACCCAGGCTTCCCAAATCATTCCTTTTTTTATGTTATGTTAGTCTCCATACAGAACTTCATTAGTTTTTGATGTAGTGTTCCAAGATGCATTGTTTGTGTATAACACCCAATTCTCCTCCTTAATATCCATGCTCTCCTTAATATCCATCACCAGGCTCACCCATCTCCCCATCTCTCTGCCCTCTAAAATCCTCAGTTTGTTTCTCAGAGACCAGAGTCTCTCATGGTTTTTCTCCCCCTCTGATTCCCTACCTCTTCATTTTTCCTTTCCTTCTTCTAATGTCCTCCATGCTATTCCTTATGTTCCACAAGTAAGTGAAACCATATCATAGTTGACTTTCTCTGCTTGACTTATTTCAGTTAGCTTAATCATTTCAAAATAAGTTGAGAACATCATGTATTTTCACCCTAAATATTTCAACAGATAACTTAATGACAAGGATGGTTTCTTTTACAGCCATGTTCCAATTTTATACCCAATAAATTTAACATTGACACAATAGTATTTTCTGCTCTGTTGTTCATTTTCTATTTTTTAAAAAAGATTTTATTTATTTATTTGAGAGAGAGATAGCAAAAGAGCACAAGCAGGGGGAGGAGCAGAGGGAGAGGAAGAAGCAGACGCCACTCTGAGCAGGAAGCCTGATGTGGGGCTTGATCCTAGGACCCTGAGATCATGAGCTGAAGGCAGACGTATAACTGACTGAGCCACCCAGGTGCCCCTGTTGTTCATTTTCAAGTGTTTTCAAGTTGTCTGAAATTGAGGATAATTCATTGCATTTGGCTGTCTTGTACAATTCTTAGTAAGACCCTCCTGGTTTGGCTTGTATAATTTCTTCTCCTATTCCTTTCTCTGTGTGAACTTTTCATTCTCCAGCCATTATAGGAATCCAGGCTCATCCCTCCATTTTTGACCTTAGCTTGCTCCTCTTCTCATTTACCACACTGCTATTTAGTGAATAGTGCTTTGCTTTCAAAAATCCTCTCTGAAGAGTCCTATTCATAAATCTATGTCTTTGATTCTGGCCACTCTTATCTATCTGGTACTGAGCAGCTTTCTTTTGGATGTTTGCCCATGGGCTCACTCTTCACTCCCCACCCCACCTCTATTCCACTTCTGCCAAGTAACGCCTACCCTTTTGTTTTAAGCCTTAGCTCAGGCATCACTTCCTATGAAAAGTAGTTATTAATTTTCCAAATTAGATAGTTCTATCTCCTTATGATCTAGGATCATCTCTTTCATCTCCTTGGTAATATTAACCAACAACCTTGCCTACGTTCTTTTGCTCAGGCTGTCTCTTCTGCTCAAACCAGCACTTTGCCTTCTCCGCAGTCCCACATTACACTCATCAGTTGAAGGTCTCACCCGTAATTTAGATCCTATAAAAGATCTCCCCAGATTACTAAATCAGAATTTATTTTTTCTTCCACTGAACACTGTTTAGTTTTTCACTTGCACTTACAATGATCTATTTTGTGTTAGTTAGGTGTTCTTAAGATTTGTTACATAATGCTTTTGAGATTAGACTGTCTATAGTATAGGAGAGTTATGAAGTATCTATCACAATATAATTTTTGCTGCTGATTCATAGATTATTGAGTATAGAAAGTATGGAGAGAGAATCCCAATCATATGCATAGTGATTAGCTGAAAACTGAACCTGTATGAAAGGAGATGAGTTGAAGAAATTCTACCTTTGACTAGATTTTGTAGGAGATGAGTGATTTCTTACACATCATTAAAGGTAAGGGCTTTTCCTACAATAAAGAATATACATATTATAAATATGGTTATAAAAAGTTTGTAAAGAAAGTTTAAAACAACCATATAAATGTATAGAAAAATTTGGAGGGCACCTGTGTGGCTCAGTCAGTTAAACACATCTGTCTTTGGTTCGGGTCATGATCCCAGGGTCCTGGGATCGAACTCCACGTTGGATTCCCAGCTCAACAGGGAGTCTGCTTTTCCCTCTCCCTCTGCCTCTTCCCTTGCTTGTGCTCTCTCTCTCTCTCTCAAATGAATGAACAAAATATTAAAAGAAAATTTAAGGAGAACCTTGATATCTCAGTTAGTTAAGTGACTGCCTTCAGCTCAGGTCATGATTCTGGAGTCCTAGGATGAGTCCAGCATTGGGCTCCCTGCTCAGCAGGGAGTCTGCTTCTTCCTCTGACCCTCCCCCCCTTTCCTGCTATCTCTCTCTCACACACACTCAAATAAATAAGTAAAAATCTTAAAAAGAAAAAAATTGGGGAAAAAAACTAGATGAGTTTTATACTTTCAGGTTTCTCTCCCTCCTGCCAAATTTCTGCTTCCCTTTTAAATCAGTGGCTTATCTGCCTGACATGATAATGTGAAGAAAGTACAAAGTAGAAAGAAATGCCTTAATTTCATCTTTATGAATTAAGACTAATGATATTCGACATTGAAGTAGGACTGTTTTAAATTCATGATGGATTGCTGTATTAATCATTTAAGGAGTGTAATAGTAAAGACTATTCGTCATTGTATCTTCCACAGCCTGACACAGTACTCATTGAACGAATGAAGTAATTTGGAAAACAGAAGTTAAATTTTAGATTTGGGAGGCATTAATACAAAATTTTAAAATTTAAATATTAATTTTAATTAATTTAAAATTAATTTTAATTATTAATTTTAAAATTTTAAAATTTTGATTTTATAGCACTAAGTTTAAAGTTACAAGGTTAAAACCACTTGTATTATTTAATCATTCTTTCTCATGTATTGTTACGCTTATGCAGAAATTCTATAGGTCTATTGTTACTTAGTCATTCAATATTTTGGAATATTCTAGTCTAGCTCCAAAATTTTTTTGCTCCTGATTTCAAATAAAATGCTGCTGATTTTTAAAAATACATCTTCTTCCAATAATGATTCAATGAATATAGGGTAGGTGTGAGAAAGCATGTTTTAAATTTTTTTCTAGGAAATACTGACAGTCAGCCAGATTTAAGGGCCGTTATTCTAGTTTATATATGATGTGCATTGTGGATGTAACATATATGAATATTTCCCCCATTTCCCAACTTAATCTATTTCATTTAGGAAAATCCTCACAACAGGTGAACATCTAAACCTAATAGTTCTCCCTGTAGTTGAATTACATGTTGAGATTCTGAAGTTCTCTCCAATACATGTGCTAGAAAATTAAACAATAAGTCCTCTGAAAACATTAATATAATCTGGGACCACCTCGTCAGCTAGTGGCATAATCTGATTGTAGGCAAATTGTGTTAGATGCAAATAATCTGGACAGCAAGACTTTATTAATTTTTATTAAAAATGGAAACACCAATACACCCAAATCTGGCTCTGCTCCTTACTTATTCAACTCAAAGAAAATGTGATTAAGAGGAACAAGAAATCTAAGAAAAGCAACAAGGACAAGACAATAAAGAAAAAATAATGATTCTTGGAAAACACAAATCTTCAAAAAAATGTCTCCCTGACTTCCCATGTAATTAAATTTTCATCCCAAAACTATGTTGAACTAAGGAAGAAAAAATAAATGTATTTTTGCTCTAATCATCACTCTGAAGATTTGCTCATGAGTGCAATTTGTTAAGATTTTATTTGATTTTAAAAATTTATTCTGCCACACATCTATTTGCTTCAGTATTAACAACAAGCACCCTACTCCGAGCAGCTGAACGACAAGCCCACCTGGTAACCATGCACTGAGCAGAATAAGGGAAACAAGAAACTTTCAAGCCATCGTTTTTACTGTGACTTTTGGAATATTTGAATAGACAGAGAAAAGAGAAAGCAACTATTACTCAAAAATTATTTTGATGATATCTGTCATTTCTACTATAGACTGTCAGTTCTAATCCCACTAGGATTAATTATGGAAAATACAGCTAAAATCCCAAATTTTAGGAGGGCCTAAAATCTGGGAATTCGAAGCACAGCAATCCATCACTCAATTTATAGGTGATTCACTAGAGAAGCAGAGGCATATGTGTGGTGATGGTGGTCATTGCATTGCAAGGGAAGTAAGGCTTGGAAAAACAAAATACCCTACTTGAGACCACTTACTAAGTTTGGAATAAAAAGTGTATTTCTAGGTCCAGTTCTCTGCTCTTACCCATAAGCTCTCCCTGGTTCAGTAGCTGGGGTTCTCTGCCTAATGGTTGGGAGGTGAAACACCACACTTCTTTTATCTTTAGGTGACACAAAATCACAGTTTTTCCTGTTTGCAATCAAGACCTTTGCCGAAATGCATCACAGTGAAGGCCTAGTTCAAATGGCGTGTGGACCCTGAGCTCTGTACCACCCAACTGTGGGATGGGACCCAGTGCTCTAGTAAGATCCTTGCTTTTGTGTAGGTCAGTGTGGAAATGCCTGGGAACAGAGCAAGAGACGAAACTCTGGCCCAGTTTGCAGTCCAACTGGGCATAATCAGAGTTCCAGCTTTTCAGTGGCTCACTGCCACTCTTTAAAAGCATAAAAATTTCCTCTGAAAAGAAATTCCTGCTCAAAACAGACTTTCAAATATTCTCTGATTAAAATTGCCAGGTTTATTTTGTTTGTACCAACGATGAATACAATCGTGTACAATTCTATGATTTTGTGTCAATGAGTTAATTCTCCTTGGTGCTGAACCAAATGGGACTATAGATTTAGAGAATGAACAAGAAATGGGTTGTGTCTAATGCGATGTCCTAGGAAATAGCCATGCTATGCAGACTATACATGAGCTCCACAGATGCTTCAGCCAGATGTGATTTTGGCCCGTCATCTCCACAGCTGGTATTTTCTTAGTGGTTTATAAATACGTCCTCTATTCTTCCCTGTCCATCTTCCCCCACTTAAAATTTACATTTTAAAGTCAGGTTTATAATGAAAATAATTTACCACATGGCTTTGGGTCGTTAGACCCCTTCACCTACAGTGAAGTTTCCTGTGAATAAAAACTTACTAAACATATTGTGATGATATTCTTTCTTTCTACTTTCTACTCTTTGAATCTACCTGCTGGGTAATTTTTATGCCAATCCATAACTTCATTTGAAGAGCTAACCTGGGAGTATAGAAAAGGCAGAAGAAATCATTTTCACCTTCTTGTCTATCCGCACTAATCCTCTTAAAAGTACCCTTTCAATCAAGGGATCCAACAGAAGCTCAATTTCCTCAGCAGATGGAACGGTGAAAGGTACAGTGTAAAAGGGTAACCACTGAGAGTGAAAAAGGGAAAAAACGGAGTGACCCGAGGAGACAGCCCGAGCCCAGGAGCACACAGTGCCACACGTCTTTACTCAGGCAGACATATGCACGTTTCTCTGTCAAGACTGAAAATCAAGGAAATGGCAGGCTTTGGCTTTCAGCTGGCAGGGACATGTACTGGAAATATGTTATTGCAGAGGGACTGAAACTCAGTCAGAGGTTTAACACTTAGCAGGCAGGCAGCAAAAGCTGGCGAAAACGGACCATGATTTTCCCCATTGGGTTCCACCGGCCCTGACAACAGTGACAGCTAAGTTTTTAAGAATAGTGTGATGGATTCTGATGACTCTGGAACATCTTAGGTTAAAAATAAAATAGTGGACGCATCCCCTAAGAAAAATGGCTGGGGAAATACATCATCAAAATGTTACAGAAATGCATCAGAAACTGCGCGTGGATTGCCCAAAGAAAACAGAACCAATTTTCTGAGAAGATTGAATAGAAATATTGAATGGACCCAACTTCATTTAATACCCACAGAGTTCCTGTGAAATGCAATTAAGAAGACAGGGGATGGAGGATAAGAAAAGATACGAGCCACAAAATGGTCCTTTACAGCTTCCTTAGAAGGTCATAGCCCACTTTTTATAAATGTGATGTGAAGCACAGAGTTGAAGTGTGGTTTCAAAGATTTGGCTCCACTCCAGAGGTCTTTCTTTAATACTGTTTGCCAAATTTATGCTAAAGGCAGATTTATGAACACTGTTAGAGAATAGGTATTTCCCTTCTTATTCACAGAGAAGAGTTTTATTATTTTGGTCCATTCGCTGAGCAAAATTAAGCTTGAGTTTAGGCTGTAAATTCTCATTTCTATATGTAACAGGTGGGTATTAAGGAAGTTTCTGATTCTAAATAAAAAAAAAATCTCAGGGTCTTTTAAGAATTTTCTCATTTCTAAGGCCTTATTCGGGTTTCATAGAACTTTCACCTCTGTAATTCTAAACCAATAGATTTAACCTTTCTATGCAGTAAAAAACACTTCCCATCACCTCTCCTCTCTGAAATGCTGAGGTCAGCACTGAGATTGAGAAACAGGGTCTAAAGTCAAACTACCCGAATTTGAACTCTGGCTCTTTCACTTACTAGTGTTGAGAATCTAGGCAAGTTCTTAATACCTCTAAACCTCGATTACCTCATCTGTAAAATGAGGATAAAGCAGTTCCTACCTTGTAGGGATGTGATGAAGAGTGAATGAGGTGATACGTGTAAATCATTTAGTACAGTGCTTAGCATACAGAAAGAAAAATCAATACTATCTTGCAGAGAATTAAGATACCTACACCTTAGGGTTTCGTGTTGTCCAGGCTGAACACATAAAGGCCATAATCTCTTTCTCCATGTCCTAACTCTTTTTCTATTTCCTTCTACTTAGCTCTCTAGGCCTTCCCTGGTTCTTCATATTTGTTAAGTGGTCTTCTGCTAATGAACATGAAGATTCTGGTCAATGATAGCTTTTTGAAAGAATTACCTGCTTTGTTCTGTTTTAACAGAGTAAGCATTTCTTGAGTCCATTGAGGATTCATACCCCACAGATCTTAACAGAAAATAAGAGAATGGGTACAAAAGACAGAAAATGGACTAGTTGGGTAGCTGGAGGGATAGAGACAAAATCAACAAGGAAAGACACAGACAGACTTATGAAAACAGGTGAACTTCTAGGTGATTCATCTGCTCTTAGCACAATAACAGAATTTCCCAACATTGTTCCAACTGGAGCATTGGTCCCCAGAGATGATCAGTAAACGTGTGGTTTCATGGTCAAAACAGTTTGTCCAGAATATATATATTTTTAATTTTATTTATTTGCTAGAAGGAGACACAGTGAGAGAGGGACCACCACCAGAGGGAGTGGAAGAGGGAGAAGCAGGTTGCCCCCTGAACAGGGAGCCTGATGGGGTCTCGATCCCAGGACCCTGGATCATGACCTGAGCTGAAGATAGATGCTTAACGACTGAGCCACACAGGCCTCCTTGTCCAGAATATTTCAAACCACACTTTCAACTAGGAGTCTCAAAGCACATTAACATATGAAGGATTCTGAGAAGGCCTGCAGTAAAGAAACCTGCTTTATTTTGTTTATCCCATAATACTGATCAATATATAACGTGGGCCAATAACATTTAGAGAATCCTTCCACTATCATTATTTTAGAGCTGAGAAACAAATTCCCATGAAGAACAAATTTGGGGCAGCTAGTGAACCATGATAAAACTGATGGAATGTAAAGGGGAACTAACGTTTAGAGAATGCCTATTACATGTGCCCGAAATGGTGCTAACTGCTTTAAAAACATTTGTTCTTTCCTGATAAGGTTAAGGTAACAGTTTTTAAGTGGGAGGGATATTTATAGTGCTTTATGAAAGAATGTCATGGCCCATATTAGCTGTCTTTAAGTGGGAACTTAATAGTGCTTTAAAAAAGGAAGGATCTTGAGAAATCATGTAGCCCATATTCATGCTTAAGAATATTGATTTTGCACCCACTGAGCAATTTGGAGTGTCAAAAGTTCGCAAATAACAGGAGGAGAACCAATGAATCACCAAAGTAGTAATTAGTAAAAGTTTATTGTGCACACACCAAAAAGACAGTTTGCAAACCAGAGCACTCATCCCAAAACATGGAACAAGGCTCAGGGATATATTATTATAAAGCAGCTTATATAGTGAGGAAGCAGTGACTGCTTCCTCTTCACAATTATTGGTTATAACATTGGAATTTTCTTAAATGATAGGGACTAGGTCAGTGGTTACCTCATATCGACCTTGGGAAAGATTCAAGTTTTGCTTATAATTTCTAGAGGCATAAACAAGAAATGACCCAGGTCAAGTCAGTCTCACAAAATAAGCTAAATTAAGCTTTGTTTGTATGACTAAACTGGTTTTGTCTGCACAAGCAGTTTTTAGGGTGGGTCTCCATTTGTTTTTTATTTTAACAATCCTCTCCTCTCACTTTTGGTCATTCTCTCCGAAGGCTGAGAGTATGATCAACCATGATAATACTATTTTCCATTACCATCACTGATGTAGTCAGGCTGAAGAATCACACATTTGCTATTTCCATTAGTTGAGCCATCAGGACGTCTTTATAGGACCAGCATATATTTCATACAGTTGATAATGTAAGTATATATGAAAGTGAAGTAAAATAGCAGTTTTATATTGTTAAAGGAAAGAACTACATTTTATTCTTTCTTTGCATTCTGCAAGCCATCTATCCTAGCATAGTACCAGGTGCATAACCTTTAGTATGTATTCTGAAATGAATGAATGAATAAAGTATGGTAAATTGCACTAAAATTATACTTATTTTTATTATTATACTGATTTTGCACAGTAAAATGTAACAGATGTAACTTAATAACAGGACATTTTGCCATGGGGAACAAGCCAGGATGGAGTCAGACAGTAATTTTTGAAATCTGGCGCTAAATTTCTGATGTTGTAACAAACAGCTTCTGCGTACAGCTCAGTCTCAGCTGAGACGGGTACCAAAAATTCACTCACAAGACAGCCATGTTAGAGATAAGCATTATTTTAAGAAGCTGAATCTGGCTTCAGTTCTTTTGCAAGAAACTTAAATTCACCTTTAAATAAATTGTTAATATGTTCGGTTTACTCCAACTTTAATTTTCTTTCTTCTCTACTTACTGTTTTTCTTCTTGTAACAGAAAGTAAAAACCTACCTCTTTTCTTTCCCTGAAATGTTTATATACCACTAAGAATGAAGCATTGAGAGGTGAGACTCAGGTCAGGAAGGAGGGAATACTACGCAATAACAACTATTAATTTTGTGGAGAATAACAGATCTTAATTTCAATTCTAAGTGTAGGCACGTACAAACACAGCAGCCATAAAATATGAGATTTCCCTTCCTTTCTTGTACACATTTGCCCACACTGGCAGTGAGACTGAATTGTGGGAGATGAGATAGACTTCTTATATTTAAATGAATGAAAACAGGTCATGATGAGTTAGAGACTGAAAAACGCTGTTGACAATTTTGGGGGTTTGTTTTCAGACAGCATTAATGGAAGGGGAAGTGGCCTGTGTTCAGGGCAACCAGCCACTCCATCAATCACACACCCCAACTGCCCTGCCCTTTCCTGCTATTATCCCACTCTCTTTCTAGCCTCTTTCCTTTGTCCTTCTCTCTCTCTCTCTCTTTTTAAATCTGCATCTTGGTACTCAAACTCTCTCTTTTTTTAATCTGTGTCTTGGTACTCAAACCAATCTTGGAATGTGGCATTTACTCTGTCATGATTTGAAAATACAGTGACAGGTTTCTGATACGTTCAATACATCGAAATGTTCCCTGCATCTTGTCAGAGTCTACAAAGAGGAGGATGTGTAAATAAACTGGAGTGATCTCTTGTAGGAATGGAATTCTGCTGCTGAGAAGCTGAGGACTGATGCCCTTGGGATTCTGCTGTCCAGGGGCTACGTGGAGAAAGAGCACCTACGGCTCTCTAACCAGAAACTGCACCAGCTTCAAGGAGAATGTTGTCAGCTCATGGCGGAGAGGGAAACTTGGTTAAAAAAGGCAAATGGTTTTTTTTGCAGTACGAATAAGGTCAGTATGAAGCCATGTTGGTAATTTTAGGTAATCAGGGCAGACCAGTAAGATACTCATTACTTCAGTAGGCTGGAGTACATCACGGAAGTCTAGATTCCATGTAGAGTTTCAAAATTAATAGCAACAAAATCGAGCTTCTAAAATGTGTTCCTATCATGGCCATCATTTGGTTCTCAAAACGAGGAGACTCTTTGCTTTGACATGTAAAAAACATCCCCACAAGAGTTCCATCAAAGAGCTGTCATTGAGCTGTTTGAGGGGGACACTTGTGCTGACACTGCAGTGCTTCTCCTGGAGTAAGAGAATTACCATAAAATATATTAAGGTGAAAAGAACACTGTGAAACTTTTACCAAAAAAACTATTTCCCTTTGAAAAATTTTCTTTCATTTATCAGGTAAAGATACATGAATATTGCAAACCTTCTACAGGCAAACCACAAGGCTAGAAGCAGAGCCTTGACCTAACTGCCCTGCCTTGGTCTTGCATTTTAAGGTCAGCCAAGGGGAAATCTCGCTTTGGAACATCTCCAGGTCTTCTGGACTTGGAGAAGTGCTCTGCTTCTCCTGGTTGACTGTAGCAGGTGGCTCTTAGTGAGTGGTAATGTCTACATGTTCATCTCAATTGTATATCCGAAGCTGGTGATATTATTTGAAAATTTCTTTTACCTTTTCCAATCTAATATACATCTTCAAACTGCCCTGCTGGAATTGTTTACTACCTTAAATATCACTGATGTTTTTCAAACTGGACAATGTGACAGGAAATGAGTAAGTAACCCCTAGAAGGTAGGTATATTGTGATTTAAAGTCATGATATCAACAATCTGAATATACTGTCCTGGTATATATCAAAATAGTTCCTTAATTTTGAGCTTCCTTAATGATAGGAAACTTGAAAAGGATGAATACTAGAATTCTAAAATAGAGTTGCTAGAAGTACAGAAAAAAATTAAGGAAATTTTGGCAAATTACTTGTTTGGGATTTTTTTTGTTTGAAGAGAAGGTACGGAGCATGTTACTGGAGCTGCTGAACTAAGTAAATGGTAGGGTGCTAGGTAAGTTCCTCTTCAACATTCCTGTTTTCGAATAAGAGACTTTCTAACACACATTACACCCTCATCCTATAAAATAAGTGGGTCATATGTCAGTCAGTTAATGCCATTTCTAAGGAAGACCATTATAGAACATGTTGCTCTGATAAAACAACACTTCTAGAACAAACCCTATAGGTTCAGCCCTGCAAAATGTAGTTTCCCTCTCTCCTTAGTTCTTACTCTCTTGCTCTTGCTTTCTCCATTCTCATTATCTGATAACTTCCCAGGGAGGCTTTCTTCTTACATTATTTCTGGGCCTTGAGGGAAAAAGAATGACATTTCTTGTAATAGTAATAGTAAAAAAAAAAAAATGGAATGGTTACATTCTCAAATTCATATAGCAATGGCAATTCAGATCAAATCCTAAGAAATTATATTTCTTAAGTCTCAACACTTGACTTCTAGATTCCCTGTTTCATCATTTGAAATGCCATGGCATTTAAATCATAACTGGTTCCATTGGGATTTATCCATTCTATATTATCCATACTATAGCATTCTCTATAGCCAAGTGGCACTTAGAAAAGTACAGAATTTGCTCTCCCTTTTCAAAGCATCAAGGAATTAATTTTTAACTCCAAATTTAAGAGTCGATGTGAAACGTGATAGTTGCTTTTAGTTTAGCAAAAATAGAAATCAGAGCGTAGAAAGTGGATATTTAATCATGATTTTAAAAATGAAATATTTATCGTATTATGAAGAAGCAGTAAATGATGAAATAAGGTAGTGGGCAAATCCATTAAATTAAAGAAGGAAACTCTTTTTTAAGAGTTGTAAATGGTATTTTTCTCTTTTATTTATATTGTGGGATCTCCACATTTTACAAAATTCTCAGTATTTTAGCTTTTTCACATAGCACTTATAAATAGCCCTAGTTGAAGTAAAGAGCTGGATTTAAACATTAATATAATGTAAAAGTCCTTTAATTTTTTTTTTCTAGTCTGAAAATTCCATTTACACTAGGTAAGGGGTATTTTCAATTTATATAATCTCTGAAGCACTGAATTTCCTTTTCCACACTCATTTTACTATACCTTGGGTGCACTGGGTTTTTTAAATTGTGAACATCCCTATCCCTAGGTGAAGTCATGTTGTCAAGAACTATGAGATATCTGAAATTTTACCCAAAATTTCAAGCTAACATGCTAACTTGCCCGTTTTGTGTATGCTCACAAAAGACACATGACTTTTCTGTCAGTTTTGAGAGACTTCTATTTTGAAAGATCTTATTACTCACAAAAACAAGAATCTAAATGTCAATGCATCATGTCAGTTTCCCAAGTCGCAATTCCCAGGGGTGGGAGCGATGCAGATGGGTCCCGCTGGGTGACTGTACATGCAGCAGGTGGTGATCCAGGAGGGGAACCCTAAGCTTGGGGCGTCTTCTGTTTGATGGCAAACAATAATCCAGCCTGCTGTTTGTCTCTGAAGGAGACATTTCCTCAGCCCTGAAGGTTGCTGGCTGTAAACCCAACACTGAGAAATGGTCCCAGTAAAGAGGAGTCAGTGGTAGGCATTCTTGGCATACCAATAATGATGGGCAGGAGCACTAGTGACTCTCCCAACACATACAGCGCTGTGAAAGGAAGAGGAAGTCAGTGCTTTAAAAAACGATATTTGCTTTGAAAACCAATTCCATTCTTGATAAGTGAATTATTTGTTCAGCAAACAACCTCTTATTCCAACTTTGTTAAAGCTAGGTCAATATTCTCCTTCAATATTTGTGCCAAATACCACCGTGAGAAAATATGTTAGTGTCATGGGTAATATATGAATGACTGAATGTCAACAGCTGGAGTATTTGCTCAGTAAAAAGTGGAGTGTATGATTTTAAAAATACAGCTTTCACTTTTTAAAAATTTTGTTAAAATAAAAAGGATGTCATAATCCCATCTTCGGAATTAACTATTGTTAATGCTTCCATATCACATATAGTTCTTCTTTTAATCTGGATTTTTATCATATGTTGCTTGTATTTTTGTTGCAAGCAGAAGGAAATTCTCCCTTTTCCCCTTTCCCTTCATTTTAATTCATTCTCATCTCTTTATCAATTTTAGATACAGATATTCTTACTTGCTAGGAAAAAAGTCATAATAATTTCTTTTAGTGAAGTCTTTAAGTAAGTAGTGTGATCAACAATTACCCTTCTTCTTTAAGGATTCATTTCTTTAGTCTATTTTACTGAACAATTACTGTGTGTCAATTACTGTTCTAAATTTTGGGGATACAGCAGAGAACTTTTATACCAAAAAATCGAGAATATATTTTCAATCTGTGAAATTCAATAAAATTCAGTTATCATCTAATAATCCACATTGACGAGAGTGCCCCACTGCCTTTGCCCTGTGGATTTAGGAGTGAAATTGTTTACCTTTTAATTCCTCTAGAAGTTGATGATTGATTAATATTCAAGACTCGAGAGTGTTTCTTACTCAGAGTGTCTATAGCCTTTGGCTTGAGGTATGGCGGTTTGTACCTGGAGTGAACAGTAGGTGGCGATTTTAGCCCATAGGACCTCAGAATGTTGCTACTGATGCTGTCATAAACCAGCCACTGGATTCAAGTGTATTGAACCATGTAACTTAAGAACCTGAGATGCTTCTTTTCCATTTTAGAGTTATCTCCTGTGCTGGCGAACTTACTGCTAAATCATTTAGCAACAAATATAAGAAGGGTTGATTGTCAATGTGGGATGATAACTGATTGGAGAAGTCTTTCTCTAATTACCAGATGTTGCTAAGTTATTAGGACCTGGCATGAAATATGAACATAGCACCTATTATAGTAACTCATCTGGATCCGCCGAATTTTCATCTTTCTTGAATGTAGATGATCTTATTTATTATATTTCTAGCAAATTCACAAAAAATGAGTTGGGTGAGGTGGGTCAATCACCCATAGAGTACTTATCATTGTTTAAAGAATGTGATTCAAATATATATGCTTAAGCATAAATATATATGCTTCAAGAGCAGCACAGTGTGAACCTGAATTTATATTACAGCAATGACTGAACCTGAAGCTGTAAAACATGGCTGATTGGTCATACAGTCTCATCTCCCTTGCTTCCTGTTCTCAGGCACATGATTTCTTTGGGGAAAGCAAGCTGTGAAGACTGAGGCCAAATCTACATGGTGTGGTTCTTGGGTGGTCGGCCTAAAAGCAAAATGGAACAAAAGCTACAACACCTAGCGCAACACACCAAAAGCAGTTTGAAATAATGATTGTCATAGCTTCTCCTCTTCTGCCATCACTGCCGAAAGTGTATTGTCTTTTAAATAGATACTGTTGCTTTTTCAAGATATGTACAGCAATGCACACCAGTAATGCCTACAGCAATGTAATTGTTTCAGATGAACACAAAATAATTAAGAATGGAATTTGGTACAGTTTTTTTTTTCCATTTGTATATGTACTGTTTTCCCATTTTCAAAATAGATACATTTTAGGACAGATATGGGAAACAATGAAATAAAATGGCCCAGTTGTATAGATTGAAGAATGAAGAAACCTGTCCAAGTAGAGGACCTAAAAAATATTATTCAGAAGGAATTTGTTAAGATGATATAAATGAATTCAAGAAATTAAGCTAATTGTCATTGGACACCCCTTTCCTTGATATTTCCAATTTCATAATTCTTAGGCAGCCTGTCTCACATTTCTCCTTTCCAGAACAACTTTCCATTCTTTTACAAAACACTAAAGCATCTCTCTCTCTCTCTTTTTTTTTTAACTCTCTCCATTCTTCTACATTTCCATTTGGCTAATGTGTTGTATACTTGCTGTTTTCATTTATCATATACATACTTTAACTAAAGCAATTAAAGATACAATCCTTGCCTTCAAGACTTTCTCAGTCTAGTTTGGAGGAGAGGCAAGGGAACAGAAGTGCTGGGCACTTTGGAAGAAGCCCGAAGCTTTTGGAGTGAGCATAGAATATTATAGAACACAGAGGAGAGGACCAGGGGGAATGTGTCAAAGAAGGCTTCTCTAGAGGAGGTGCACATTGAGCTAAATATGAAAAGCTGGGGCAAGAAGGGGTTGGGGGGAATTGAGTAGTAAAGAGCTGTGCCTTGTTTGGGAAACCTAAGGTAATTCATTTTGTCAAGAATGTAGGGTGGAAGCCCAGAATGATGAGAGACAAGTGGTAGAAGCAATCAGGGGGTTAGGAACTTCTTGAATAGCATGCTAAGAAGTTGCTGTCTTGGATGTCTGGGTGGCTCAGTTGGTCAAGCATCTGATTGTTGGTTTCAGTTCAGGTCATGATCTCAGGTTGTCAGACCAATCCCTGCATCAGGTTCCACACTCGGCACAGATTCTGCTTGGGATCCTGTCTCTCTTCTTCCTCTGCCCCTCCTCTGCTCATGCTTTCTCTCTCAAATAAATTAATAAATAAAATTAAAAAAAAAGAAATTTCTATCTTTTGCTGAACATATCCTTAAATATGAAGCGATATTAAGGACTTAAATCATGATGAGGCAAACCTCCTGATATGGAAGCAAATGATACCTTAATTTTCTCACCTCCTGTATTCCCTCTGAGAGAATGGTTTAGTAACCTTTGGTTTTAGAACTCAAGGATGGGCTATTTAAACCACAGCATATACTCGAGAAATATGGCTAAACTCTGACCATAAAATTATTTGTATATAATAGAAAACTTATCAAAAACAAGAAATACCTTAAACATCTTACATTTCTCATGAGAGCCCACAACTCAGTCCATATTTAAGTAGTCTTATAACAGACATTCAGTTTTACTGTCACTCACTCATGAGTATCCTTCTCTATAAAACTATCAAGTGACTTCTAAGCAAGTCAGGAGTATATTTATTGGTTTCCCTTCCACGTACAATTTTAAACTGTTGCATCTCTCCATTGGCATTAAGTATATTCTCCTTTGTATTGTAGGCATCTATGGGTAGATTTCCTTTCCTTTGCTGAATTAAAGCTCCTTGAGGGTAAGAAACATGTCTATTTTACTTTGCATTCATCAGAACAGAACACCTAGAACAGTGCCTTTTGGGTTGTGGGTGCTCAATAATTGTAGGAATGATTGAAAGCAGTGAAATATTACAAACCAATGGAGTTTCAAGGCCAAATTTCATTTTCATAAGAGATTGCATTGATCCAAGGTCATTGGAATGAGGTCATTTTGAAAGCAGAGAGCTTAATTACTTTAATACATGAGGAACACAAATTTCAAGCTCAATCTCTGTGTCATATTTGAGAAGGGGAGTAATGCTGTGTGAAGAGATATGTTATCACCTGTACCTCCTCCTCCAAGAAGTCTCCAGGCAGCACTAATTGCTTATTTTTCAGTATTCCCATGGTATTGTTCTGTGCTCCTTAGAGAGAGATTGTCTTAGTCATCTTTGCATGCCACCTAGTGTTCAACAAATTTGGTTGAATGAACGAATAAATGGCCATGTGACAAGTCAATTTACAGTTCGAGCCCGAGTTTTCTCCTTTCTAAAATAGGTCTAGCAATCCTTATCTACTTCAGGGAATACCATTCAGTAATAAAAGTTCCTGCAACTGGTGATAAATGTACAAAATCTTTCCAGGGTAGAGTTGGAGTATAAATAAATAAATTGAATTGTGAAGTATTAAGTGAAAATTTTTAAATATTTGCTAGGATGATACTTTTCTAAAATAATATAGTAGATTTTGGAGCCAGGCTGCTGAGGTATGAATCTGCACTTAGACATTTATTAGCTCTATGACCTTGGGCAGTTACTTAACTTCCCTGTGCATCCAGCTTTTTTATCTGAAAAATAGAAATAATAATTATATGCACCTCACAGAGTCACTGAGCTATCTACATGAGTTAATACATGACTAGTGCATAGAGGCCCCTCTAAGCACTCACTACATTCCAGCCATTATTTTGTCATTATATATGCATTGAATACTGCACTAGCCACTGTAACATGACTTAAATGCTTTTGTTCATTTTCCTATACCCAGCATGTACCAGAGTACATGCTCCATAGAGTTCAATAAATTCTTGTTAAACAAATGAAAGAAAATAGATGCTTTGCACATTGTAAAGGGACATTTTCCCTTGGGAAATGTTAATATTCCCGAGATTATCCTAAAACTATTTAGGTCAATTTAGATAAAAGAAACCAGAAAGTATAAACAATGACTAGCTGGTTAGAGTTCTACCTATGGGTCTAGTTAATCCATTTCCAAGGTGGGCTTATCTCAGGAAAAAGTAAGAGTTCGTCAGTACATACACTTCCTCCATTCCGTGTTGACAAAATGCATCAGATACATACCATTTTCAATCTAAAACTCCTTTTCCAGTTTTTTTTTTCTTCAGCTTTTCAGATTGTGAGGCCAAAACCGGTTTTAGGTAGTCATGATTTTACATATCTTTCGACACCACAAAGCCACCTTCTAACACTTGTAAGGAGGTGGGAGATCTGGGGCCCAGCAGAGACAACCCTGGTAAGGCAAGGAATGAGCCTGAGCACCAGCAGGGAGCAGCAAATACTGGGAGCTGAAACATACATCATCCTCTGGCTCCTGCCTTTCTGGCATTTGCAAGCCTTGGCAGATCTGCTTAAGACCCGGATGGATCAAGCATCAGCTTGCCAAACTGGGAGTCACAGAAGTGGCTGCAGACAGTGGGATTTGGTGCTCTGATGAGAAGCCGAGTTTTGTGTCCTTGGTAAGGATATTAGGTTCCAACCAAACTCATTCTCCAGTCGTGGAACTCGTGCAAGGAAAATTTCAAAGTTCTGCAGTGTTTGAGTTTTGTTTTGTTTTGTTTTTGTTTTTGATTCTCTTCAAATAAGTTAGTCTAGAAGCAAACAATACTACTAATTAAGCATCTTGGTAAAACAGAGTGATATAATTATCCTGGGTGACTCATGGTTCTTCTTGCTTAATTTTTTAATCTCATAGGTATTTTAAAAAGAGTAAAATGTGCCATGTCCTGATACCATCTCTATTTGATTTGATCCAGCCTGGATCTTGTACTTTGGATCTTGTACTTAAAATGGGGGGAAAAAAATCTTTATTAGCATTAAAAAAAAAACAAAACCAAGCAACTCCTTAGTCTTCCCAAACCAAGGCAACAAGAGCCGATTGGTCTCCTTGTCTGCCTAAGAACTGGGTGGTACAATATAAAACTGTCAAGAAGAGCTAGAACCTAGAAGGAGAAAATATTATCCTTGTGCTTATATCCTTCTTTTTGTCTCTAGTCATAAAATCTGTATTTGACCAGGTTTGAAGAAAGAGGGGCATATGAAGAGAAAACTAAAGAGGAAATATTAATTCCAAAGGGGTTTCTATGGGGGCCATAGCGTCATTGCCAAAAATAACCTGTTCTATACCATATGTGAGACAAAGAGATTCTTTCCAGGCTGGATCCAGTATATCAGGTTCCCTATAGTTATGGTAAACAGAAAAACATTCAGTTCTATTCTAGGGATAGATTAAGTGAGAGTAATGATACTTAGATCCTTTCTGGAACTGGTACATGGATTCCTCATCAAATTTTGCATGGGGATAAGAGAAAGGAGTTTTGCATAAGATTCTGACAGTCACAGAATGTATAATCTTTTTGAAAGAGGACTCCCCTTAAAATCATTAAATTTAACATTTCTGTGGGTTTAGATAATTCCCATTAGGGTTAGGTTAGGATTAGGGATAAAGAATAAACTCTCTTACAGTGTCCACTCATCTTATTTGCAAATATATTTGTTGAGCTAATGAAGGAGCGCAACCACTCACCTCTTTTCTTCTGCCATGACTCTATCACGTGTGATACACAGAGCAATTCATAAGTCAGTGCTTTCCTAACACTTTGATCTTTTTGAGAAAAAAAGCTCTAGAAGAAAATTTGGTTATTTTGACATTAAGTTATGTGTTACTTTGGTCCTTGATATACCACCTCCTTCTAGTGACTGTTTAGCCCTTCAGTTTATTCCCATATTACTGAGATGTCATACTTCTATGATAACGTTCAGGAAGGGGGGAGAGTCACCTCACACATGCACTTTATGTGGCTTTAGAATCTAACTCCTATGAAGATGAGACCCGTGCCCAAGGATCAGAGAGTAGCAGTTGTTCCCTGGGGCCATAGGAGGAGAGGACCCAGCAGGACGAATGACCGGCAGCAGATGGTCCTGTTCTTTTCAGGAGCTTTTCAAAGATGTGTCCCATCAAGATTTAGAGTAATTGCGAGAAAGTATTTTCTGAGTACTTACTCCATGCCCATCCTCATGCCCTAACTTTCATATTTTTTTCCTTCTTTAATTCTCAAAACAACAACAAACATGTATTAAGGTTATAGTGGCTTAATACTAAAACAGAGTGGAGTCAGACGTGTAGAGAAGAAAAAGCACTTTGGAATTCTCTATTCTTTCAACCATTCCTGTGAGGAATTCTGGGGATTATCTTAAGGGAAGAAAGAAGTGAATGCCCGCACGTCTACGTATATACACTTTCCTTTTATTTCATCCTTTAGTCTAGCTCAGTGGCTCCCATCCTCATTGGGAGTAGTATTACCACAGTCACTAGTTCACATACACTAAATTTTAAGCATGATTTAAGGGAGGTCATGATAATTTTGACTACACCAGATTTTTGTTGTTGGCACTAACTTTAAAACTAAACTTTGATTAACATGAGACTCCACTTCATTCAAAAGAAGCAATAAAAATTTAAAATATGAAACGAAATCCTAGAAACAGCGACTATTGTCAATGTGTTATGGAAAGATTGAGAAAGTAATTCAAATACTCTTTTCTAGCATCAGCATCTTGACACATTTGGCTCTGTTGCCAAATGCAGAAAAAGAGAGGGGGATCAGATAAGGAGAATCTTCAGGTTCACAGTTTCTCTAATAAAACTATCTTCCTTTTCCAGTCCTATATAGCGTAAGAGAAATCACTCAACCTTTCTCTGTATCTTTTCTCACCTATAAGAAGGAAAGGTAGACACTTATTTATAAGAAGTTAAGTTTTAAAATCTCACTTTTTTCCACTGACGATGAACAGACTTCTTGGAAAAGCTGCTTTCTTAAACCTCCCCTGGTAATCTTTTACCACATGGTTCCATGGGTCAGGGTTTAAAAGCCGGGGTCTCAGGCCCAGGCAAATTAAGGACAGAGACCAAATCTGCCACTTAGTAGAAGTATTACTTTATGCAATTTATTTAATCTCTCTGAGACTCAGTTTTCCCTGTCATACAATGGAGGTCATTTCTCACTTCCATCTAGGGCCATTCAGGATAATGTGCCTGAAACTCAGCAGACATCCCAAAATGCTTGTTGGCTGAATGGAAGGTAATCATGAAACACAGAGTACAGACGGAGCACAAGTTAGTTCTCATTAAACTGCAGTTGATGTTATTACTTCGTATCATCCAAATAAAAGGGAATGCTTTTGTTTTAAACATTTTTAGTGATCAGAAAGAACAGATTCAGGAGACATGAGGACATTGGTGGGACTACAGAATAACATATAAGTAATGGGACAGCATGAGAGAGACTTCATCTGTAAATTCAAATTTTGTCCAGTTCAGATTCTGACATTAAAACTCACTCCCTTAGATGGCAGCCAGCTTCCACACAGCTCTATGGCTGTTGCCTCTGTGTTTGGCTTAAACTGTGTTCCCTTAGCATCAGCCCAGCCTTGCTCTTCTGGTCCGTCCCTCTTCAGGTCTCAGTGGTAACTAGACTCACGAGGCCATCCACTTTCATTTCTCATAAGTCTTCTGTGGACTCTTCCTACTGCTCCTGGTGGACCCCTACCAAGCTCACTGGCTTCCAACCCAACAGTCCAGGAAGGCTAGACTTCAAGGCCCCTGTTGACTGTGGTGCCATCAGGCTTACTGGGATAGGAGTGTTCTCCAGAATGGTATGGAGCATCCCATTGGGTGGCTTCTTCCAGGAATGCCAAAGGGCAACATGGCAAGAACTCCCTTGCCATGCAGCTTTTCTTCAACCTTCACCTCCTGCTCTCCAGGCCCAAGTTCTGAAATATGCTCTCAGGACCTAAGAAGACCACTGTACTTTGCTGTCCTTCTGTTTTCCTCATATTACCACAGTCCTCTTTCATTGCCTTCATATCATATACTCCTCCATCTTAATGCTAGCTAAGCCTTTATGGACAAGAGGATAGCTCCTCTCTACCCTCTGTTAACTCCATAAACTTAATCTTCCATGGTTGGTTGTTGATCTGCTAAATAAAGGACAAAAATAAAGGAATTAAAACAAAACAAAAAAAACTTCTCTTAGGACACTATCTTGGTTTGCAAGGCAATGTTTTTCTGCACAATCCATTCTGTGTATCAAAAGCTAAATATTACCTTGGTCTTAGTCTTTGCACAGCTTCAGAACCAAATTATAATCTTTGTAGACAGATGGGTGTCTTGGATGCAACAGCAGAACGTCTTATACTTGGAAAGACAAGGGGTAATTCTTGAATATTTCTGTATAATGATTCTGGTTCAAAGTGCAATTTACTGGGCAATTTCCTTTTAAGAGCATCACAGAGACGTTCAGGTTTTGAAAGTCTGCATATTTTTAAAATATCTCATCCATTATTTGTATACAGTACAAAATGTGTGAAAAGTAAGCCTGGCTCTTCAAATTCCATGCAGTTGTAACTGTGTTGTATAGACACATTCTCAATGTAAACTCTTTTGGTGACTTCATGGTGTTGACATTTATCTATGCTGAGCTAAGCTATGATCAGTTTCCCTAAATGAAGCCTTAAAACTACACAGCTATTTTCTCAGACAGATTGTTGTTTTGGTTATGATCAAACTAATAAATTGAATAGGCTGGTTTAATCTCTAGTATTTCATGTAGACATTGATGTAGATTTTAAGCTAGAAAAGCAGAAAATGAAAGTATGTTTTCTTTGGCAGGCATTTGATGTACTTGGGAGAGTCGAAGCTTACCTTAAGCTCCTTAAATCAGAGGGTTTAAGTCTGCCTGTCTTGGCAGCGAGGCATGAGGAATTACACAGAGAAATTAAAGACTGCACAGCTGATGCTTTGCAAAAGGGACAAGCCTTAATCAACCAAGTAGACTCCTGTAGGTGAGTAAGCCTATTTCTTCCTCAGTGTAACCAGCTTTTTCACAGTTTCCACAACCTGTTAAAAAAAAAAAAAAAGTTGCACAATTTTTTTTCTGCTTCTGATGTCTTGCTGCATTATGACATGGCTTAAAAGGATCTATTGAATTTTGGTCACCAGTGATTCTGAACACAGCATTGCTCATCCAAAAGTGAGTCCATATTCTTGAGTCTGAGGACCCGAAGATGTGAAAGCGAAAGCTTTTTTTTTTTCCTCTATGAGTTTCTGAGGTGGGGAGAAAGAAAGGACAAGAGAAAAAACAGAGCTTAATTCTCAGTGCTTTTCATAGCCCAGCACCTCTGTGGGGTTTCTTTCTCCCTTTTAATTCATGAGCGTTGAGTCTACCCTGTTCCTTTTTTCCTTTCTGGAAAAAAACAAAAACAAAAACACCTAAATTCCCTTTTGTTTATGACCTTGGTGGCTCACCAAGTAAACCCTAAATAAAAGGTCCTAACAACAATAGCTCACTTTTTTAAAAATTAAGAGTCCACCATGTCCGAGGCACCGTGCCAGAAGGCTTAGGAACATTCCGTCATTAATCCTCACAGCAACTCTACAAGACACACAAGAGTTGACCCCATTATCCAGGAGGGAGTTTGTCCCCCTAGTGGATGCCTGAACCCATGGATAGGACCAAACCATACACACACACATGCAGACACACACACACACACACACACACACAATGTTTCTTTCCCATACACAAACACGTGATAAAGTTTATTTTATAAATTAAGCATAGTAAGAGATTAAAGTGATCACTAATAATTAAATAGAACAACTGTAACAATACACTGTAATGAAAGTTATGTTAATGTGATTTCTCTCTCGTTCTCAAAATATCTTATTATAGTGTATTCACCTTTCTTGTTGTGATGATGTGAGATGATAAATGCCTGCATGGTGAGATGAAGGGAGGTGCATGACGTAGGCATTGTCACATAGTGTTGGGCTTCTCCTGACCTTCTGATGATATGTCAGGAGGAGGATCATCTTCTGGACCATGGTTGATCATGGGTAACTGAAACCACAGAAAAAAAAAAAAACCCTGCAGATAAGAAAGGGACCATTGAGCTACAAATATTCTCCTTAATAAATAACTGAGACACAGAGAGACTAAGTAACTCACAAAAGGTCACATAGCCAGTTAGTGGCAGAGTCCAGGTTTGAAACCAAGTAGATGGGCCCTAGACCGCATGTTCTTAACTAGCGTGTTAGGACAGGTTGTTTTTATGAGCACATTTGGTGAGTGTATCAGCAGTGGGTTTAAATCTGGGTGGAAATGAGGAAAGAGAAGGACCTTGAGAAACAGAAAGAGGATGCAGTGGGAACATATGAGAAAGAATAGGATTGGAAGAGAAAAGGGAGATGCTGGGGCGGATGGTAGAACATATATTATCTAGGAAGAAATGAAGGTGGGGCTTACATTTTAACAGAAGGAGCCAAAGAGATTTGTGCAAATAAGATAGACCCATATTTATCCTCCATACCAGCAATCATCTTGAAACTCAAAAACATTAAATTTGAAGAATAATTAAATAGGTCAAATGTGGTAAAATTACTTTACTTCTCTTTATTTATTTTACTCTCTTAAAAGACTCTATTTCTCTTTAAATCTTCATCCTGCTCTATTTTAGATGTGTTAAAAAGTGTTGATTTGATAAGTTTGGGTTTAGGGAACTTTCTTTTCAGAAGACAGTCTGCATCTGGACAGAGATATTTAGCCAGGGCTTGTAATGGTTGCTATGGGACTCTAAAGCCAAGATCAGAAATAATCCAGGGTCTACCAACAGGAGCCAAATACAGCTGAAGCTATGAGAAGGGCAAATGATTCTCCCTTTTTGAAAACTAACAACTGTAGCTACTAAGTTTCTTTCCTTTCGTTCCAAGCCATACATCAGGTAATGGTGTGTTGGCTGCTCCAGGAGCCCCAGCACACCCATGTCGAGCCCCAAAGTGTGGGCACTCTCCTTTCTCCTCTCCCCTGCTTAAAGGTCCATGTGTCTTGCACCATGCAGAGGCTCCTGCGGGTGCCTGGACTCAAGGTACATGTCAGACACTGATCTGAGTCATGATGATTGGATTAGGTTGGTGAGGTCTCCGGTTGGAGTGGTCCTCTGTCGGTTTTGCTCGTGAGTCTCAAAGCACAGAGACTCCATTCAGGCTACTCTTTACTTGTGGTACTTTTCTTGCCCTTGGGTGGTTTCCTTTCATGCATGGGTAGATCAGGAGGCAGCCCAAGACTCTTCCCTAGATCCCTGGAAGTCTGTCTCTGGTACGCTGCCTCAGAAATTCCAGGTGCCTCAGCCTACCAAAGCATGAGCCTTGTCTCTTCAACCTAGCAAGATCTCGGGGCTTCCTTTGGTTCCACCTCCCTGAGCTTTGGTCTGGAAACTGCCTCTCAGGCAGTAAGCTGATGTTGTCCAGTGTCTGAGAACTATTGTTTCATATACTTTGTCTATTCTTCTAGTCATTTCAGGCATGAGGGTAAATCTAGTCCCTGCTCCTGGCCAGAAACTGAAGTTCGCTATTCAGTGTTGATGCTTAGCTCCTGGAGTTGGAAAGCTGGTCACAGTTTATCATTCTTAAACTTTATCCTGTTTGATCTAATTGGTAATGTTTCATCTTCAGTACTTAAATGTAAGAGGAGAAGTGCTTATATTTTATATTATACTCTATATTCAGCGCTTTAGTGACTGCTTTTGGCCACCCACTTGGTCATGGTCAACATGTTTGTTTACTTAGCTAGTCTCATTCTTTGCGTCTTCTTTCTAGGCTTAATTTATACATATATATACGTGTATATATATATATATACATATATATACATATATATGTGTATATATATATATACACGTATATATATATGTATACATATATATATGAAAGGGCATCTGCAGTTCTTTTCTTCAGGCTTCAGACTATGTCTTAACAGAAGCAATAGTTAGGGATGGTTTCAAGAAACTTGAATTAAAATTGTTAGGTAACTATATTTAAAAAATAATACTTATTGTCAGTACAGTTTCTGTCAATGTCCTAGATATACGAGTTTTCATAGTAGTTCCAAGGTGTTTGGTTGCCCAAGATTTCACAGTATTTTACAAATCAATACTATTTTTCCATTTTGCGGGAGGAACTGAAGGTGAAGTGAAATTGTTACCTGGCAAAGGACATTTTTGATTCAGAAGGTAGACGAGAATAGAAATCCATTAAAAACTGAATTGAAATGCATTAGAATCTCAGTGGCAAACTAAAGCCACACATAGCTCAGGACCTCAATCCCACGCATTACATTTGAGACTTGCTTCCTTTCCTTATCTAGTGACTCATCTGTTCAACGGTGTGGGTCACCACCACAGGAGGGAAGCAGAACCTAAGAAGGAGATTTCAAGTTGCTGACACTGCTGGAGTGAAGGTGGAATTTAGAACATTGGCAGTGGGGATAAACATGTCCCTGAACGTTGCAATGGCATCCTAGGCTTCTGAATGTCAGCCACATTGCAAGGATACAAATGACTAAGGTCCCCATTATCAGAGATTTAAAAACTGGTGTGGATAAGAAACTTAAGATTTCGATCCAAAAGAGTTCTATTTCATGCATTCTTAGGACCGAAACAATGCTATGACTTTTAAACTTAATTTTCTGTTTCCTCATCTGTAAAATGGAAGGTTTTTTGTTTTCTTTTTTAATCGAATGAAACCACTACTCTTAGAAATTAGTTTACTTTTTTTTTAACCTTCTCTACAAAGGACTTTAAAAGCAAAATGCAAAGAGTCACATGGTTGTTTCAATTAATCACGATAGAGCTGCACCACATTCTATTCATTTTCACAAACTAGGGAAGGTTATATTTGAAATAGGGGAGATAAGCATTTATTTTAAGGTAATAAAAGGCAAAATTTAGTATTGGGGCACATAGGAATTTCAGAGGCATTTAGATTTCTTTTTTTCCTTGTTAGTCAACAAAATAAGACTTCAGAAGTTCACATTTATCTGAGACTATGCTTCCCAGTAAATCTGAGACCTTTGTTGTTACTTTTCTGTAACTATTGCCTTATTAGGAACAGATCCATGCTGTTTTTCTATCCTGGAATCAAAAACCTTTGAAGTTGGAGCAATCTCACAAAATAAATAATGGTTGTTTACGTGTTTCCTTGCTTTTCTATTTTCTCCCTGTAAGCGGGGGATAATTCTGAGTCATTGCTCAATAATTTATCATCTTTTCAAAGTATAATATCTGTCATCTAACCTAACTACACTTTAATTTTAAAGACGTTTTTGGGCATTCATTTGCACTTAATTATGACACAAGTTACTGCGTCTGATAATGGTCAGACTCAGGCTCACAGTGACGTGACAGTTCCTGGCTTCCATCATTCCCTCACCACTTCCGAAGCTCCGCTTGGCATCATCCTTGAGCAGCACGTCTGAAGACAGGCCAGTACATTCCTTCAACCGCAGGAAGCTGTGATGATCGGAAATCCTGGGTTAGAGACCTTGTGTGAGGGTGAAGTTTTCCGTAATTGGACAAAATCAAGGAAACTCCTCATTTCTCTCTGGGTAGCTAACAATATAGAACTAAAAAACATACCATGCCGTCTTGTGCAATATCCATTCACCTTTTTCTGTGTGCTGAAATTAACTTAAGATTTATAAGTAAACTTGCTTCAGTGTTGACTCAATTTCTATCTTTGCATCAGAGACTGGACTAGTTCTCATTTTACCTTGTTTTGGTGAATTTAAGCAAACGAACCTCATCCTGTCTGATAGTTGGCTGTCGTTTAACCTTAAGTATTGTCTGTTTCGATCTAATACTTATTATTACTTACTTAATATCAATCTTTATATTTTTATATTTTATGAAGAAATAAAAACAGGAGTTAATTGGGATTTTGTATTCTCTTTTCACAGTTTTCATTTATGTTTGATATGGTGAATGGTAATGTACCTTAGACAGAACATGTTCATTTATTTATTCATTTATGTAGTCCAAAAAATATTATTGAGCATCTTTTATAAATCAGATGTTCCCATGCATCTGATGTAGTAGGGGAAGCATCTGCCCTCATGCTGTTTATATCCTAGTGGAGAGGAACAGCCAACCAACAGCTAAATCAGGAAATGAGATGCTCGTGTGCAACAATGAGTACTATAAATTGAAGTGGGGTAGAGAGTCACTGTGAGGAGGGGCCACTGTGGACATTGTAGTCAGGGAAAGATTCTTCAAGGAGAAGGAGCTAACATGCACATAGCTGGGAGATGAGTAGACCCAGAACAACAGCAAAGATGTAACAGAAAGGAGTGCAGTGTGGCTGGAGGAGAAGGTGACAGGAGAGAGGAGCAGAAGACAAGATCGAGTAGGTGCAGGTTGGACTATTTAAACATTCATTGGCGAAAATGGCAAACACGTGTGCTTTACATACATTAAAAAACTGTAGTCCTTAAAAGGACCCTGTCCTATGGGTACTACTATTATCCTTGCCTCTGTTTTTTAGATGAGGAAGCTAGGGCACAGAGAGGTTCAATCACTTTCCCTGCTTCCTATCACAGGGTAGTAAGAGGTGAAGTGAGTCTTGGAATGCAGGTTTGAGCCACTATGTTAGCTGGCTAGCTCTCTGTCTATTCCTTTCATTCCACTTTAATCAATAACAAGGTCACATGGATTATTATTATTTTTTAAATTCTGGCACACTTAAAATGTACTCTATCTGTGAGAGTCACTCAAGTCTCCCATTCCCTGCAAATTTTTTCTTTCTTTTAGTTTATTTAAAAAGTTACCGAACCTATGAATAAGCATCACATGTGACATAACAGCACCAGGCTTCAAGGGTAGTCAAAGATATATAAACCTGGCCCCAAATCTCCAGAACCTTCCTAACGGCTACTCAAGGAATGACACAACAAGGGAGTGTGCTCTCGGCATGAGGAAGCCATGGGGGCAGTGGGTGTTGAGGTCACCTCTTCACAGAAGGGAGACACAGTCCCTAGCTTCTATGATCAGGATAGGTCAAATGAAGGACTTAAGAAGGCCATTGTTGGCCCTACATCTAGCCAAGATGAATAGAATCAATAACTACCATACAAAAGTTTTGAATTCCTTTGTATTGGTCAGCTCTACCTCATGGATTCACTCTGCATTCTGTGGTGTTCTGAATCATTCCCTAGTTGTTTGACTTGTAACAATGTCCCCTCTTCTCCTAACTCATGACATTGTTTTGAGATCAGCCTTCAAGCTCAACCAGGTGGGAAACCTTTTTTATGTCCCTTATCTTAGTATTTATAAAGTAGCGGCTTTATTTGAAATGTGATGGTGCTGGTACATATTAAAAGAACGTTTTTATCATAGTGAAAATATTTTTTAAAGATCCTATTTGAAAAACAAACAGAAACAATCCGCACCCTCCAACAAAACAAAGAAACGAAGACAGAAATTTCCTTTGCCTGATAGAGTTATCTATGGTTGCATTATGGAGTTCTGCTGGGCATTTAAGGACTTAAAATAGCTTAAAAAAAAAAAAGTTTGATGATGCATTTAGAGGGTAAATGTCAGATACCAAAATTTAGGATATTACAAAGTTAACTCAGCCACTTTCCAAATATTTTCAAGTGTATATTAAGTTGTTCTTTTCAGAGATTGAGTAAATGTCCTAACTACAATCTGAGCCTGGTAACATTGTATAGGCTTTTATAATTCTGAAACTGTTAACATGGAAAACATGCAAAGTTCACAGTTTCCCTTAAATCTAGGCGTCATCAGATTAGGTTCTTGTGAAATATCCAGGAGTCACGCACTCCAATGTGAATGTATTCATTTATGATGTTGATTATGTGAAGTAGCAGTCATCCCAGAGTAATAAAGATCTAGAGCGGCAGTCTGGAGAGGAAGGCTGACTGTAGGGGCAGAAAATCTGTGGGTTGGATGACTCTAGAGGAGTTCTCTCCCATTAGAGAGAAAAAACAAACAAACAAAAAAACAGAAAAGAAAGAGGGAGCGGAGTGAGTGGGCCTATTTATGAATAAAATGCTCCTCACAGTACTGTTTATAATAGTGCACACCTGAGGGCGCCTGGGTGGCTCAGTGGGTTAAGCCTCTGCCTTCGGCTCAGGTCATGATCTCAGGGTCCTGGGATCGAGTCCCGCATCGAGCTCTCTGCTCAGCGGGGAGCCTGCTTCCCTCTCTCTCTCTCTGCCTGCCTCTCTGTCTACTGTGATGTCTCTCTGTCAGATAAATAAATAAAATCTTAAAAAAAAAAAATAGTGCACACCTGAAAGCCACCTAAATAGTCCCCCAAAGTGGGGAAATGTTTGAATAGTTTCAAGGCAGACACATTGTGGAATATTCTAAGCCAATATGAAAAGTGTGTTTCTGAGGATTCTTTGAAGATACAGTATCCTCACCATATAACGTGAGGATCCAAATTGTGTAGATAGTACCATTCTAACTTTGGAGGGAGAAAAGGACTGCGAAGAGAAAAACTTTTTTGGAAGGAATACATTAAAATGTAATTTTATATTTTCCAAATTACCTTAAAAGAAGAATATTGGTCTGTTTAGTTCTTCTGTGTCCCTTTTATCTGAGGATTTCTGTCACCAATCATGGAAAATTTTCAGGGATTACGTCTTTAAATATTGATTTTCTGTTGTTCTCTCTTTTCTCTTCTCCTTTAACTCCTGGTAGAGAGTGTTGGAGCGTCTGGGTCATCCTCCCGGAACTCTGAACTGCCTCCCTGACTTGTCATTCCGTCAGCACTTTGCCCTGTCCCCTCAGGAAGTCCCTCACACTGGTTTTCTCTTTGGTTGATTTTTTTTTTCCTAGCTTTCATAACCATATTGATTTCGTTTCTGAGATTTCTAACTCATTTTTTATATCTGTTTTTGTTTTATTTCTGACCATCTTTGTTTCAGAGTTTCTTATTCTTTGATGATAGGTGTCGGTTTTTTTCCTTTGTCTTTCTAATGTTCTCAGGTGTGTTTATGTGAAGGTCATTTTCAGATTGCTCCACTCAGAGGACATTTATCTCTGGACTGTTGAGTTGTCTTTTGTTAGGATTTATATGCCTTGTGTGTTTTGAAATTCTAGGTTGCACTCTCATCTGGAGTGGGAGGTGCTTGTTCTTTGCTTATTTTCTCTGCTTTGTACTCTGCTCTTGGCTCTTTCCTCCTTAACGACTTTGACATGACTTCCCCCTGAACTCCGTGTTCCGTGAACTCCGTCCAGCTTGTATTGTCTGGTCAGGGTTACTCATGGAGGTGCTGTGGCTCGCAGAGATGCAGTAGGCGATGGGGCTGGTTCTCCGCTGCCCTGATGGGTCTGATTTCTTGGCCCCTGCACCAGTTGGCCATAGCATTTCCCAACCTCCTTTTACAAGGAGGGGGAACGTCCTCCCTGTTACTGACTTCAGGTAGAATCTTGGCTATGGTACCCTTTGCGCAGGACAGATTTTGCTGTGGAGCTTGTGGCTATCTCTGCCATGCACCTGGACCAGAACCCAGGACACCCGTAGCTTCAGCCCCACTTACTACTTTTTGGTGGTGAGGCATTCGCAACGTGACTAACTTAAGTCAGAGGGAAAAAATGGTAAAAACATGCATTTCACTTTTACAGTATGAGTGGCACTTTTTTCAAAGTAGGGATGAAAACTAGACAGTAGCCATTATTTCCTCCAAAATAAAGATCATAAACATTTGGGTCCCTGTCAAAAGAAGCAGCAAGCTAAAGATAAAGAAAATATTTCTTTTTCCATTTTCAGAGTCTGATTTGTTCATAGACCAAAAGAAAACTATGATCAGCTGATTCCTTCAGATGAGAGAGTAAGCTGTCAAGTGCTTACCATCTGGTTCAGCTCCTAATCCAGATGGGCTGCCAATAGTAATTTATGAAAGGTTTGAAAGCAACTTGCTGTCCTCCGGAAAGAATCATTAGAACACATTAACATTGGGATTTGCTCCCTTCCCCCAGCCTCAATTTGCAACAGATGCAGAGATGGGGCAACTGCTTCTGTTCAACAAATAGAACCGTCTATTTTTGAGCCAGGAGTCAATATGTCTCTGCTCTTTAGAAAAAAAAAAAAAAAAGTCAAGCATTTTTCTTCCCCCTTCCCTCTCCTCTAACTGGTCCAGTGAGTAGGGGAGAAAATGCTCCATGATGGAGTTTCTAACAAATGTCTGAAGAAGCCCACACAGTCTGTCATTTCTGAGTATCTGTGATGCTTGGGAAAGTCAAAGTCCACATCAGGAATAATCTAGTGTACTTCATGTCCATGCCACAAACAGGCACCCTCTAATCCATTCTTACAGAGAAAACCTAAAGGTCAATCAGTGTATGCAATGCAAATTGTAGAGCCACAGTTTGCTAGACTCAGAAGTCCGCTCTTAGTCCTTCTCCTGCCCAGTGAGGTGGTATGTGAGCAGGTGGCCTCAGAGTGAGAGCGACATGGCAGGGCACTTCTTCCAACCAAGTTCTGTTACCTGCCCTCTGTTCTTGCCCTATCATTCAGTACCACTCCTGGGAAGGAATAAGACTCATTCCTGAGTGACTGATGGAATTCTAGTAATTTATTTTCAGTTCATGTAAGAATTGCTGGCAGAGAGTGAGATCATATTTTTCCTTTGATCAAACCATCTGCTTTTTAGGCTCTGAGAAAATTGCCAATATGCATGCTATGCATGTTTTAAAATGTTCTGGAATGTTCAAAAGAAAAGTCTAGAATTAGTGTTTAATGTTTCTAACTGAAACTAATCAGAGCTGGTTGTAACCTGCTCATTAGGTTCTTTAGTAAGAAAGAACTGAGGGAAGGAGGGAATGGCCCTGGGGTTAGAGGTGTGACTTATATTATGCCCATTGGGAATCAGGGAGAGGAAAGAGATTACTGCCTGATCAGACACATGATCTAGCTGACACCAGGAAAGGAAAACCAGAGCTGGCTGTGCTAAGCAAGGTAATTCAGAACTCCTCGTACCTAGGAAGGGGTCTAAGCCACAAGTAAGAGTGTAGAGCATACCCTGGACAGTCAATAATGCACAGCCAAACAAGGCCATTCAGGTAGCCCCCTGAGGCATTAAATAGAGGAAGTCACTCAACCTAATGATAAATATCAAACATCCAATAACAAATCCGTCACTTTGGATAGCTTAAAACTTCTTTAAGTAAGCAAAGGGCAAAGTCATCGTTGTTTAAAAACTATTGGACACTTTACTAGTGACATTTTTAAAAAGATTTTTATTTATTTATTTATTTAACAGAGATCACAAGTAGGCAGAGAGGCAGGCAGAGAGAGGGGGGAAAGCAGGTTCCCCGCTGAGCAGAGAGCCCAATGCGGGGCTCGATTCCAGGACCCTGGGATCATGACCTAAGCCAAAGGCAGAGGCTTTAACCCACTGAGCCACCCAGGTGCCCCACTAGTGACATTTTTATACAGTAAGTTTCTGCATATGTTCTTCTTCTTAAATCTATATCTTCTTTTCCCTTAAATTTTGATTAAAGTATATTTTATTCAGTTTGAAAATATGCATTGATCCGCTAACAAGTCTATGTGCTCAGGGCTACAGAGAATATATGGATGAAAAGCATGTGGTCCTTTCCCTTAAAGAATTTATGATGTGTGGCACTTGGGTGGCTCAGGGGGTTAAGCACCTGACTCTTGATTTCGGCTGGGATCATGATCTCAGGGTTGTGAGATTAAGCCCTGCACTGGAGTCCATTATCCTCTTTTTCCCTCACCCTATGCCTCTCCAGTTCCCCCTAAAAAAAAAAAAAAGAATTTACAATGATATATATATGATAAGGCACAGATCACCGCAAAATGAGACCCAACCTCCTGGGTCATTGAAAAATTGAAAAGGAATCATCCTCCCAAAAACAGAGAGATTGAATTTTCTTGGTTGTAATTCATCTAAATTAAAAATTGTATGTTGCTAAAAAGCAGTATTTTCACAAAAGGAATGCTTAATCTGGTTCTGTTTCCCCATTACTTTTCTCTGGGGGAAGGATCCTTTGAAACATGAACTTGGACAAGTATCCCTCTAGTGGCCACTTTGCAAACTACAGGCAGATATTGCTTTAGAGAAGCCAGCCAATGTCAAAAGAACATGCCTGCCCGGGTAATCCTGTTCCATTAACAGTCAGCTCCAGTGAAGGTGAAATCTTAGAGGACGAATACCCTCTCATCCCTTCATGTGTCAAGAGTGTGGACTCTGAGCTCAGATGAACAGGTTCAAATCCCAGGTCTGCTACTTAGTAATGGTGACCCGGGCAAGTTACTGAGCTTTTCCGTTCCTCAGTTTACTCATCTGCAAAATGGAGATAACAATTACACCCAGATGATAGGGTAGTAATGAGAATTAGAAAAGAGACTATTTAAAACGTTAAAAATGCTGACTTGCCACAGTAGCACTCAGTCATTGTTTTTAGAAAACGTTTACTTTCCCTAACTGCTCTCTGTATCTTCTTTCCACATTGCAGCTACTGCATTTTCTTTGTTACTGGACATTCTCATTCCAGATTTGCATGTTCTACAGAGAACTTGGAACTTATAATACATAGGACAACTGGACTTTTAAGTGCTTTTTTAGTATACAATGTCCCAAAGTCTAAAACCTAACCAAAATACGGTTGGTATTACCAATACACAGTTTTTATTTACAAAATTTGTGGACTTCAGTATCACTAGAATTATTTCTATAAAACCCTCCTGATTTCTTGATGATACTCTTCACTGTCCCTGAGATATTAAAATGCAAAACTAATTGTTTTAAGTGTAGCATCTGTGGAGCATTGTGTGTCAGGAATAAGATTCCTCGCAGTGGTTTCCTATTCTCTCCCCAGTTAAACTTCTCTGGGGCTCCAGTGGTACCCACAGGACACACATGAATCCCACGCACATCCAAAAGATTATCAAGCTGCCTGATGAACTCTCACCCCTTTGGCAGCTTTATTGTCATTCCTGTGAAGTTACTTTACCTCTCAGTCATATGGGATCTTGCCCTCATTTCATTACTAATTAAATTCATTTTTACAGAGTCATAAATTAATTATTTGAGGTAAAATTACTAAAATCTATACCTCACTCCAAGATCTTTTTTACCTCTGGGTAATTAAATTTCAGAGTTATCGTGTTAATCTTTATTAGCGTTTGAGGAAATGACTGACGTAAAATAAAAGGCTTCCATTTCTTATGTAGTAGGAGAGGCTCTGTCTTAGGGGTAGATGGACAAATTAAAAGCTGCTCTCTCCACCAGCAGCCTCCCTTCAGTGTCTTGCATGGCTGATGGGCCTACATTGGCCTACATGGGTAGGAAACTTGCTAATTTATCTTTAGACCAGAGCAAATGGGATCTGACTCTAAGGTCATTTGTTGTTCTAAAGGCATGTGCATTTTATGAGCTTTCATGTCACTTTTCTCTTTCTCATGACAGGTGAAAAATGACAATGTGAGGCTTGGTCTCTTTTTTTATGAACAAGTACATTAGATTCCTAATTGTTGGTGATAACTTGGTTTTCACTTAATGAATATAGCCTTGAGCATTCGTCATCATCGAGAACAAGGAACTTAGTGTTACATAAATATTTTGCCCTGTTGGATTAGTAAATGGTTTGTTAATTGGCTGATCCACATTTCTATTCAAAGAGCATCTTTAGATAAATGAAGCTTTTAAATCACACCCCCAGGAAAACGTTTGGCAAACATACTGTGCTTTTTGCCATAGGGTTCTCAAAATATCTTAGAGAAATATTAAAAAGTAAACCTTTAGAAAAGAAGACTAGACCTGTTTGCAAAAGCCCATAACTCATCTTTTCCCTTAGGACTGACTGATTTAAACAAGGGAACATAATTTGGTGCTACTCAACTTCTGTTATCCCAAAGCCTGAAACTTGATAACTTCTATTGACTCATCCCTATCATGAAAGAGCAGGTCCAGTTTGAAATGTTCCCTGTTTCTGGGGCTTCTCTGTCAGGGCAGAGTGAACTAACAGCTGACTTGTTCCATTCAGCTCTCGGGTAAGCGGAGTCCACGAGATGATGCGATGCATTCAGAGACGAGTGGACCAACTGACCCAACAATGTTCAGCGCACAAAGAATTTGCTCTTAAGAAACAGCAGTTAATTGCCTCGGTGGAAGGCCACCTCAAGAAGGTAGTCTCTTAAATGTGTCCTCTGTTGGCTACTTCTTAGATGCAACTCCTTGCTTAGTGATACCAGACTGCACAGCACCTGCAGCACAGGGGATGGTGGGAGAACAGTGGTGCGTCTCCTTTGGCTTCTCTTAGGTTCCACGTTAGGGTTTATCATTGAACAGCAGGAGTTATAGTTCACTCTTGCTCAGCAACCACTCCTGTCCCAAGTTGCTATAACTTGCTGTGTAATCCTACCCACCCCACCAGCCAGGCCCGAACACACACACACAGAAACAGTTCTTGCTTTGTACAGAACTGAATATGGGGACTGTGTCCTTGTTTTATGTGGGTCTGTGCCTGGTTCCGGTAGGCACAAATTTCAGTTAACACGGTATCATACAGTATGAGGATGGCATGTAAATACTGAAAATGATGTTGTAGGGATTTTCAGGGCTAAATTGTCATTATCGTACTCTATTAAAGGAGGTTGGCACAAAGGACGTGGTCATCTGAATAAAAACATACTTACGAAAATCCTCTTTCTGCAAAGTGGATACAATGGCTCAGTACTGGAGAAATTTATTTCCTATTTTCAAAGAGGAATAAAACCAAGCAGCTGCTATTTGGCTAAATAAAAAATGGCTTATCTGTAGCTGGGATATACAGCAAAAACTATCTCAGTGACTTTAATGCTAATGAACCTTGATGCCCCTGCTGGGTCTCAGATTTTCAATGATGTCTTCATCTGATACAGTGGGCTCATATGCCTGACTTAAATGAGGAGAATTAGCAGACTTCACAGGAGAGGACATGAAATAACCACATCTCTCTCCACATTGCCTTCCCACCTGTTATTGATCCAGAAACTTGGGAATTTGAGACTTGTTCTGAAGCCTGGGTCCAGGGAGATTCCAAATAAGGCAGCAGCTGCGGTGCCGCATTCCCTGGAGCTTGAGACTCAAGCTAATTTGGTGGTGGTGGACAACACAGTAGGAACTCAGACAACTGTTGCTCCTTGTCTGACTGCCAATTCAGACCCAACTTGACTTTGGAAAGTATGGACTCTGGTGAGAGCCAGGAGACGAAGAACATAACTTGGATGTTATAGAATCCTTTAAAGATTACTTTTCCATTGATTTGTGTGTACTAAAAATCAAATCATAGTCCCTGACATTCATCAATAACATGGCCCATGTGTGTCCCTGTGTTTTAATGTCACATGTACAGGGTTTGGTGCTGCCCCAGGGTCCCTAAATATAGCAGCCGTGCAGGTGACTTAATACCCAGGCTTTGGACCTTTACTTCATGATGTGCCTGTAAACTGGGTCCCCTTCAACTTACAGTGGGTGATTGTGAGTTAATTAATCAGATAAATTCATCTCTGCTGATGTGTTCGCAGGTGCATTCTCCTTTCTAGACAATATAGGTGATAAATTCTTAGAAGGTATGGGTGATCGTTTATATCTCATTGTTATTAGTAAAGTATGTGTCTGTTAATAAATATATATCTTTAAACATATACTCTCTCTTGGTGGGTCAGTATTATTACCTCATATGAAGAGTAACATTATTAATTTAACCATGACATTCCAAAATATTTAAGATTATTTTTAGATGAAAATTGGTATATCCATTTAAAGTACAATGGGAATGGAGAGAGTAGTATTTATCTTTTCTATACATAGGCAAACATGTGTGCAAGTACATATTACTAAGACTGCAATATATTCTTTATTGCTAAAGGTGGAAATGTCAATTCAGAAAATCAGTCCAGTACTTTCCAATGCAATGGATGTCGGTTCCAGCCTTTCTGAATCGGGGAAGATTTTGAGTAAATACTTGGAACTAGATATGCAAGCTAAGGTAAATTAAATAGGAATTATTATTGTGGTTATGATTTTGTAAATATGACTTATTTTCTTTATATTCAGTGGTTATAGAACTTAATGCTAGCTCTCTTGAAAGTTGCAATTCTAAATTAATTTTTGTGGTAAATAATGACTTAAAACTTCTATTATGTGCATCTAAATTATTCATACTTGTATGTGCATTTTTTAGGGTGTTTGAACTCACTGAAGCTTTGTAACCTGGTATTAAACACTCATTTGGCCCCTTTTTCTTGCTGGGGAGATGTTAACAACTCCTTTTGGGATGCCACAGGACTCAGAGAGAGTGCTTTTCTAAGACCATTTGTGATTTTCTGCTAGAGTAACTTACAAAAGAAAATTCCCAGAAGCAACATGCTTAATGCAAGATTCCAGGAAGCAAATGAAAACACAATCTTGTCTCAAGCCCCACGTTCAGGGATAGAAAATACCCTCTGCTTCTCAGCACTTTCTCTAGCTCCTCTTCACCCCTTTCCCCTGGGACTTAGGTTCGAATATATTCCTGCTAGTAGCTCCACGTCCACACTGAGTCCCAGCCGGCCCCAGCAGATGTTCAGAAAGGTGAGTCTAGCACCTCTCCAGGCTCACCCAAGTCCGTAGGCAACAGCCTTGTTATTCCCTCGGTCCTCAGCCAGAAGACCTCCTTCATGTTTGGGAACTCACAGACAAACTGATTTTTTCAAATGGAATTTTTAAAAACTCATTATTTCAAATGTTTAAAATAAAACATATGTCTGAATTCAACTTCTTTTTTTTTTTTATTTTAAGAATTTTAGAAAGAGGGAGGAAATGGCAAGGGGAGAAATTCCTCTGCTTCCTCCTACCCAGAGTGCTATCTGGAAGCAACACTTGGAAATGAAAATTAGCTTCATTCAGTGGAGTACTTGGGAAGCATATTAAACACAAGCAAGGAAGCAATTCCTTCTTGCTGCAAATGACAAGGAAGCTTTTTTCTTTCATTTTTGCTTGATTCCTAGCTCAGCCCCACATAAAATTCTACATGGCTCTTTCTGTGACAATTGTAGATATGATGCCTACCATACCTGCTTATCCATTCTATCCATGAGATTTTACTTGCCAGAAATTGCACTCAAAAGAAAACCCAGAAGAGCAACCCTGTGGGCTGTTTAGATTTTGTGTGTAACATTTCCCCTACCCTTGTTCAAAACCCCTTCCAGACGAAGATTTAAATACAACTGCAGAAGTGACATGCCATTTTTTAATAAACAAGAAGTAAACAATTTCTATAAACTTGCCATCTCTTGTATAACACAATTAGCTTAAGAATTTGCTAGAGCTATTGTTAAATTTCATAAAGCAATCCTCATGTATAACTAACTTACTTAAAACATTTCTGCCATTTTGTTTTATAACTTTTCATACCAAACAGCCTTTCCTCTTTTTGTGACACAAAAAATAGAATGCTCCAAATGAAAAGCAGAGCTGATAGAGTGACAGAATAACTTGAGATGGTTTTCATTTTAAGATAACTTTTTTTTTTTTTAAGTTTTGAAAGTTGTGCCTTTCTTTCACTGAGGAGAGTTCTGGTACAAGTTCAATTAATAATCGTAATAGATGGATGTACAGAAGGTAATGAAATGTGAATGTTCATGATTCCCCTGTCAGCTTCTGACCCCCTGTGCTTTGCTTTCATAGGAGACAGCACATGAATTAGAAACAGCTGCAAAGCTTATGACAGAGAAAAATGAATTTGAACCTGACGAAGTGGCATTGCTTTCTTCTAAAGCTAAATGGTTAGAGGAAGAATTAAAAATACTTGGCCAAAGCATCAGCTCCAGGTCACAAGTCCTGCAGTCTTATGTGGCATTTCTAAAGTCCTCAGAAGAGGTACAGTGCCTACACGCTGACCTTCCTCAGCAAGGTGACCTCTGCCCTTCTTCCCACTTTCTCTGGGGATAGAAGCCCTGCTGGGTAGTCCCATATCCTCCACTCCCATGCTCACTCACTGGCCCAAGGCACCATCCAAGGACTCAAAGAGTAGATTGTTTTCCTAAAAAATAAGGCGAGTGTTAGGTGTAAATATATTCACAAATAAGCAAGGTGGTTGTGTTGGAACACTCTTTACTGTGGCCTGCAAGCATTTACAATATCCTAAACATAGAACAAAATCTTTTAAAAATAAGTCACCTTTCACCATGGATCTCTCTGAATACGCAACAATTACTGCGATTCGTTTAAAATACATACACAGAATAAAAAATTACGGGCTTCTGGGTCATCTCAGATCTGTCTTGTTTGATGCCTTTTAACAAGTTTACCTCAGAGAGCGTCTTCTGAGGCACTATCTTGACAGGGTTGTACTAGAGAATCTGTGAAATTCCCTCTCGTAGACCATGATTCATAGACTATGACCATCTTTCAGAGATCCCAGTCTCTGAGAGAGTAATGAAAAGGGCTACGGCACCACCTAGGAGCAGGCTCACTCCCCAGCTCTCAGGGAGGCGGGCGCTGGCCTAGCGCAAGGTAGAACCTACACGGTCAACCTTCCAGGTAAAGCCAACCAAAGTTAAGGAGCATGCCGGAATTCTGTTTTCTCACCCCAACCATCCCACTGGCACCCTTCCCGCCCCCCCTCCCGCCCCGCCAAGTGTCCTGCTTAAGCACGGTCTCCCCTGTCAGCTCTCCTTCCCTCATGTTCTGAATTCTCCCCACTCAGAAGGAAGGCCATGCCCAGTCCCTGCAAATCTCAGGTAACCACGGCCTCCTGTTCCACATCTTTACTCCACCTTTAGTCACCTAAACTTTTATTTAGTTTTTCTTAGTCCTGAACCCTCATGGTTTGGGAGCGGTGTTGCAACTGACAGGGTTATCCTGCTGAACATTTTTAGTCAGAACTTGAAATGGTGGAAGAGGTGCAAAGAAATGCCGTTTTCTGCGTCACCATTGCCAAAAATGCACCTGCTTGGCTTCTAACTCAGCATCTACTTCCATGCCCGCTCCGGTCTTTGGGACCAAGAGTCTCTCTAGCGCTGGACCTTAGCTTCGCAAGAAACACTTTCTCAGAAGGACCTCATGTCCTTCCACCCTCCCTGGCCTCACTAAATCTGTTCTCTCTGTGGAGCCTTCTGTCCTTCTCAACCTGGCGGCACTCTCAGTCCGTCACCCTCTGACCCCTTCAGGCTTTCCTTCTTTCCTCATCAGGTCCTGGTGATTCATCTCCAGCCCGCTCCCCATGCCGCCATTTCCCTGCCAGTTCCCAATACCAGGCCAGTCCAACGCTCTGTTTATTCAGCTTTCCGATGCTCCTGCAGAAAATCATGCAGTTGTGCTGATTGGCACCGTTACAATGAACGGGTCTCTCCCGCTGCTGGGGTTCCGGTATGTTCCATCGTCGGCGCCCATTCAGTAGCAATTCTCAAACATCTTACCGCAGTTTCCATCCCTAAATCTCAGCCAGCGCCCTTTCCTCGTATGTGACTGATACATGCGACACAAAAACCCTTGGCCTCCTTCGACTTGCAAAGCTATTGACACATGGCGTCCCCCAGTTGCCAATAACCTGAAGCCTCTATTTGCGCCCAACACAAATCAGCAGTCGGTGCCTCCCTGCACACGCCTGTGCCCTTCCGAATCGACTTCAGCTAGATCCATCCTCCAGTTGTTCAAATCTGCTTTTTCCCTTGGTTCCTTCTTGTGGGTGTACAGCCAGGGCCGGTGGTGTTACCCTCACCGAGGCTGCCGCTCTGTAGCTGTCCTTCCCTTTGCACCTGTGCTCTCGGAACAGGGAGACGCCGCTTCTGACCTCTGCTTGCCTGTCCTCCCCAAGCCTCGCCCCGCTGCCTCTGGTGCATTCCCTCTTCAGACCTGCCATTTGCCACCTCTTTCCCTCCATCGAAAGTGTTCTGATAAGCTATTTGCTAAAGGACAAATGAGATGCTTTATTTTTTCAGTCCTCATTCTTGTTCATCTCTCTGCCACATTTATTTAACTGTCTCGCTCTTACCTCCGGTGACTTTTTAAAAGGCAGATTTGTTGCAGTATGATTTATGTAGGATAAAATTCCCCTATTTTAGAGTGTGAGGAGTTTTAGTGTATTTATAGAGCCGTGCAGGCATCACTGCACTCCAGTGTTAGTATATTTCCGTCACCCCAAATAGGGGCCTGCTGCATAGTTTTAGTCAGTCCTGGCTTCCACCCTCCAGCCTCAGGCAAGCTGGGAAATGCTTTCTGCCTCTGTAGACTTACCTTATTTGGATATCCACATGAGTGGCATCATCTTGTCTACTTCTTTATCTGTTCCTTCTTCTTTTCCCTTACTTAGATTTCTGTTTCTGAGGTGTGGTGGGTCGTGGGTCTTTTGCCTGTGCTCCCTTTTGGACATTCTATACACTTTGTATACAAAATCACACCCCGTATGTGGTTTACCACACCCCTGCGTGTGGTTTTAATTCACCAATAACTCAAATGGCTCCCCAGCCCCCACTCTTCCAAGCCCCAGATCAGTGCTTTCAACTTCCCATCATACTAATTCCCTATATATCCTGGAGATTCCTGAACTTCAACAAAACCCAACCAGTTATCTGTTTGTCACACGTGTTCTTCTGTGTCTTAATGACCCCATCAGTTTTCAGAAGGCCTGTGTAGAAACTTCAGAGTCTTTTCCAAGACCTCTCCCAATGAGCACTTACTTTGTTCGAGATCCCATGCTTTTCATTCCTGATTTTATTTCTTTATTTAAAGATTTTATTCACTTATTCAGAAGTGAGAGAGAGAGAACAAGCAGGGAGGGAGAGGGGTAAAGGGAGGAGGGAGAAGCAGACTCCCTGCTGAGTGGGGAGGCTGAGGTGGGGTCAGTCCCAGGACCCTGGGATCCTGACCTGAGCCAAAGGCAGATGTGTAACCAACCGAGCCACCCAGGTGTCCTCATTCCTGATTTCGTTTAATGCTTGTAACACCTCTCTGTTTAGTTACTATTATCGCTCTTTCACAAATGAGGGAAACTGAGACTCTGAGAAGTTAGGTGATGAAGCAGCTAGTAAATGTCAAAGCTGAAGTTTAATCCCCCATCTCCTCCCTTTTGTCTTTTCCTATATCAAAGGCCATGCTATCCTTTGTTTATCTACAGGGACAACCTTAAAGATTTCTGAATTCTCCTTCCCCTCCACCTGAACCATCACTTCCTTGGTTCAAGCCCTCACCATCTCTTGCTCAGTTTAAAGAAGTTGTCTTTTACCTGTTCCACTTCCTATAATTCTCCACTTCACTCCTTATGATAAATGGTCATTCTAAACCAAATCTGATCATGTTACCTCCTGACATTAGGGTAATATGACAAATGTAATTTGTGAAACAAGTTATAAATAACTTTTTTTTTCAAATTGTAAATAACTTTTCCCCAAAATGGATGAAGTATTAAAGTTTATCATTAATTCCCTTATAGCATAAACCAGTACAGATTCAAGGGAATTCCTATACATGGCGTCCTTCTCACTTGTATTGAAAGCTTCTTTGAGCCGTTGGAGTAAGAGGATGAATTAAAATTTATGTTTTGAGAGTTGCACAAAACTGACAGCCCATCAGATTGACACCCTAGCCTGTAGCGTACACCCGCCCCCCAGAAATGCTGATAGTTGTCATGCTGATTCTGAACTACTGTGACAGCTATCAGTTGTTTCAAACTAACGAGAATCCGTCACATCCTATTGGTTAAGGTAGAAAACAAGTTGAAACCTGCTGGCCGGCTTTACCAGGCACTGTGATCCCTCTAGCTTCTTCACCGCTCAGCTCGGGCAACCTGAACTTCACTCAGACTAAGATATTTTATTGCGCTCTGAACCATCCAGAGTTTTCACACTTGTTAACCCTTCCGTCTGGGATCCCCTTCTACTGCTTTTCACCCTGGACAGTTCTGAAAGATACAGATCAAAGGTCACTTCCTCTCCTAAATTCTTCCCTATTTACTCCATGTAGACTTGGTGGTCCCTTCTCAGCAGGCCCATAGCATTGTGTGTATACATATCTTTGTGTTTCGATAATTTGCTTATGGTTCTCTTTCCTCCAGAACTGTCTTTGGGAACCCAAGGAAACGAATGCTTAATTCTTCGCAGGGAATCTTAGGAGCCTCCATGGAGGAGGTAGCATTTTCACTAGTTTAGGAAGGATAGGTAGCAACAGAAAATTATGGAAAGCTCATTCGAGGCTGAGGAAACAAGCGTCAGCAAAACAGAACCATGAATAAATGGCAAATGGGAAATGAGGATAGAACTTCTGTTTCTGAGCACCATTTGCAGGTCCATCTATTAGGTTCCTTTAAATGATCAATGATGTTAATATCTTTAAAATATGGTGACTAACCATTGCCTGACATTTCTCACCTTGTTTAGATTGCTTTTGGTGGTTATGAGCTCTTTGAGCCTTGTTCTATTAACCATTAAATTTACTCAAAATGCGTAAAGGCTTGTGTCAGAATTTTTCTACTATTTTTACATTACCCAATTACCTGTTAATCTATAGTTCTGTAGGTGCATTTGATTTTATATAAGCTCTGATCAAAGAGAGTGATTTAAAATAATCTAGTACTGCTAGTATTGGTTAGCAAATGAGAAAATATAAGTTTAGGCAGGCAAAGTATTACATCTCAGTAAGATCAGCTTAGGGAGGCAGCTTAATATTAATACTTGCAGGGAAAATTAGTAATTGTTTGTGCTTTTTTATTCTGGTTTATCACTGATTAGAAGGAAATTGTGATTAATAATTACAAATAATTTGTACTGGCTTGCATTTCCTTCTTTCTGATTTATATTCCCTGGTTGTGTGTGCGTGTGTGTGTATCTTCCTTCTGAATTATAAAACTCAGTTTTAAAGGGAACCACACTGGTCTTTGATGCAAATTGCCCCCAGTTGCAAAACATGCACATATGTAATACATAAATATGGTTTTGCTTATGGTAATGAAATCTTACGGGTAACAAACTTGTCAGCTTAATTTGCTACTGAGGGGTAGTCCTATATGTTGACAACCTAAACAGATTTTCATAGTTTTTAGTAAATTGACAATATTCAATAATAACTTAAAGGGTTCTGAAATGTGGTTTGTTTAATTTTTATATAGGTTTTTATTAGAATTTACTGCTATTTTTTCTTTAAAAATGTTTTTAAGTGTTCTTAATTTTCATTTATATTCTCCTTTTTTTTTTCCTTTTAGGTACAGGAGCAGTATCAGAGCCTAAAGGAGTTTTACCAAACTGAAATCCTGCAGAAGGAAGAGGATAATGCTGAAGTCAAGCATGGATCGGATTCAGCTGAGAAGCAATGGCAGCTATTTTTGAAGAGGAGTTTTTTAACTCAAGATCTAGGGCTTGAGTTCCTTAATTTAATAAATATGGTAAGAGCGACATTAAATGTGTTACACCTTCTGCAAGGATTCCTTGTCAAAGTCAGAACCAATTCCTCTGTCTGCTAATCAGTGTTGCTGATGTAAGAAGTTGTTTTTGGTTTTTGTTTTTTGTTTTATTGTTATTATTTATTATTTATTTATTTATTTTTAGCTTTATTCAACCTAGAACAGTCCTAAAACCGAGCACTTATATGTTTATCTGGTCTTAGACCTTCTATCCGTTGCTAACAAAGGCTTTTTTAACTATTAAGAAGAAAGAGTGACTATAATTCAAATACAATATTGTCATTATTACATAACGACCTCAGTTAGAAGTCCATCCGAAAGTTCTGTGTTATTTTGAGAAAGTGCAACAAGGTCTTATAAAAGTTCCAGGGGTTAAAGAAAACATCTAGGATGAATCATCATTTTGAAGAATTTCTTACTATAGCAGATCTTTTCATAGTGACGCTCCATTATATTTAAAAATGTACTCTAAATTTTAGTTGTCAAATTGTATCTGTAAAACACTCGAGAATCTTTATATCAACCCCTGACCCATATAAACTTCTCTACAAAGTTTTTTAAAAAAATGGCTAATCTACCTCTCCTTTAATACCTCAAGTATCTTTCTAATGAAACTGCTCATTTCATCGTACAAAATGCCAGCTACTAGAAAACTTCTTTTTTTTTTTTTTAATTGTTAAGCCAGATCTGTCTTCATATCTGTTTCTAACCCTCTGTAGCTACACAGGGGGAAAAAAGTGTTCATATTTCATTCTTCTCACACACGAAATCCTTCAAACACTGAAAATAGTTGATATGTCTAAACTGGGTTTTTCTGGTAACTAACCACATAGAAATCCATTCAATCATTTGAGATAGCTTCATTTCTTTTTCTATCCCAGTTCTCTCTCCCAGAATTTTCTATGGTTTGTCAAAGTCGTTCATAAAATGTAACCAAAAAGTGAGGTCCAACTTCAACACAAAGTACAACAAAGCTGACATCGTTCTTCAAGAAGGAGACCTAGGAGTATGAAAACATTTTTAGCAATAATTTCACTTTGCTGGTTCATGTTAGGGTTGTGATCAAATAAAACTCCCCTTACATTTTCATTGCAATTTCTACTGAGCGACTTCTCTCCCATCTTATATTGGTCAGGCATTTATGCAGGACTTTATATTTATTCCTATTTAATGTTATGTTATTAGTTTTCTCCCATGATTCCATCTTGTTAAACTAATTCTGAACCTGCTCTCTACTGCATTAGCCATGTTTTCTGAATTTAACTCTATACATTTGATAAGTAGGCCTTCTGTGACTGCAAGTAGATTTTTAATAAAAGTGTCTAAGGCTAAGTCGACTTCCCAATCCATTAAGCCATCCCTTGATTAACCCGTTTATTAAATAGTCACAGACACTTCCAATAGTACTTCATTTTGACCACTAATTCACAACCTTTTTCCTAAGTCTATGTTGAGAGAGACAGCTCAAAGGAAGGGCTATCTACCAAGTATCCTATCAATTATGTAAGTATAATCTGGCACAAATCAGTTTGACTCCTTGTGATCAAGGAATTCTTTTCCAAGTGCTCACAAACTACTTAATTCATGGTAAACTTACTGCACTGATTTTCAGTGTAAGGCTTACCGATCTGTAAAGGATTTGGCCCATCTTTTTCCCACTTGTGAAAATGAGGGCATTTTCCTTTCTCTAACTTTCTGGCCCTCTCTTATTTCCTGTCAGTTTGCAAAGATAACTGATACCTGCAATTTCCCCACTACTCTGATATGTGAGGAATCTCAGTCAGGAGTTCGAATTCATTTGGAGGAATTAGGTTCTATAACTATTCTCATCCACTTGAGCTATGATTTTCTCTTTATCTACTCTATGTCTACCTTTGCTGTTTGAAGGTGACTATTGACTATTCTTGAATATTGACTATTCTTATTAAATCTATGTGGAAACAAAGTAAGTGTTAAGTAGTGCTAATTTATCGAATGCTATTCTCAAGCATCAGAGAAAACTTGCTAAGCAATTTGCACATGTTCTTATGTAATACGGGTGCTTTACTGTAAAAACTAATCAGGTTATTTCTTATTTGGAACAGTTAGAACATGTATTATCTATCATCTTTTCATTTTTACTTTGTCATATAGTCTTCAATCTCTTGATTGTGTACTTCTCTAATTTGTAGTCACAAGGAAATCCAAATATTTGCAAACTATATTTTTATGTCTATCCTTTTTATTACTAACTTCGTTTCAGAAATTTATTTTTCAGCCCTGAGACTTCCAGGTGGATCTTTTTTTTTTTTTTTTTACTAGATTTCAATTGCCAGTGAAATTCTCTCTCTTGTCCTCTCTGCATATCTCCTGTACTTTCTTGACCATATTAATCATGGGTTTTTTTTTAAGTGTTTGTCAGCTAATTCCAACATCTGGGCCTGAAGTTGTTTCTGTTGTCTACATTTCTCTTGGTTTCCAGTCATGGAGTCCTGTTTTGGCAGGACCCATGAATCAAATCTATCAAATCTCAGATGTTATGTATAAAACACATGCTTTACCCCGAGGGCCTTACCACTTTCATTTAATAAATCCTCTTTGTTGATAAATATTAAGGTGCATCTAATAGTTAACTGTATTGGTTCAGTGACATTTTGAGATAAGAAAGTGTTGGTAAAGCAAGTAAAACACATTTTTAATTCTCTTCATATTTTTTGGACCATTAGGCTTTTAAACAAACATTATTGCTGAAATGTGATAACCAGTTCCGTTGTTAAAAAGGAAGAAGGCCAGCTGGCGTTTTCCACTGAGTGTTCTGCTCTCAATTGGGTTACTGTGGCTCATCTTTTCAAGCTTGAAACTGAAAAATTTTCAGTTCACTTAAAAAAAATCATTAGGATCAGAGAAATTGATTTAGGTGAGGAATCTGGCAGACATCTTGTTGAAAGTACCAATTTACTAATTTATAGCGGTGAATATCAAGGATGCTATCCAGGATCCTGCCTTCCTGTTATCAATGTATCTAGAAAACAAAGCACACCATTCCCTGTGCCTGAATTCAAATGGAAAATGGGTAATTTAGCATCCTATTAGATAAGAGTATGGCCAATTTTTCCATGCCCCTACACAGAAGTAGAATGAGTATTGTGTTTACTAACTAGACCTTGGACAAATTATTTAATCTTCTTGAGTGGTCAGAATATTCAAGTGTGCCAAGTACATCATCACTCTTCCTGAATCCTGCTAGCTAGACAACCACAAATACTGCTGTGTTCTCCCTTTTCCAGACCTCACTCGAATCATGGTCCTGCGGGTTGGGCTTGACATTGATATGCTGCAATTTCCAAGTTTACATTAAATTACATAATATATTTTGATTAATAGTTGCTTAATAGTATGTGAAAGATACCCTAACTTTATAGCATAGGTTAAAAAAAATATTATTTGGAGTGGGTTTTGCTGAAGCTGTCTAATACCTTTTATGATATACTAGACTCTCATTAACCATAATTACAGCATATATCATTTAATTTTTGAACCCCCAAATTCATGGGGGGAAATCTCATTTAGGGCCTGCAATTAAATTCTTTTGTAATTAATCAGTACTTTATTATGTCTAAATTGATATAAAAATATAAATATGGGATATTAATGTCATTTAAAATAATTTAAAAATAAAATGGTCTTTTAAAATATTGTTACATATTTATAACACTGTCTTCTGACTACGATTTAAAAGATCCTTTGACTTCTAGATACCTAGCTGTAATTGCCATTATAGACATCCATGCATATTTGCTCCTTAGAAATTCAAGGATTTATTGAGAAAGGCTGGCCATCAAAGGAAAAACTAGTGCTTTGTCAACCAAATATTCAAATATTACATTTTTTATGTGCCAAAATAAAAAAAAGAAACAACACATGGTCTTTCTCTTTACTTCTCTTATCCTTCTGCATCCAATTGTTTTTCACCTTGTTTAAACACACTGTTTAAAGGCTTTCCAATTAGTCAGCCAGAGCATATAGAAGTTGGGAAGAGGGCTCTGCATTTAGATATTATGATTCTGGTGCATAATAGAGATACAAATACAGAGATTTATAGGCATACATTTCAGTTCTCACAAAAGGGAGTAACGTCAAGCACTGCTCACAAGGAAAATGTAAAACAATTATAGTATATACAGTGGGATAATTTGGGAAGAGAAAAACAGACCCCTCGTATTCCTGATACTGAGACTTTGACACACTCCAATGAGTGTATTCAAATAAAAGGGGGACTACACTTGAAAACTTATGCATTAACATAATCTTGACTTCAACTTTTCTGAATCCTGGTGATCATTCTATCACCCCTTAGGAAGTAACCAGACCCTGGACAGGGGTATAAGGGTGGGGACTCAAATACTACTAGGGTTTTGAAGAACTCAGGACCTGGTGTCCAAGCGTAAAATAGAGGTTCTGAGAGCCCTGCTGTGCCTTTAAACAGGCATTCCAGACTTGTCCTCATATCAGAACCATGCTCTGCATTAGCTATGATCAGGTGTTTGTCTCCTAAAATAATGTATGCAAAAACATTATGTCTCTTGGGAAAGAAAAGCCATTATATGGATTATTAATTTAACAGGCAAAAAGGGATGAGATATTAAATGTGAAAAGTGAAGTACACTCTATGGAGAACACTATGGAAAGCCAGAAGACAGAAAGAGAAGAACTCGGCCACCTTCGGATGACGTGGCAACTTAAGGGCACTGCTACTCAGCCTGTGAAACAGCAGTGGGGAGCATTCAAGGAACAACTTAGAAAGGTACAGGAACATGGAGTGAATATTATTAAGCCTTAAAAATGAATGAAATTCTGATATATGCTGCAACATAGAAGAGACTTTAAAATAGGATGCTAAGTGAAATAAGCCTGTCACAAAAGGATAAATGTTGTATGATCCCATTTACCTGAAGTACGGAGAGTCAGGTTCATAAAGAGAGAAAGCAGAAAAGAGGTCAGCGGGGCTGAGGGAAGGCGGGAACGGGGGTTATGCGTAAGTGGGTGAAGAGTTTCCGTTTGGGATGATAAAAAGTTTTGGAGGTAGATGGTGGCAGTGGGTTCACACTAATGTGAATGTCCTAATGCCACCAAACTGCACAGTTAACAATTGGTTAAAATGGTAAATTTTGTTACATGTATTTTATCACAGTAAAATAAAAAAAAGTAAAGGAAACCCAGGTTTAGAACCATGAACTCATTTGAGGTAGTGAGGGTTTTCACGGAGATGGAAAGTTCGATGACTCTCTCATCATGGCAGTAATCATTACGTAGTTGCTAGTGGTGTCAAAGAAAACAAACACTTGACTATCTAACATTTGTTTCAGACTACTTACAACTTACAACTTCTTGAGGAAGCACTTACGCCTGTGTCTGCCCTTGACCTTGGAGGGAGCCTCCAGACCATTTTAGGTCTACAAAAAAAATGGAACGAAATGAAGCCTCAGCTCCAGGTGAAGAAACAGACTGATGGACTTGGGTGAACAGAAAAAAAATCCAAAAACTGTTTGGTTAAGGTTTACCTAATTAATTTTCACAGGCTGGTGAATTACTGTGGTTTGTTTTGTTTTTAAACAAAAGCAGTGCTTATCTAAAACTCCACTTCAAAAAGAAATTTCTTACTGTTGTTTTGCACTGTTCTGTATTTGACGATACACAAACATTCAGGCTACAAAATGTCCTTAATGTACTCTTATCTTAGATCATTTGAGTTTACATTAAATTGTTTCCTTATACAGTTATCATATATATTCACTCTAATTATTTCCCTAAGAGGTATAGACACATTTTAGATTACGACATCTCAGAGCAAGGGTGTGCACTCTCTGACATGGAGGCTCTGCTGCCTGTTGTCCCTACAATTACCACTATGATGTCACGGTCCCTGCCCACTGGCACCCCAGTTCCCCACCACCCTCCCAGGAATCTTGCTGTGTCTTCCCGTTCTCCCTCTCAGAGAGTCCTCAGGATATGTGAGAGAAAACCCTGAGTCATGTTCCCAGGCCCTGACTACAAGTGCCTTTCCTATCCTCTACCTCCTGCTGCTCCTACCCCTGGACACAGCTGCCAAAAGTGATTGCCAGTCATGCTGTTCTCCTGCCTGGCTTGTTCTTTGCTCCAAAGTCAAGCTCTCTGTGTTTCTGTTGGTCACAACTTCCTAAGTGTTGGCCTTAAAGAATGCTGGATCAAAAAGTGGAAGATTCCTTTAAGAAATATCTATTTTAGATTGGGTTGTTTTTTTTTTTTTTTTTTTTTTTGACACAGAGAGATCACAAGTAGGCAGAGAGGCAGGCAGAGTGAGAGGGGAGAAGCAGATTCGCTGCTGAGCAGAAAGCCCGATGTGGGGCTCGATCCCGGGACCCTGGGATCATGACCTGAGCTGAAGGCAGAGGCTTTAACCCATTGAGCCACCCAGGCGGCCTCTATTTTAGATTTTTTAAGAGTAAAGCTGATATCGTGGATAACTGGCCTCCTCTCCCCTTCACAAAAGCACACCATTGTAGCCCATGGTGAACGATTTTCCGTAAAATCTCGGAGAATTCAACTAGCCTCCCTGTCAGGTACTTTGGTATACCCTGTGTTATACGCCCCTTTGCCTTTCATGTCTCCATGTGCGCACATGCCCCCGTGCGTGCTGAGTGTGTAAATCCCTTGAAGTCAGGCGCCATTCCCAAGCTTTGTTAGTTCTGTCACTGTGCATATATTTGATGCCCCATGCTTGATTTTGACTTGAAGACCTTTCTGTTACTCATCTGCAAATTATTTTCTTAGCCTAAATCATTTCCATTACTTCTCTGCTTGATAGAAGAGCCATCTCTGACAGTATAGCGACGTCCTCTTTGAGTTGTCCGCCCTTTGTAAGTTCTGTCCCAGAATCTGGATTCCTATAAGGGATATCTGAGCTGTGCTGGGTAAAAAGGAAGCTGCTCTGTCCCCCCCTCTACATGTGGTGGCTATTTGTGGCTTCTGGGATGACCATTTTTAAAGCAGAGTATCTACCACATTGCTCAGCTGGTAGTTCATGCTGATCATTCTGTTATCATAGAGGACAAGTAATTCCCCCAATATATTTTTAGACTTGCCATGTCTTGGTGTATTTACCATACCTCCTGATCCTAGTCTGTATTGAATATCAGAGATGGTCATGGCTTCACAAAATATCTAAAATAACTTCACTTCCCAGATTTCTGGAGTGCTTGGTATGCCCCAGAAACAGGTGGTTTGTATTTTACCAGCTAGCTCTGAAATGTTCTTTGCATTGCTAATAATTTCCTTTTTAATTTCTGAGAAGGTGGGGATAGAATAATGTATCCTGAGCACCAGGTAGCACAAAGCCTAGATTTGCAGGGATGGGGTGGGGCCGACAATAGGTAATTGTTAACAGGTAAGAGAATAATTGGTGATATGGACCTTCCTGTAGTCAGTTATATAAAAGGCTCCCTAAAAGTTGGATATCTTTTATTGCTTTTAACTTCTTAGCAACTGAATGATGAAGTTCGGTACCTCCTAAGAGCATCGGAAGAGCTAAGTGGCAAAGGAGCCCCTGTGAAAGAGAAGTCCCAGCAGCTGAGGGAGCTTATTCATCTCCACCAAACACAGAAGGAGAGAATCCGAGATTACGAGGATATCCTGTACAAGCTGGTCCGATTCCACCAAGTCAAGGAGAAGGTGAGACTTGTCACAGAGAGCTGGAAGACCCTCAGATTTAAACTGTGAAATTAAAAATAAATTATTATGTAATAAAGGCCACATTGTTCATTCTGGTACTAGAAGCTTTGCACAATCTGGGCTTTAACCTTTTTCTCACTCCCTCCTGACGATCCAGCCCAACCGAGCTCTTCTTTGTCCCTCAAAGATAGTGCACACATTCCAAACTCCAAGCCTGGACTCTCAGGCGCCACTCCCTGACAGGTCCTTTTCTCTCTCCTCTACTATTTAAACCCTGCCCCTGCCGCCAGCAAACCTATGTCCCTCGGAATGATGTGTCTCTCTTCTAAATTCCCAGAACTTTCATTGTTTATTTTACACATTTGTCATTTTTAGCATCTTGATTCTTTTTTTTAAGATTTTACTTATTTGAGAGAAAGAGTAAACAAGAGAGAGAGAGAGAGAGAGAGAGAGCACGAGCAGGGGGAAAGGGAGAGAGAAAAGCAGACTCCCTGCTGAGCAGGGAGCCCAATGCAGGGCTCCATCCCAGGACCCTGGGATCATGACCTGAGCCGAAGGCAGATGCTTGACTGACTGAGACACGCAGGTTCCCCTACCATCTTGATTCTAAATGACTTTTCCCCTCAACTCAAGAAGTATAAGCTCTTTGAGGTAAGAAAACAAATCCTTTTTTTTTTTTAATGTATCTCAAGTAACTGATATTATGGAGTGCTCAATAGAGCTTTATAGTTATTAGCTTCTCTTAACAGAAAATGGAGATATACCAATATCCCTTTAAAATAGCCTCTGAATTTACTCAGAACACAAGTCTAGATCTTGCAAAAGTTTTAGACTCTGACCAAAAAGAGTGTTTTCTTCTTTAAGAGAACTGACAATGTTAATTCCTCGATTTTACCCTACCTATTTGAAGCACTGTAACATTTTTTTTCTTATCTATGACATTAATAATTATAGATAGGCTTGGCAGCATTTTGACCAGGTAGTAAAATTGGTTATGGAAAGTAGGCTTTAAAAAAAAAAATCAGTCTTCAGAAAAATAGGAAATCCATGTTAATTGTTACTGTCTTAAATTCCAGCTGGGTCATCTCCACAAATCAAGGGAAATAGAGTTTTTAGACCAGCCAGAGGATCTGGATGATGCCCACGAAGCCCAGGTCCACCTCAGTCGTGCTCAGGAGAAGCAGGCACACATCGATCATCTCCATAAACTGGCCCTTTCCCTGGGAGTGGACATCATCTCATCAGTGCAGCGGCCTGTAAGCAACTTGGAACACCATCATTCCTATGTAATTAAAGCTGAGAGTTGGGGGATAGTATCAAAGAAACCAGGCCAACTGCCTAGTATATGTTAAATTTAAAAATACTTTAAGCCATTGGGGTAGTTATTTGTGGTGAATTTCTACCACCTAGAACAAAACAAAAAACTTTTAAGGAGGAAAATTGCTTTATAAAAGCTTGTTTAGTACATCTATCCTCATGCTAATTAAAAAATAGAATTGTAGAGCTCTGTTGTCTAATATGGCAGTCAGGTTTTTGCATTTGAAATGGGTGTAATGCAACTAAAGAACTAAATTTTAATTTTATTTATTTTTAATTAATTTAAATTTTAAAACTGACACTCAATGTAATTATGAGAAAACTTTTAAGTACATTGGGAATAGTTTGGATATGTGATTCTACATTTTAAGCTATAAACTATGAAATTTGAATACGGATCAACTATTTCTGACAAGTTTAGCAACAATTAAGAAATGCTTGTAAGTGTGAAATACACACTAGATTTCAAAGACTTAGTATAAAAAACTGTTAATATTTTTAACGTTTGTTAACATGTTAAAATGATGATATTTGGTTGAACAATCTTTATTATGAAAAATGAATTGCACCTGTTTCTTTTTTACTTTTTAATATAGCTACCAGAAAAAAAATTTTTTTTCAAAGATTTTATTTATCTATTTGACAGACAGAGATCACAAGTAGGCAGAGAGAGAGGAGGAAGCAGGCTCCCAGCCAAGCAGAGAACCCGATGCGGGGCTCAATTCCAGGACCCCGGGATCACGACCCGAGCTGAAGGCAGAGGCTTTAACCCACTGAGCCACCCAGGCGCCCCTACCAGAAAATTTTTAATTATTCTTGTGGCTCAGGTTATATTTTGATTGGACCAATGCTGCTTTAGCATTTTGGATCTGGAAAGGTATGGTAGAGATAATCTAGCTCAGGACACTCATTTTATAAAAGAAGGATCTGAGGCCCAGAGAAGGGGTTTTATCCATAAGAGCCCATCATGGAGGAGGCTTCTGGCTTCACTGAAGGCTTGGGCACTGGTCACTGGATCTGCTTTATGTCACTGGACTGACCTTAACAGATAAGCCTAAAGAAAAGACAGTATTTTCAGATCAAATTTTTATAAATAATATACAGGACTCCGATTAAAAGGAAAAAATCCTCCAAATTCCTAATTTGAGGGGAGAAAAGATTGTGTTTATTCTATCTAGTATGTATAACATTAACAAAATCATAATGGCCAATTTTACTTTAAAGTTCATCTAAAATCTCCATTAAATGATATGGAAAGCAATGAACCTAAAGTTCATTTTTTTAAATTTATTTTTTATTTTTTTTTAAATTAAAAAAATTTTTTTTAATTTTTTAACTGAAAGACATAGAAATACAAAATATCTGTTGCTGTTTATAGAGAGCAAGAAAGTTTTTACCAAGAAGGAGTTTTCTTTATAAAGAGTTTTATTTTATTAATAAATATATTTTAAAAAGAAAGAAAAAAGTAAGATGTCTCACTTTGTACAAATAATATTATAAATTGTTCTCCAACCCTCATCTGGCCTTGGCCTCAGCAGCCCTCTGTGTTGAGCAGAGATTGGCGCACTTGCATAATGAAACTGAGGTTAAGTTCAAGTTGACAGGAAAATTATAGTGCAGAAGCTGAATGTTTCCAATGCATATTTTATGCCTTTTGAAGTAAAAATTATACGTTATAATAAACGGTGTCTCTGAAGAGTTGGGTGTGATGAGCAATCTTCAAAATTGAAGTTTCAAGACTGGAAATGCAACAGTTTGCCTTCCCAACATGTTGGTGTCTGGCTCTCCCTTCTGAAATCATTATATTCAAATATGCTTAAGGTAAGGTAAGCCAGGAGCCGGTTCTTTAATGTCCTTTATGAGCTTCATAACGCAGGTAAATAGCACATGCATCTCATTGCTGTTTCACCCAGTCCCTTTGTCACTTCCTCTTCTCTTTCATTTTCAGAACTGCTCTAACGTTTCCGCAAAGAACCTGCAGCAGCAGCTGGACCTCCTTGAGGGGGACAGTGGGAACTGGCGTGCCCGAGCCCAGGAGTATGAACGGACCCTGACCCGCAGCCTGGAGTTCTGCAACACAAGGGACAGTATAAATGAGGTACGGTGACAGGGGTGAGAGCCCACCTTGTGAAAAGCTGCTCTCAACCTAAAGCATGTGTGTCTTGTCTGTACGTGTGCACCCATAGTCGGGGACCTTTTATTCCACCTTGACCTTTCATCTACCAAGCAATGTCTCAGGGCTCTGAAAGTTTGAGTCAATTTCAAGCACCTAAGTCAGTATGTTGTCAATGCCTAGAAAAACCTAGAAAGCACTGTTAGAGTGTTTTATTTGCTTTCTTCCCCCTACTCAAGCCTGCACGGCAACTGCTTGCTTGAGTGGATATAGCCCATCAGGACAGAAAGGGTGATGCCGTCCCCATGAAGTCAGCTCCGACCTGCTGAGATTCTATTTAAGGACCAATGACTCAAAGTGAAGGGGGTGACATGGGCCAGGGGAGCAGGCTCTTTGCCTCAGAGGCTACAGAGTATTATCACCAAAGTCAAGGGGCTGGTTTCATATTTACTCAAATGGAGTGGCTTACTGGAAAAACAACTTCTAGAGAAAAAGGAGCAACAGATGAAAGTTATCCTCTGCGTCCATGTACCCGCTCAAACACATAATTCCACCTCCTCTCCCTCAATTCCATCCAAACCCGCAACCCCCAAACATGTAGCAAGCCAAAATAACCCTCCCCTAGTTAAAATTTCCATTTAAATAAACTTATTCTTGGGAGAAAACATAGATCAGGATACCAAAACATGGTTCCTGATTTTTGACTGAGAATTGACAGCGGGATACAGAGTACTATAATTCCAGACTTATCACCATTTAGAGAAAAATGTTTCCGGGTCCACCAGTCACAAGTCCATTACAAAAGCGGGTGGAGGAAGAGGAAGGGGAAACCTTTTCAAATGTTTTGTTGATGCCCGATTTACACAATCTGGGTCCAGCAAATATCAAATATCAGACATTAGCTCATGAACTCAAGTATGAGTATCTAAACTAGAATGGTGGTCTAGCTCTCACACGCTCCTTCCTGCAGGCCACACTTTTATAAACCATCGGCAGGTGCAGGAAGGGAGCAGGGCTAGAAGGAAAGTGAGAGGGGCAGAGAGCAGGAGAGGCCACGTGAACCCCAGCAGAGACACAGGAACATCAACAATGACTTTCATTTTAGCAATGTGCTGCCAGACTGTAGAGTTGCTGCTCCGAGTCCATGTCCCAGGGACTCATTCCGGGCTAGAGATTCATTTGGGGTTAAACCCAGAGCGTCGCCGACCTGCTATGGCCTCTTCTGGTTTCAGCTAACAATACTTCATTCAAGTCTTGTTAAAGAAAACAATAGTAAAGAAAACATTGTTCTCCCCAAGGCTATAACATTTAGATTTTCAGGTTTGCAAGCAATTTTTTTCTACCTTTCTCCGAAGTTATATTCTTTCTTCCCTTCCTCCTTCTCCTTCTCCCTTCTTCTTCTTTGGTAAACTTTGTTTTGCCAAAAATCTCTCTCCGTGCAGGGATATACAGCTCTATACTAACATAAACCACAAGTGGAGGAGGCTAAGGGTTACCCCCAGCTCCCTATAGCTCAGTTTCCATCTTCCTGATTCACTATGGCATGTATGGAGCTGGGTCTCCCCGTGCAGGCCCTTCCCACGGGGGTTCTATTTACAGGCTGCCTTGTGATGAGCCTCTGCTGGGAGCCAGCTTAGCTGAGATGACAGATGTCCCTTGTAGTCACAGTCGGGACGCCCCAGGATTGTCTGTACCATAATGAGCAGCCAGATACATGTGGGAATCAGATATCACTTTAATACGACCTCAAACATTAAAAGAAGGTAGACTTCCCATTTGTTTCTACTTCATATCCATCTAATCTTTGATGTAAGTTTTAATTTCACATTTAAAGGTTCTTTGAAAATCCTTGGTCCTTTCCTCCTTTCCTTCTTGTAGAAATATAGCAGGCATGTCACAGTGTAGCATCCACACCCTGGACTTTCCAACCACAAGCCTAATGGGAAGATAATCAGAAGGAATATTTTTAGTGCACTTTAGTAAAATAAATATATGTACATTCTAATTTGTATTGTGAATATCACAGTATAGATGGGTAGATTCCAAGTGGTGATAATATTTATATACCTAGACATTTTTGTTATATTATCATTATTAATATTTGGCATAGGTACTTAAAACATTATAAAAAATTAAAAGCAATATGTTATTCTACGTTTTTTGTATATAAAAACATTAAAGTCAGACACCCTACCAGGGAACTAGAGCAAACATTGCTTTTTTTAAAAAAAAGATTTTATTTGTTTATTTGAGAGAGAGAGAGCAGCAGAGAGAGGGAGAAGCAGGCTCCCCAGCTGAGCAGAAAGTCCAACACGGGGCTTGATCCGAGGACCCTGGGATCATGACCTGAGCTGAACGCAATCTCTTAACTGAGCCACCCAGGCACCCCAATGCATTTTATTTATTTATTTATTTATTTATTTTTTAAAAGATTTTGTTTATTTACTTGACAGACAGAGATCACAAGTAGGCAGAGAGGCAGGCAGAGAGGGAGGAAGGGAAGCAGGCTCCCTGCTGAGCAGAGAGCCTGACGCGGGGCTCTATCCCAGGACCCTGAGATCATGACCTGAGCCAAAGGCAGAGGCTTTAACCCACTGAGCCACCCAGGCGCCCCTGCATTTTATTTTTTAAGTTGATTTGGAAACACATTGTTTTGTTTCCAGTGTGCTTCAAGTGCTTCTTGGAAGTTCACAGACTCTGAGTGGAAATAGATTTGGGGAGATCTCGACTTTGACACTTCTTCCTTTTTAGGGTGAGAAACCTGAGGTGTGTATGATTTGCATTTGAGCAGAGCACTCTAGGACTGCAGAGCTTCTGTTCATGGTGTGTTGAGGAGTCAGCTTTGGGCCAAAAGATCATCTGTTGGTCTTCAGGCTCTATTGGGCACCAACAAGTTGTCAGTGGCTAAACGCAAAGTCCCCACTTGTTCCCATGGTGCAGTCTGATGCACCATGTACACTTCTCTGCACTTTCCTCTGCCGGCCTTGTTTTCCGGCGTAGCCATTCCAAGCTGTTTGGATGCTCTGATACAATAGCACGGTTCATTTGGTCATTTCAACCAAAATTACTTGTTGATGATGCCCTAACTAACGTATATGGTTCCAACTGCACTTGAGCTCCCTAGTAGAGGACTCAGTACCTCAGGGCAAAATAAAATGAGGTGTTCTAAAGGCATTTTGTTTTGTTTTTTTGATGTGATATGATGTTCTTTAAAGACAAAGAACCATGGTTCTGTGCCTTGATTATCTTCGAGTAAAGTACTTTTACTTTCTCATTTCATACACTACCTAAGACATAGGATATTGTAAAATCTCATTTTCTCCATGTCTACCTTCACAGCCTTCAGACTGCCAGATTTCGTGGCATTTTTTTCTCACTCATTTCACACAAAGATACATTGGTATGCACAAATGTTGAATTTCACCATATATTTTCTTGCCTGGCAGCATAAATAAGCTGTTAATACGCAAAGCATTACAGACATTCTCTGTGGTTAGATGTGACAGAACATCAGTAGTTACTCATTCTTTTACACGTCTTTATTTAGAAACGTAATAAGTTGATATTAAGCATGTTTTCTATCTGCAACCTGACCCAAAAAGTTACTTTTACATTTACATAATGTTAATGGAAATTTGTAACTGGAGTCTCATTATGGGTCGCAATTACTTTGCTGGAAAAAAAACAAAAACAAAACAGCAATGACAGAATTGGGTTGGTATCCATTCTCTCAAAATAAGTTTTGCAAACAGAAGCTTTCATGTAATTAGATTACTTTAGCCTGAAATTTTTTCTACTGTAGCAACATCGGGAAGGAAACAGAAAAGGACTTGGTGTATATATAGGTCTGTTCCATATGTCAGAGTCTCATGTTCCAGTTACACAAATTTTTTTTTGTCGATTTGGAGAAGTCGGTCATCTGAGTTCCAGAGACAAAAGGCAGATGAGAAGCAGCAAATTAGAATCGAGGAACAGACACATACCCAACTCATGAAATCGAACTTCTTGACATTGTAGAGCACTTTATTGGTGACAAAATGACCACGGACAGTCCCCCACCGGCAGGAGAAGAAGCAGACAAAGAATGCCCAGACGGCTAAAACATGCAGCGGGCAGCACTGTGGTGTGGTGCCAGGGTTATTATTTTCCGGATCAATAATCCTACACTAGTCATTTTAAGAAAAAACACTAAACTATCATCATCTGACACATATTGCCAATGTGGCCACTGTGTACTGGACCATAAGCCCATGAAAGTCCTCTGGGAACATGGAGCCCAGATTGAAATAAAGCCTGTGGGACTCACGTCACAGTCACTCGCAACCAGGCCACACCGTGGGTCCATCCAGAGGGTAGAGAATAGAAAAGATATATTTGTTCTGAAAATGTCCATAAAAGTTTGGTGTTTCACGTCTGCAAGGAGACTCTTCTTCCTGAAGAATACAGAGAGCTGAAGTTTAAAATCATAGTTACCATGTCCAGGAAGTAAAACAAACATATGAACACATGAAGCTTGCAGGGCGGAGACAATAACCATGATCGAGACACGAGGTCAAACGGAGCCACTGTCCTCTCCCCGCTAGGCTGTCCCACTTCCGCTGCCGCAGCGCTGGTCTTGAGCACACGGGGACAGCTGCACGGTTGCCAAGCGAAAGGAGGCCAAGGGAGACTTGTCCTGAAATCTCTCCAGGACTTAGGCTTGATATTCTAGCCATACTAATTGTAACAAATCATTCAGGTTAAATTATGAATCTTTGGGTGCTTTCATTTCAAATGCAAGCATCCCTGGGCAGTGATAACTGTGAAACCTTCTGTTACTGGAAATGAGCTTCAGAAAGCTTTTTTTCTGGAGTGGGCAAAAGGATGAGCAAGAAATGAAGCCTGTGAAGTGGACATGAAGAGAAATGGACTGTTTTGCTTTTTTGTGTCTGGCCAAACCTGTGCTGTAGTTCCAATGAAGCCTTTGTTTTTTATTTTTTTTTAGTAGGCTCCATGCCCAGTGTGGAGGCCAACATGGGGCTTGAACTCAGGACCCTGAGATCAAGACCCGAGCTGAGATCAAGAGTTGGATGCTTAACTGGCTGAGCCACTCAGGTGCCTGGAAAGGCTTTTGTTTTTAATGTATTTCCTTAGTTTTAAAATGTCCCATGGCCCTCACATAAATTGGCCTTGCCAGTGCCAGACTCCCAATAATACATTCTTATGCCAGAGTGACCTCAACCAGCTTAGTCAAGACTAAGAATAGCAATCTAGCCTGGTCGTCATCAGCCTCTTTTTGCTTCTCCTTCTTCTCAAAGAAGCTTTGTTCATTCCTAACCCTAAGAGAAGCTCACTGCTTCCTGGGAAATATGGCGAAGATGTTCATTCTGGTTCAAAGGAACCACAATTTTAAAGTCTTCATTTTATTCCTAAGCATGGCTGTATTAACTTAGTCTGCTGATTCCATAACAAATATGGAGGGGCTGAACAAGTGGAAACACAGGAAAATCACATTATTCATTAGGAAAAAAAAAAATTCCTCCTAAAGTTTTTTAAAGGCTTTTAGAAATTTTGTTAATAAGGATTATAACAACGTTTAAATTTTTCGAATAGGGTGAACTATCCTGCCCAGGCTTTGGGTGTTGTCTTTCTGCTTACGTGTTCCATTTGAGCAGTTGTCTTGCCATATCCACCATTCCCCATTGTTGACAAGCTAACTAAAGTTAGAAACAGCTGCAGGAACAATGATCCCACAGCCAAGCAACCATGGCACTCAGTCCCTTTAAAAATATGATCACAAGTTACATGGGGATTAGATGGGAAGTTAAGTTTTCATGTTAGAATGTGCAGGTAAGAAATTTAGGCATGGTTAGGTTTTTCTGAAAATCTACTTGCTCAAGGTAGTTCGTTCATGCTGCCTTCCACCTGTAGCTGCAAAAGTCCTAAATTTCACCTGGGAAAGGTCGAAGATTTAAAATGCATTTCTAGGGGACCAAAAGAGAGAAGTGCCAGCAACTTTGTCAAAGGAGCTCATGTGTCAGAAAGAAGCTGATTCCATTTCACATACTCATAGCACCATGAACACTCTTTGGTCTTATAAATCATCTTCAGTGGAAGTGCATACATTCTGAAGCCACAGAAATAAGATTGTGCTCATCATTTATTGGTCTTAAGTTTTTTGATCCAAAGCAGATTTAAAATTTCATGGTTTAGAATTACAGTGTTAAGGCCCAGCTTTTCTCTGTTCATCACCTAGTTTTTGAATAGAAGTTGATCTTTCTCATTTAAACAAGCAGACGTAACCCAGTGATTATCAGATTGATGACTGAGACCCTCTTCCTTTCTCTAGACTGAAATTTATAATGTGTATCACATTCTAGTACAAGAAAAAAATATATAAAATTTTCTTTTCCAATGTAACAGGACATATATTTTCCCTTTTCTTTTTTCTTTTATTCTGTTTATTTTTATTAAAAATAGAAATTATATTTTTAATTGTGGTAAAATACATGTAACATAAAATGTACATCTTAACCATTTTAAGATTAAGGTTAATATTAAGTACACTCATATTGTTCTACTATCATTACCACTATCCATTTCCAGAACTTTGTCATCATCCCAAAAAGAAATTCTGTACCCATGAAACAATAACTCTTTATTGAGGACATGTTTTTTAATACAAGAATCTGTGGTTTCCTCAGATGTGGTGGTTATTATACCTACAATCACAGATTATGACTTTGGGGGGAAAGAGTTCCTGCCCAAGTTTTATGTGAATAACTCAGGATGTAGTCCCTATGTATCTCAATCCCATTTGTGTTTTTCCACTAAAATTGAACACGTGCAAGTTAAAACACTGAATGTCAAAAAATTTAAATATTAATTGGTCATTTTATAAGTATGCCAAGTGAATATGATCTTCTCCAATATTTGTGTGAATTCTAATAGAGAAATAGTTTTCAAATTTTGAAACTATAGTTCTTGCCATTTCTTCAGAATGTTGCTGATTTATTGGTTTAAATGTTTAATATTGTCTCTGTGGCTGGCTTAATTGGTAGCTTAAAACAAGCATTCAATAATTTCATTTACCATATGACATAAACAACACTGATTAAGTATAGGTGTGTGAGAGGCAAAAATTGCATCAGCGTAATGATTTCCATGTATGCAAGTCTGCTAGGGCCTTTATAGGTAATTGTCTCCAAGAAATGTTAAAGATAAGGTCAAGGTTCGGTTCTTACAATATGCAGGATTTGAAATTAGCATTTGGAGAAAGCAAATATTTTTAGGGCAGATATGTTTTTCTGCATTACAGGTCTAAAATCTAGCATGTACACAGCCTTTATTCCCTTCCAAATAATTTATTTGCTGTCATTGAAAAGAATTTTAATGTGTTTCTGACTTTTCTTATCATAGCTCAAATTTATCAACCATGACATTGTTCATTTTTTTGCTGTTAAATGCTTCCATATAATCTGAGAAGGTTTATGTTTTCTCTGTACTTCTCTTTGCTGATAATATAAAGAGAGAGTTGCCTGTCAATATGTTTATCTTTCTTGAATATGGGAAAGGGTACAGAAAGTGGTGTGTTTAATGGAACTGGACTGCTTAGGGCTTCGGTTCACTGGTAAAGTTGAACTGTGTGTTCTTAAGGCTGTCATAATGCATGCTCCACTCTCTGTTCATTGCCATATGCTCTGTTTATACACAAGTTAGTATTGCCATCAGTGGTGATGCTGTCCCTTTACTTTCCGGTTTGGAAGGACATCTAAAGTTAGTGGCCTATATCTAAAAAGGAAATCTCGTCTGGAAACTGCTCATGAAAAATAATTTTTTACCTGGATTTGGGCGAGTAAAGTATTTTTCCTACTAAATCTCATATTGGGACTCCTCTTTTATCCCACTAATGTCCTTGGTGGTCTGAATGTCGACTCTTCATTGACCTCTGCAACAGGAAGAGCTCATTGGAGCCTAGTATATTTATTCCTGATACTGTAAGAGAGCCTTGGGAGGCAGAAGAATCTGGGGCAAATGCTAAGACACAAGAACAGAATGTATGGGAAACATAATGTCCAATAAATACAAATAAGAAAATTAGAGTTATTAAAAATCTGGTATGTTCAAAACTGTCTTATTTGGAAGCCAAGGGATATTCTGTACTTATAAGTCTAATTTTAAATTACAAATTTAAAATTTGTAATTTTAAGGGGCACCTGGGTTGGCTCAGTTGGTTAAGCATCCGACTCTTGATTTTGGCTCAGGTCATGATCTCAGGGTTGCAAGATCGAGCCCTGCGTGGGGATGTGCACTGGACGTTGAATCTGCTTAGGATTCTCTCTCTCCCTCTCCCTCTACCCCTCCCCCATACTCTCTAAAAAAATTACACATCGAAAAGTACAAAGAACAATTTATATTTAAATTTTGGAATGTGTTTAAATTCTCATTATGTGTTCACTTAGCAGATTTGTGTCCTATTGAAGAATCACTGAATACATTTTAAGGATTATGAATATTTTGAAGTGTTAAGATTTTTTTATTTATTACAAGTCAATATTAGTGTCCTCATTTTAAGGAAATCACCTCTTTCTTTTCATTGAACTGCAGCTCAAAGAGTCATTCAAAGATATCAAAAAGAAATTCAACAATTTAAAGTTTAATTACACTAAGAAATATGAAAAGGCTCGGAATCTGAAGGCTCTTAAATATCAAATTCAACAAATTGATGTGCATGCTGAAAAAATACAGGTAAAGAGAAAGTGCGAGTGGCATGTCTGTGTGTGTGTCTGTGTGTATGCGCATGCATGCACTACTATGATTATTACAAAATCAGTTTGCATTTCAATTCTAGATGCCTAACCCTTGGGCTTTTTTGCAACATCGGGATTCAGATGGTAGTTTTCTGCTTTTGTAACAGTTGAGTTCCTCATGTAAAATGTATAAGTTAATTTATCTCTTGAGGCAGCTCTAGAATGAATTCTACCAAATCTACGCAGCCTCTCTGCTTCTATTCTTCCCCAGAGCACACACACATGCACACACACACACATGTGCACACCTTTTATACACCCCATTTCCTTTCCTTGCACATGCTTATGTCAGGAACTTACTCCACTACTCCCAGAACCTCCTACACTACCTTAATTACCACATGAACCAGCTAGATAACTTGAATATTTTTCCCCAGGAGACAGTGAGCTTCTTGAAGACAAGAAAATATTTTATTTTATGATCATTGTCTTTTCTTAAAATCATACTATCATTCTCGAAATCTGGAATAGGACCTGGTATGTAGTGAATTTTCTATATGATTTTAATGATGGATCAGTAAACTATGTGGGAGAAAACCCATTCTTTCCAAAATACATTTGTGATTATTATGATTTTAATATATCATCAGGGAGAAGGCTGCAAAAATTTTCCCCAAGTTTTTTTTTTTTAATTAAAGTTTTTTTTTTTTTAATTTATTTATTTGTTAGAGAGAGAGAGAGTGAGCGAGCACAGGCAGACAGAGTGGTAGGCAGAGGCAGAGGGAGAAGCAGGCTCCCCACCGAGCAAGGAGCCCGATGTGGGACTCGATCCCAGGACGCCGAGATCATGACCTGAGCCGAAGGCAGCTGCTCAACCAACTGAGCCACCCAGGCGTCCCTCCCCAAGTTTTTCTCTCAGTAAATTATCACTAGCTAGCCTCATAAATAAAAATTGAATTTTGTTTTAAAAACTGTTTCTTTTTTGCATAGGCTTTGAAAAAGAAAATGGAAAAAGTTGAGAATAAAACTTCTGATTCTTTCTTGAGTTATCCAAATAATAAAGTTAATGTTCTTTTGGAAGCCATGAAGGATTTACAAAAACATGTGGATGAGTTTGACAAAGTTGTGACAGATTACAAGATGAATTTGGACCTGACAGAGCACCTCCAGGAGATGATAGAAGAGGTATCCTTTTCTTGTTTAAATGGTGTCCATATGTAATGTTTTTTAAAATTGCTCTGTTACTTTAAAACAATGCTACTGCAGTTAATTTTGTCATTAAATCTATGCATCTTCCTCCTTTTCATGATTATTGCCTTAGGATAATTTCTTAAAGTAGACTTGCTGGACCAAAGGGGATGAATGGTGCAAAGTTTGATAGCATTGTCCAATTGTTCTTCAGAGAGATTTTACTAATTTGCTCTTACCAGCAACATAGGAGAGTTTCTCATTTCTCCATAACGCCATCAGCTCGAGATGTTTAACCATCATGAAATTATGCTCATTGCTGGATATCTGTTTAAAATACTCAAAGGGACTTATTTATTTCACGGACTTGCAAATGTTTAGAAAGAAATGTGATAGGGGGTGTTTCGTGTACACAAATTGTTATTGGTGTTATTTTTGTTTTTGTCGAGAGGATAAATGGTAGAGGATGCACAAGCTATAGGAAATTTGACAAATTACAGTTGTTATTTGCACACCTCATGTTGAAGAAATTCCACACCTGAAGTTCTTTGTGGCCCATTATTCTGTGATACAGAACGTCTCTCTACCACGGATGCAGCAGATTTTAGATTTGACACGACACTGAGGAAGATGAGGGTGATCATTCCTCTATGTCTGATCCATAGGCTTGCTGCGACCCTGTGGCACTTATTGACAGCCAGCTCCTAACCGACTCATGTGTTTCTGTTTCTCACTCATCATAATCACTCTGGCCATGGTCAGACACATTCCTTCCATCACCGTTATTTAGTATTTTGGGTGAGAAACTGTCTCAATTCTCCACTGTGCTTTGAAAATATAACTTGAGTAACTTCTGTTAAAAACAAAACAAAGCAAAAAGGTCAAATGCTGTTCCTCAACCCATAAACTAAATCTCATTCTTAAAAGAGAATTTATTTATTAAGCAGGCAGTACTTTATCCATGTGTTGTTAGTTACTTCAATTATTTTGGCAGGATTCTCTATGTTCGAACTTTTTTTCTTTTCTTTTAGCTGATATTTGAGTTCTTTTTTGTGCCGTATGCTTTTTATATTTCCTGTACTTGTAAGTCTGCAATGTTCTTAGCAAGTCTATTTCAGGCAAATCTAAGAAGGCAGGAAAATCAAATGAATTTCCATACCTTTATTTTCTTATCTAACTCTACTACCCAAGTGCAGAAGCCTATGATCATATTTTGACATTTTCCTTATTATGACTTAGAAAGTTCAAACTAATGTGATTATAAAGTTTGAGGAAATTGAAATTTAATACTTCAGTGGTCAAAATGAAGAACTTTAGAACATGGTATCTCTTTAATCTATGCTTATCCCATTTTAATTTAGTGTCACTTTTGGTATGAAGATGCAAGTGCCACAGTTGTAAGAGTTGGAAAATATTCCACAGAATGCAAGACAAAGGAAGCTGTGCAAATTCTCCACCAGCAATTCAATAAATATATCATGCCCTCCGTGCCTCAGCAAGAAGAAAGGATTCAGGAGATCAGTGACCTAGCTCAGCGCTTATATGGTGAGGTCTCTTTTAAAATAACCAGCAATTTGCCCTTGAACAAATCTATAGTGAACCTAATCCAGCAGAAAGCAGAGCATGACAAGCCCTCAGGGTCCCCACTACAGCAATTATTCAGGCAAGAGACTCAAGATAAGCACCCATATCTACAAAAGTAAACAGCCAGGAATAGAGGAAGTCATTTCTGCCTCCGAGAGAGGAAGTCTTTGGATTTTTTTTTTAAAGATTTTATTTATTGGGGCGCCTGGGTGGCTCAGTGGGTTAAAGCCGCTGCCTTCGGCTCAGGTCATGATCCCAGCGTCCTGGGATCGAGCCCCGCATCGGGCTCTCTGCTCAGCAGGGAGCCTGCTTCCTCACTTCTCTCTCCGCCTGCCTCTCTGCCTACTTGTGATCTGTCAAATAAATAAATAAAATCTTAAAAAAAAAAAAAAAAGATTTTATTTATTTATTTGACACACACACACAGAGAGATCACAAGTAGGCAGAGAGGCAGGCAGAGAGAGGGCAGGGCGGCGGGGGGGTGGGGGGTGGGGGGGGCGGTGAGCCGGGAGCCTGATGCGGGTCTTGATCCCTGGACCCTGAGATCATGACCTGAGCTGAAGGCAGAGGCTTAACCACTGAACCACCCAGGCACCCCAAGGAAGTCTTCAGATTTTAACTATCTTGTGTAAACCTGCCTTCTCTATTCTCTTTTCTCCCTTATTCCTGTTGGCCATCCCCTGGGTAATAAGCAACAAAACAAAACAACAACAAAAAAAACCAAACTCATTTCCATGAGGGTGATTTCTTTAAAAACATTCAAAACTCCCATAATACTTTAAGTGGGTGTTAAGCTAAGATTGATGTTTCTAGTCCTCATATTTCTATGAGGGGTGTGGTTTGTAGATTTAAGAAACAGATGGTTTGGTTAGTGGATTTAAGGAACAGTTCCCTTGCCTTCCTCTCCCTTATGGAATAAACAGGAGAACTCAAATTATCATCTTCTCCATGCTTTTCTCTTCTCCATGACCAGGAAAGAGAATACAGTTGTCAGTCTCAAGAGTCTTTCTATCTAAAGGAGGCCCTCATTTCAGAAATCCTCTGGGTGATGATAGCCTTTGGGGGTGCTGAGGAATAAGTTTCATGAATCCCCTGATATTGTTCCTATAGACCAAGGGTAGTTCCCAGTGGCCAGGCAAATCTAGCTTAGAAAGAAGATAACAATGGGTAGTACAAAATGTTTCAGCGTCTGCCCACATTACTGCCAGGTGGATATTTTCTCACGCAACATGAAACGCTATCCATGGATAGCCATAAAAATGTGTAGAAACATATATACTGTACTACCTAATATTAAATTATTGAAAATGAATTGTTAGTACTTTTCCAAAAGGAAAAGGTAGAAACATAAAAATAATAAAATGTGGATTGAAAAATTAATGAAAACGAATGTGATATCTCATTCTTACCATAGTTACTGTATAAGTGCCCTAAAATGTTGTGAACGCCCTCTGCTTCCGCAGCATTGTATATGGTTCCCTCTATTTTTGTACTTTCCACACTGTAGTGAAATTATTCATCTGTTCATCCATCTTCTCTATTGACCATAAGCTCCTTGAGGGCAAGGGAAGCATGTTTTGTCACTGTATTTGAGTGCGTATTCAGTTTCAGGACCCTGTTAAGTACTCACAGAGACCCGACACTAGTTTAATTCCCCTCCCTTCATGTGTATCCTGCATCCTGCTTTATCTGTGTTCCTGGCCCTTATACCAACTGACAGATTGTATAGTTATTTGTCTATTGCCTGGCTTTTACACCAGCATACAAAATCCATGAGAGATGGGATTTTACCTGTTAGTTTACTGCTTCACAATATACACTAAGTGCTTAACAAATACGTGATGAATAAATGAATCATTGACTGAATACCTTGAACAAATAAATAAATGTGAATCTTCATCTGCTCAGTAGAGAAGCTATGTAATTTTTTAAAATTCGCAATAAGTAAAAAGCTTTAGGAATATTATTTTAACTCTTATAGGCCACCCAAGCATCTTTGGACCCAGAATTGTAATGCAAATAAATTTATCTCAAAAAAATTTTTTGAGTACCTATTATGTATGAGGAGGTATGATTGATAAAAAGATAAGTAAAACTTAGTTCCTTCATTCAGGAATCTACAGCCTAGACCTAGAAGTCATGTTACAGTAAATGCAGCCAGAAAGGCATGTGTATTGGTTTGCTAGAGTTAATATCACGAAGTACTATAGACTGCGCAGCTGAAACAAGAGAAATTCATTTCCTCACAGTTCTGGAAGCTGAAGTCCAAGATCACAAGATCATGGTGCTGACAGGGTTGGTGTCACCTGAGGCTTCTCTCCCAGACTGGCAGCTGGCTGCCTTCCTGCTGCCTTTTCACATGGGCATCTCTCGTGCACATGCTTGTCTTGGTGTCCCTCCCTTATCTTACACTGGTGGGAGCCACGCACACTGGATTAGGGCCCCAACCTCATGGCCTCATTTTAGTTTAATCACCTCTTTGGAGAACTTATCTCCAAATGTGGTAACATTCTGAGATACCGGGGACTGAGGCTTCAACATGGCAAGTTCTGGAGGAGACACAATGCAGCCCGTAACATTGTGAAATACTGCTTAGTCTAAACCGTGGAGTCTGCAATCCTGGTTTCAAATCCCTGCTTCTGTGTTACTGTCTGGGCAGCCTGAAGAGGCTCTCTGGGCCTCAGTTTCCTCATTTGTAAAATGCAATAGAGCCTAGAAAATCCAAGGAAAATTGCATTAATGCATATAAACTGCTTAGCTATAGTCAAATAATAAGCTTTCACTGTGTGGTAGCTATTTTTATTATTATTCTAGTAGAGAGAAAATCTATGTGGGGAGGATTAAGAACATGTCACAAAGATACTGGTATTTGAAGTAGACAGCAGGGAGTCCGGGGGAAGGGCATTCGTGGTGGAGGAGAGACTACTTGCTGTGGAGAAGAGGCGCACTTTGACCAGAGACTAAGTATGTGAGAGAACTACGGTGACAAATATTTCTCAGGAGCACCTTGAAACTGTTTTTGAATGCATAAATGAAGAATTGACCATGTTCTGAACAGGAAACAACTGATTAGAGTGGTGCTTTAAGAATATTAGCATAGCAACATGATTTAGGTTACATAAAAGCGACAAGGTACAGCAAATGTAATCATTTTTCTGGGGTACCCGTTTTTTCAAAAAATGCCTTCATTCATTTATTTTTCTATTCAAGTATTTATTAAGCACTTACTATCTACCAGCCTTTACACCAGACACTGGGAAGGTGAATTGATGCCTGGGATTTTTTTTTTTTTTCTGCTAAGGATTTGACCTCAAAAATGGGTTTTTTGTCCCTTCCCTTTCCCAGGTTTTGAAGAAGGGCAGAAATACGCTGAGAAAATAATGGCAAAACACAAAGAGGTTCTTGAATCTATCACTGAATTATGTGTCTCTCTCACAGAGCTTGAAGAAAAGCTGAAGGTAATTTCTTCTTCCCAGAATATGTATTTTCAAGTGATATAAATAAAAATGTGTTGATAAGTGTCTTCTAGTGCAAAGATGTTCTAATAGAAATTCTCAAGGGACATAATGTGCACATTTGTTTCACAGCTTTCTAACATAATTATCTGGGTGTTTCTGATAATTAATTCTGTTTCTTTTCCATCACTGCAGAGAAAAATATTGCTGGGAAGGAGGGCTAAACACAATTAAGGTGTCTCATTTACATTTTCATGGATCACATCCTAAAGGATAAATGTGTGCCATTAAAATCAAAGTAAAGTCTGTATTAAGTAGCCTTATGTTTTCATTCCTGAATAATAAATGGAAGGGCTTTTTTTTCCCCCCTTCCAAATTGTGGCCCCAGAGAAAATAAAATTAAATCCTCAGGTGTTATATTCATTGAACATTTAGCTTCATAGAAGTATTAAACTAATCATTAGCATCCTTCATGAAATAAAAAGTTGATGGAATAAAGACTAGAGAGGATGTTGATATCTAATGCCTAGACAAATCCAGTTAAAAGAGAGAAATGCGTATATTCTTTTGTCTGTATTTTGTGAAAACTAGCTTCATTAGTACTGTTTTAGTGACTGGCTGAAAGAACTGGTTACTTAAGATGGAGAGAATAACAAGGTAACTAAGGACATAGGCTTTAGAGTAAAACACAGCTGCTTAGGAATACCAGTCCTCCAAATTATTGGACTTTTGATTTGGGGTGAATTACCTCATCTCTTTGTGTCTCAGTTTCTTGATCTGTACAGTGGAGTGAATAGGGAAACCTACTCACAGAGTAACCCTGAGAATTGAAATGTGAAGACATCCATAATTATTGTGATCATTGTTAATATCGAGACATAAGGGCGCTCTTGTAGTTCAGAGTAGAATTATATTTCTAGCAACCATTTTTTCTGTATGAATTTCCATGTCATAAATTTGAGTACTCAGTCCATTCAAAATAGTTTGCTATGCTTTTAATTGAGTTGGTGACCAAACAAATTATCTTTATGCCTTAAGAAACTAGATCTTAAACTTTTTTACCATTTTATATAACACTGCAATGAACATCTTTGCACATAAAGATTTTTTTTTTTTCCTCTTGTATCGTTCCCTACACATAAACTCTCCAGAGCAGATTTGGGTAAATGAGCATGAAGTTGATAATGTTTCTAATATACACATGTTAAATTGCATTCCACAAACATTTTACAATTTTAATGTCACCAGTAATATACAAATATGCCATATGCATATTATCCTTTTTAAACAATAATCATTTCTTCTCTACCTTGACCCAACCCTCTGAGGATCTGTTTCTTCTCCGGACTTCCAATACACAGCTTGAAAAGCACAGCTTCATCTGACTTTTTGTTCTCTATTATCTAGAACAGCCCTCCCATTTCTGTTGTACATCTTCAAGTGAGGTCCACTTAACAAAATCTACTCTCTTATCCCTTCATGGCCATTCTTTCTGAAAGCTCTTGCCACTCCCTCTGCCCACTTCCTCATTCCCCATTCCTTTTATACACCTTAGTTAGGATTGCACCCTCTTTTTCTCATTTTCAACCCATCACCTGGATTCTCTTTTGCACTAGTCAGGAGCCTCCTAATTATACCCTCTAGCTAGATTACCCTTCCTAAATACAGCTGCTAGTATCGTTTTTACACTCAAAGTACTCCACTACAAATTCTTCATTGCTCACCAAATAAAGTTGAAATTCAGGGTCTTCCAATGTTCTGAGGCTGAGCGTCTTTCCAAATTACTGTGCTTCTATATTCATTGTAGGTCCCTATCTCAGTGGTGGACCATCCTATATTCCTGAGTTTTCTGTTTCTAAACCTTCCTGTACATGACCTTCTCTCTCTGTTTATCTACATTTTACTATTTCTCACAGCCAAACCCAAATGTTGCCTCTTTTTCAACTCCTTTGTTAGGCTTTTGCAAGTCCTTTGTCCCTTCCTCTCTGATCCCCCAGAACACTTGTATTCTTTCCTACTATAATCATCACATGTAACTACCATCACTATCCCAACCCATCTATTTGATTACACCTGAGAAAACCCTATGGTTCTGTTCAGGTCCCACACAACATTTAACACTGTGCTTTGCCTAAGGTGGGTTTTCTAGAAAGAGTTTCGGCATTTGTAGTAAAAACTCAAAGGATTGGTACAGAGAAGAAGAATCCTTCAATAGCTCAAAAAGGTTTGATTTGGGTAGATATAAAAAATGAGGAAGGGCCTTCCTGGCAAAACTTACGGGTATCAACAAGGCTCTTACAAGTTAGACCCTGAACAAAAGCTTGTCAAAGAATGCTTACTAACACTTTACAGATATTTGCAAGAGAGCATAAACGTCTAGTTTTTATGTTTTTAAGGTTGATGCTATGGGTATTTTGTAGGGGTTATTAAAAGTAGGCCCAGAAATCCCTGAAATAATGATAATAATCCTTTCTATTTGTATAACAATTTGAGATATACAAAGACTTTTCATATATATCTTACTTCAGTGATTTCCAAATAACCTTATGATGGTGGTAAGGCAAATGTTGTTTTCCTATTTTATTTATTCTAAAGATTTTATTCATTCATTCATTCATTCATTCAAGGAGAGGGAGAGAGAAAGAGCACATGAGCAGAGGCAGGAGGGGCAGGGAGAGAAGCACAAGCAAACTCCTATGCAGGGCTCACATCCCTGAGATCATGGCCTGAGCTAAAATCAAGAGTCGGATGCTTAACCACCCAGGTTAATGAGCCAGCCAGGGGCCCCATTTTCCTTGTTCTAGAGGTGGAGTTCAAAGAAGGTAAAACTGCTTTGCCTGGGGCCTCACCCTCAGTAGTGGTGAACTCTAGAATTAAATACAATTCAAAATCTAGCACTCTTTCCACAACAACTGCCATTTTGAGATTAGATATCACATGTGTACTAAAGTGGAGTAACTTCTTCACTAATACCAACCAGCTTACATTTTAGAATTAGACTAAAATCTGAATCTCCCCCCAAATTCTCTGAGTCCATATAGCACAAGCACTTTGAGGAGTGTGCTGTTTCTTTAAGGCCCATCTAATGACCATGTTCCAGGTGGAATAGAGAATGTTCTGGTGTGGTAAAATCCATCATCCTAAACTTGGTGTACCTGAGGCTCCTTTCACCTTACAGAGTCTTTTCAGCCCTCACAGGGGCTCCCCAGCAGCTTGCAAGTGCCTGTACGTCCTTGACTAAAACAGCTCCATGAACTATAGGAGCAAAATATCATCACCCACAGGAAGCATCCTTTGTTCTCAACTTTTTTTCTTTACCATACTCAGTGATGTTTTCTTCCTCTCTACATGAGTCTGCATATTCTCTGGATTTCCTCTTTGTTCTTCACCAAAATCATCAGACAGTTCTTCCTCAGCACTTCTCCCCAAGGTGCTCCTAATGGCTTAGATGGCCATGCACAATGATTCCTTTCTCTAGAGAATGCTCCTGTAGGTGCATCCTACTGCAATAATGACTTCGTTCTGGCTGGGCCTTTGAACAACCAATTTTTACTGGCCATGAATTTTATCAAAGCAGTGAGGTGGATGGGGAGCTGTGAGCTGGACAAGATAATTTTGTAAATCACAACATGGGAGTCCTCAGTCTGTTGTGGAATACATTTGCGGAAAGGCTCCAAGTGGCCTATGTTTTCTTCCTAGGGGTTATTTTGTAGTGCTGTACTTCCAACTTTCCTGGCCCAGGCTCTCACTAACCATTGCTTTGTACAGCAGGGAGACATTTTAAAGACAAATGTGAATTTGGAAGACCTCCATGATGACTTCATCGACCTGCTAAAAGAACCAGCGAGAAATACGCAGACACTATTCAATGAAGAAAGGAATAAGGTAAAGAAAATTATGTAATGTCAGTTATTCATTCTGTTTTGAGGTTAGAGTCCTTATTCATTGAAAAAAAAATGAATTAAAGCCTTCTTTTCTATCTGAATCAAATCTTTCAACGCACATGCAATGTGAATGTCCTTATCCTGTACTTCCCTTCTACCCTTTACTTAGTTGTTCTTCTTCCATTTATGCTATTTTCCTCTGAGCACCTCCTGTTTAACAGTGGGACCACAGCATTGCCCAGTGGTATTGGGATAGCCCTTCAGTCACCTTACTGTCACTCCAAACTACTACTATTTCTCCCACCTTTAGTTGCCTTTCCCATTTCCTTTTACAGTCAATCCCAACTTCAAATTTGACTTCTCTCTATTATACCACCAAGCTATGGTTCTGTTGTTTCACACTATCCACTGGAAAATACATGAAATTAGCTTGTGTCTTATTCCACTGAAGCTATCTCTAAGATGATATTTCCAGGTAATATACTAAAACATAGGATCCAACTGATATATAAATACTAAAGTACTTAAAATATTTAAATTACTTTAAAATCTATATATTACAGATAAATTAAATATGTAGCAAAACTGCAAATATTCACAAAATGCAAATGTTTCATAATTTCAAAAGCATTCTTTAAATCACATCATTATGGATTTTCAATATAAGTTGCTCTCTTTCTATTTATAGCTGCTGGACTATAATTAGCTCCTATCTTTTTGCCTTGCCAAATTTGCTTCTAGTGTTTCTCTTTCTCCCAAGGAACTGAAGGAACAAACAGAGTCAACATTATTCTCAACTGTCCCCAAATTAATAAAGTATTCTTCTTGTGACGTGAGAATTTAAAGTAAATATCTCCCCACTTGTTGTTATCTCATGGAGAATGATTTATCTTTCCTTCAAGTCAGTACAATTCTTAGATCTTCTATATAACCTTCTATAATCTTTTCCACAGGTTAAATCTATGTCAAGGTCTATTGCAATTGTACAATCTCCAGGCAGCAAGTATCATTATACAAACTGGCTCCTTTGTGGGATGGTCTTGAAGCATTTAAACCCTGATTCTACTCTGAAGCAAAGGAAAGCTGCCAAACCTTGATCTCTCTGTTGAATCTTAGTCTTATATCAGATGGCCTTTGGTTACTGTGATTAGTCTCTGGGATTTCTCAATCTCAGTACTATTGATATTTTGGCCCAGAGAATTCTTTGTTGTGGAGGGCTGTCCTGTGCATTATAGGATATTTAGCAACATTCTAGGCCTCTATCAACTAGATGCCAGTGGCACTCCCACTCCTCACCCAGTTGTCATAACCAAACAACGTCCGTGGACATTGCCAGATGTTTCCCGAAGAACAAAATCACCCTTGATTGAGATCATCTCATTGAAATAGTAAAGAATAACATTCAATGCATCGCATTTTCTTAACTAGGTAACTTTTTTTAAAAAAGATTTTATTTATTTATTTGAGAGAGTGCAAGTGAGACAGAGGGAGCATGAGCAGAGGGGAGTGGCAGAGGGAGAGGGAGTAGCAGTCTCCCCACTGAGCAGGAAGCCCTATATGGGGCTTGATCCCAGGACCCTGGAATCATGACCTAAGCTGAAGGCAGACACTTAACTGACAGCCACCCAGATGCCCCTTCTTAACTAGGTTTCTAAGAGATACTAAATTCAACTTATTTTTTAAATTCTGCACATTGTCTACACTGTCAACCATACCCATTTACTAAGAATTGAAGTGAAACTCATTATTAGCAAAGCAAACATACTCATTTATACTTAGTAAATATGGATTTTCTTGTTTTTATTTATTTTTCTTAGAAAAAAAATTAAAGAAAAAGATTCCTTTAAATAAAAAAACAAGGTTTATTTTCACTGTGAAATCAATTTTTTAAATATAAGTTAAAAGGTCATTTGTTATTTAGTATAAAAGTGAAGGCCCACAATTATAGCTGTCAAGAACTCTCACTGACATCATTTCACATATACATTCAGGTGCAGTTAGCACAGACAGCAAAATGAAAGGGTGACAGTAATCTTCCCTTAAACAGCTCAATCACATTTACCATTCTATTATCTCTATCATTTATCTTATGGGTCAGTTGTGATGATTTCCCCAAAAGCCATATGGACAGATAATAAAAATACCAAGTAAAATAAAAGCTTATCTGGGAATCATTGTGTCCAATTCCGATACCCCAAATGGTGTTATCTTCTTTGGAAAGTTGTTTGACTCAAAAAGAACAATTCCAGTAGTGTTTGGTCAGAGAAAGATGGCAGCAGAGTAGGAGGGCCCGAGGCTCCTCTTGCCCCACAGACACAACTAGATAACTATCAAATCATCCTAAATATCCCAGAAAACAGCATGAAGACTGACAGAACAAACTCTACAACTAAAGGGAGAGAAGAGGCCATATCAAGGAAGGTAGGAAGTATGAAGATGTAGTTTAGGGGAGAAACAGATCACCAGTGCTGTGGATGCAAAGAAGGGTGAGAGAGGAGCACACAGGAGAATTCACAAGGAGAACATTTTCCCAAAGACATTGGCTTGGAAAACAAGAGGGGCTGAATTTTGTGAGTTCTTGCAACCAGCAGGGCTTAAAGCCTGGAGTGTTAAAGATCATCAGGCTTGACTGGGATAGAGGCAGAGGGCACTGCCTTGCTCCTAGAGAGAAGGCAGGCAAACAACCTGGGGACAGACAGTGTGGAAAGAGCAATCTGAAGAATGCCTGGGGCACACAGTGAGGAGATTGTTCACTCTTCTTGGAGTGGAGTGCATCCCTGAGAGGCAGTGTTTACAGAAATGTCTCTCCAGGAACAAAGGAACTGGGTGATACCATTTTCCTCCTCCAACCCTCAACATAAATACAGATCCATCTATGAGAAGCAGTGCAGGGCCAACACTAGCTGCCTGACTTGCTTACAACAATCCCCACACCCCTATACTCTCATAGGACTGCCCCTTTCAGTCAAACTTGCCTCAGTCCCAGCACAGCAGCTTCTCCCCTGAACACCAGTACAAATCCCTGTCCACACTATGTCTCCCAACCAGAGTGTTCTGCAGGGCCTCAGTTCTGGTGGAGGTGGTATCTGATCTCATTTCACAAGAAGATCAGAGCATATGTAGGTAAAACTCACTACACAGAGGCAGGGGACCAAACACTGCCCACAGCATGCAAGAAAGCCTCTCCAGATGACTAGCCTGAAGGATAGAGCAGCCAAAATACAACAGGAGATCACATGTAGCACACACCAGAGACACTCTCTGAAGTACCTCTTTGACATTAGCCATAGCATCTTCTTTCTCGATATGTCTCCTGAGGCAAGGGGAAAAAAGCAAAAATAAACTATTGGGACTTCATCAAGATAAATTAGGCCATTACTTTCAGCTTTCCCTCTATGGTCAGGAACAAGACAGGGATGTCTACTCTCATCACTATTATTTAAGGTTGTACTGGAAGTTGTTGCCTCAGCAGTCAGACAACAAAAAGAAATAAAAGGCATCTAAATTGGCAGGGAAGAAATCAAACTTTCACTATTTGCAGATGACATGATACACTGTACAGCAAATTCAAAGGACTCTACCAAAAAACTGTTAGAACCCATAAACAAATTTAGTAAAGTTGAAGGATACAAAATCAAATACAGAAATCTAGTGCATTTCTATACTCCAATAATGAAACAGCAGAAAAAGAAATTAAGGAATCAATCCCATTTACAATTGCACCAAATACAATAATATACCTAGGAATAAACCTAACCAAAAAGGTGAAAGACCTGTACTCTAGAATCTATAAAATACTGATGAAAGAAATTAAAGATGACACATAGAAATAGAAGACATTTCATGATCATGAGTTGGAAGAATAAATATTAAAATGTCTATACTGCCCAGGGCACCTAGGTGGCTCAGTCAGTTAAACGTCCAACTCTTGATTTCAGCTCAGGTCTTGATCTCAGGGTTGTGAGTTCAAGCCCTGCAATGGTCTCCACACTGGGCGTGGAGCCTACTTAAAAAAAAAAAATGTCTATATTACCCAAAGCAATCTACAGATTTAACGCAATCATATCAAAATACCAACAACATTTTTCACAAAACTAGAACAAATAATCCTAAAATTTGTATGGAACCACAAAAGACCCAAATAACCAAAGCAATCTTGAAAAAGAAAAGAAAAGCTGGGGGCATCACAATGCCAGACTTCAAGCTCTATCACAAAGCTATAATCATCAAGGCAGTATGGTACTGGCACAAAAACAGACACATAGATCAACAGAACAGAATAGAAAACCCAGAAATGAACCCATAGTTATATGGTCAGTTAATCTTTAACAAAACGGGAAAGAATAGCCAATGGAAAAAGACAGTCTCTCCAACAAATTGTGTTGGGAAAACTGGACAGCAACATACAAAAGAGTGAAACTGAACCACTTTCTTACATCATACACAAAAATAAACAGATAAAAAACCTAAGGAGAACACAAGCAGTAGCCTCTTTTGACATCAGCCATAGCATCTTCTTTCTAATATGTCTCCTGAGGCAAGGGGGAAAAAGCAAAAATAAACTACTGCGACTTCATCAAGATAAAAGCTTCTGCACAGCAAAGGAAACAATCGACAAAGCTAACAGGCACCCTACCAAATGGGAGAAAATAATCACAAATGACACATTTGATAAAGGATTAATATCCAAAATATAAAAAGAACTTACCAAACTCAACACCCAAAAAACAAATAATCCAGTTAAGAAATGGGCAAAAGACATGAATAGACATTTTTCCAAAGAAGACATACAGATGGTCAACAGACACAGGAAAGATGTGCATGCAGCATCACTGATCATCAGGGACATACAAAACAAAACTAGGATGAGGTATCACCTCATACGGATCAGAATGGCCCAAATTAACAACACAGGAAACAACAGGTGTTGGCAAGGATGTAGAGAAAGAGAAACCCCCTTGCACTGTTGGTGGAAATGCAAACTGGTGTAGGCACTCTGGAAAACAGTATGGATGTTCCTCAAAAAGTTTAAAATAGAACTACCGCTCCAGTCCAGTAATTGCACTACTAGGTATTTACCCAAAGAGTAAAAAATACTAATTCAAAGGGATACATGCATCCTCATATTTATAGCAGCGTTATCTACAATAACTAAATTACAGAAATAGCCCAAGTGTCCATTGACTGATGAATGGACAAAGAAGCTATGGTATGTATATATAAAATATGTATACTTACATATACATGTATATACAGTATATATGTATACATATGTAAATATAATATATATTATATAATGGAATATTATGCAGCCATAGAAAAAAATCAAATCTTGCCATTTGCAAGAACATGGATGGAGCTAGAGAATTATGCTAACTGAACTAAATCAGTCAGAGAAAGACAAATAGAATATGATTTCACTCATATGTGGAATTTAAGATGCACAACAAATGAACCTAGGGGGAGAAAAGAGAGAGAGAAAGAGGCAAATCTAGAAACAGACTCTTAACTATAGAGAACAAACTGATGGTCACCAGAGGGGAAGTGGGGCAGGGGACGGGTGAAACAGGTGATGGGGATTAACCAGTGCACTTGTGATGAGCACCAGGAGGTGTTGAATCACTAAATTTTATCACTATATTTTATACCTGAAACTAATGCTTAATAATAATAAACTAATAATAAATAAATAATAAACTGATAACACTGTATGTTAACTAACTGGAATTTAAATAAAAACTTTTTAAAAAGAGAACAATTCCCCCAGACTATTATAAGAATATATTCATCACAGGTTTTCTCTTGGAGATAAAAAAGCATTTCTCATTTTTCAAACTCCCAAATGCAATAGGTGGCATTAGGCAATTTAGTAAATGCAGTGCCCATTATGCTGTTAACAGATTAGTGATGGTATTTTACTTCCAAGGTGAACACTGTAGTTAAACCCATAGTAATATTTGAAAACTCCTCGGGTTAAATGAACTCCCAGAATATAAAGAGACTCCTGCAAAATCCTAGATCTATTCAGCAGAAGATGCAAGCTTACAATGCCCACATTTATAGTTATAGAATTCAAGTGCTAGAAGGGCTATAACAATCATCTGATCAAATACCATTTTACAGTTGAGGAAACTCACACTAAAAAAGATCAAATATTTTGTCCTCCACAAATCCCGGAAACCAATGTCTGAACTGGGCGGGCAGCCCCATTCTCTTGAATTTCAGACATACTAACTTTTTCCCCAAGATCGAAGGAAAGCAAGGAACTGGGGCACATAAATGAGCTGCTTTGTAATGACACTGCAGATTCCCGTGCCAACAGCATGGAAGTACCTTTTTGATATTAATAAGGATTTTTAATTCCATGAAGTAAATCTGTAAATTAGAGGCTTTCCCAGACCACAAAGGAAATCATATCTGGGAAGTGATGTTGCCAGTTTAAGACTCAGATAGAATTCTCATAGGTTGAAGATACTGCCAACAAAAGCTGGTAAGTTGGAAGCCTTCTTTGAACTGAGCTCATTTAAACTACACTTATATAGAATCAGTTCATTTTTTTCAAGGAGGTATAACGGCCCAATCCTGTACAACTCAGAGCCAGGGACACACAGGCAATGAAGGCATCATTCCCCCACCACACAGTGATATTTCGTTCTTGCACCCCAAGAAAAGCAAATTTAAAACAAATTTATGTTTTCAAAGTTCTCCTTAATATACATTATCTGACAGTCCAGTTTGGAGGTAACATATCACAGAAAAGATAATTTAAAAATTTAAGAACTGGTTACTTAACTCCCCCCACAGTCTTAGAACAAGACTAATATGGGGGGGGGGGGTCAGTTGCTCAGACGGGGTAGAACACAAGACCACAGGTTAATCAATACCCTCTCATCTCACAGAGAAAGTAGTCTGGATCCACCTGCCTGGATTAAGTACATCGCTGCAAAAAAGAAAAAAATAATGACACATAGTGTTGATGCTTAATTACAGTTGGCAGCATCAAAAATATCTACTGTAGGTACTTTTTTTATAATTTGCTTTATAATTTATTGTTTTTTAAATTAAAGTACCATTGTACAGGTGTACATAGTGATTCAACAAGTCTATATGTTACACTGTGCTCACCTCAAGTGTAGATAGCATCTCTTACCATGCAAAACATTTAACACTGTATGTTAATTATACTTGAACTTTAAAAATTAATTAAAATTAAAAAGGAAGTTTTGTAAAATTCCATAATGACTTAAAAACTGGAAGGTTATTTGTCTTTGAGAATAAAGGAAGAAGTGCCAAGGGCCAACATGGATTGACTCAGGAAAAATTGTATTAAATTCATGTTATTTTGCTTTGTGAGATGATTGTCTAATGGATAATTCTAGGTTAGTGCCATAGACAAAATTTATTGTGATTTCAAAAAGTCATTTGATAAACACATTCATGATCTCTCTCTTACAGTAGGTGGAAAGATGTGAACTGAATAAGTTTGGTCAGGTTATAATTGTTCCAAGAATGTTAGGTAGTTCAACAGTGTCAACCTGGAAGACAGTGTGCCTTGCCCTGGGGAGACATCTGACTTTGTCCTAAACTCTGCAATGTTCAACACTTTTGTCAATGGCATTAATAGAGAAGATAGAAAATTTTAGCTGATTAAAAACTCAGTATGAATCATAGTCACATCTGGTTCTTATAGAAACAAAAAAACTAATATAATCACTTTAACAAAAATATATCATATAGATCAAGGAGGTGTTGGTCCACTGAGTAGTTCCCATCTGAAAGTAAATAAATCCTGGAAATAAACATATTTAAGGGGAGCATTAATAAGTTGAAATGTTTCTAGAAAAAGATTTGATAACACTCTCTCTCTCTTATTGTCAGTAGAAATTATCTGGCAGTGTTATTTTCTGTGGACAGCATTTTTCTACTTCAGGAACTGTACAGGGTAAAAAAATAATGTTCTTGGATTGCCTTCTGAGTTTGGCACCTTCTGAACAAGAGGCACAAGAGTCAGGCATCGATCACTCGTAAAAACTGGCTTAGGGAACATGGCTTGGACTTTTCTAGGGGGTTTCCTAAAACTTTGTCACTGATTTAGATAGACTGCCTACCCAGACACTTGGGTGCACAGCTAGAGAACCCCAGGCTTTCTGTACAGGCCCTTTCAGACTTTAGAGCGAGTGTGAATACACACATCTGCTGGAAGGCAGATCGACAAGAGAGGCCTCAGAAAGCCAGAGCTGAGCATGTTCGGTCTAAACCTGCGGCTGACTAAGTCATTTCCTCCCCAAGAGGCAAGGAGGAGTGAGGAGACTAGACTGGATTCTTACTCAAGTTTCTCTCCTAAACTTGTTGCAAATTTTCAGACAATTCTTAAACATTATTCTCTGGAAAGACACAGGTTCCGCAAAGAAGTCATTAAGAAGTTGCCTGTCTATGGATGACCCTCCTATCAATGAACGTCCCTGCTGTGAGGGAGCTTATAGCCCAGTGGGAGTGGGACTTCCCAAAAGGTGACCAGGATGATAAAAGTCCTAGAGTCAAGGCAGATGAAGACCTGGAGGTTTTAGTTCAATCAAAGAGACTGAGAGGTCATGGCACCAATTCTCCAAACAGTCAAAAGGCTATTAAAAGAGAACAGTCAGACATCTGTGTTGCTCGGGGAGGCCAGCTCAGATCCGTTGTTGGATACCAAGTGAAGGCATAGCTTTGCTAAATACAGGAAGAGATTCTTTTTTTTTTTTTGGTAAGATTTTATTTACTTATTTATTTGACAGACGGAGATCACAAGTAGGCAGAGAGGCAGACAGAGAGAGAGAGGAGGAAGCATGAGCAGAGAGCCTGATGCGGAACTCGATCCCAGGACCCTGAGACCATGACCTGAGCCAAAGGCAGAGGCTTAACCCACTGAGCCACCCAGGTGCCCCCAGGAAGAGATTCTTAACACAAGTAAAGCATAAAATTCTTCTCAAAGAAAGCACCCTTTTGGGAAAAGTGTTCAAACAGAGGCTACCAGAATGTCTTGGAGGAGATTTCCTAGACTGAATAGGAAGTTGGATCAAAGTCCCTTTGAAAAAGAAAACAAAGACAGAGTCAAGCCGAAGAAGGAGGGGCATTTCCTATTGCCTATGTGCTTATTCAGTAATTTTTTTTTTTTAATGACAAGAGCTTTTAAAAAACTTCTGGCTTATTTTTAGACCTAGAGTTTTAACTTCTACTAAATGACCGAAGGAAACCACTTTCTCTAAAGCTGCACTTGTGCTTTCTCTGAGGACCATTTGTATCTCTGGGAAAGTAGAAGGAACAATTGTTTTGTTTTTGTTTCTGGTCTTCAACCTGAAACATATTTATTTCTCAAAAATTATGTATCAATTACATGTCAGGGGCAAGACTATGAGCTAAAATGAAGAACTCAAAGTCAAGGTGAGACCTAACTTTCTTAGGTGCACATAGTAGCAATAGGACAAAACATGGTAATTGTTAAGTAAGTAAAAATGCACCCAAATACTGAGGAAAGGAAAAAAAAAAGTAGATATAAAACAACAGGTTGAGATAGATGAGATCCCTTTCAGCTTCAGTGTTCTTTCGAATCTATGCCAGAAAGGATATTTGAGCATCTTCTGAAACCGGAGATAGACATGGATTAGCAGGGAGAAATACTAGATCAGCGTAAGCAGGAGGTGAAGGACTGCCTTTCACAGGCTCCTAGCATGACCTGCACTCCACATGGCATGGAAGGATGAGCGGCAGGCCTTCCCCTTTTATATCTGGTGTTCTTTTGCGGAAGACCATAACGTGTGATTGCTCCATTGATATCTACCTCCCCCACTAGGCTCTTATCTCCCTGAAGGCACAGACTGGGTTTACTTTTACTCATTTCATCTCATCAATGTCTGACATGGTACTTAGTAGGAAACAAGTGCTAAATAGGTACTTTTCAATGGAAGAATAAAAATAAGGGGCTTTAAGAAAATAAAACCAGTCATTAAAAATGGCTTTCTCCACATGAGGTATATGGAGTTATCAAATTCCTAAAGACAGAAAGTAGGAGGGACTGGTGAGAGGAGATCATGGAGAACTTAGTGTTTAATGGGTACAGAGTTTAAGTCTGGAAAGATGGAAAAGTTCTGGAGAGGGATGATGGATGGTTGCATCAGTGTGAGTGTACTTAACACCTTTGAACTATACACTTAAAAATGCTTAAAATGGTAAGTCTCATATTGTGCATAATTCACCACCGTAATAATAATAATGAGTGTCTTTCCTAAGAAAGAAAGAGGGGTTATTCTTAGGAGGGCCTGAGGGATCGCCTAACAAGGGAGCCTCTGAGATTTAGGAATTATGTGTCCCCATGGAGTGTAGACCCATAACACAAAGCAGAATTTGCTGGTGGGAGGAGATTCCTCAGATCATGATTTGGAAGACATTGATCCAATTCAACCCCACATGATAGGTGAAAACTAGGGCTTTCTTGCCTCTGTTTCATAAGGCTGATCACATTTCATTCAGAGACCGGAGGTCAGTTTACCAGCTCCTTAGTCATGGCATGGGACTGGGCCCAGGTCCCACAGACTGATGGTTTCAAGTTCTGTACCACTTGTGCCAGGGCCCCAAGCTTTAACTCACTTGTAGGGTTTCTCAGATTGTCTGCCTGATCGAAGTTGAGGCCTGGAAAAAGAAAATTCAGTGACTAACCCGGAGCTTTGGCTTTTCTGTTTTGAAGGCGCAGGGAGCAGGTGTTTTGGCCATCAATGGAACAGGAGAGGGTCAGTATCCCCAGCACCTGAAGCAGCCGCCCTCTGACAGAGAGGGTGCTGTCCAAGGCCAACTCCTGCCTGCAGACACACTTTCAGGGGAAGAATATGAATGTGTCTCACCTGATGACATCTCCTTGCCTCCACTCCCGGGAAGCCCCGATCTCCCCCTTGGCCCGGCTGACATGGACGTGGAGGAGCGTGCCAGCCCTTCCCTCAGCATTCACACAAGCAGCTGCAAGATGCAGACTGGGGCCAGCAGGCCAGGGGAGGCCCAGGCCTTGGGCATTCCACCACCTGCTGCTTTTGCTGACACTTACAATGATGAGAGAGAAACATTCTCAAGTCATTTTGAGAGGCCTTACCCCCAGTTCAAAGCTGAGCTCCCATTAACCTCCGGAGGATTTCTGGGAAAAAGTACTGCCTTCTGCACAATCAGGGCTAAACATCCAGAGAGCATGCCGAGTGACGTGTGTGAGAGAGCTTCACAGCAGCACCCTCAGGCTCAGGGACGTTTGCTAGAATCCCGGGAGAAAGTGCATGTCGGTAATAACATCACTAAACCCCAAGACAGGCTGCATGCTTCCCAGGATGCATTCTCAGGCCTTGGGTTTCTCTCAGACCCCGGACGGGCCTATCAGAGGCAAATGGTCCCCCAAGACGAGATTAAATGCACATCAGCAAAGAACAGTGTGGTCAGCCTCGCTGGCCAGGCACCTAATTTCTCCAGACTCCTGTCTAATGTAACTGTCACGGAAGGTTCGCCAGTGACTTTGGAAGTTGAAGTAACAGGATTTCCAGAGCCTACTCTGACATGGTGGGTAGCTTATAATGACAAGTCATAAACACATTGAATGATGGAGCAAATCATTCTGTGTGCACTAACTTAAAGGTGTAGGGATAGCTGATTAATATTCTGCAACTCTGTACCTCGCATGATTCAACCTCACACCAACCCCCAACTCTCCCTGTAGGCACAGCATGGCTAATCCCCAGAAGAAAGCAAAAGGAACCACATAAAATAATCACATAACCAACTCCAAAGGCACTGCAACTTAGCCGTGCTCTTTTGTGGGGTTTGGTTTTTTGTTTTTTTGGATTTTGTTGTTGTTGTTGTTGTTTGGGGTTTTTTTGGTATTAGTCTAACATTCCACGTTTCTGAAGATTGTGAGTTGAAATTCTTTCCTATTGCTTATTTCTACATAAGCATGACATTTAACTTAACATCCTGTATTTGATAAAAAAACATAAGAATTCGGGTTTTCCCCTTTTCTTTCATTTACCTATTTCATCTTTTCCCTCTTCCCAACAGAGTCACACATCACTTTTGTAATATTTGTTTGTTTCACTAAGATTTCTTTCTATAAATTTCTTCAGTGTGAGAGAAGGAATAAAAATATTTCTTTCACAGTTGCTCCCAGTGACAGGTAATAAACCCATTTTTGAAAGGTGGTATAATAACTGAACTGTGAACAATAAGATTTCCCTCTGGAGACATTAATTTTTAGCGTATTTGTTTTAATAGAAAGTAAGCTGCAGAATACAAGTTTTGAAACACTGTTGTTTTAAAAGTAGTTCTCACTTTCTCACTACGTGGGTTACTTCTAAACATTTAGAAATTTTTCATGTGGTTAGATTTCTCTGAGGACAAAGTTACAAATATGTGAGACTGAATTCATATTTGTAAACTAAGATAAGTGAAATAGCATTTATTTATCATAGTATTTCAGTAGACATTACATCAACAGTTTCAACTATTACATGTGCCCACTGATGATACTTGAAGTGTGAGTTGGTTACCAAAAGTATCTATGAGAAAACTTGGGTCTCTCAGATGATGAGAAGAGACTACACTTGTGCTACAAGGCAGCCATTCATGCTTTTGTCTTACTGTCTTGTTTTTACAACTGCATGGTTTTTTATAGATCAGGAATTTCATATTTATGAATTTAAAAACTATTTAATTCATTATTAAATATCAGTTCACCCCAAAGAAAAATGTTGTCTGCAGTGTTTCTTGGTTTTGTACACACAAAAAATAAATGACTTGGTTAGTACTCACTGTTGAGGAATTATCACAATATTTTGAAAAAATATCTTGCTTTTGGATTTACAGTGATTTTGCTCAATTACCAACTAGCAAGCTCTTGAAAATAAACATTCTCAGGACACTCATAAAAATGCAAAATTATCACATAAGCAATGGGAACAGAAAATGATTCTGGTTTGTCACCACTCCTTAGGTGAAGGAACATGGGTATAAATAAACAAGAATCTAGAATATACAAAATAAATTGTTTGCTCCCTATAAAGAGGCAGCTAAGTACTCACATTCATAGGAAACTTTCAGTAACATATCATTAACAGTAATAATCCAATTGCACAAATGCCTTTTATAATTATAAATCTTTTTCTGCTAATGAAATTAATTCATAAAAGTGAAATGAACTTTTTTGCCAGGAAATGTTGTATAAGTACCTTCTTCTAAAACAGCATATATTTGTTCTCACATGGATCTTGTGGGGTGACTGTGATGGGATGGACGAGTCTCCCTCCAATATAGACTCCCAGAACTCACAGGCTCTTATTCCATAGCAGCTGAAAGAATGACACAGGCCACATAGAGGAGTCCCATTTCACACCCTAGGTAATTGTTGCCATAAGCAAATGGCGGCCCTCTGTGACCAGAGGGGCTTCGTTTTTCTTGTGGGGTATTGTTGCTGTTTGTTTTGTTTGTTTGTTTGTTTTACAGAGGGAGAGAGAGAGTTGGGGCACAGGGAAGGGCAGAGGGAGAGGGAGAAAGAGAATCTTGAGCAGGCTCCAGGCTTAGTGCAGAGCCCCACACGGAGCTGGAGCTCACAACCCCGAGGTCATGACCCGAGCCGAAATCAAGAGTCGGACACTCAACCAACTGATCCAGCCAGGCACCCTGTTTGGTGTTTTTAAAAAGAATAGTTGGATATCTGAATTTTCACATGCAATATTTCAACTGTTAAATGTTATTCAAAAATTCAATTTTTTGAAAAATATGGTCTGATCCGGTCAAGCACTTCTCAGGCCACAAGTCTCCAATCTCTGTTTGAAGGATGATCAGCCCCATTGGAATCCATGATAGCTGCAAATTTCCTGCTAATACTAGAGAGTATTGCAATGGTAATGGGCTTGTTTGCAATGGGTTTTAGAGCTTAGAAATGATGTGAATTTACAGTGATCCTGACTTTAAAAACTGACTCTCTGCTTCAGGTACAAGAAGGGCCAGAAATTGTCTGCTGATGGGCACTTACAGGTTTTACACAAGGAGACAAGACATTCGGTGTTCATTCCGAAGGTATGTGAGGCAGACGCAGGCCTCTATGTGGCTCAGGCCCAAAACTCTAGTGGCATTCTCTCTTCCAATGTCATCCTCCACGTGACAGGTAACCACAGGCCACCAATCACAAGAATAAACTGGGTAACGCTGTGTGTCATCTATATTAGTGTGTCCCTCATGTACTGGATCCTTGCACAGTAACTGCGGGGTTGGCACTCTTGGACGTCATTCTCACGAGCCTAAAGGTGGTTGTTTATTTTTCTGCATCTCCAACATCTTCCTATATCTCTCCTCCAAGTGTACCCCTGTTCTAGCCATATTGTTTGCTTGTCTAATACCAAACTCAGTGAATAAGCAAATTTTCTTTAGTGTTTTAGTATATTTGTGGAGCTCGGGAAATTCTTAGCAGTGGATAAGCATACATTTTTGTATTCTAGAAAGAGGTGTGTTCAATATAAAGCCCAGTAAAATTACACTAGGTTTATTCCCTCCTCATTTAAGAGCATGTATGTCAAGGCTCACATCAACAGAGAGATGTGAATTAAATTTCAAATCCAATTGTTTGAGAATTTATTTTTAATTGTACTCATAAACATCTCTGTAGAATAACAGGAGAAATATTGAAGAGAAGCTGTAATTTACCTTATCACATCAGCTGTCCTTTCATTGCATTTCATGTCTTAATCTCATTTATTGAAATACATTCTATGTAGTTTCAACCTAGCCTGCCTTCCTAAGTCTGAGGAGACCACTGTAAATAATCATTCCTCAAGTTGATCTCATGGGTTTCACAATGGCGAATAGATGTGCTGTCAACTTTAGATGGAGGCTCAAACTTCCATCAGCTGTACCTGTCATGGAGTAAAATGGGGCACGGGCTGCAGATGGACCGATGTAATTCCTGTCATGCGGCTGTTGGGTTTTGGACAGCCATGAATACACAACGGCAACCTGTTCCTCCCACTTCTTCTCTTCATTCTGCTGCTGACCATTTTTTTGCAGCCTGTAGTAAAGACATCTCTATGCCTCAGTTTCCCATTTGGAAAATGGGTTTATCATCTACCTCTCGGGCAATTGAGAATTTTCTTTTCATGTCTTGTAAAGATTTGGAAAATGGAAAGCATTCTATGAAGGCTGAAGGTAATTATATTATTTGATGTGACTTATCATGACTTTGCCTCCTGCCCACTATCTCATTCATATGTTGTTTCTTTGGAATATTTATGGAGTGGTATTAGTCTGTGATTTCCAACCTTTCCCATGTGGAAAGGTGATGTTTTATAAATTGGAACTTAAATTCCTTTCTAATTTCTTAAGATTATATCTTTTTCAAAGACTTGAAATTAACTTCTGAGAGTGCATTTAGTATGATCTAGGGGAAAAGTATGTAATAAGACTACATAAGGTGAATTCTGTCCTTTTCTTCTGATTATCACTATAATATTGAAGAATTTTCCTGTGCATTTCTGAAATATGTTATTTAGAAAAGAGGACCTTTTTTTGATTCCCTTTAAAAATAAACACGAATGAGAGAAATATTTGGGTTTTTTTTTTTTTAAGGAGTTTATTTATTTGACAGACAGATCGCAAGTAGGCAGAGAAGCAGTCAGAGAGAGAGAGTGGGAAGCAGGCTCCCCACCGAGAGAGAGCCCAATGTGGGGCTCGATCCCAGGATCCTGAGACCATGACCTGAACTGAAGGCAGAGGTTTAACCCACTGAGCCACCCAGGCGCCCCTGTTTTTAAATTTTAAACATAGTCTTATCATGGTAGAGCAAAACCTTTAGTTGAAAGAATAATTTATAATAGATTTTTGATAAAGATAAGGAACCAATTATGTTACTGCAAGACTTTCTTTCTATAATAATAAAAATATTTAAATGTAATATATTCATGTTAATATTAAAAAGCTACTGAATGTTATTTGAAGATACGAAATCTGTGGTTGAGTAAAGCTGACATATTTTTTTTCTGTGCATCAATTTAATTAAACAATTAAATCTCTTAATTTTCTTCCAAATTTTGACAGAAATGAGCTAAAAGCTTATATATACAATGTCCTAGGGAACTCGTAGTGTCTTAAGTCTCCTATCCATTTTGTCCATTTTCACATATTTTATGTAACTTTTTTTACAAGATTTTATTTATTTACTTGAGAGACAGAGATCACAGGTAGGCAGAGAGGCAGGCAGAGAGAGAAAGGGGGAAGCAGGCTCCCTACTGAGCAGAGAGCCCAATGCGGGGCATGATCCCAGGACTCTGAGATCATGACCTGAGCCAAAGGCAGAGGCCTAACCCACTGAGTCACCCAGGTGCCCCCACATATTTTACATCTTGCCTAACTGCTATTCCCATGTTGAAGCGAAATAGTAAACTCTAGTCATGTCCAAAGAGGGCAGGCAAGACCAAATGACAAATTCCTGTCCCACTCTCTGTCTCTTTCTTGTTAATTTAGTAATATCTCCTTTCCCATTTTGTCATCTTAGTTGAATTTGTGGCTAGAGGTTGTTAGGGCATGGGACTTGCTTGTTTGCTTTACCTATTGCATGCCAGTTAAAGGCTAATGGGCAGCGTTAGTGGGCAGCAGGGTGGGATATATATATATATCCATCCACCCACGATGTGTGACTAAATAAGGTATAAACCCCTGAGTATTTGATGCACATACCAAAGATAATATGTATTTGACATATATCAAATATAAGCATATACACACATATATGCATATACACATAGAGCTCAAATATTGGGGAAAAGCATTATGCTGAAATTCAAGATATAGTTCAGCTAGTTACCTATATATCAGTCTATCCATCCATCCATCCATCCATCTGGTCATCTATCCATCCATCCATTTACATACCTACCTACCTATGTATTCTTTTGTGCTATCAACTGACTATCTAGTAATTCCCACAGCAGTGAAGAATATAAGCTATTCAGTTATTCTTCCGGTTATATTTTAATTTCAAAGACTAAGTGTGATTTTCCTTTTGCTAAGATTTCTGTCTTGATCAAAGAATTCTCCTTATGGAAGTATGAACTAAATTACTGATTAAAAATGAAAAACCTAGGAAATTCAAATGTTTCCTTTTTATATATGTGTGTGTATATATATCCATCCATATCCATTTTCTTCTAGAGAAAATTCCAGACAGTAAGTAATATCAAAATACTTCTCAACAAGAAAATGTAAATGACAAGGAAGAGTAAAAGGAGTATGTGGGGCACCTGGGTGGCTCAGTGGGTTAAGCCTCTGCCTTCGGCTCAGGTCATGGTCTCAGGGTCCTGGGATTGAGCCCCGCATTGGGCTCTCTGCTCAGTGGGGAGCCTGCTTCTCCCCTCTCTCTGACTACTTGTGATCTCTCTCTGTCTGTCAAATAAATAAATAAATAAATAAATAAATAAAATCTTAAAAAAAAAATGTACTTGACACCTTAAAGGAATGCAACACAAAATGTGTTTTGAGCTTCCTAAAAGGCAAAATCATTGAGTTTTCCAGTTCTGATTTTCTAATAAAAAGTGTATAAACATAAACATTTTGTGGTAAATTTTTTTTCACACTTAATACCCAGAGATATTTACTGCTGGAATCCTTACATTCAAATCTCTGTGTATTATAAAATATCTAAAATCTTTGGAAAAAGAAGTAGCAAACAATTAGTTATTTTTTTCAATAATGCTAACCCTCATTTGTAATCAAGATGCAGGCTTAAAATAGATTACTGCAAGAACCTTCTAACCACTTCACTCAAGTTTAAATGTCTTCAAGTGTTACACAAGGCCCTTTAGTGCCTGCCCTCCCCTTCCTAATCTCTGTCCCATCCCTTCTGATCCCCCCACAAAGTCACAATTTTCATCAGGTTTTTAACCTATCATGCTCTTTCTTCTCTCTAGTCCTTTCTTCCCAGATCTCCCTTACTATATCCTAACCTATCTTTATGTGGCTTAACTCCTACATATCCTTCTTGGTCCATTTGAGACATAACTTACCCCAAGAAGCCTTCTGAGCCATCAAGTCCAGTATAGATGTTTCTGCTGTGTGCACTGTCAGCTTCTGAGTTACCCTTGTCATGTCCCTTGATACGTAGCATTGAAATTGCATGTTTGAGCATCAGTCTTCTCAGGCTAGAGTGTGAGATATTTATCAGCAGGATCTGTGACAGCCCTGTTCATCATTATACTCCCAGCACCTAAGCCATAGTCATACTCAATAAATATTTCTTGAATTGTTGTTGGAGGTAAACCAAGATAAACCTAGTATTTTTTTTTCTTTTTCTGGAGAGAGTTAGTGGGGAAATATAAAAAGAGAGAGATGTATTTGTTACCTGATTATTCTTTCTTATTATGGACATTAGCCAGTCAGAATCAGGTTCTAATCATGAAGTACGTGGGCACACTACAATGACTATGTCTGAAATGCCAAAACAAGAATGTAGGTACTTCTTTAGAACATTATACAAATTATCAGTATTTTATTTCAGTAATCAATAATCTTGGTAATCTGGTTGTATCTTATTTGAAACCAGCATTTCATTTATATATGTAAATATTTAAAAAGTCAAATTCAAGTATTTTTCCAATGAACAAAGGAAAATGTATTGCATCTTGTTCCACTTGTTTTGTTTTTATTTATGACTATTCCCTCCTAGAAATTGCCATCTGAAGCTTTTGACTTTCCTGTTGTATGTACATTATTTTAAGTGTGACCATGAAATAAGTGATGTGAAACAAAATAAAATATATCCTCCTAGTATTCTCTGATATTGTGCATGTCAGTGCAAATGCCAAAGCATGACAGACTGTTTTCCGTGAGCAGAATCTTGAGCTGTATCAAAGAGCCAAAAGATTTGCATTCACTAAATGAAACAGTGTCCTGCTTAAAGCAAAACAATTCATTTTCTCTGCTTTCATTACATGAGATGAGATTTGAATGTTATCAGCTGTGTATGAATTCAACCTTAAAATGGAAAGCACAAAGCTGCTAATTTGGCCTTTACCCATGAATCCCCACATCACTGTTCCTTGTGTTGGTGAGAGTTTATATAACACCATCAACCAGCCAAACATCAGTGGCGAAGGCTGGATGCATGATGTTCCTCCAGATGAACCATCTTTGATTCTGGAGTTTGAGTGTTTGGCCAGATAGCTCTTTCTTCTGTTCAATGGCAATTTGATCTGTATGAGCCAGGACCTGGCAAATCCAATTCTTTGGATCCTCCTTTTTGTATCATATTTTCCTTATTTTCCTTAAAGGACAATACAGTATTCCCTTAAAAGAAATACAAAGAGTTGTATAGAAAAGAATGTTTGTGTGTGTGTATTTCCAATTAGCACAATAAAGACTGGCTGAAATTGAAACATATTTTAACCATAGGAGTAGCTGGAAAACATTTATCCAACCTGATTTTTCTTTAAACCAGAGCAATAATAGTTACATACTTTGACGTTTTCAGTCTGTATTCAGATGGCTCCCTGCTATGGCTTTTTCCATTTAGGACCCACTTAAATATCAGTACTAGTGAAATAACAGCTCCAGAGCTAGCTAATGAAATTAACTTTTCCCTTTGACACTCAACAACTGTCCTTTTCCAAGAACTTTATTGATCCAAACAACTACAAAATGGTATCTTTTTTAATCTCATATTAGCATTAGAAATCATATAATGAAATCTTGTGAGATAAAAATTCAAAGGATAAAATATGGAGAAACATAATTCATTCATAGTGAATAGTCTCCAACCCATATTATTCTCATGATGCCAGAGAGCCTTTCTTTGTAATAAGTATTATGCAAACCCACACACAAACAAGTTGTTGGCAAACAGGGTCACTGGAAATGCAGATAAAGTAGGAAACCAGTTACCTGGCAGGATTGGAAAAGCTAAAATGCCCATCTGCTCTGAAGTGTCTTCCCTAGAAGCCGTCGCCATGTTGACTCTTGGAGGCCTGCCTTTGATTAAAGTTAATGCAGCTCCAGAAGATGCCTCCTAAAATGAATATTTATCATTTCTATTACTCTTAAAGGAGCAATAAAATTTCTCATCATATCCTGGTTTCAGTTATCAGATTAAATAAGAACGTTTCCTCCACCAAAAAAAGATAAATTCTTGTGAGGAAATGGAATATGCAGGAACCTGAAAGAGTTGTATGTTATGTTTCACTAAGTGTTGGGAAATATAGGACAGGAAGGGAAAAATAGCCAAACATCAGGGTGAGGAAACCGAGTGTCTGCTGTGGGTTTCATCTTCCCTTTCACTGTGAATTTCCTCTAGATTCAGGAAATGCATGTGGGGATCCCCTGAGAGGGAGTTAGAGGCCGCAATAAAATGTGTCTGCATGACATTTTTCATTACCAAGTAGAGGACTGTACTGGATTGAATAGTATCAGGGTGGCCTTGACCCAAGTGCCTAGTGTTCTTATAAGAAGATCAGAACAGACATGGTGACAAAGGAGACACACAGGAAAAGGCCATGTGATAAAAGAAGCAGTGATCGGTGGCCGTGTCAGCTTCTGAAAGCTATGGAGCACCAGAGATTGCGACCCCAAGGAACAAGAAGAGGTAATAAACTATTCTTCCTTAGAGGCTTCAGAGAGAGCATGGTTCTACCAAAGGCTTGATTTTGGAATTTTAGCCCTCGTAACTGAGAAAGAAAAAAAAAATCTCTTCTTTAAAGCCACCTAGTTTATGATTCTTTGTCATAGCAGCTAATACAAGGACCGTGTTCTAGAAAAGTTTATTCAAGACTTTCTCTGGTGAAAAATCTCCCAGAGACATTCATTGATAAACACCAAATAGCCTTTCAAATCAGCATTTCCAGGGTAGGCTGGAGGGCCTCCGTTCTCTTCTTGATTTGGGGGATCTTGGCACATTCCAATCAATCAGCAGTTATATTCATCTTCTGTGTGAACAGTGCCCCCTATGTGCTAGGAATGCTAGGAATTCTAAAGGAAGCAAAACTCCTAATGAATTGACTACTTGGTTGATGATAATGCACATACAAGAACAAGAAAAAGAAAAAACAAGGCAGTATGTAATAAAAATGAGAAAAAGAAAGACAAAGGGAAACTGTGGTTAGATATGTGAACCTAAGTACAAAGGTGTGGTATGACAGTGTAAAGAAAAAGAGAGAAATTCAATACATGGGACCACTAACACCAAATATTAGGATATATATGACCTAAAAGGATACTATCCATCAATTAGATCCAATTGACATTTGTAGAGTATTCTACAATACAATAGCAGAATACAGGCTCTTCTTAGGCTCACATGAAGCATTCACCAAGATAGACCGCATTCTTGACCATAAAATATACCTTACTTAAATTGAAAAGAATAGTAATCATACAAAGCATGTTCTGAGATCACAACAGGATTAAACTAAACATCAGAAAGATGGCTGGAAAATCTCCAAATATTTGGAAATTAAAACAACACACTTCTAAACAAGCACATGGGCCAAAAATAAATCTCAAGAGAAATTTTTAAATATCTTAGAAAACATAGAAATATATCAGTTCTGATCCTTGGATGTTAAGAGCCTAATAAGGGAATGCTATAAGAAACTCTAAGCCCACGAATTTGATTAACTGAGATGAGATCAATTCCTTGAAAGATATAAACTACAAAAACTCACAGAAGTAGAAAGAGACAACCAATATCTCTTGAAGATATTGAAGCAATAATAAATAAGCTGTCAAAAAAGAACGTACTATGCCCAGAGAGTTTCACTGGTAAATCTACCAAATATTTAAGGAAGGAATAATAACAGTTCACCACAATCTTCTTCAAGAAATAGAAGTAGAGAGGACACTTAAAACTCATTCTTGAGATCAGAATTACCCTAATACTAAAACCATATAAAGATATTAAAAGAAAGAAAAACTATAGTCAGTATCTCTCATGAATATAGATATGAACATTTCCAACACAATACTGACAAATCAAATACAACAATGAATAAGTCAAATTATATACAGCAGTGGGATTTGTTCCAGGTATGCAAGGCTGGTCCAGTATTCAAAGACCAATCAATATAATCCACCACATCTACAGGCAAAAGAAGAAAAATCACACGCGTATATCAATGACTCAGGAATAATATTTGACAAAATTCAGCATGTGTTCATGATAATAATAAAAAAAATTCTCAGAAAACTAGCAACAGAAGAAATTCTTCAGCTTGATAAAGATATCCTGTAATTAACATCACACTTAATGGCAAGAGATTGGGCACTTTGCCCCTAAGATTGGGAAGAAGGTAAGAATGTCTTGTCACAGCTCTTACTCATCATTGTACTGGAAGTCCTAGCCAGTGAATAAGACAGGAAAGGAAATAAAAGCTTTGCAGGTTGGAAAAGAGAAAGTAAGACTATCTTTATTTGCAGATAGCATGATTTTTACCAATGAATCTACCAAAAACTCTTAGAACCAACTAGTGAACATAGCAAGTTTACAGGAAGCAGGTCTGCAACAACTGCATCCAGGAGAAAGGCAGGGAGTTAGCAATAGATGAATCACAGTGAATCAAGCATTTTCAGGGGCAGGGGCAAAGGCAGGCAACATGAATTTGTCCCTTTACCATAAATTTGTTTGAGACATCATGAATATTTGTCATCCACTTGCAACATTTCACATGTGATTTTTCTTGCAGCTTCCTATGATATTTTGGGGATTTCAAAAGAGATAAATTATTTGGAGGAGGTGATGCTCACCAGAGCAACAGGATACTTTGATGTGGAACATAAATCAAATTTGATCATTTGCTGGCCATTGTCATTATCAACGGACCAAGAGAGAAAAATTAGAAAGACATTGTAATTAGAGCTTTGTAGAGCTGAGCTTTCTCCAACAATAATGATTTTAATATTAGAAGAAAAGGAGCCCTTTTGGCCTCTGACATCAAATCCCAGAGTGGACGATTTATTGGTTGGTAATCTGCTACACTGCAAGAATGAATGTATCATTCATGAATTAGTACTTCCTACAAGCAAGGATGAGCTTATGTTGCTAGTCTAAGATTTTTTGATAGAAACCAGAACTAAAATATGTCAGACATTGTATTGTACTTTCAAAGTAATCAGTGCCATAAAGTCATATCTTAGTCTATTAATTAATTGAAGGGTAGAATACAAATGACTACTTTGACACCTCCATTTAATTGGGAACCTCAATGAATCTAATCATTTTGTATTTTCTAAATGTTAGCTAGAAGTGCTTTCTTTATTTCCCTATTCTTGAAGGCGATTTTTGGTCACATGCATCATTCGTCTAAAATAGAATGGTTTATTCTTAATCACTTAAAAGAAAGCTAACTGATGCACCACAAAGCCAAGTACTGAACATGTATTTTATCAAAAGCTTTGTAAAAATAACTGCATAAACAGTGACGTACTGTTAAGATCCCATCCAGCACTTAGAAATACATACGCAAGGAGAGTACTCACTGTAGTTTCTGTTCAAACCTACAGCAACATAATATGTATTTGAACAAATATTAATTTACTATTACAATTAAAAATGGACCATAAAAAGTGTACATGAGCAAGTTAGGACCACAGTCTCAGGTCAGGGCCTAGTTTTCTTGGGACATGAGTCCCATTCCATGCTTTCACATCTAACCCATCAGCCGGTTAGAGGAATGATGCTATCTCACAGGGAGTCTTAGAATGCGAAAAATCTATACAGTTTCTTTAAATGTGAGAAATTGTCACTAGTTGTCTTAACCATAGTTATATAGCATGGGATAACACCTGTCATTAGAATCATTATGAATTAATAAAAACCATTTCAAGTGTTTTGGATCTTGGTGATACAAATGGTGTGTGTGTGTGTGTGTGTGTGTGTGTGTGTGTCTGTGTTTGTGTGTGTGTGTATACCTGTTTGTTAGTATGAGTTCTTATCTGTACGAATTAGGTAATATATAAAATGCCCAGGTGATGTATGATGTAATGAGTTTGGAGAAACACTTGATGGGACCAGTTCTATGAGCAACTGATGACCAAGAGTTGATGAAGAAACAGACTTTTCTTATTTTAGCATGGTGTAATACAGACATGTATTTATATGCATCCTACAAGATAATTACTCAGCCAAATTCCAGTTTTATAAATGTATAATTAAAAACCAGTATATTTCAGGGACGCCTGGGTGGCTCAGTTGGTTAAGCTGCTGCCTTCGGCTCAGGTCATGATCCCAGCGTCCTGGGATCGAGTCCCACATTGGGCTCCTTGCTCGGCGGGGAGCCTGCTTCTCCCTCTGCCTCTGCCTACCACTCTGTCTGCCTGTGCTCGCTCGTTCTCTCTCTAACAAATAAATAAATTTAAAAAAAATTAAAAAAAACAGTATATTTCAAACAGAATTCCCAAATAGCAGATCAAAATAGGAAAATACAATTCCAATGTATATACACATATATCAACTTCAAATATAAATCCATTTAAATTCCTTATAGATAGCAATCCTAAAGGAGTTATTCTAAAATAGAACTTAGAGGTTACTTTTATTTTAATGTAATATCATAAATCATGCTCAAGAAGCTGCTGTTGTTTTTTTTTAATCCATTGGCTATTGTATTTGAATTTTCCATATGAAGCACTAAATGTGGTTTTTAAAGGCGGATTTCTCTAGCTCATTTCTTAAGTTATTAAAGCATATATGATTACTTCAAAAACAAATGTTTTGTGTGTTCATTTCTTTTCTACTGCTAATGGTTTATGCATGTGTATAATGAAATGTATATTATGTCTACTAAGTACCTAGAAACAGCATAATTTACTTACCTCTTTCTTTGCTCTACTGGGAGCTTCTTAAAATGTAATTCTTTGTACATTAAACATTAAATCTTTGTAAAAGTAATACATTTAATCTGATTAGTTCATTCAGCCTCTTGCAGATAAGGGGTGTTTATTCTTGTATAAATATTGACTCACAAATGCTCTTAATAAATGCAACTGCTCAATTCAAGAGGAAAAATCATGGTGTTTAATATTTGATAGGAAATATACTCCTATTTAACATTCCATTGTAGAATAGTGATCTGTTTTATAACTGGACAGTAATCAAAGTAAGTGAAGACAGTTTTCTGATTTCAAATTTACTGATTCCTCACAAGAAACTACTCTGAGAGTGGTAGAGTCCTGTTTGAAAATGAATTCATGTTTAGGCACCACATGTTTAATCACATAGTTTTGATGATGTGTGGGATTTAGGCAACGCCACCAAGAACTCTGCAAAACAGGTACCTGGAGAATAGCAAACTTGGGTGTTCCAAACCCACTGTGCTGCCCCACTAAATCTCTTAGGGCCACAGCAGGCCAGGCATATTATAAAGTGCTTGTCTGTTTGAAAATATGCCAAAGGTTTATTGGCAAAGGATGGGAAAAAATATTCTCTTTATTTAAACTCCTTTAGAGAAAAAAATGAGAAATCACTTGCAGTTACACTCAGAACTATATACCCCATCAATGAGCATATCCTTTCTCTATGAAAAAAGAACTAGCTATTGAATTCACTTTTTCCTCTATTTTCTTGCCATGTCATTAATTTCAAGGAGAAAATGTCTAGGAAAGATGAAATAATAGCAAATCTGTTTTGCTGGGCACTGAGTCACTAATTGTATGCTGCATAGATCATTTAATCCAAAGGTCACATTAAATATTTTTCAGGTTCATGGAACTGTGCTGGTGAAATTCACTGAAATAGAATTCCATGTCAGACACAAACAGGAAATATTACCTAAGGCAATAAACAGGTGATATGGTAAAGACGAGATGACAAACAATAGCTATAACAACATTATGTAATGACAAATGGGATGAAGGATGGGAACAATTGCGGTGCTGAAGGGGAAAAGCAAACCCAGTTACAACTGTGTGTTAATGTTTTTCTCTAGGGCATTGGGTTCTTTTTTTTTTTTTTTTTAAGTGTTCTCTTCTTACTTTCTCTGTTCTGTTTTGAAGTAAACACACACATATACATACACATCCATATATACCTGGGAACTCATATAGGAATGCAACTAATTGTATCTATGTCCATAATGGTTGTCATCTGAAAGTTTTACAAAGACTTGGTGCAGAAAGTCATCCTAGGCCTCTTCAGAGTCTCCAACTGACCATTCCCCCAGGACAGACCCTGAGAATCCTTGGGCTAGCTTCAGGGAAGTTTCCCCCACGTTATGCAGATACTGTGATGAAAACCTCTAAGATTTAGCTTGTGTGAGCCAATCCGCAAAATTTCAGATTGATAGAAAAGAACATTTCTCCATTGTGTATTTACACTTGGCAGCCCCCCAGCCTTTTATATCTGCTCTTCTTTAAGTGAAGAGTTTACTATAAAGTAGGAGAAAAATATTTTTTCACAACTGCTATGAAATTATATACCCTAAAAATACGTTGCTATGAGTCAACTGCTTGATTTTATCTGGTATCTTTTAAAGTCTTGGACCAGCAGCATCAACATCACCTGGGAGCTTATTGAAAATGAAGAACCTCAGATTCCACCTCAGACCTACTGAATCAGAACCTGCATTTTAGCAAGATTCTCAAGTCATTGTTATGCATATTAAAGTTCAAGAAACACTGTTTTTAGAAAATACCTTGGGTTTTAAAGAGTTCAAGCCTTGAATGTAATAATTTTATGCTGGTTACATCCATGCTCCAAATTTGTAAGATTCAAAATGGAAGAATTCAACATTGGTTTCCATAGAAACACTGAGATAGATTGGCAGATTTCTATAGAAGAAACACTAAAAGAAGTTAGAGTGATACAGACCACTCTGAGAATGGTGGAGTCCTGTTTGAAAATGAATTCAGATTATGCATCACACGTTTAATCAGATAGTTTTGACAATGTGTAGGATTTAGGCAACACCACCAAGAACTCTACAAAACCAGGAGGTACCAGGACAATAGCAAACTTCTTTATTCCAAACCCATGGTGCTGCCTGCCTAAGTCTCGTAGGGCCATCTCAGGTCAGACATATCATAATGACTATAGTGTTTGTCTGTTCAAAAATGTGCCAAAGGTTTATTCAGAATGGGGAAAATATTCTCTATATTTATAACTCCTCTGGGGGGAAAAATCAGAAACTACTTGCAGTTACACTCAGATTTATATGTCCCACCAATGAGGATAAATAGCCAATAAGTCCATGCCAACATCCTATGTTATTTGGAAAGTTTAAGCTGAGTTCCCAGATTATGCTATTTCAAATGATCTAAAATCTTGAGTTATGGTGCGCTCACTTAAACATTGTGCAATAAAAGTAATCAAACTAATTTTTAGACGATTGTGATCTACTGCCGCCATTTCTGCAAATAGAGATTACCAAGGAAATTTTGCTATTCATGTAATTAACACTACATATATTTTTGACTTCATATACAATACAAAGTTCATATTCTATTTTAATAACATAGACATATATATTAACATGAGTATCATTGTTATTTAAATTATATGACACTGACTGTGTACATTTTCAGAAAAAAATTATAACCAAAGTTGACTTTCACTTTCATTTTATTTTTTTAATGATAGATATGACTTTACATGTCTAATTTAGAATGGCCATTTGGAGATAAAGTAGATGAGATAAAACTCAGCCCCTCTACTAAGGCTGCTCTGAGAAACCTACAGGCATCTAAATCTTTTTTATTTTATTTTATTTTTATTTATTTTTGTTTGAATCTTTTTAAAATTGAATAAACATAGGCTTCTTTTGTTGAGGTTGTTATGTATATTTTTACAAGTTAATTGAAAGTCTTAAACAATGCTTATTAAAATAGTGAAACACTAATTTTATAAAATACATCATGCATTTGAACCTATTTTAATCACCTTGCCTTCATATAGAAATGAGCACTTGTTTTAAAGATATAGGTTGTTCTGTATTATTCCTTTTAAATGTTACTCTTTTAAAGAGCTAAAGACCTAAATTCTAATCCTAGCTCAGTTACAAAAGAGCTCTGAGGACTTAAGCAACTAAAATCTCTGACCCTCATGTTCCTTGCCTGTGAATAATGGCATAAATTATACCATCTCTAAAAGTGCTTCCAACTTTCACTGATCTCTACGGGGTTTTAGACACACAAGTGCATTCTTGATTTTCTCATTACTGCAGGCAGATAATATTACCAAAGACTTGGTATTTGGGGGCCAAATGATCTAGAAGCCAGCTAAATTTTAGGGTAAAGCTTTTAAAAAACTCCCTAGGAAGCATTAGGCAGATAAGAACTTTCTTTGGTGAGCCTAGTACACTCCTTGGTAGTCATTGAATGTTCTCTTTATTCACCAGAGATTAAAATTTATATGTAGCTGTCAGACTCCACATAGAGACAACTAAAAACCTGGTATACTAAAACACTGTCAGGCTCTTACTCAACCTCCAAAGTGTCAAGGTCTCAGTGTCAAGGTCCTTGAATGCTGAAATGCTGTTGGCAGTGTATAAACCATTTGAATGATAAAATAACTGAAAATATCATACATAGTACCTGATGAAAAATTATTGCTGAATTAGAAAAGAGGAAGTTAGCAGACTCCCCACTGAGCAAGGAGCCTGATGCAGGACTAGATCCCAGGACCTTGGGATCATGACCTGAGTTGAAGGCAGACACTTAACTGACTGAGCCACCCAGGGGTCTGGCAAATTAAAATATTTAATCGTCATTATATTGAAATGAAGTCAAATTATTTTTCTATTGTGATCTCTTTTGAAATAAGCTTTTATATATTCTACTACTCCCTTCTGAATAGTTCATATAAATTCATGTTTTCTCTAAAATTCTTAATTTTCTTCTAAATTGAACTTAAGCCCAGATATTTTTTAGTGCCCAACATATTCAAATATCATTTTCCTTGTTTTTAAATTAAAGGAAAAGATTGTGTGTTTAATAAAGAATACATATGAAAGGAAAATCTGATTTTGTGAAATATAAATTCTGGTTTTCCACGTGAAGATAATCCTGAAAGAGAAATTATCTGAGCCTTGTCTGAGGAACGACAACCCCTCCCCTTGTCCTAAACACACACACACACACACACACACACACACACACACACACACACACATATCCATTCCCAACCAGTGTGACCAAACCAAGGAAAATGAGAAGCAGGAACGTAGTTACACAGGTCACAGCCAAATAAGAAGAGTAAAAATAGTATCTTAAGCTTTCAGAACCACCAATTTTCTAAGTGAGCCAGAGGGCCCAGCAGCAGCTGTAGTTTCAAAGGGAAGTAGTAACTACACCTTTCTAATCAGCTACCCTGTGGTAGACCATCAGCTGCAGGAATCTTGGTTAGTATCCTGTTATGTACCAGATAAACAAGGGGAAGGATCACTGCTGGGCTTTACTTGGGCAATATGCATGCTGATATTCTTAATAAACAGAAGAAATAAATACATTCCTCTTATGCCCTTTAATGTAATAGAATCCTTTAAAATTTTTTTCAGCTTTTATGTACATTGACCAGTAACTGCATTTTGCTTGGATTTTGAGAAGAGCCTTCCATAAGGTATCTATGTACTTATTGAAGTTAGTGAAAAATAAGTCAACTGTGGTTGTCACGGTGTGTTCCTCCCAGGCAGAGCTCCTCAACCTTGGCACTATTAACACTGGAGGGAGGCTGTCCTGTGCCTCAGAGGATGTTTAGCAGCATTTCTGGCCTCCAGCCACTAGACACCATTAGCAGGCACCCCCCCCCCCCAAGATGTGACAATCAACAGTGTCTCCAGATATTGCCAAATATCCCCAGCATAAAATCATCTCTGGTTGGAAATCACTGTTATAAAGATTCAAGTTAGCATGGGCTTGGTGAGGATCAAACATGGGTGCTTTGTTCAACAAAATTTGGAAAATAAAATCCACCAATTGATGGACTTCATAAAAATGGTGTTTCATTATTTAACCTGATCCTTTATCAATTTTTTCTTAAATGGATTGTTACTATACTGGGTAGATTACTGAATGGTTTTAGTTGAAAAAATTTGTTATGTAGAGCTAACACTTCTGACATATCACCTCCCCATTTAATGATAATGATAATGCTTAACCAAATATATCAAATAGAAGCCCACAAAATTCTTCAGTCTGGAGTCTACATTCTCCTGGAATCTGATAGGAAAAAAGATGTAAAGGATGCCATTTTTTTGGCCAAGAGGCTAGATCTATTTTGCAATCAAAGGATTCTTGCTTCGTTCTAAGTATCATTGATATCAATTCTGTTGAAATCTGTGTCTATAGTGTACTCTCAAAGAATGTGGCTTTTAAAAAAATATTTATTTATTTATTTGAGAGAGAGAGAATTTGAGAGAGAGAATACAAGCATGGGGGAGGGGCAGAGGGAGAAGCAGACTCCCTACTGAGAAGGGAGCCCGATGCAGGACGCAGGACTGGATCCCAGGGCTCTGGAATCATGACCTGAGCCAAAGGCAGACACTTAACCAACTGAGCAATCCAGGCACCCAGGAATGTGGCTTTTTACTCTGGAAACCCTTAGTGATCCCCCAGAGAGCATGGAAATTTAGTAGCTTAAGAAAAACCTTCCCCTTCCTATCCAGTCCTTCTCTCCCCCTTACATTTGAGGAAAGTAGAATATAACAAGATGACTCTCTTCGTCAGATAAAGTCACCTTCATGGGTTTTGGCTTTTTTCTTCCTTTTGCTTTTTTTAGTTCAGTAAACTATTGGTGATTGCTAGATGTTAGGAAATGGTTAAGATTGTAGTAAAAGAAAATTGACGTTGTTTATGAATACTTCTAAATGTGAACACATTTTTTTTCAAGATTTTATTTATTTATCTGACAGAGAGAGAGAAATGACAAGTAGGCAGAGAGGCAGGCAGAGAGAAGGGAAAGCAGGCTCCCCGCTGGGCAGAGAGCCCCGATGCGGAGCTCAATCCCAGACCCGGGGATCATGACCTGAGCTGAAGGCAGAGGCTTAACCCACTGAGCCACCCAGGCGCCCCTGTGAACACATTTTAAATATTGCACGTGTGCCTTATATCAACAATCCCAAGTATCTTTTCTTTTTTTAGTACTAGACAAAATTCCAGCACTCTTAGAATGCGTCGGACCTGCCCACCTCTGGGAAAGAGATGATTCCACCCAGCAGTATCTGGAATACCGGCTTATCAGCTGTGACAAATGCACTATGCTAATGCGAGATGTTAGTAATAAGGGAAGTTGTATGTGTGGGAAAGGGATACATGGGAGCTCTCAAAACTTTCTGCTCAGTGTTTCTGTCAACCTAAAGATTCTCTAAAATATCAAGTCAATTAGTTTTTTTTTTTTTATGGCTCTAAAAAGAAAACCACTAATTTTCGAAGTGATAAAAATATGAAGTCTATCAAATTATGGTTCTTACCCATAAATGGAGTCGTTATTTTAAGCATCATTTAGATTTTTCAGTTGTGACCCTGTTTCTCAAAACTTTAGTAATAAAGAAATCTATTTTTTTTTTATTTGACAGAGAGAGAGAGATCACAAGTAAGCAGACAGGCAGGCAGCGAGAGAGGGGGAAGCAGGCTCCCTGCTGAGCAGAGAGCCCGATGCGGGGCTCGATCCCAGGACCCTGAGATCATGACCCGAGCCAAAGGCAGAGGCTTAACCCACTGAGCCATCCAGGCGCCCCCAAGAAATCTATTTTAAAGGAAAAATATATCGCAGGTCCCAAGAATTGTTCTACATTGCTTTTAATACCTTATTATTTCAGTTTGCGCAAATACTAAGCTAAATATAAGTCCTTTATGTTTACAAAACTAGGAAACAAAAACCTGCAAACCAAAGAGGAAACAAAAGCAATAAAATTATATCTATTAGCATTCGTTAATGTGACAGGTGATATGTTGCTGAAACTAATCACCACTTAAAATGTGAATATGGGTTGGGACACCCGCATTGGGCTCTCTGCTCGGCGGGGAGCCTGCTTCCCTCTCTCTCTGCCTGCCTCTCTGCCTACTTGTGATCTCTCTCTCTGTCAAATAAATAAATAAAATCTTTAAATGTGAATATGGGTTTTCTTATTTGAATTCAATTAGTTGATGTATAGTACGTCCTTGGTTTCAGATGCAGAGTTCAGTTACTTAGCAGTTGTACATATAACAAGCTACCAGCGGAGCCAGATCACCACTCAAAGGGCTGCTCCGTGAGGCTGCAGTTAGAAGGGTATGTTTTGAATTCATTATCATTAGGCTCCGACGGCCTGACGTGCTTCTCCTAACACGATGGTGGTTCGGTGGATGTGGGACTTTTAGAGTGTGCTGAGCCTGCCTGCTTTCAGATGGCGCTGGAAGGGACGAGAGCCAACTTTTGCCTTGGTAACTCCTTTTTCTGCACTCCATTTCTGAACAAGATGTTCGTGACTTGTTAAAATAGTCTTCTTTCCATTCTGCTCTTGCATTTCATTTCTCGAGTTCATACAGCTTTTTTCTCTTATTAGACATAGCAATAATCTTCATTGTAGAAAACTCAGAGTATATACAGATAAGCAAAAAATAAGAATATCAAATTAGCCTGTAGCCTATGCCCCCCAGAGACAAGTACTATTCATGTTATGTCATTTATTTTTCCAGGCTTTATGTTGTGAACACGCACGTGTACGCCATATATCACTATCTATAGATATAAAACATTAATGCCCCCCAGCCACAGGCTACCAGGAACATATCCACGGTTAAACATGCTGGGGCTTTGCTTGTTGCAACAAAGGGAACCATGGGGCACCTCTGTAACAGGGGGTTAGAAATAACTACGATCGGACTTCAGCTTTGCTTTAGGTGATGTTGGAGAATGTCTAGTGCATTGTTGTGGATTGGAGTTAGGGGTGAATCTGTGTTTCAGTATCTTAACTACATTTTATCTCTAGAGCAGGAGGACGGGATAGAGGTAAAAGCTATAAACTGGCCAGAAGTCACTCCCCTGAGCCAGGGGAGGGGGTGGCTGGGTCATTGCTGTGACTCGGACAATCTTCATGTGTGTGTTCAGACGACGCAATAGGGCAGTTTTGTCCCCGTCTCCATCCATCACGGCTCCCGAGTCGCCTCTTTTATGTTGCTGTTCCGTGAAGTTGTTTATGTTCGATAGAAAGACCCAAGACCCAGCTGTGAGTGCCTGCTGGTTTCTGGATGTCGGGCCTGCTTTTTATTTTCTCAAAGCTTAGAGGGTTTTCAAGCCCACATTAGGCCTTCTACTTGTTACTTTGCTAACCTCTACTGAGTGTAGATTCTGCAGGGTGAGTAAGACTGTTTCCCCCTCTGGGCCTCCGTAAGCATTCCCAGTCCACACCACAATCTACTACCACACATGCAGGTGGTAAGTGTTTCCTCACTCTATAAAGGTGAAAAGAATTTGCTAACGATAGACCTTTACTGCTAATGCTTTAGCTTTTTAAATAGGAGAGTATACGTTTAACACCTAGATGCCAAGTGAGGGCCAAAAACCGGGCTGTCTTTTGCTACCGAGATAATGTAATGGGCAGCTGGAAAGGCCCACCTGGTCCAGGCTGCTGCGCACTCATTTCCTTAAAGCAAGCTTCAGAGCTTCAGAGAAAGGCAGTCCTCAAAGAGTCCTCAATCATTTTCTCTGGTAGAGTTGTTCGTTTCTTCCAGAAATATTTCATTGAGCACTGTATAAGTGTGTGAGGGCTGCTCTAACAAAGTCCCACAGACTGGGGGGGCTTAAACAGCAGCAGTTTATTTTCTCACAGTCTTGGGGGCTATAAATTCAAGATCAAGTTGTCAGCTGGGTTGGTTTCATCTGAGGCTTCACTCCTTGGCTTGTATATCACCCTCTTCTTCCTGTGTCTTCACCTGGTCTTTCTCTGTGTATGTCTGTATCCTAATCTCTTCTTGTAAAGACAGCAGTCATATTGGATCAGGGCCCACCTTAATAACATCATCTTAACTGAATTACCTCTTTAAAGTCTCTATATCCAAATACAGTTACAGTCTGAGGTACTTGCAGTTAGGATTTCAGCATATGAACTGCAAAAGGGGGAGGGGGACACAATTCAGCTCATAAAAGCATTTCCTGCTTGTCAAGCATTGTTGTCAGCAATGCTGCACCTGACCATGAGCTGGGCAAAGTCACAATGGGGGGCCGGAACATCAGAAGTGGAGGAAAATGGATTGTTAGTATCTCAAGTGTAGAGTTCCCAAGAGTTGCTGAAGATTTAAATCAGAGAAGTAGTATGAAACTTGTATTGTGGAATGCTTATTTGGGTTTTGGTGTGGCATTTAGATTGGAGGTAGCCAAGGACAGTTAAGAACTAAATCCAATAGTACAAGTGAGAAATAAAGATCTGAGGGTGGCTGTGGGTAACAGAACCGCAAAGATTTGGGATATATTTAGGTGGCAGAATTAAAACCATTTATTAACCTCTCAGAAGCAGACATGAGGGAGAGGGAAGAACAACTCCCCACGCTCTAAGTTGGGTGATGGGATAGATTGTGACATTACTAACTCAGACAGAAAAATCAAGAAGAGGAACAGATTTATAACAAGTTCAATCTAGGTATTTTGAGTTTAGGATTCTCTTGGAGATACCAAGTAGACAGTGAAAAGTGAACCCAGAGTTCACGGGAATTGAGAGGTTCGGAGATATCATTTTGAAGTCATCAAGATGTAGTTGAAGCCTTGAAGGCAGATGAGCTAACACGAGGAAAGAGACAGGAAGAGGGATTGCTCAGGAATGAGCCAGGAATATGTGAAGAGGGTATCTCCAGAGGCCTTGGTCTCATGGGATTCAAGTTTAGAGAAAAGTCTTAGAAGAGGAATTGTAAAAGTTAGTAGGTGTCGGTGGTGCACTGACGGAATGCAGGAAAATCTAAGTGTTGTTCATAAATAAAATGTTTTATTAAAGAATCTGAAACCAAAGGAATATACACAGTCTAAGGCATAGTTCAAGTTCTGTGCTGTGAACTCACTGACTTTTCCATCATTTAATATAGTTTTCTTTTAGTAAATTTTATTTTGAATTTCTCTAGTATATCATATATTATTATGCATTATAAAATATACTCTATTTTTATTTTTTTAAGATTTTATTTATTTTATTTATTTATTTATTTATTTGACAGACAGAGATCACAAGTAGGCAGGGAGGCAGGCAGAGAGAGAGGAGGAAGAGGGGCTCGATCCCAGGACCCTGAGATCATGACCTGAGCTGGAGGCACAGGCTTTAACCCACTAAGCCCCCTAGGCGCCCCTACACTCTTTTTAAAGGACCCATTTCAACCTACTGGGGATGCATCAAGAGTTAGTAACAAGTGACAACCAAAAATGCTGCAAAAAAGTGAAAAAAAAAAAAGCTCCTTGGGTTTATAGACATGAAAGACATTGGAAAATTTAATGTGAGTGGCATGAGGGGAATGAGGAGAAAAGCTAAATGAAGGAATGAAATGAGTAGGAAATGAAGCAATAGATGTGACAAAAAGCTCAGCTATAATTTTTTTAAAGATTTTATTTATTTATTTGACAGAGAAAGAGAGAGAGAGAGCACAAGCAGGGGTAGAGGCAGAGGGGAGAGGGAGAAGCAGACTCACCGTTGAGCAAGGAGCCCAATGTGGAACTTGATCCCAGGACCCTGGGACCATGACCTGAGCTAAATAAAGGCAGATACTTAACTGATGGAGCCACCCAAGTGCCCCTCAGCTATAAATAAAATGAGAAAATGTATATGGTGTGGCAGCGATGGTGGCTGATATATAATAGGGACAGACCTTCAATTAATGTAGATTGCTATCATAGTTGGAGTGGTTATTGGAAGAAAAGAGATGGCATGGCACCCAGAGGGCAATGCTGACCCATGAGAAAGTTGTATCTTTTATTATTTTTGGCTTTTAGGATAAGACCATGATATATTTAAGAGGTAAGGGGCAGATGCTTCAGAAAGGGGAGGTTAAATGTATAAATGGAATAGTGTAAATCTGGGCAGGGACAAGAGAAGAATGATCCAGAATATTGGTCTAACCTCAAAGAGGAATAGACCCATTTCCTGTGAGACTAGAGGAAAAAAGGTAAGTGTACATATAGTTATAGAATGCATGTTTAGGTTTTGCCCACGTAAATGTGATTATAGGAGATGTAGCTTCAATGAGACTGTTAATGTGAGGAGGAAAGCAACTCTCCAGGGAAGAGATCTGGAGAGGACAAAATGCAAAACGTAGTTGGAGTGGGAGAGAGGTGAATGTCATCCAAGACCGGCAGGACAGGAACTGTATGGCTAAGGTGTAGAAAAAGCCATGCAAATCACACCTCTCAACAGCTTCCAAATTGAGCATTTACATGCTTACTATGAAAAGGCAAAGGCTAATTATTACATTATATATTGAAAACAGATGTAAAATACAAAATAAAATGAAAACTTTAATAAAATAAATGTTTACAGCAACATGGAGTTTCCAGAGGGCCTGGGGAAGGTAAGGTCATGCTCAAGAGAGGCAGATATAGCACCTACAGCAAAGGTTTTTCCAGAAGGCTCATTTTCTGCCCTGTCTTACTTATGATGGTGATAGTCATAACTGCTTTTTGTCAGTGTTTGAATTTTTTTTTTCTCTTTATAAAAGTAATACATACACCCAAATAACATAACTAACACTTCAGTATATTAGGCCTCTTTCCAGTCATCCTTCCCCTGTATGATTACAGTTTCCCTTGTTTGGATTCGGGTTCAGCCTTTAGTCATTTTCAGCCACAGAAGAGCCATCTAAGGTGGTGTCTTTCATGGAGAAAATCTTTTGTTATCTGTTTCTCAGTAGCCAGATTTTTATAAGTTTTAATTTTTTAAATTTCATAACTGGTTTTAGATACATTACCCTAATACCTATTCTCTTTAAATTAAAATAATGTATGCTTATGGCAAAAAATCAAATGCTTCAGGCAGGTATAAGGTAAAAATTAAAAAGTTTGCACCCTTGCCTTGAGACACATAGGCCCAAATCTCTTTAAAAAAAAAATCGCTCTTTATTTTTCTGTGATTCCAGAAGTTTAGCATGAATTTTCATTAAAGATATATGTAATGATCATCTTCTGTCTAGTACAGGACTGTACCAAGAGTCGGGGATTTAAAGGCTAACTAAACAGATTTTGTTGCTTAAGACATTGACAGAATTTATAGCCCAATGGGAGAATCAGACAATAATCAAGAAAATAGCAGAACAAACAAACAACGACAAACAAGTAAGATGACTGTGACTGATTGCTATGATCTGGAACGATGCGCATTGTATATCATTCTGCAACTTGGTTTTCACCTACTGTCATGGTCATCTTTCTGGGGTAATATGGTGGCCTAACTCATCTTTAACTGGTGGATTGTGGTCATACCATGGTTATACCACAAATCATTCAGTCATTCCCTGTTGGCTGACATTTAAATTATTTCCAAAATTTTCCCACTTCAAACAGTGCTAGAAAAACATTTTTATACTTATACCTCTGTGTTTTGAGGCACTCAGCCCTTCACTGACATATACATGCAAATATTCCATCAATCTTTGGAATCTGACTGGGGTGGATTGTGCCATACAAAATTATTTACCTGGTGCAGTGGTTAGTCTTTTCCTTAAGGCATCTGAGTTTCTAGGGTTGCTTCAGATAATCTCTCCAACCTGTGAGGTCCCACAGATATTTTCCTATAAACTGTTACTGTATTTTATTGTGTTCTTTTTACTTTTAGATATTTAATCCATTTGAGATTTATTTTACATGGTGTGAGGTGCTTTCTTCTAAATAAATATCCAGTAATGTCAGCACCATTATGAACAAAACCATCATAGATTAATTCCTCAGATTTGCTTAGATCTATTTCTGGTCACTCTACTTAATAATTTACTTTTATATTACTCTGTCAATATCTTGCAGTTTGGTTTCTGAAGTTTTATAGGATGTTGTAATTTCTGGTAAGGCAAGTTCCCTTCTACCATTATTCTTGTTTTTCAAGAGTTACAAAATGGTCTATTATTATCGGTATAAATACTCCCCACTGGAAGACATACAAGTTATTTTCAGTGAATATTTTCTATTACAAATCCCTAGGACAAGCATTTTTTTTTATCATGTAATATAATGGTATGTAACACAAGTAGAGAACTAAAGCCACACATTAATGTGTCTCTCATCCGCTATAGGCTCCCTTAGTAGCAAGTGACACTCTGGTACACAGCCTGTATTATATTCATGATTCGAATTCACTTTTCCCCCAAATTAAGAGCAGTTAACTTGACTCGGCAGGTTCTAACACTGACCCATGACATGGCTTCATTTTCAAAGCCAAGCTGTGTCACGGACTCCTGAAAAACATATAGCAAGTGCCTTTAGCCATCTGATGAAGCAGCGGGGTCTGACCCTGGGAAAGATGCATTTGCATTGCATGTTGACCTTCCCGATGGTGTCTGCTTGCCTCCCACACACATTTACAAAGAGGAGCTCCACTCGACGTCTCTAAAAACCATTCTAAATTCATATTCTGCACTCCAAGACCATAATTATCAAACTGGAAGTGGATTTATTTACAGAAGTATAAATTACTTGATAAGTGTAAAGTAGTGATTGTTGATGCCAGTGAGAAAATATGGAAACCTTTACATCACAACAGGGAATGTGATCTTTGTTAAACACCCCTAAAAGATAACTTTAATCACTTGTCTGTCAACCACACACAACACCAAGATCCTAGCCAGAGTCCTCTTGGCTTCCAGTCTCAATTCCTATCAGAGGAACACCTGAGAGAGCTGAGAGTTACCCAAGTTCTTTGGCATGTTAGAAATTCTACCCTGGAATCAGGGGCTGGAATCCCACTCCCATTCTTATTTTTTAAAACCTGGAATATATTTCCTTAGTCCCTCATCCAGCTGCATTTCGTGAATTGTATTTTAGTGGTATGCCCTGGACTTTGTTCTAAAAGCTTTCACCAAAAATATCAATATATAATTTAGTTGATTACAGCTGCTCTAAATATATTGTTAAACACTTACGTTCTATATATCACTCAGTGTCCCCTCTTGGAAAGTTGCACATGGCTTATCTTTAAAATTCAGTATCAGAAAAATTGCACTTCCTCAAGAAATTGGTATGCTTCCTTCTCTACATTGAGAATTATGCTTTTGTTTTTAATTAACTTCCAGGAAATTCCCCTTCCTACCTGATGATCACCTACAGAAAATATAGTGGCATCTTAGTTTGTGAATTTATGTTGTTCTCTGACATGGTTTTAGTTTTCTACTTCGCTCCTCTTTGCTCTGAAAGGTATTCTTTATTTCCATTTCTCTTTTATCTATTTTATGCGGTTTTGCCACAATACTTCAATTCTTTTGAAATGAAAACACCGGCCCAAGTTACCCTCTCCACGAGAAGTCCTGCTTTTGTCACACCCTGCACTGCCCTCCTCCGTCGCTGTGTTTCTGAGCACTTCAGTGTCTCTAGCAACCACTTTGACCCTTTCCTTTCATTGTGTCTCCTTGCATTGTTACACAGCTCTCTTGTCTTTCCAACTAATACCTAAGTGAAAGACACTACATTTACTGTATCCCCCATAGCTCTTGGTATACGGAAGACCTTGAAAATACTTGAGAAGGAAAGGAGGGAGGGAAAGAAGAAAGGAGGAAGGGAGAGGGAAAAGAATGGAAATCCAAACTTAATGTTAAAAATATGAGCTGCCTGGAGGGAAAAAGTGATAAGGAAGAAGACTGTTGGGAATTGAGACAATTATCTAGCAATGAAGAAAAATGCTTCAGTTGGTTTACCTTAAGAAGGAGAGAAGTTTTCATTATTGTCTCTGTACAAGGTCAGGCCATAGTCAGGGTAGGAAACACATACAACCCAATAGCATAACTGTGGAGGGTTTAGTGAAGGCCTATCACAATGTGTGGGCAGGTTTATGGACACTAACAGGGATGGCAAAGAGCTTTGGGAATAGCAACAGTACAAAGCCCTAGTTAGAAACTTAGGAAAGGAGAAGTCACTGGAACCCAAAGAAAGTACCTGTAGGAAAGGGGAAAGGGGTCCCTGATGGGAGAATGAATGGCCATGGCATGGTATTTGCCATGGCAAATGAAGGTCATGGCCAAACTACAGCCAGTTGAGGAGAGATCCTAGGGAATTAATATCCTAAACTCCCTCCTGCCAGCGTTTCCTGTTGGCTGCTATCATCCCAGTGCCTTCTAGAAGCCAGAGGCAAGGGAGGACTCCTCTAGGTCGCAGCCTCTTAGGGGCGCAGGATAGATGAATAGGGGTAAGTAGAAGGGCAACCAGAGAATATCCGGCACTATATTCTATATTTGTAATTAAGGGTGGAAATGGAGTAGGGGGTATTTGAAATAGATGGGGTAAAACACAGAAGTAAGGAGGCCTAAATCTCTTCAACAGACACACAAAATCTTCAGAATTCCATATGAACACAGGTCATCACTTAAGGCTCAAAGGGTCTTTCCAATATTTCAAAGCTTACCTTTGCTTTTTGATACAATAGAGCTGCCTTCATTTTTAGATTTTTGTCTCACACAGGCCTTTTTACTTTTGGAGGATCCACCCCCTAGTATATCAAGCCTATCCATGACCCAAGCTGAATCTTGGTATATATTAAAATATACCCATCATAAGTGTAGTTGATTAGTTGACATGTTTTCTTTTGTAGGCATTTGATAAACACGTGTTCTTTTTTTTTTAATTTGTTTATAATTCTTTTATTTTTTTATTGTGTTATATTAGCCACCATATAGTACATCAATAGTTTTTGATGCAGTGTTCGAGATTGTAGATAAGTCTGTAGAGTTTACAGATATAATATTACTGATCCTATTGCTCTTACTCAAATGCAAACTCCTTGAGGGCAGAGATTCTTGTCTGTGGTGCACATTGCTGTAATCCCCGTGTCTGAACAGTGTTTAACAAAGAGATCACACAAAAAAATCTTTAATGAATTATAAATACATTAACTTTACTCTTTTCTTTCAGAAAGGACTTTGACACTAGCTTTAAAAACTGTACCCATTTCTGGAGGCCTGGGTGGCTCAGTTGGATAAGTGACTGCCTGTGGTTCAGGTCATGATCCTGTAGTCCTAGGACTGAGTCCTGAATCAGGCTCCCTGCCCAGTGGGGAGTCTGCTTCTCCCTCTTGTGCTCTCTCTCTTAAATAAATAAATAAAATCTTAAAAAAAAAACAAAAACAAAAACCTGTACCCATTTCTCAATCTGCAGTAAGTCCTTCCTTTGGTAAAGAGTTCTAGGTAATATAAATGAAGTCTGCCCCCGGACCACCTGGTGGATCAATTGGTTGAGCCTCTGACTCTTGTTTCAGCTCAGGTCGTGGTCTCAGTGTCCTGAGAATGAGCCCTGCTCAGCGCGGAGTCTGCCTGGGATTCTGTCTCCCTCTCCTTTTGCCCCTCCCCTGCCTCTCTCTCTCTCTCTCTCTCTCTCAAATAAATAAAATCTTTAAATAAAATAGAACAAAGTAAAGTCTGCCACCACCAACAACTGTGTAGATGGAGTCACTACCCGAGTTGATTCATATCCTAGTCTAGGTCCCAGTCATATATACTGAGAATTTATTAGAAGTTCTTAGACTGCAATCCCCGGGAGGGCAGGAACCACACCTCTCTTCTTGGTCACAGCTGTCTGGTCATCATCTAGCAAAATGCCTCACCGCTCAGGGGATATTTGTTGAGTCACTAAGTGATGACAGAATTTAGAATTATAATTTAGCACACTATTCAGTACTGAGCATATGCTTAATAGATGTTTATCGAATTGCCTTGACTGATATTCAGAAACAGTCCACCATGCATTCCAAAACTAAGTAGGCATTATATTTGAATTATCAGCTGTTTTGGATTACCTATGGGACTCTGCCCCACTGTTAGGGTGGTAAATTAAGATCTTACTGCATCAGCAAACTCCCCAAATCTGAGTAGTATTTGGTTTCCACTGGGCTAGCTTACTATGTTCCAACTATGGCATACTTAATTTTAAAACTAATGCTTACCATGATATCATGTGCTGTCCACTACTATTCACTAACCCGATAATATAGCTTCTTTCCAGTGTGTTATTTACTAACTAGTTCTTTCCTTATTTCTTCCTACCTTTTTTCCTTCCTTTTTCTTTTGTCCTGTCTTTCTTAACTGTGACCATCATATAAGGATGTAAATGTCAAAAGGCAAGGATCTGGCTGCCTGCGTGTCTTAGTCAGTTAAGCGTCTACCTTTGGCTCCGGTCATGATCCCAGGGTCCTAGGATTGAGTTCCACATCAGGTTCTCTGTTCAGCAGGGAGGCTGCTTCTCCCTCTGCCTCTGCCTGCCGCTTGTGCTCTCTCACACACACAAAAATAAATAAATAAAATCTTTTTTAAAAAGAGGCGAGGATCTTGATAATACTGCAAAGTCTGGAAATGTTCAAGAACAATGAAAAGACAAGCAGCTTTGGAGGCAGACCTTTGACCACATGTTTATAATCTGTGGTCCATCTTCCCGGCTCTTCAGCTTCCTATGTTGTAGCAGCTTGCACTAGAAGACACAAGCTTCAAGTTCCTACCCATTCATAAGAAATAAAGTACTTTGGGTGGCTGGAGAATGGACACTGGGGAGGGTATGTGTTATGATGAGTGCTGTGAATTGTGTAAGACTGATGAATCACAGACCAGTGCCCCTGAAACAAATAATACATTATACGTTAATAAAAAAAGTACTTTGACTTTGGTTCCAACACATGTAACAAGACATTAACATACTTCACATTAAGTCAAATGAATCTAAAAATAGACATACATGCACACACTATACACACACACATCCACAAACACATTTTAAAACACAAACACATTTTGGTGAACACCAAAAATAGAAGACCACACATTTCAGTCTTACTTTGCCTTATGCCTGGCAGCTTGCCTGTAATAGGCGTCTCTAAATGGAAATATTTTTTAGACATCTGACACAAAACTAGTTGTTTCTGAATAAATCAGTCCAACAGGATCACAGAAGATAGAGTCAACAGAGGGGAAAATGATGCCACCAATACAGATATCACCCCTAAAGTAAAGGAGACGATGTTTAAGTCAAGACACGGTGTTGTCTTGTCTGTACTGTGCTACTTCAGTTGTCCTGTATAGCTTTGCTCCATTCAATGTTAGCAAATTAATCACTATATAAATAAAATATGAGATCTTCAAGAAGTGAAACAGTCTGATGCCCAGCCAAGTTCTTCCACAATCCAGAACATTTTTATTATAGATAACAAATAAATTGAACTTAAGTTTTAAAATTTTAGTCCCTTTTATTAAGAAAAGTCTCATCCCCGTATCACCAAGACAATTTTCTTCCCTCTTAGTGAAGTATCACAAATCTCTCGGCTGAACGATTAGAAAGATCTTTTGGTATGCTCTTTTGTATTTGAAATATCTCTTGCTTGAAATTAAATTCAGTCCTAAAATAGCAACTATATCATCTCCTAACCACTTCCCATTAGTAACAGCAAACTCCAGAGATAAGTAAAGCAGCCTTCATGTGTCTGGAAAAAGAACCCTATGGATGATTTAAACCTAAGAGTTGGACACTTGTTAAGAAACGGTGCATGCACATTTGTCAATATGAATGCCAGAAAGAAATGAAATCTGAAAAAAAGTGAAATCATTATACTGTATAGATTAACTCAAAGCAGAGTTCAGATTTTGTCTTTCACCATTATTTCTTGCAAGGCTGTAGAAACACTGAGCTCATTAACATTGCCTTAATTCTCCTAAAGTACAAGTGGATTCTGGAGGACGTAGATAGTATAAACGATCTCTCTCCAATGCTGAAGTTTAGAGGCACTCATTCTTCAAAGGAGGTGAAGTCTTTTGCCCGAGATAAATGCCCTCCTCTGTCATGATTGACAGGTGCATTTGGTCGGTTGTATGGGGGAAGGGCAGAGGACTGGGGCCCCGAGTGCCGGGGCAGGAGGGCCCGCAGGTGAAAGGCTATTTTATATAACCGCCCGCAAACACCTTCTACCGTCGCAAAGCCTCCTCAGATCAGTGTCCGCAGGTGCTAACGACGGGCAACAAATGCTCTTCTCTGAGCCTCAATACAGTTATTGTTTAAATACGGTTCTATTTCCCTGGTAAAGCCTCTTTGGAGGAACTAAATTTAGCCCTGCCAATGGGAAGAACAGGTGGTGTGTGACCCCACGGGGGAGAGCCGTCTCCCGTCAGGCCTCCCCGCGGCGGCCAATCAGCGGGGGGCGCCGCCCGGGGATGCGGGGCTGTCAGCAGATCTGCGGAATAAAAAGGCCGAGCCCAGCCCTGGCTCTCCAGCAGTCGTGCATTCCCAGCCTCGCCTCGGGTGTAGGGATTGCATAGAAAAGCAAAACTACACAGTCTCGACTGTGTAGTTTTGTTTTTAAGTCTAGAGGCTCACCGATTCATGTCGGAGATGGTCGAAAACACCAGCTCCAGATAGGACGTCGTTTCGGAAGCAACCTGGGGCTTCGTCCCACCCTTTTTGGGCACTCGTGAGCAATCAGGTGAGCGCCATCTTTCTTTCCTTTTTTTTTTTTTAAACGGTGGAGCCCCTTCCTTAGTGATTTCTGCGTCCCAGCTAGAACTTGTCCTTCCAGAGTGTGCGACGTGCCCGCGTGGGGGTGTTTGTCTAACCACTTGTTGCTGTTACCGGCCCGTTATTTAAATCTGCCCTTTCAGGTTTCTTTAAAAAGCTGCATGCTTTGGCCTGTCAGCCGGGGCAGTGATTCCAGTGGTGTGAATCCCCCGCGTGTCCTTGAAAGTGTCGAAGCTGAGGTCGGAAATGGCGATAGAAATGTGTGCTTCTGTTGTAGACTCTTTGTGTCTGCTGAGAATGTTCAAGGTTATGTTACTCAGTGAAAAAGGGAGACGCACCAGGAATAGCTCTGATAAAATGCATGTGGTATCAGCTACACCCTGATGACTTTTTAAGGGAATCAACTGCAGAGGGATCAGCTGCGGGACGGTGACAGAACACTTGCCTGCTGTCAGTCAACAGTGGAGAGTTTATTTTGGGAACATGACATTTCAGAGGCATACCTTCAGCCCTAATTACACAAAGGCCTTTCAAGAGCAAGAGCTAAAGCCACTGAGCTGACCTATCTGATAGGAATAAATGACCAATTTAGACGGGTTAATTGTGACATATTTAGACATTTGGGGGGAAAGCTCTATTATAATTGTTTTATAAAATACTCAGTAGTATCTCATGTTTTTTACTTCATAATCAAATGATATGATATGAGCTAAATGTTGGTCTTAAGGGCAAGAAATAATATTTTAGAAACTTTTAATATCAAAATGCCCTTTGACTTCCCATCTTCCTGGACTTAGGTCACTCATCATAAATGCCCATAAATGCATTGGTATATAATACATAAATGGTGTAAAAGAGTACGGCTATTTTTAGAAGATGCACTAGGTTGTAAACAGGGAAAGTGGGGCACAAAAAGTTATTTGTCCTACGTGTAACTTGCTACATGGAGTTCTTGGCAAAAGATTCACAAAAACTTTTAGATATTATTTGAGTTTTCCAAATATACATTTTATTGTCTTGGAATCCTGGTTTCCCTTTCTTTGCAACAAAGTAAAAACTTAAAATAAGGTACAGAATTGTCACTAGAAAAATTACCATTCCATAAATTTTCAGTGAACAGAATTTTGTGAAAAGCGGTAATGAAGTAACAGACAATTGAGAATCTGCTTTTTATACCAGAATAGGGGAGTACTTGCATTGAATAAGAAGGCATTTGCGCATCAGAAAATTCTTCACATCATCTCTCTGGAACTGATGGACAAAGTACTTTCTTCCACTTAAAAGGACTGAACTGCAAATTTCACATTCCTTTCTTTGATTTGGAATATTTGTATTGAGAAAGTACGAGACTTTTAACTTCTTTTACATTTCACAGCAGTGTTCTCTGTCGGGTTTGGACCTTGTTCCTCACTAAGTACTCAAGTCAGTAGTTTTCTTTCAGCTCTTTAATTAAAGTTGGCCTACTCACGGAAGTTTAAATTTCCCTGACTACTGACTTGAGCAGTAGCACCATTTATTGAGCAAGTATAATATGAAGAAATATTAGAAATAGAAAGCACTGTGTGCTGTCTATAAAAGGTTTGCATAGTCAATAAGACTTGCCAGAACTTTCCAAGTAAGAAAAGAAATTGAAAAGCTCAAATTTTTAGTTTTGGTGACTATTTTAAGTAGTTTCCTAAAAGTAATACTAGTAATTACTTAATTACTTAAGGTAATTACTTAAAATGATACTAGTTAGATTACTTAAGCTAATATTAAAGTAGTACTAGTTTACTTGAAGTAATTACTGGGTTACTTAAAGGACTCAAAGTAATACTAGTTACTTAAAGTGATACTAGTAAGTATCAATGCCAACCTTAAAAATATAGAGTGAGTGAGTGAGTGAAAAATATTGGGAGGAAGGAAATTTTTTTAACAATTATCACCCAACCATTGAACCGATGCACAGATTCATTCCATTTTTTCCACACATCTTTTATTGTTCTTCTCTGCTCCCACATACTCCAGCTTTCCTCTTGCCATCTGTCACTTAGGTGTCCGATCATTGGTAAGACGGAATTTCCCTCTTCGACCACTAGGGGGCATTCCTTGCTCTGCTTTCCTTCCCCTACACCGCCACCACCACCCCCCCCCCAGCCCCCCTTCTCTTTAGTCTTGAGACTTTATTAGGCTCCCAAATCAATTCAGAGTCCCATGCTGAAATTGAAACCACGAAGGAGAAGGCCGACCCATCCCTCTAGGACCCACAGATGATCTCAGGGACAATCTGTTTGGAAAAGGTGTGCCTCTGCTGTCTCCAGAGTAGCTCGAGTGGCCCTTAGCTGGGACCTTCTAATTTACTTTCTTTTCCTTTTCAGAGTGCCTGAAAAGATGACAACTCAAGCACCGACGTTTAAGCAGCCGTTACAAAGTGTTGTGGTACTGGAGGGTAGTACCGCAACCTTTGAGGCTCACATTAGTGGTAAGCTCACGCGTGCGCTTGCTTGCGCCTCGCCTCCTCCCCCGTGTGTGAACTTAGCTGTAGGACTTGACGCCAAGTTTAAGCCTGGCTTTCACTTTGTAAAATTGGTCCAGCTGGATGGAAGGGCCATCGTAAGGGTATACCCTTCAGAGTACTGACAAAATCTGACAATATAATGGCTTGGAAATGTTTTATTCATATTTATAATTCCACGAAGCAAAATAATTAGCATTGGATTAAAATTGCTGTCAGAATCCAGCAGCTAAGTATGACCAAATTTGGTCATTCTATATTTGGGTTCAGCTGCAGAGCCGGACTGGAAGCCAGGAACCCAAGCCCAGTAGGGGCAGGTTGTGGAGCTGTGGGGCAAGGCGAGGGGGCGGGCGGGCGGGGGTGGGATGGGGTTCTCTGGGTGCCCAAGAGTGGGAAATAACAATGCGGTGGACTTTTCTAAGAAGCTGAAAACTTTCAGTGTTGACCTAACTCCTAGTGATCTCATTCTTGTATTTTCAATCTGTATTAAGGGATTCTAGTGAATTAAGATTTTCCAATCTTTGGAAACGACAACAAAAAATAATATATGCCACTGGGGTCTATATATTAAAGAGAAACAAACACTGACCTTAGAATTTTATTTAAAAGAAAGTTCTGGGGTTTTCCCCCTTCTTCTTCTTCCTAACTCAGTTTAGAGTTCCAAAAAAATGCATGATTTCTAGGACTTACTATCTTCTGGAAAATGAGGATAATCTACAAACTACATTGTAAATAATCTCAAATTATTTAATAATATTGTCTCCGTCTGTAGTATTGTAACTGGTCGTATAAAATGGCATGGATTAATTGAAAATCAAGTTTGTACCTCCATGGTGCCCTGCCCCCCCCCCTTTTTTTTTTGTCATGTTTTGGCTTCTAATAAAGATATAAAATAAGATCTCTTCTTTCCTCCTTTTGTCTTCTAGTTTATGTGCCAATCTTACTCCTAACTGGATAAGACATTTACATTGCACAAATATCATACAGTCATTCTTCATTATCAATTATATGTACATATAGAGACCAATTCCATTCTTCTCACACGTGATAGACTCTGATTTTTCCCATAATATGCTTCTGTATCTTGTAATGCTCAGTAACTTTTGAACTGTGCAGAACACAATTGGCTTCAGTGGGAATTACGCCCATTTGTGAAGTAGTGCAAGTTTGCTTCTTCATAGCTGCTTGTTCCTTCACACTATGTGCTAATAAATTATTAAGAAAACACCACTGAAAATATTTGACATTCATGAATTAGTCAAATAAACTACTCACTTGGCCATGGTGGGAGATTGGTTAATGTAAGGACAAGAAAATAAATGTTCTCTTGGTTCTCTTCACTTCCTCATTTTAATATAAAATAAACACTGCTCTGAATTTGCTTCCTGCCTTCTGAATGTACAGAATTTTAATATACTTAAATTATCAAACCATGTACATGTAGTTCTTAGCTCCACAATTTATGGCGACTGAAGAGAATCTGGTTTTTCTACCTGCAACTCCTGGAATCCATGTTGTTCTATAAGACTAGGTTTGGCTTTGTGTCCTCTTCTATGATAGCCCACTTCTCTCTCTGCACTTTGTTCGACTGATTACACATTTGAAAGGCAGGAGAGTTCAAGGAGACAGTGTCCCTGCAACTGCAGAGGAGGGACACAGATGGGTTTGTTCTCTCGGGCTTACTAGGCAGCCCTTTTAGATCCTTTGCTGCTTTTGCTCTTGTTTTTGAGGAGGACGACAGTCACTTTTTATTTCAAAGTTTCCTTGGCTCTACAATTTTATAAATCTCCTTTATGATTTTAATGATGTCTGTTAAATTGTATCAGGGAGAACCTGGGACAGGAGGGCAGGAGATAGAAATTCTAGTCTTCTGTGTGCACCACTAGCTGAGGGACCTTGGAAAAACCACTGAGCCTTTTTTGGCCTCCTTCCTCTCCTGTTAAATGGAGGTACTGACCTCTACACAATCCCACAGACCTCCCTAATTGTCTGCAAGTGGACCCTGGGGTTAGGACAAGGCAGTGAACATAGCAGGACAGAGTGGAGGACGTTGCAGGAACCCATTCCAACTTAAAGATGAATTGTGTTTGTGCTCCAGGTTTCCCAGTTCCTGAGGTGAGCTGGTTTAGGGATGGCCAGGCAATTTCCACTTCCACTCTACCCGGCGTGCAGATCTCCTTTAGCGATGGCCGCGCTAGACTGACGATCCCCGCCGTGACTAAAGCCAACAGTGGACGATACTCCCTAAGAGCCACCAATGGATCTGGACAAGCGACTAGTACTGCTGAGCTTCTCGTGACAGGTGGGCTGGAGGGGACCTGCCTGGCCTCTGCCCCACCCCCCAGGGCATCTCCAGCCCTTGGGGAAGGAGGTCCCGGAAGAGCTACTAAGGAACAAGTAGATCTAGAGAAGGGCCTGCTGGAGGCTGAATTGATAGCAGAGTTGTTTGCTGTGTAAAATTTAATTCTCCTCTCAAAATACAGCATAGAAGTGGCTGAGAATAATTCCTCTATACACATATTAAACACTCAAAAGTATGTTAAGAGTGTATTACAAACCATGTTTCTGAGCAAGTGGAAAGGCTTGGAGCCTTGTTTATAAGTCTGTTAAGGAAACAGGTGCATCACCAGGAATTTACATGTCAACAAGCTTCTAGATGATTCTGATGTAAGTGCCCCACAGACCACCCATTCAAGAAACACTGCTTTTATCTATAAAGTTCAATAATTCTTTACTTACTTTCCATATCTAAAACTATTACACCATGGACATACACAGAAAAAGGCAGATGCATAACACGGTTTCCTCAGAAAAGTTACCACCTGTCTTTATAGCCTCTGTCATTTCTCTCCGTCCTTCACTTCCTGGTAAGATGTTAACCCACTGAACATTGCACTACTTTATACATGACAAACAGTATCTGTATAACAAGCTACATAATGTTATATGTGATTAAGCAATACACTATACCACCAACACTGTTCAAGTATAGGGCTGTTATCGATGCATCAGGGAACATCATGTGTGAACTTTAACACACATCCAGAAAATTCAGAAATGGAAAATGCACAGGGGCGACAGTTTATTACTCAAAAACATGTCAAAATTGATCCCATTCTCTCTTCACATTTCTAAAAAATTTCTTTCAACATAATGGACCAAAAAAATTCCCCTTTCTGTAACAAAACTAACATTAAATCAAGTCACTATTTGGATTAATTTTTAAATGCAAGTAAATATTTGGGTTATTTGAATACATCATTTTGGAGACAATCTAGGGTTTTTAAACATTAAATTAAGGGTTAGTGATTTTGTAAGTTACGGGTCCCCTTATCAAACCAACGATCAGAATTCATTTCAATGCAATTTACTAAAATACACAAAATTACTTTAACAGGTTATGATAGTGCTAGATGTGAGGCTGAGAGGAAGTATCCGAAAGTATCTCCAAAAACATTACAATTTCGAGGCTTTTTCTTAAAAAACAACAAACAAACAGTGGTGGCTTACAGCTCCTAAACAAAACAAAGCAAATAAAAATAAAATATGGTGACAGGATTACCTTCTGCCATCTTCTGGCTCCTTTCTTGCTATCGTATGCATGAACTGGGCTCAAGGACAGTCAAGGGTGTTTGGTTCAGGGAGTCATCGCCTCCTTTTGGAAACAGAGCTGGGACGGTTTAAAAATAACCTGTTGGGAGCACCCTGGCTGGAGTCCTGATTTTCCTCACTTCCCCCTGCAGCAGAGACAGCGCCACCCAACTTTGTTCAACGACTGCAGAGCATGACCGTGAGACAAGGAAGCCAAGTACGACTCCAAGTGAGAGTGACCGGAATCCCTACACCTGTGGTGAAGTTCTATCGGGATGGAGCGGAAATCCAGAGCTCCCTTGATTTTCAAATTTCACAAGAAGGCGACCTCTACAGCTTACTGATTGCGGAAGCGTACCCTGAAGACTCCGGGACCTATTCCGTAAATGCAACCAATAGCGTTGGAAGAGCTACTTCGACTGCCGAATTGCTGGTTCAAGGTATGTGGCAGAGGCAGAGCAACCGGGAGGAGAGAGTACTTACTGATGCAGGACGCAGGAGGGCCAGGGGACCACCCGCCTCCCCTTGGGGGCCTCGGGGATGCTGGGAGCTGAAACAGGCAGCTGGCTTTTCAAGGCCCATGAAAAGAAAAGTCTCTGAGACTCCAGGCAGGAGCTCAGCCTCACTGATGAGCTCTGCACTTATTAAGGCTGTTAGAAACTGGACACTATTTCCATTAAGTCATCTATGTTTTCAAATTATTGTCCAATAGTGGGTTAAAAAAATGGTTCTAAGTAAATCCTTATCTAATAATGAACATACTCTATTTTAAAACCTAATTTATGCTACTGCAAAATCCAAAACATCCTGCATTTTCCCCCATTGAGACAACTAGAAAATTCGATTGACATTGGAGTCAGAATTAACATTGGCTCTTCAGAAATGGTTCGCCGTGCCTCCTCCTAAATTTCGGTCTTTCACTCCCCACAGGTGAAGAAGTAGTACCCGCTAAAAAGACAAAGACAATTGTTTCGACTGCTCAGATTTCAGAAACAAGACAAACCCGAATTGAAAAGGTATTTTTCTATACCGCTGGTTTTCAGACCTTTCGGAAAAGTTGCCAATCTTCCCCCTCAACACAGGCTTTGTTTTCGTCTTTTACAGAAGTTTGAAGCCCACTTTGATGCCAGATCAGTTGCAACAGTTGAGATGGTCATGGATGGAGCTGCTGGGCAACAGCTGCCACATAAAGCACCCCCTAGGATACCTCCCAAGCCCAAGTCAAGGTCTCCCACACCACCATCCATTGCTGCCAAAGCACAGCTGGCCCGCCAGCAGTCCCCATCGCCGATAAGACACTCCCCGTCCCCGGTCAGACACGTGCGGGCGCCAACCCCGTCCCCTGTCAGGTAAAGCCTTTTAAAGGAGAGCAAGTCATTATGCATTTTTGAATTAGGTTTCATCCAGTAAGATGAGAAATAAGAGAAAGAAGGAAGAGAAGTAGGGGGAAGCAATCAAAACTGCAGCATGTGGTAAAGGAGGTAAGCTGAAAGGTCCTGAATTTTCACGAATCTTCACCGTCCCCAGGTAAATTGGACAACTTTATAAACTCTGCTTCTGAATTCCTATTTGTATTCCATTTAACAAAGGTCTGCTTTAGGAGCAGAGAGAAAGCTGGGAAATAAAAGGAGCACAGAATTTAGGGTTGGAAGCCCTATGTTCAGTCAGCCTGATCATTTGCTAACAGTGTGACTTAGGGAAATAATTATGACAATAAAATAGTCACTACTATATATCAGTCCCTTTCTCTCTGTCAGACATTTGATTGGCATTCTGTGTATTATTATCTCCTTAAATATTCACAGCAACCTCTAGGAATTATCATTCCTAATTTTATAGATAGGTGAGTGGAGCTGAAGTGGTTAAATAATTCACTTAGGGTCTTAGTCATTATCATGTGTACTCTAAAGAAAATCACGATAAGATTGCTCTCAAGGTGTGTTGTGAGGATTCAATGAGATAATTAGTTGAAGGTATTTTGTAGGTGGAGCATAAGAACAATTTGTATAATTGTTTTCTGATAAGAAGTAAAACCTTCTAAATACTCTGCATTTGCTTATGTCATTTTCCATAGAAAATAAGATGGGCTTCTAAGCTTCGTTACTACGGAGGTATTTCAGAAAGTGAGTGTGTCTCATCAGGGCTCAGAAATTCTGTGATCAAGGGTGGATTATCCATAGCAAATCTGACACGTTGGAACTTGGCTTAACCTGCTGAGGTTTTTAATATGATGAACTGAAAAAAATGTCCAAAGTTTGGAGTAAACTAGAAAATGTTTCTTGATCAACTTATATCATTGTTTTAGTGTAGAGAGATTTCCCCTGCCAAGAAAAATTTTAAAGGGAGAATGATAGGTAGTTGACCTAAAAAATATTCAAGTTTCCTTAAGTTACTGAAATCGAAACACTGTGGTATTGGTAAGCGAATAGAAAACACATCAGAGAAACAGAACAGAGCGTCTAGAAATATCAGTACATCAAGTATCCAGTACATTCCATTTTTGACCGAAGTGACCTCTCAGTTCAGTGGGATAAAGGACATTTTCCTCGATAAAGAATGCTGGCCTGATTAGCTTTCCTTTTGGAAGAAAACAAATATAAACCTCTACCTCACACCATTTACAAAATAAATCTCAGCCTGACTAAAAAAGCTGAATAAAAACTAAATAAAATAAAAACTAAAAAAAAAAAAAAAGAGGCTATTTAGGAAAACATTTGTGAGGGAGAGATTTAAAAATAGATTTGGAAATTCAGCTACATTAAAATAAAAATGTATGTATGGCAAAAATAAGGTCATTGCTAAACTAAACAGTGCATTTGTGAAAATATTTTAAAAATGTCTCTTCCTCAAGATATTTCATTGTTTCTGCCTTGAAAGTATTATATCAAATATGCAATGGCTACAGTATGAAATGTATAAGCCTCAAAACCTTGCATAATGTACAAGACTGTATACGTTGATGCTTAATAAGACCCCACAAAGAAGCAAAGTGCAAACAGTAGATCTAGGGAGGAAATGTTTGCAACATCTATGAAATAGCAAATGTATTAAAAAGCATCCACAAATTAATTTTTAAAGGAAAAAAGCAACACACATGGGGAAAAAAATGAACAGAAGACAAATATTTCACATAAGAGGCAAATGCAAATGTCTGGAAAATATATGAAAAAGGCTAGAGATTTTCCAGTTTTTATTATATTGGCCACAATGAAAAATTAGAGGTACTGGCAAACACTAATGTGAAAGAAGACTTGAACCAAAACCTCAGTTTTAAAAACATGTCTTGCTATCAAATAAATAAACTGTTCTGTCCCAGGCTCGGTGCAAGTTTGCACACCATGCAACCGCAAGACAGGCCAAATGTAATTTCTGGGGGAGATAACAACTTCCTGTATTTTTAATCCAAGCCTGAGGGTCATTTAAAATTACAGAGCTTCCCTGATTCCATGGAGCGTTCTGACTGTCTTAACAGCGCTGGCAGTTCATTAATAACACTCCCCATTACACAGTCCCTGAAATTTGCTTTCAAATAAGAAATAAAAATAGCAGTTTGTAGAGAAAATAATGGCTTTCCCAGATAGACTACTTCCTAAAATGTCTAATGATTTAATCTTGATTTTTGTCATAGAGGAAGGCAAACGTATCTTGTTGAATAAGGTACACGTATCTAGCTGTGACCAGGTGATTATGTTTTATTGTAAGAGCAAAAATAAGCACTTTCCTATAATGACTCAAATTACATTGATTTTTTCACAGTTATGGGCTTACCTGTAGCCTGCTGCTAATCACTCCTGTCATGCTAATCATGTCTTTAACTCTTTTGGAGATAAACCCCACTTTATGATGAACAGCAATTGTGAGGCTCAGGTTGAAACTTCAAAGTACATGTCACTTTGCTTTTCTTCATTTGGTTAGACCCTACATTTGAAACAGTGTTAGATGTCTTTGTTATATTTCTAAGGCAGTCACTTTTTAAAACCGGGACCTGTTCCCCCAGATATCCCTTTACTTGGTTACGACTTCATGTATAAAATGTACATTGATGTTCACCAAAAAACCCTTCTTTAAGAAAAGGAGTAAACATTTCTTCATGAAACCGGTTAATATTGTAGTGTACCATTAAGTTACTCTGTCATTTAGAGCAGTTATCAATGGTGCCTTGCACCTTAATTAGAATAGCTATTTCACTTATGGTCAGTGTGAGTTAATGCCAGAGTAGATTTATGAATGTTTTCCTAAAGGCAGTAGTTACAGTCAATGATGAGGCAATACTGCCACCTAGAGGGAAGAGTTGATTAAGAATCAATCAAAAAGTGAATTATGAAAATGTTATCTTAAAATAGTTGGCTAACCCCTAGAATTATTAGTGTAGATCAGGGACTGTCTTTTTAGCCACAAATGTCAGAAGTTAGCACCTAGATTCTTCAAGTGATGCTGTCGCACTTGGGATATACACAAAAAGTAATGAAAACTATTTTAGAAGAAGCACTTTATCAATTTAATAGAAAAATGGTGGAATCCTTGGATTTTCAAATAGTCAGTTACCATAGTAACTATATGGATAGTAAAAGAAGTCCAGAGTACAACACAATGAGAGTGAGGGCAAACAAAGAGAAAATTGAAAAGAGCAGTTCACAACACTTTGACCGGTGCACAGCCCATACCCAAAAAAGCTCTGCAGGAAGGGTCCCAAGAAAGCTCCCTCCCTAGCCTGGAGGTTCGCAAGGCCTGTGGGCACGGTGAAAGCTGCGAGAGGTCTGCAGGGAAAGAAAAGAGCCGAGACTCCTTTAGCCCAGAATTGCACAAGCATTTTCATCATAGAAACCTTACTTTGTTAGACACCTGTCTGATATAGCCTCCCCCACTGGGAGAACAGAGAAATTTAGATTTCTGATTACTGTATTCACCATGTCCTTTCTTTTGCTGTATTTGAAAATCTTCTGCTGTCTTGACTTTTTTAAATGGTGAGAAGGTGGAGCAGGGCACAACATTCTTTAGCTTAGAATTCAGTCTGATTCTCTTACGGAGTTGCAGCAGATGAGATTAAGGCTTACCAAGATTTAAAACAAATTACTTTCCGTCAAGTACATTATCTGCCTCTGAATAGGTTATTGGGGCACACGTGTTGAAACTCTGCCTTAAGCACTTCCAGATTTTCCTTCCATCATTCAAATCCGAGGAGCGGGAGAGGAGCTCTGGGTCTTGCCATTCCTGACCTCTGCCATCTGGTTTTCAGATCCGTGTCTCCAGCAGGGAGAATCTCCACATCCCCCATCAGATCCGTTAAGTCTCCATTACTCGTCCGAAAGACCCAGACCCCCGGCATGGCCCCGGGCCCTGAAGTGCCTCCCCCTTGGAAGCAAGAGGGCTATGTGGCCTCATCTGAAGCCGAGATGAGAGAAACCAAGGTGACGAGCGCCACCCAGATCAGGACAGAGGAGAGATGGGAAGGGAGATATGGGATCCAGGAGCAAGTGACTGTCAGCGGAGGAGCGGGCGCTGCAGCCAGCCTGTCGGCCAGCGCTGCCTTCGCGGCGGGGGCTGCGGCTGCTGGTGCTGCGGAGGTATGTCCCCGCGCTCCTGCTTTGTCTTCCTTTCAAGGTGGCGTTTCCAACCGGAACCCTGCCATGAAGCTGTGTCCATGTGGCTAGGAGGGGAAAAGCATATGAACAGACGAATGTAACAGAAACTGAAGGCCAAATTTGGCTCATGCTTTGGAAAATATATTTTTTAAAGATTTTGCTTATTTATTTGACAGAGAGAGACACAGCGAGAGAGCACAAGCAGGGGGAGAGCAGAGGGAGGAGAGGGAAAAGCAGGGATCCCAGTGCAGGGCTTGGTCATGACCTGAGCCCAAGGCAGACGCTTAACCAACTGAGCCACCCAGGTGCCCTGGAAAATCATTTTTAATTGGGATAAAGTCTCTGTTCTATGAGGTTTTCTGAAAATACAGGTTTTAACGATGCATGCCCCCTCTCTCGGCAATGACACATGCTTATCCCACATATGTTTTATCCCACATATGTTTTACTCATGACCTCTCATTTCCATTGCACTTTTGTACTGTCTGCTGGGCGTGTCATTTGAAAAATGGACTTGATCATTTCCAATCCAGGTGAGACAAGAAACTGACAAAAGTGCAGCTGTTGCGACCGTTGTTGCTGCTGTTGATATGGCCAGAGTGAGAGAACCAGTCATCAGCGCTGTAGAGCACACTGCTCAGAGGACAACCACGACTGCCGTGCACATCCAGCCTGCTCAAGAACAGGTAGGCACGTGGCCGGCCAGAGTGAGCTGGGAGTGCAGAGATCCTGTGGCAACCCCGCAACCCAGGCGTGTGGAGGGCAGTCCTGAGCCCACTGTGGCCCAGACTTCCAGGACTCTGAGCAAAAGATTGCCTGAGATACCCAGGGTATTCAAGATAGAAATACCTACAGATCCTGGTCTGTGTTAGGCAGGTAGACAGACAAGAGTGAACTAGCAGAAAATTGGCATGGGAGGTCAGAGAAGGAGTTCAAGTGTCAACATGGTCCTGGGTCAAGACAGACAAAGGGCGGCCAGGAAAGCCAGCTAAACAAGAGGAGTGTGTGTGTGTGTTCATTGCCGTGGTCCCAGATTAGTCAATCCAGAGCTCAGCTGCTCCAAGAGCCGGGGGTGGGGGGACCATTATTGCAGGGCAGACCTTTGGGGAACCTTTCTCCAAGGTTCCCCAAAAGACCTTTGCTTTTACTTTCCGCAGAACAAATGTGACCCTTGATTCATGGCTGGAAAGTGTTATAAATCCAGGATAATTTCCCAACCTCATATTTGAATAGATGTCTTCTATAGTTTAAAATCACTCCAGCTTCCCCCCTTATCCTCTCTTGTGTGACATTTCTGTCTGCATCCTGATTTATTATTGGAACTTTTATAGAAGGTTGCATGAAACTCTTCCCTTCCTTTCCCCTCTGAAATTCAGATTAAAAAAGAGGCAGAGAAGAAGACGGCTGTAACTAAGGTAGTAGTGGCCGCCGATAAAGCCAAGGAACAAGAATTAAAATCAAGAACCAGAGAAGTAATTACGACAAAACAAGAGCAGATGCACGTAACTCATGAACAGGTGAAAAAAGTGGGTTTTGATGTAAATTATTGTTGTCATTCCTGTGTCAGCACACATAATAATGTTTATTATTATTATGTGAACAAAACCCGTGAAGGGTTTTGTTTCTTGGGCAACATAGCTGTTACCAAACTAATAAAATCCCCTTGTATCTGTGTATTCCTGGGTACCAGATACCAAGGTCCCTTAGAGTCCCCAAATGCTTCACTTGTGTAGACAAAAGAGACTTCTTTGAACACAAACAAGGGGTTTCATCTCTGTCGCTCCGGAGATGCACTAACCAAACACGTGACTCCAGTGAGGTCAAACCAGGAACAGTAGATTTTGAGGAAGGAACAGAGAAGGACTCTAGGCACAGACTGCTTTGAAAATAGCTTGGCAACTACTTCCTGACCCCGTAGGAGAATCTTGGAACATGGATTTGAAGTGGAATGGACAGCATGGGTTTTGTAGGTCAAATGACGCAAAAAAAGTGAAAAGGGCAGTCATGATTGGAGGCATTCAGGGACAAATCAGATTAAGGCCACTTGGTAGGGCTTTTGGCCAGTGGGGCCAGTTGTCAGCTGGCGGTTTGAGAAAATGAACTTTCAAGTCTTTTTAAGCCCCGAGATTTGGAATGTCAGGGATGGTGTCTGAGAGTGGCAAAGAGGGGAGTGGTAAATGGGGAAAACTACTCCCTGCATCCCCCTCCACACATCTTAGGCATCCAGATCCAAACAGCCTCCTTCAGAGGCTGAAGGATTTGGAAAACATTTTGCCTGGGATATTTACAAAACTTTTCTGCCCATACATCTCAATTTTAGAAAAGTAAGTCTGGATATTCCAAGCCGGCATAATTAGGAAATTTTCCAAAGCAAAAATATCATATAAATATAGATTGTAAATTGTCCATACCTGATTTTTCATCTGTAACGCTAAAGTGTCAGACAAATTACTTCTAAGGCCTTCCATTCTAATACCTGATTCTCCAAGATCACCTTTAGATGACAGAAGTGGCATAGAATAGTATTGCCCATATATCCATTTATGAAAAATTGGAAGTCTTTCCAAAGAAGATGGCAACTCTCCAATTCAGTTAAATGCTGTTGAATCCAACTTTTTTCCCATGGTTTAGGCAAAAAAAGGGCACGGTCCTGGAAAATGAGATGACGTATTTAGTAATATCTCCAGAAAAAGAAGATTTTACTACTTTCCTCAAAGAAAGAAAGAAGTTTGTTTGTTATATTGCTTGTATTTAACAAACGTTATGTCGATTCCATTAGAGACGGGGAGACAATAAGAGTTTGTTTTTATCATTGATTTCAGATAAGAAAAGAAACTGAAAAAGCATTTGTACCAAAAGTAATAATTTCTGCAACTAAAGCCAAAGAGCAAGAAACGAGAGTTACTGGACAAATTACTACAAAACAAGAACAAAAACAAGTAACTCAAGAAACAGTAAGTCTGATTTTGTAACCATGTTGTAGTTCGTTGACACATAACACACTCCAGCCAGCTGCGTGTACCCTATTACCAGAACCTCTAAATGGAGAAGTCTTTTGTATGTATTTTCTTTTTGTTGTTTCTGTTTTGTTGTTTCTCTGAAACTCTTCCGTGATGGAGATTCTGTTCTCATTCCACAATTTTTCACTCAGTTGATCAGTAGTGGGGAGATGGTGGGAACCATTTGGGAGCACATCAGTGACATTTCTAGAGCATATTGAAATGGAAGACAGATACCATCCCAGTGCAGTTACTCCCAGTACAGCTTCCTCAGACGCAGCCCGAGCCCTTATTCACTTCGGTTGTAAGACGTGTGCGTACATACATGCACACACCAGCCTTGAACACGCCAAGTAAATCTCAAGGGAAAGTGAGGAGATGCTGGACCCGAAGGAACACCAGTCCTTCCTCAGGAAAATGTCCCAATTCCTGATTGACAAATAGGGACCTAGAAGTGTTTGCTGCTTTTGTGCCACAGAGCCACCTGAGAATAACCTCAGTGTCACCAACATCCCCTTCCCTTCCACGTGTGACATCTAGCCTTAAGGGGTCAGGAAAGAAGCACCTATTTTTAACTCTTTCCTGTTCAGGTCCGTGCCTGCACTCACCAATCTTGACCTCCTATTCTTTGCTGATCCCAGAGCTACTTTTTACAAAAGTCTAGCTGAGAATACTCTATACCCTTTGAAGGCTGACGCCAGGCTATTGAATGAGTTTCCTTCTCCTTGGAGTGAGGGAGAGACTTTGGATGCCCACATACCCTACATGGCATGATCACGGGCATAGAGGTCCCGTTGCCATCGCAATGCCAGTTCCTGGGGAGCTCCGCCTGACTCTGGTTTTCCATCCATTCGCCAGTGGCTGCTCACTGGGTCCTCACGTGTCAACATGCCTCAAAAAGGAGACCTTTTTCAGTTTCTAGGACAATCTGTGAGGGAGCAGGTGGGCAGAAAAGAAGCCTACTCCTCAGGAAAATGAAAGTCTGTGTTTTAAACGTTAAGTATTGTCCCTTAGGATGGAAATGTGATAATCTCCCTTACTACTAAACATTTTGTATTCTTCTGAACATTGCAAGGGTATCTTGCTATTTCTTTTGAATCTCAAACCTTCATTTTACTCTGAAAATCAGATAAGACAGACAGCTATGACAGCTGCTGCGTCCGTGGTGATAGCTGCCACCGCAGAGTCCACAAAGCTAGAAACAATCCTGGGAGCTCCAGAAGAAATTGCCACACACCACGACCAAATGCACATAACTCAGGAAAAGGTGATGGCCCCTGCCGGTGTGCAATTCACTCTCCATCATGTCATTTGCAAGCTGCCTATGTGTTCATCCTGGGTCTTACTCATCACATCTTCACCTCTCCTTTTTATAACTCAAATAGAAAGCTCCCCCAAATCTCTCATGATCCCTTTGCCACCTCTCCAGCTTTCACTGCCACTTTTCATTCCTAACTTTCAAACTTTCTTTGGATTGTTACTAACATGACACTGTAGTTCACTCTACCATCTTCCAGTTTTGGGGGCAGTTGACAAAATGCAAAAGTATGTGTTGATATGGCTGTACTAGAATTTCCCACGGGTCATAAGAAGAAGAATGTGAGAAAGAGAAATGCATCCTTTGTTCTTTCACTGCTGATCACATTTTTTTTTCTAGACTGCGCTTATTTTGATACTGTTAGCAATGAAACAGCACAGACGATCCAAGCAACAAAATTTGATAGTTTTAAGTGATTGAAGTGTCCGTGAACAGAAAGAAAGTTGCTTCCTTTCTCCCTTTTGACTTGTTTCTTTTATTAGCGGCTGTATGAAATTTAATGGCCATTTTCTCACCTTTCTTTTTATCATATGACCAGATAATGAAAGAAACTAGGAAAACATTTCTTTTATTAGCGGCTGTATGAAATTTAATGACCATTTTCTCACCTTTCTTTTTATCATATGACCAGATAATGAAAGAAACTAGGAAAACAGTGGTACCTAAAGTCATAGTTGCCACACCCAAAGTCAAAGAACAAGATTTAGTATCAAGAAGTAGAGAAGGCATCACTACCAAAAGAGAACAAGTTCAAATAACTCAGGAAAAGGTGAATACACGTATTTGAGACGGGAAAAGTTGATCTTTAACTAATTTCTAGCAGACCATTAACTATGATGTGTTATGAATTATTAGTCTGTATCTTCCTTCTTGAATCCCACACTAAAAGCAGAATGGTGAATGTGTGACTGCCTACCATTAATTTTATCCGCACATTAGATTTTCATCCATCTGTAACATGTGTAATTCACTTTACCCCACCATTATTCTTTGCATGAAGATGAGCATTTTTAGCCTGATTTTTAAAAAGCAATATATGGAATCATCCGGAGATTTTTTTTTTTTTTAAGTTAACATTTCTGTGTTTTGTGATTCCCAGTCCGTATAGACAAACATTGTCAAGTAACTTCTTTTGTGTAGTTAACCCTGAATGACTTCATCCTGCATCCCCACTAGGCAGGGGGGAAGGGTCATACCTTGTGTGTCTAAAGCCCTGTGCAATTTCAACTTTGATTTTGCTGTAACAATTAGATGAGGAAGGAAGCTGAGAAAACTGCCTTGTCTACAATAGCAGTTGCTACTGCTAAAGCCCAAGAACAAGAAACAATACTGAGAACTAGAGAAGGCATGGCTACTAGACAAGAACAAATCCAAGTTTCTCATGGAAAGGTGATGCTCGCTATTCCAAGTGTGCAATCCCCTCTTTCATAATACATTAATCCCAATCTCAGAATTTCTTATGTATGAGACACTATTAACCTAATTTATTTTTTAGATGATTAAATGATTGGAAACTAAAAAACCAAATTATTGTTGTTAATATTACTACATATTCCTCTCCCCACTGATCTCTTTGCTATTATTTCCCATTTTTTATTATTAACATCTAGAAGTTCTCTGAAAGTTGATGACTGAAATTGCATGCAGGCTGATTTTAAGATAGTTCATGATGAATCTTACTGTCGTGAAGATGTATGTTTTGAGGGGTTATAAATTCAGTATCTTATGTTGTAAAATACGGACTTATTTCAGGAAATTACCCATAATTTTTTTCAAGTGAAAGTTTATCTTTTGTTCTTTCTGTAAATACCAGATGAGAAAATTATGCAGTATTAAAATCTAGAGAAGGAATCACCCAACCAAAATACACATAAGCCATGAAAAAGTTTATTTGTAGGATCTATTTGTAGTTGTGAAATCTCTATGAATTAACCAACCTACTGTGACTCTGTCATTTACCCCAAATAAGCTATTTCCCTACTTTTATTCCTTACTGTCAATATAGTATTTGGGAATTACCAACTAAATCCCTTCAGTGTCATGGCTGAGTCCTGTCTGTATTTCTCTCAGTGTTGTTTTCTATGCCTCCATCTTTGGGTTTTTTTTCCCCTAAGGCCTGAGACAAGATCAACTTTCTAAACCTTTACCCAAGTCTCATACTGAATGGCACGTCAGCCTTTCAGAAATCTCACTGGTGACAGGAGTGCCAATATGTAACGTACTTCATCCGAGATTATATTTAAATTGTTGCTGTTTGTTCCGAATCACATCAATTTGACTCTTATTTTTGTTGTTAAAAATTAGCTAAGAATGGAAGCTGAGAAAATATCTATACCCAAAGTAATAGTTACCACAGCAAAACCTACTGCACCAGCCACACTGCCAAGGACTAGCGAAGGATTTGCTATTAAGCAAGAACAGATCCATCTTTTCCGGGAGGAGATGAAAACTGATGCTGTGGAGGTGAAAAGCACTGCTTCATCCCATTTCATCATGGCACCCATAACTTTTCATGCCGCATTAGTCATTGTGCTCTAGCTTTCCATGTAATTGCCGAAGAGGTCACCGAGCATGAGCGAGGATTAAACCCCGCCCAGCTCCTCTGGGGCAACAGTTAGTGTTTCTCATTGCGAAGAGCCAGATTAAATAACACTTTCCTTTGCATTTCCTAAGTAAGTTCTCAGCATTTAACTGGTCTGAATTGGGGTCTCCTGCTCCAGTTCTTCTTCCTGTTGGTCTAGGTTCCAAGACTAGGAGAGATGTGAGTCCACGAAAAAAGAAAAATGGTACCAGCAAAGAGGACACACCTGAGGTTGTCCACCAAACAGCTTATGTCTATGAACTCGATGTGTAATAACTCAGGAGAAAAGTATATAGATGCTTCTCCAATGTTAAGTATCCTGACCGTAATTAAGATTCTTTTTCTTTGTAGAAGTTTTAAGTGAGGAACAAGATTTGCATATTTGTACATTTTAGTTGGCAAATGATTTCTTTGAGCCTAAGTTTTCTCGTTAAAATAAATAAAACTAAAACTCAACCTGAGTATCTCACAGACCGGTTGAAAGATTCAGGTGAAATATAATGTAATGTAAGCACTCTACGAGCAAAATAATAAATGTTAAGTGTATACACACACACACATATAAACTTATTTATATGTAGAGAGAATGGTATATCAGTCTTTACATATATGTTGAAAGTGTATGTATACTTAATACATATTACTTTGCCTGTAGAATGATTGCATTTACATTGTATCTCATTTGACTCTTTGGCCTACACTAAATACATACGAGAGATGTTAAATATATATATTTGTGTTAGCTGTCAAAGATAGATAACATTTTAAAATATCTGTAAAATTCAAACCAACTAATGACCTGCATAATTTAAAGAAGAAAAACAGATGACCAAAGTTAACTTACCTAAGCCTCATCTGTATTTCACAGTTTCTCCTATGACGCAGTGGTAAAGTGACATCGGCATTTGCAATCCTTCAGGGAAGATTAGATTGTTTGTGGCTTACTGGAAAGAAGCACTGACTGAAGCCAATGATCACTAACGGCCCAATTTCATCGCAGAAAAAAACCCTCATTTATATCCTAAATGATTCCAAGAACAATTTTAGCAGATATCTAGGCAGCATCCTTGAAGGACATTTCAGATGAGACCTCGATTTCATTCACAGCTGTAGAAAAGAAAACTGGACATTAATAAAATACTCCAGCATTAGTTTTAAAGAGTGCCGACGGACACGGTGATGTGATTTTTAGGATATGCTATTTCTGAGTATTGCATAGACTCATAATTTGTAAGCCACATCAGCCAGTTTGCTTTCTTTAAAAGTGAAACACCTTTGCAGACTGTTTTCATTTATGTTAATCAGATTCATGGAAATGAGAAAACAACATTTCTGGTTTTTTTCTTCGCTTTACCTCCCAGTAATAACGAAAGTAAATTTAACTGCAGAAGGTTGTTCTCTTGAATCCAAATATGATTAACACTTTCATTTTAATCAGAATCTCTTTGTTCATGTTTTTTAAGGGAGATATTTTCTAATAGATTAAAAATTCGTATCCCTAGGGAATCACAAGAAAATTAATATGCTCACTATTGTTTCATGAGCTTTCACATTATCTCAGATTTGCATGCAACCGTATAACTCGGTAGCAGCTGATTTTTCTGGATGGGTCCAGGAGGGTTTTGAGTGCATTTTCATCATTGCTGTCATTGCAGCAATACTAACCTAAGTGATTGACAGGATAATAAAAAGAATCAATGAAGATAACCAGCCCCAGAGTTCCGATTTCCCAAGTGCTAATTAACTGCCTCAGATAGAATCCTAGAAAAACTCAAAATCTCCTTCCTCCTTTATATACATCCTGTGTTGTCCCATGTGGTGTGTGTGTGTGTGTGATTTAATGTCTCATCTAATTAAGCAGGTATATACAGAATGTATCTGACTAGATATCCATTACATTATAATCATCAATGAGATATTAAGTTCCTAATGCGTCTGTGCGCCACATTCCTTGAGACATTAACAGAGCCATATAACACGGGTGCCATCTCCCTACCACACCTTCAGGCATTTGTCTGTTCTCAGTGGCTGTCCTTGGAGGAGCTGTCCCGGCTTGAGTTTGATATTACCATGTATTAATTCTGGAAACCTTGTCTCCAGGTGGACGTTGGGAAGAAGGCAGAAGCCGTAGCGACAGTCGTTGCTGCGGTAGACCAGGCCCGTGTCAGAGAACCCAGGGAGCCCAGGCACCTTGAAGAATCCTATGCTCAGCAGACCACTGTGGAGTATGGCTATAAGGAGCACATTTCTGCCACAAAGGTAGCTGAGCATCCCCAGCGTCCAGCCTCGGAACCCCATGTTGTCCCTAAAGCAGTCAAGCCTAGGGTGATCCAGGCTCCTTCTGAGACTCATGTCACAACTACTGATCAAATGGGAATGCACATTTCATCACAGGTAGGTCTATACCCGCTGGATCTTCACCCTATCTGTGGGAAAGTGAGCCTAACTGCGCTGGTCATCTGGTAAACCGTGCTGTCACGGATTCTCATTTCCTTGCAGATCAAGAAAACTACAGATCTCACAACTGAAAGATTAGTCCATGTGGATAAACGCCCCCGCACAGCAAGCCCTCACTTTACTGTTTCGAAAATTTCTGTCCCTAAGACAGAACATGGATATGAGGTAAGAAGGTACAGAGCATGACGCAGAAATGTCTGGCTTGAAGGAAATAAGTACCTAATGCGTGACGTAAACAGGTTCTTTGGGGTGTAGGCCAGTGTGGGCCTCTCTCTGGTGATGTCTGTTTATGGTCATTAGACTCCGGAGCCCCTGCAATCTAGCTCCCAAAACTTGTCCAGCAGGCTAAGCATCGAGCAGCGATGCTTAGGGGTTACCATACACCTCAAAGAAGACCCAAATCCATACAGCCTTTTCTCTCTGTTTCACAATTTGTAAAAAGATGGTGTGTCGCATGGTTTAGTTTTCCTTATGCTGTGAGATGCTTCAGTCTGTGAATGTATATCAGTAATAAAGTCAGACACTGAAAAATCGTGCTTTCATATACTCAATATAACGAGATGCAGAGAGGTAGTGTGTGTGGCAGTTGGGTTGGGTGGCAGAGTCACACAGCCTTGGATTAGTGTCCTAGCTCTGTCATCAGCAGCAAGTTAGTACATATAAAACCATTAGCAAGTTGGCAGCACATAGTAACCCTTCACATCAGTCCCTGTTCTTCTCATACCCATCTAAGACATGGAATACAAATCTTGTGTGCCCTCGGAGAATTGTAAAGTACATTTAATACCTATATTTGGAATAGCCCCAAGTTACTACTGAAATCCAATAACTGTAGAAAGTGATAGAATAAAAAGAGTGAGAAAGCCTTCAAAATATTTTCCTGAACGTCTCCATTTTCAGCTGCCACCCAGATTTGAGGCTGAAACTTTACAGGGCTATCTTAATGTAGTTCTCAGGCATTCACCAAATGCTTTCGTAATTTCCTGATTTTGAATTTCCCACTGTGGTATTGTTAGGGCGGTTAAGTGGAAATTCACCGCCAAGCTTTAGAAGACCCTCCATCCCTTTATGAAGAGCATGAAATAAGGGGCTCTAAATACAGCCCTTGAAAGATATTTTCCAAACGTATTTTACAGATTGGCAGGAATGATGACGAGCTTTATAAGAGGCTTATCTCTAACTGCCTTTTCATTGATCAGAAGAGCGATAGTGAGAGCATTGAAAGAATGTATAGACCACAGACTCAGCCCCCCCCGCAGAATGAGGGATGGTGGCCATTTGCTCTCTGAATCCTGAAACGGATTGATCCTTTTCCCTTCAGGCATCGATAGCTGGTAGTGCTATCGCCACATTACAGAAAGAGTTGTCGGCCACGCATTCTGCTCAGAAGATCACCAAGTCAGTGAAGGCACCAACTGTGAAGCCTGCTGAGGCTAGAGTGAGAGCCGAACCTACCCCCTCCCCTCAGTTCCCCTTCACCGATGTGCCAGACACTTACAAGAGTCAAGCTGGCATTGAAGTGAAGAAGGAGGTAGGGGTGAGCATCACTGGTAGCACAGTCCACGAAGAACGCTTCAAAGTCTTACACGAGCGGGAAACCAAGGTCAGTCCCTGGATTGCATGCCATTTCTTGAGCCATTGCTATGGAGCGGGGCCTGTTGATGCCACTGGGGTACTCAGCTGGGCACCCTCGGCCGGGCACCCTCCCTTTCTTTCTCCTTTACCATGTTCAGACGTAATTCTTTTAAGTCTGGTGTGGGTCAGAGCTCCTTTGTCTCAAATTGTGTTTGCAATTTTGCATGTGCTAAGAGTTGATGAGTTTGCCCCCTATTTCACGGGCATTTTGTAACATCCTTTGTAAAATTCATAGGTGACAGAAGTAGCAAGGGTGCCTGCACCTGTTGAAATCCCGGTTACCCCACCAACCTTGGTCTCGGTGAGTAACGAGGTTGATGCGTGTGTGGTCTGATACTTTTAACATATGCAAAGATTAGCTTCTTGGAATGGCCTTAGTGAATTCACAAAGGCTAGTTGTAAGACAATACACTATTTGGCAAGAAAAAGAGGAATTCTGTTTGGCAACTGTCATTCACATAGTCAACAGACTTAATGGGTTTCTGTGAGGTATAAGGCTTTATTGGGAGAGTTATGAAGATATACAAACCAATCCAGCCCTGTTTGATATCTTAGCCTTAGTATCAGAGAAAATGATACATATAGAAGGTGACAAGCATAATATAGCAGGTGAAAAGCACCTTCTTTTAACAGAGGAAAGAGAGAGTACTTCTGATTGGGAATAGCAGGAAAAGTTTTATTGAAGTGGCAGCATTTGCTTTGTTTAAATATGTGAGAATAACAGAGGGTATGGAGTTGCCCCATTATATGGTGTTGATACCATTCTGCCTTACAAACTTGGCAACACCTGACATTTATTTCAAGTTAGGTATACTCAGTTTCCAAGGGAGTCTCTTTACTAATATTTCTAGAGTCTTGACCTTTAAAAAAAAAACATTTTATGGCCATGAGAATGTGCAACTTCAAATCCTTCCACTAGTCATAACTCATAGAGATGATTAATGACTTAATGACTATGCACGCCTTATCGGTATTTCCTTTTCCTTGTCTCTTCAGGGCTTAAAAAATGTGACGGTTATAGAAGGTGAATCCGTCACCTTGGAGTGCCACATCTCTGGGTACCCATCCCCAAAAGTGACATGGTACAGGGAAGACTACCAAATAGAAAGTTCCATCGATTTCCAGATAACCTTCCAGAGTGGAATTGCCCGTCTTATGATTCGCGAAGCCTTTGCAGAAGACAGCGGACGATTTACCTGCAGTGCCGTGAATGAGGCTGGGACCGTCAGCACATCCTGCTATCTAGCTGTGCAAGGTTGGTGCACACTCCCACCGCCCTCTAAACACGCCATCGCCCTCAGCCAACACTTTCCACAGCGCAATTTCTGCATGCCTCATGATGATGGCCCCTTGGGGAACTGGGGGTCCATTAGAGGGTCGGCTTAGCTGTCACACTAAGCAGAAGTCACTGACAAAACGGACTCAATACCCGACTTAAATGAGAAACTTCTGTCTTATTCTAGCATCAGAAGAGTTTGAAAAGGAAACAACCGTGACTGAGAAATTGACCACGGAAGAGAAACGGTAAAACATACTTCTGCTTTTGTTCTAGTACAGTTTTGATTTTTTTCAGTCCCTTTGGTACTGGTGCTTTGCAACTGCAGAAGCTAATATGGAGGGAATTCTCTTTCCAGCTTCGTGGAGTCCAGAGATGTGGTGATGACGGATACTAGCATCACAGAGGAACAGGCAGGGCCCGGAGAGCCTGCTGCTCCTTTCTTCATTACAAAACCAGTGGTCCAGAAACTGGTGGAAGGTGGCAGCATTGTGTTTGAATGTCAGGTTGGCGGCAATCCAAAGCCCCACGTCTACTGGAAAAAATCTGGTGTTCCTCTTACCACGGGATACAGGTATTTTGATGGCTGACAGAGTTATCTGTGATTTGTATGTTATGTACATGAAGCCTACAGAGAAATAGGCTCCCCCCATGTAGGCTCGTTCATTATGGAAACTTCAGAGTATATTTTGAGGTATTTTTACACTTTTGCACAAAGTCTTATTGAGAAACAAAGCTTTGTGACAAAAGTATATAAAGATATATTTTTTTCTGTATTCTTGTTTGATACATGTATAGAGCCAGTGAATAGAGAAAATGTGGAATTTTACACACATATATTCTTCCAGAAACCATGTAAGACAGGATTCAATAAAAATGCATAATAATTAAGTGACTAAAAGATAAAAAAACAAGGGTCATGTAATGAAGAAGAAACTTAGTTATACATGATGAACATTTATGCTAATAAATTAGCTGTAAATGAATGTAAAATTTAGCTTTGAATTTCCTGCAACTTACGACAAATGAAAAAATCTAATTCTTTTATCTTAGTAAGAAAATATATAGTATACCAGAGGCTTCATATTGAAATAGTCAAAGGAATTTATTATTTTAATTATTCATTTGATCTTCACATGAAACAGAGAGCAAAATAATGAAAAAAGAGAAATACCTAAGTGTTTAAATGACCTCTCATTTGCTAACATAAACACCGAAGCCCTTTCCAAATGGTTGATTCTAGTAGTATTATATTCTATTATTTATTTCAAAGAATATGTGAACCTTATTTAAAGCAAAAATTTTAAGTTGTTTGACCCTCATTACTCATGTCCATGCATTTTCCTCAATTCTCAGCAATCTTCTATTTTACACGGAGCTTAGTCACATGTTTAAGGTCGTTGCATTTTGTACCACAGATCCTCATGAGGGCTGGTTTCTTCACATAGGGTTTTTTGTGACTGAATTTTATGTGTGTTCATTTCCATAAAGATACAAAGTGAGCTACAACAAGCAAACAGGGGAGTGCAGACTGGTAATTTCAATGACCTTTGCCGATGATGCTGGAGAATACACTATTGTCATTCGTAATAAGCATGGCGAGACTTCTGCATCTGCCTCCCTGCTTGAAGAAGGTAAAGGCAGCTCTGAGTAGTTTCTGTGTGCATGATAGGAAAGGAAATGCCAGGAAGGAGGAGTGCTGTGTGTTTGCCAAAAGGCCTGTTAAAACATCCCAGTTCTGATATCCCAGCTCTGTCGCCATTGCTACCTTCCCTTGGCCTCAGCTGTATAGGAAATGTTTTAGACCACATGGCCCCAAAAGCCATACTGGTGTTAAACTTCAAGGTTCTAGCATCAGTATCTATTTGGTGCATTTATTTCTAGGCATATTTTGAAGATGCAGGGATTCCAATTCCAGTTGCCTTCCAGATCCAGGCAGATAATATTAGTGAGTCCCATGAAGACAGTGGCAAACTGGAGAGCCTGTGCCCTGCCTTAAGGGCACAATAGCTGCCCACCCCCACTGTGTTGTCACCAGGCACACACATGCCAGGCTCAGTGTTCCTAGAGTTTCTGAAGTTTTAAAGGAAACCTGGAAGGGCACCATGGTGGTTCAGTTGGTTGGGCATCTATCTCTTGGTTTCAGCTTAGGTCACATCTCAGGGTCATGAGATTGAGCCCTGCATTAGGCTCCATGCTCAGTGGGGAGTCTGCTTGAGGTTCTCTCCCTCTTCTTCTGCCCCTCCCCCTGCTGGTACACATACATGCATGCTCGCTTGCTCTCTCACTCTCTTTCTCTCTCTTTTTAAAATAAATGAATAAATCTTAAAAAAAAAAAAAAAGAAGAAGAAGAACCTGAAAATCAAGATTTTCAGTATTCAAAGTAATTTGACAGAAAGTATAATGACTTTCAGGCCAAACAAAATGTATCTATGGGTCACATTTACTTTTGCTTAATTGTTCACATTATAGTGGACATTCCAGGTTCTGTCTCATTTGATCTGCACAACACCCCTTAGAGAAAGTTATTATCCTTATTTAGCAGATAAAACACTCAAGACCCAGGGAGATAAATGAATTGCCAAAAACCACACAGTGAATTAGGAAGAGCACTAGGCTAGATCTGAAAGAACTGACCAGTAATGTAAAGTTCTTTCTACGATAGTAGCAGCTGCTTTGACTTGTAAATAAAAATTTGGTTTGAGAATTCAATTTAATATAGATTGAGCACTTTGATGGTAAAATTTAGGAAATTCAGCTTTTGGCTATCAATTTTTCCTAGTGTAGGGCTTGCCTGAATGAAGTGGCATGAACACTTTTTTGTAGAAATACTACAATTAACGTATGTTCCTAAAACAAACAAGCAAAGGGGGGATAAAAGAGAGAGAAACAGACAAACCAAAAAGGAGACTCTTAATTATAGAAAGTGAACTGAAAGTTACCAAAAGGGAGATAAGTGGTGGGTCGGGGGGATGGGGGTGAGGGAGGGGGAGTGACACAGGTGATGGGGATTAAGGAGGGCACTTGTGCTGAGCCCTGGGTGATGTATGCAAGTGTTGAATCACTCTGTTGTACACTTGAAACTAATATCACACTGTATATTAACAACTGGAATTTCAATAAAAACTTTAAAAAAATAACTTATGTTCTTAACTTCTAGCTGAGTATGAGTCACTGATGAAGTCCCAGCAAGAAATGCTTTACCAAACACAAATGACTGCATTTGTGCAAGAGCCTAAAGTTGGGGAAATAGCACCTGGATTCTTATACTCTGACTATGAGAAAGAGTATGAAAAAGAACAGGCCTTAATTAGGAAAAAAATGGCCAAAGATACTGTAATGGTCAGAACTTTTGTAGAAGAACAGGTGAGTAGAACAATAATGGCCAAGTAAATCATTTCATAAGTTATGAAATTACTACCCACAATGTCCCTCTTTTTGATTTTTTCCTTTTCCTGGGATGGGGTCAGGGTTAAACTATGATTAGTGGGTCTAGATTCACTGTTGATAAGTTTCCTTAATCTTCATGACCTGTTGCACAACATGGCTTTAGAAATAGGGATTCCATATATGTAGGAAAAGACAAATATTAGAACAACCAAGCGCACTATTGCCCAGATCCTTTCATCTGCAGGATGGACATTCCAAACATAACCTGTGCCCTTAGGCTGTCATTGACCCAAGATGCCACAGCATGAACTGACAAAGATGATGATAATGCAGATTAAAAAACAAAACAGTGACTCATCTAATTCTCAACAAAAACAAACAGCCTTCTAGATTTTTCTCCCAATCAAAAACTTTAATCAATCCTTATCTCTAAAACTAACACTCTTAAGGATTATTTCCTTTCGTCAGGATATATATTTTTTAACAAACTGTCATTTTTTTTTTTACTATATAGGAATTCCATATCTCTTCCTTCGAAGAGAGGCTTATCAAAGAAATTGAATACAGAATAATAAAGACTACGTTAGAAGAACTTCTTGAAGAAGATGGAGAAGAAAAGATGGCAGTTGACATTTCAGAATCTGAAGCTGTTGAAGCAGGATTTGACTTAAGAATAAAGAATTATAGAATTCTTGAGGGGATGGGTGTTACTTTTCATTGCAAGATGTCTGGCTATCCATTACCCAAGGTAAAATATAAACATCAGGTCTCCAGGTTACAATAAAGATACAAATCAGTTACAGTAACTATTTTATCTAAATTTTTTTCGAATATGCATGATATTTTTTGCAGATTGCATGGTACAAAGATGGCAAACGCATCAAGCATGGAGAGAGATACCAAATGGACTTTCTGCAAGATGGCAGAGCTAGTCTACGCATACCTGTTGTTCTTCCAGAAGATGAAGGCATCTATACTGCATTTGCCAGCAATATGAAAGGAAACGCAATTTGCTCAGGGAAATTGTATGTAGAGCCTGCTGCGCCTCTTGGTGCTCCGACTTACATACCCACACCAGAACCAGTGAGCAGAATCAGGTAAGACTTGGAATAATTTGGGTTGATGAAGATTTAAATTGTTTAAAAGACCAAATATCCCAGTAACAAACTGCTATTGTGTGAGGGACCAAAAAAAAAAAAAAAATGAAGGCTGAGAAGCACAGAAACTTGCCATTAACCATACAGATAATTGCCAGACATTTTTATTTCTTACCGCTGTGTAAGGTGAACAAAGCGTTTTCCTTGGAGTGGCATGCTATTCATTTTGCCAGTGCTGTAACTAATGTAATGAAACTACCAAGGTTTCCTTAACACCTAATTTTACATGTGTTATCCCTTCTTTACACAACAACCCTTCTACGTAGGTATTATTAATGCTTTGGAAGTGGGAGCACTTGATCTCTGGGAGCCTATGAAAATTGTCTTCGTTCACCCAGACTGTAGGTGGTGGTGCCAACACTTGAAATCCAATCCAAGCCAGTCTGGCTGCAATGTGTAGATAGGGTTTAGGCTTTTCTCAAATATAATTTCTATGTTTTCCCTTTGCTTAGATAAAAAATTATATTTCTCTTTTTCTATAAATGTGTTCATTGGTTTATTTAACCAACCAATATTTATTGAGATGTTTTGGCAGTCGAATCAGAAGGGTCGGTGACTAATTAAAGGCAGGTGGTGATGGAAAGACTATTAAAAATTGTTCCAAGATTTTTAAGGCTGGGTACCTGGCTATGTTGAAGAACTACTGACTGGAATGGAGGATATATGAAAAACATAGATTTGGGGGCAAAAATAATGTATTCTGTTTTGAATCCCGGTGATTTTGAAGTGCCATTTAATATGTACATGAAGCCAATTCTAAAATGATGTTAAGAAAGAGGTTTGTTTATTTTGCTGGGTTTTCTCTATGCCTCATGTAAATACTGTTTTGCCTTGGTTTTTCAGATCTATCTCTCCACGTTCAGTGAGTAGATCTCCTATACGCATGTCTCCTGCACGGATGTCCCCTGCACGGATGTCCCCCGCACGGATGTCTCCTGCAAGGATGTCCCCTGGACGTAGGCTGGAGGAAACAGATGAGTCACAACTTGAGAGACTGTATAAGCCAGTCTTTGTGTTAAAGCCTGCTTCTTTCAAATGTTTAGAAGGGCAAACAGCCAGATTTGACTTAAAGGTCGTTGGTAGACCTATGCCAGAGACCTTCTGGTTTCATGATGGTATGTATGATAAGTTTTTACTTACAAGTCATTAAATACAAAATTAAGTTTATATGTATCTACAACACTTTAAAAGCAATTATTTTTAATACATGTTTTCTTTTTTACTTAATTTTTTTATAGGCCAGCAAATTGTCAATGATTATACCCATAAAGTAGTCATTAAAGAAGATGGTACCCAATCACTGATTATTGTCCCTGCAATGCCCAGTGATTCTGGGGAATGGACTGTCATTGCCCAAAACAGGGCAGGAAAATCTTCGATTTCAGTGATTTTAACTGTGGAAGGTATTTGCTCTTAAAAAAGAAACTACCTTATCACTTGGGCTATAAACAAGTATTTCAGTCCTACTCACTCTGAATCAAAACCTTTCTCTTCCAGCTGTGGAACATCAGGTAAAACCAATGTTCGTAGAAAAACTAAAAAACCTCAACATAAAAGAGGGTTCTCGACTTGAAATGAAAGTCAGAGCTACGGGTAATCCCAACCCTGATATTGTATGGCTGAAAAACAGTGACATCATTGTACCTCATAAATATCCAAAAATCAGGTAAGTTTGCTTGAAAATAATAAAACTAAGCTCATTATACAAATCCAATAACCAAGGAAGCAAAAACTACTCCTGTATTGATTTTTTTTCACTTTTTCTAGAATTGAAGGAACCAAGGGAGAAGCTGCCCTTAAAATTGATTCCACTGTCAGCCAGGATTCTGCCTGGTATACTGCAACTGCTATTAATAAGGCTGGCCGAGACACTACAAGATGCAAAGTGAACGTTGAAGTTGAGTTTGCAGAGCCTGAACCAGAGAGAAAATTAATCATCCCACGAGGGACCTACAGAGCAAAGGAGATTGCAGCCCCAGAACTGGAGCCCCTCCATCTGCGATATGGTCAGGAGCAATGGGAAGAGGGTGACCTCTATGATAAAGAGAAACAACAGAAACCATTTTTCAAGAAAAAACTCACTTCCTTAAGACTCAAGCGCTTTGGGCCTGCCCACTTCGAGTGTAGGCTAACACCAATTGGTGACCCAACGATGGTGGTGGAATGGCTCCATGATGGAAAGCCACTTGAAGCAGCCAACAGGCTCCGTATGATCAATGAGTTTGGGTATTGCAGCCTTGATTATGGAGTTGCATATTCCAGAGACAGTGGCATCATTACTTGCAGAGCTACTAACAAATATGGAACAGATCACACATCTGCCACACTTATTGTTAAAGATGAAAAAAGTCTTGTGGAGGAATCTCAGTTGCCTGAGGGGAGGAAAGGCTTACAGAGAATTGAAGAATTAGAGAGGATGGCTCACGAAGGTGCACTTACAGGTGTAACAACAGATCAAAAAGAGAAGCAAAAGCCAGACATCGTCTTGTTCCCAGAGCCAGTAAGAGTACTTGAAGGCGAAACCGCTAGGTTCCGTTGCCGAGTGACAGGTTACCCTCAACCCAAAGTCAACTGGTACCTCAATGGACAGCTGATCCGCAAAAGCAAAAGGTTCAGAGTTCGCTATGATGGCATTCACTATTTGGACATCGTGGACTGCAAATCCTATGACACAGGGGAAGTCAAGGTCACTGCAGAAAATCCCGAAGGTGTGATAGAGCATAAAGTGAAACTTGAGATCCAACAGAGGGAAGATTTTAGGTCTGTCCTCAGGCGAGCCCCTGAACCAAAGCCCGAGTTTCACATACATGAACCTGGAAAACTTCAGTTTGAAGTACAGAAAGTAGATAGACCTGTTGATACCACTGATGCCAAGGAAGTTGTGAAACTGAAAAGGGCTGAAAGAATTACCCATGAAAAAGTATCTGAAGAGTCTGAAGAGCTGCGCAGTAAATTCAAGCGCAGAACCGAGGAGGGATATTATGAAGCCATTACTGCTGTGGAGCTCAAGTCTCGTAAGAAGGATGAATCCTATGAAGAGCTCCTAAGGAAGACAAAAGATGAGCTTCTCCACTGGACCAAAGAATTAACTGAAGAGGAGAAGAAAGCCCTTGCTGAAGAAGGCAAGATCACTATTCCAACATTTAAACCTGATAAAATTGAACTGAGTCCTAGTATGGAAGCTCCTAAAATCTTTGAAAGAATCCAAAGCCAAACAGTGGGCCAAGGATCTGATGCACACTTCCGGGTCAGAGTGGTGGGAAAACCAGACCCTGAATGTGAATGGTACAAAAATGGCGTAAAGATCGAACGTTCTGACCGAATCTACTGGTACTGGCCTGAAGACAATGTTTGTGAACTGGTCATAAGAGATGTGACTGCCGAGGACTCTGCCAGCATCATGGTGAAAGCCATCAACATAGCTGGGGAAACCTCAAGCCATGCATTCTTACTTGTCCAAGGTAATTTGAAGTCTTTGGTTTGATGGATCTGTCTCTATTTATCCGTGACTATCCATTAGTGTATTTCTTTTTCTTTTCTTTTCCCATTATTCAAATTGTGAATTTAATTTAATACAATGTCTTTTTCTCCCCCCTTTCGTTATAGCCAAGCAATCGATCATTTTCACACAGGAATTACAAGATGTTGTTGCTAAGGAAAAAGACACCATGGCAACCTTTGAATGTGAAACTTCGGAGCCATTTGTCAAAGTGAAGTGGTATAAAGATGGTGTGGAGGTTCATACGGGAGATAAATATAGGATGCACTCTGACAGAAAGGTCCACTTCCTCTCCATACTGACAATTGATGCATCCGATGCTGAAGACTACAGCTGTGTACTCGTAGAAGACGAAAATGTAAAAACAACAGCGAAACTTATTGTCGAAGGTAGTAAATAATAATCTCACTATTTACTTCAGTTTTAAAGTCACCATTAGTATGTGATAGAATTAGCTTTAGAGTTTTCCTTTCATAAATGGAATTATTTGGGAATTGGATATAAGCTGCAGAGCAAGATTTCTAAATTTATACCAGCAATTAAAAATATTGACAATTTGGATTTTTAAAAATCAAGGTTATTTTGATGTCTTGTTTTAAAAATTTTATATTGAAATAAAATTCTGTGCTTTAAAAAATAATTTAGGAGCACCTAGGTGGCCTAGTCAGTTAAGCATTTGCCCTCGGCTCAAGTCATGATCCCAGGGTCCTGGGATCGAGCCCCACTTTGGGCTCCCTGCTCAGTGGGGAGACTGCTTCTCCCTCTCCCTTTGCCTCTCACCCCCCTACTCTCTCTGTTTCTCTCAAATAAATGAATAAAATCTTTAAAATAAATAAATGATTTAAATATCAAAATAACTTCTTTTTATTAAAAATTTATTTCTCAGTCCATCACCAGGGGGATTAAGAATATTCCTGATAGCATGGGAGACTTAAGAGATTTACAAGGAATTTTTTCTACCTTAAGTCTAGATGTGTACCTCTCCAGAGGAAGTAACTTCTCTTTATCTAATGCCTCAGGTGCAGTTGTTGAATTTGTGAAAGAACTTCAGGACATAGAAGTTCCAGAATCATTTTCGGGAGAGTTAGAGTGCGTTATATCCCCGGAAAATATTGAAGGCAAATGGTATCATAATGGTGTGGAGCTGAAGTCCAATGGCAAATACACAATTACATCTCGCCGTGGACGTCAGAACCTCACAGTTAAGGATGTGACCAAAGAGGACCAGGGAGAATACAGCTTTGTTGTCGATGGGAAAAAGACAACCTGTAAACTAAAGATGAGACGTAAGTCTGCCTGTTCCTTTTGGTCTGCACTGAATATCATCATGGCTTATTGATAAAGAAATGACCATAAAGTTCTTTTTTCTCCCTGTATTTCACAGCCCGCCCCATTGCTATCCTACAAGGACTTAGTGATCAAAAAGTCTGTGAAGGTGACATTGTCCAGCTTGAAGTGAAGGTCTCCTTGGAGAACGTGGAGGGTGTCTGGATGAAAGATGGCCAAGAAGTGCAGCCCAGTGACAGAGTTCACATTGTGATAGACAAACAGTCCCATATGCTGCTCATTGAAGACATGACTAAGGAGGATGCTGGAAATTACTCCTTCACCATTCCATCCCTTGGACTGTCAACCAGTGGGCGTGTCTCTGTCTACAGTGAGTGCAACTTACATATTTTTATGGGTACCCTGTTAATGGGTGGAGAACTTTAATAAGCAGGCATTTAAAGCAAAATCCACTTTCATAAATCTTTTATTTGTGTGTGTGGTTTTACAGGTGTTGATGTGATAACTCCTCTAAAGGATGTTAATGTGCTTGAGGGCACCAAGGCTGTGCTTGAATGTAAGGTCTCAGTCCCTGATGTGACTTCCGTTAAATGGTACTTAAATGATGAACAAATCAAGCCTGATGATCGCGTACAAGCCATTGTCAAAGGCACTAAGCAGCGACTAGTGATTAACAGGACCCACGCTTCAGATGAAGGACCTTACAAACTGATGGTTGGGAGGGTTGAAACCAGCTGTGATCTCTCTGTGGAAAGTAAGGATTCTTCCATTTAAGTTATCAGTGTCTTAAGCCTTCTATTTTCCCAGTGTGATATTAACCAAGTGATTATTTTTTCCCCCAGAAATTAAAATTATCAGAGGTCTGCGTGACCTTACCTGTACAGAAACCCAAAATGTGGTCTTAGAAGTTGAGCTGTCCCACTCAGGAATTGATGTTTTGTGGAATTTTAAGGGCAAGGAAATCAAACCCAGTTCTAAATATAAAATTGAAGCGCATGGAAAAATATATAAGTTGACAGTTCTAAATATGATGAAAGATGATGAAGGAGAATACACATTTTTTGCCGGAGAAAATATGACATCTGGAAAACTTACTGTGGCAGGTTGGTATATTTATCATTCAATCTAACTTCTTATGTGCGGAAGTCGTTTTAATTTAAGAAATTGCAGCATATTCCCTTTCAAATTCCCATCAGTTTTCACTTCATGCCTCTGCTTATGCTGTTCTCAAAGCCAGTAGTTCCCTCAACACTGTCCCCACCATGTTCTCCTAGGCAGACCTACCTCAGTTGCCATTTTCTTTGAAGCCTTTATCTTCCCATCTGTGTAAGATCTTACTACTTCAATTATCAGATTATTTTCCGTGTGTCTCTTCCATGGCCCTTAGTACATACTTGTGTTATTGCCCCATTTCTTCTTCTCACACCAGAATATAAGCCCCCAAATCTGGAAATGCTTCGTTCTTCTCTGTGTTCTCCAACATGTTGCACATGATAGGTGATTAATAAGCAGTGGTTGAACTGAGCTTTGTTTAAACTTTCCTACTCTAAGGTGTATTTCTTTTTTTTTTAATTACTCTTGTTCCTTTAACTTTTGTTTTCTTTGTTCCCTTCATATTTGTTTTTTGAACCCAATGAACATTTTAAAACATAAGTCAGTGTATCTGTATATCTCTGTCTTATGAGATGAAGTAGGCCATTCTCATTCAGCAGAAATCCCTTGCTCTAAAATGAAAAACCAAAAGCAGAAATCAACTGTCAAGAAAAAACTAGAAGTCATCATAAATGTGTTTGGTTCATTACAATTTAATTATTGAGGACATATTGATGACATGGGGATTAAATTGTAAAGTCCATGCGGGAATTGTGTATCCCAGTTTATCTTATACTTTATTATAATATTTCCTCAGATTTTCGACCATGAAAAAAACTTCTGAAACAAAATTTTAGGCCCTCCACTTTGACATGCCTAATATAAATCACGTTTTTAAATGTGTGCAAACGAGGAAAAACTATGAGCCTCTATGTGATTTCACTCAACACTTATTAAGGATCTACCATAGGCAAGACACTGCTAGAAACACACGACACAAAAATGAATAAGGCATGATTTTTTTTTCTTGAGAAATTCACAATTTAGAAAGGGACAGATACATTAGCAACTAACTTGCTGAAGGAGTTATTTATTCTGCCAGTGGATAGTGGCCATGGAGGCAATATGGGGAAGTTTAATGAAAGAGATGACACATGTCAAAACAGTGATTTTTGGGGGTGCCTAAGTGGCTCAGTTGGTTGAGCGGCTAACTCTTGATTTTGCCTTAGGTCATGATCTCAGGGTCCTGGGATCAAGCCCTGCATCAGGCTCTGTGCTCAGGCAGGAGTCTGCTTGAGGATTTCTCTCCCTCTCCCTCTGCCTCTACCCCGCTCTTTCTCAAATTAAATAAATAAATGTTTTTTAAGAAAAATAGTGATTTTTAGTATATAAGAATCTCTAATCTTATAGAAATATTGATGACTGAACATTTTCTTAGCACATCTTTTCCCAATCAAATATTAGATATATTTGCAGCAAACAGTCCTTAGAAGATGTAAGTAGAATACTTTTGAAGGAGAAATTGAGTTACAGGCCATCCAGGTGGTATTGTTCTCAAAATTCTCTATTAACAGTTGCTTTCCCTTTGCGAAGCCTTCCTAATTCCAGTGTTTCCCCTGGTTGTCAATCATGCATACTAGAATAAGGATTTTTGTGATATATTCTCAATATGGATAAAGATAGTTCTAGACATTTCATGATATTCAAAACCATGTTTTAAAATTTGATATTTTATATTTAATTGTTCAGAGATTTCTTTTTTGCATAATATTTTTAAAGGACTCACGCTTACACTTGTCTTGTTCCAAAGGGGGGGCCATCTCCAAGCCACTCACTGATCAGACGGTGGCTGAATCGCAGGAAGCTATATTTGAATGTGAAGTTGCCAACCCAGATTCAGAAGGCGAGTGGCTGAAGGATGGCAAACACCTACCACTGAGTAACAACATCCGGAGTGAATCTGATGGCCACAAAAGGAGACTTATCATCGCTGCCACCAAATTAGACGACATTGGAGAGTACACCTACAAGGTGGCCACCTCCAAAACATCTGCAAAACTCAAAGTTGAAGGTTTGTGCTATAATAACAGATGTATTTGTTCCACATCGTATTACATTCTTGATAGTCTCATTTTTAAAAAGTCAGAGGTATAATCATTCTGGATGCCATAAATCTTCATTTCATAAAATCATTATAAACTCTCCAAACTTTCTGAGCCATCTACCACAAAGTGAAAAATTGCTTTTAAGATGTGTTTCTGTGAAGAAGCTATTTCTTTGGTTCTAGCTCAGAGGAACAGCCTAATTAGACACTCTCATTCTCCATTCCCCTCTTGCTCTTCTCCAGTCTTTTAAGCTATTAGTATGCAGCTTTGCAAAACTTCAATTCATTCTAGTATAGAAAATCATGGTGTAGTGTGCATCTCGAACTGGATCCCAGGTTTTCCTAAATAATCTCAAGGTGTCTTTTAAAACAGAGGTGATGTATAACTGCAACATTTCTGATAACCGTTTTTTTGCAAGATGACCAGGTAATGTTCTTATCCCAGGACTTCTTTTACTTGGCCATACCATCTTTATTTCCTAAACCAATCATAAATTTGTCTTCAGCTGTCAAAATTAAGAAGACTCTGAAGAACCTCACAGTGACAGAGACGCAGGATGCTGTTTTCACTGTCGAGCTTACTCACCCTAATGTAAAAGGCGTCCAGTGGATCAAAAATGGTGTCGTGCTGCAACCCAGTGACAAGTATGACATCTCAGTCAAAGGCACAGTTTACACTCTGAGGATTAAAAACTGTGCTGTTGTGGATGAATCTGTATATGGCTTCAAGCTTGGAAAACTAGGAGCCAGTGCCAGACTGCATGTTGAAAGTGAGTTGATTTAGAAACATTTTACAAGTAGCCAATGTATGGTTGCCACTCAGTTAACCGTATCACTGAACTGCCTCAACTTTCCTCGTTAGCTGTCAAGATCATTAAAAAGCCGAAAGATGTGACCGCCTTGGAAAATGCCACCGTTGCCTTTGAAGTTAGTGTTTCCCATGACACTGTTCCAGTAAAATGGTTCCACAAGAATGTGGAGATTAAGCCAAGTGACAAGCACAGACTGGTCTCAGAAAGGAAGGTCCACAAGCTGATGCTGCAGCATATCACCCCCTCGGATGCTGGGGAATATACCGCTGTGGTGGGGCAATTGGAATGCAAAGCTAAACTTTTTGTGGAGAGTAAGTATTAGCCTTACAGTATTTTCCAAGATGATCCCCATGTGCTCATCGGTTGATTGGTTGGTTGGTTGGTTGGTTAGTTGATGTCATCCATTTTTTAAAATAAAATATACTAACTGAAGTGCTTTTTGATTTTCCCAAGCATTACATATTACAAAAACCATGAAAAACATTGAGGTACCTGAGACCAAAGCTGCCTCCTTTGAATGTGAGGTGTCCCACTTCAATGTCCCTTCCATGTGGCTGAAGAATGGTGTGGAGATTGAGATGAGTGAGAAGTTCAAGATAGTCGTGCAAGGGAAACTCCACCAGCTGATCATCATGAACACCAGCACAGAGGACTCAGCAGAATACACATTTGTTTGTGGCAATGACCAAGTCAGTGCTACCCTGAAAGTGACCCGTAAGTAAACAAACAAAAAATATATATAAAATATTTGGTAAACTCATTGTTACTATATATCCTACACTTTCCCTTCCTGACCAGTTAATCCACTCCAAAAGTCCTTGATTAAAACATCTACTGTGTGTTCACCCTGAGTTAGTCACTAACATCTCCACCTGGATGAAATTTTCTGATTAGAGTTGCCTTGAAAAGCTACCTATAAAGATGCTATAGTATCTATCCCTAGCTCTCTCTGTTCCTCTGTCACATGGTATTGTCCCATAGAGGGGTACCTGGAAGATAGTATAGCTCATATCCCAGAACTATAATCACCTTCGCAGACAGACTAAACACATTCCGAGTTTTCACTCTGTGCTCATTATAACTCACATCACACTAAATCTCCTTGGGTGTATTTCCTTCCCCCTTTGCAGCAATCATGATTACATCCATGCTGAAGGACATCAATGCTGAAGAAAAAGACACAATTACCTTTGAGGTAACGGTGAACTATGAAGGCATCTCTTACAAATGGTTAAAGAATGGTGTGGAAATCAAATCAACTGACAGGTGCCAGATGAGAACCAAAAAGCTCACGCACTCACTGAATATCAGGAATGTTCACTTCGGGGATGCAGCCGAGTACACCTTTGTGGCTGGAAAAGCTACATCAACAGCCACCCTTTATGTGGAAGGTATGGTGTCATATATGTCTTATCCATACAACTAGATATCAAACGCACCTTAGAAAATATTGGTCAGTGCATTAATGAATGGAAAAATAAAATATGGTGTTTCTGTGTAATGAAATATTGTTAGCAATCAAAAGCAAGTGCCAATACATGCTACCACATGGATAAACCTGAAAAAACTTTACGCTAAGTGAAAGAAGCTGGTCACAAAGGACCATGTCATGTCTGATTCCCTTTATAGGAAAGTCGGAATACACAAATCTATAGAGACCATAGATGGGTGCCTACACCGGAGGGTCTGGTGGGTGATGACTAAGGGTTGTATGGTTTTTTGGGGGGTGACAAGGATATTCTAACATTGATAGTTATGGTTGTACAATTCTGACTACACTGAAAGCCCCTGAATTGTGAGTTATGTCTTAATGCCATTAGGAAGATTAATTTTTGTACACGCTCTTTTCCAGCTCGCCATATAGAGTTTCGAAAACATATTAAGGACATCAAGGTTCTTGAGAAGAAGCGAGCCATGTTTGAATGTGAAGTTTCTGAACCTGACATCACCGTTCAGTGGATGAAAGATGGCCAAGAGCTGCCAGCCGTGGATAGGTCAGTTGTGTTCCTTGGCTACATTCCAGTAATTCCCAGTTTGCTTTGAGTCACCATTCATTAAACTTCCATTTCTGTGTCATCCATAGAATAAAGATACAGAAAGAGAAATACGTCCACCGCCTCCTGATCCCATCCACCCGGATGTCTGATGCCGGGCAGTACGCAGTGGTGGCAGGAGGCAACATCTCCACTGCCAACCTCTATGTAGAGGGCAGAGATGTCCGCATCCGGAGTCTCAAAAGGGAGGTTCAGGTATTGTCTATGTGCTGAATGTGGGGAGACGTCATCAAGGGCTCATATTCCATAGTTTGAGATTTTAATTTTTAACCTTAACATTTTCTAACTACAGTCTTCTAAAGAATGAAAACAGCTGATCCCTGCTGGCTTAGACTCTTAATCTGACATCAATTTAGTCACAGTTTTCCCTCACTTGGGGAAATAGTATGTCCTTAGCAGCTGTCTGGATACTTTAATTAAAGCAGCTGTAGAAACTTTGCTGCCTCATAAATGGCCACCTGCCAAGCAGCCCAAACCAGGAAAGAGCTAAAATTTACACTGTGGTGCTTACACAGCAACTAGAATTCAGGGAAGGTAGGACAAGGTGGCGTTTTATCATACGGCTTCTGTCATGGAGAAGCAGGTGTGTAGGGACTTGGCCGGGGATGCTTCTTCTGAGGCCCAGGAGGTAAACCAGTTGGAGCAAAGCTGGATTCCCAGCAGGGGTGCTGAGCTGGACAGCTTTGCCCTCTACCACTTGTGCAGAGCTTGTTTCACGAGTGCCTATCTTCCCAAATGGTGGAATGGAGAGAACGTGTTAGGAGAAATATCCTTTGAATTCAGATTTACCCTATTGCTTATCTGAGGAGAACCAGACATGACAGACCTTAGGCCGTAGTGAAAAAGCCTTCAGTGAGGACGCAGATGACCTAAATATGTCTTCTGTCCTTTACTGCCCAATTCTGAACCTTGATTTCCTCACTTTTAAAAATGAGGCTAATAGTTTCTACATACCCCAGGAGGTTCTTGTTCATACCATAAGAAACCAAATTAAATAGTAGAAGAGCTTTGTCAAAAATGAAAAGCCCACAGATACAAGGTATTGTTATTTCTGTTGTGATTAGTTAAAAAGCAAGAATTTTAAGGATTCAAATCATAGTCTCTTTGGGGTGGCATCTCTGCTCAGTGCAGGTGTCAGCAGGATTCTTTACAGAAGAAGTTAGGGCAGCATTTGTCTAAGGATATGCAGGACACATTAGAATGCACTTCACCCAGTCAAACTTTTTATATCATAATGTATAGTTTTGGCATGCTCTTGAAATGAACAGTTTTAGAAACAGGCTAAAACTGAAAGGAAAGCAGGACTTCAATTCTCTTTATATGTTGCTCCATTGAAAGGTTATTGAGAAACAACGTGCTGTCGTTGAGTTTGAGGTCAACGAAGACGATGTTGATGCCCACTGGTATAAAGACGGCATTGAAATCAATTTCCAAGTTCAAGAACGACACCAGTATGTGGTGGAGAGAAGAATCCACCGGATGTTTATCTCTGAGACCAGGCATAGCGATGCCGGTGAATACACCTTTGTGGCAGGAAGGAACAGGAGTTCCGTTACTCTCTATGTCAATGGTAGGTAGAGATACCCGCATATGTTGTGGAACCAACTGGGATAATCCTCCCCTTTAAGTTCCTAAAGGGCTGATAGTTTCTGGGCAATTTCTGAAGAAGCCATGCTACTTGTATTGTAGCTACATATATTTTCACATATCACCTGTGGTGAAGGGACGGCAGCTATTAAAACGACTGTAAAGATGTCATTTCCAGAATGTGCCTAATGGCTAGATCCTCATTTAGTTGTTCAACTCTATTGAATATCCACCGTCCGTCAACTATAATAGACCCTCAGTGGGTTTCTAGCTACAGTGCTTAGCTGGTCGAGTTCTCCATCCTTGGAGCCAACTGCTTAGGTGCTAGTAGTGCTATCAAGCCCCAGGGCATATGCAGCCTCTAGTGCGGAGTGCCTGGGAAAATCCAGAAGTCCTCTTTGAGACCCCAGGGGGCCTGGAGAGCCACAGATGCTGCGGAGCTAGGTTTTCTCTGCCTCGAACCCGAGGACCAGAGGCTCTTATTCCATATACTACCACGTCCTTAGAGGAGAGCCATGAAAGCACCCACCTTCCTCATGAAAAAACTGAGAGCTGAATTTGAGGCTCCTCTAGAAATGAGACTAATCTATTTGGAGAAGAAGGACTGTTCATGCCTATTTGAATCTTGAGTCTATTCTGAACAAATACCTCAGAAGCAGATTGAAGAACCCCAGGAATAATCTCAGATTAACAAAAATGAGCCACATTGCCAACATCCCCTTAGGCCCTAGAAGACCAAACCATCATGGTATCCAGTTCTTACTCTTTCTGGAGTAGTGGTAAAGAGACTGAGGCACAGAGAAGTAAAGGTCAGAAAACAGCCTCACAGAAGTCCTTTCTCCCCATTTCTCTGTTCTGTGAACTACCCGATTCCCCTCAGTCATCACAACACTAAGATGGTTTCATTAGCATAGCAGGAAAGTGTTTTTCTTTTTTTTTTTTTAAGTCTAATTAATTGCCTTTAAGTAGATCAAGAATAACATTTATTCTTTTTTTCGTATGTAGTGATTATACTTCATTGGCACCTGGTTATAAAGAAGTGACTCTGACATATTCACAAATACTTGCAAATCAAACAAATCTAAAGGTGATGAACACCTGGGCACATGGTTTGCCCAAGTGATACAAAATAGATAGCACATGGCAGCCATTCTGGCATTCTTTAGGGTGCCAGCCATTGCCACATGCCCACGCAGACCCCAAAAAGGAAAGGGGTGATCCTATTATGATGATAACACCCCTGACCATGCCTCAAATATCACAAGTATCTTTCTAAAGTCATTCTATCTGAGACAGAATTCCCAATGTTTCCTTTCTTCTTAGCATGAAGAATGTTCTGATATTCTGAGGCAAGTAAAGCTCTCATGGTCCCAAAGTTTGGTTTCTGGACACGTAACCACTGGCCACAACTTAACGTAGGCTTTCACATGTTCTCTCGTGTTTTCATGCTTTTTCACACGCTGCTGGTTTTCATTCACTCCCAGCTCCAGAACCGCCCCAGATCCTTCAGGAGCTCCAGCCCGTGACTGTGCAGTCTGGCAAGCCGGCCCGCTTCTGCGCCGTGATATCCGGCAGACCACAGCCCAAGATTTCCTGGTACAAGGAGGAGCAGCTACTTTCCACGGGCTTCAAGTGCAAATTTCTTCACGATGGGCAAGAGTACACACTTTTGCTCATCGAAGCCTTCCCAGAGGACGCAGCTGTTTATACCTGTGAAGCCAAGAATGACTACGGTGTTGCCACAACCTCTGCTTCACTCTCGGTGGAAGGTACACAGCCCTTGCTACTTCTCAGCTTAAAATCAAACCTAAGAAACTCTCTTTTGTGTTCTCTGACTGTGTTTATAAATACAGCTTGGAGCTCCTAAAAGTAGACTGCTACCCAACTTTTAGGAAGATAATTAAGATAAATCCTCATGCTTTATTCTGTGCAGTCTGTAAGTGACTTAATCATGACCAATCTTGTCCCTTTCTTTAGTTCCAGAAGTTGTGTCTCCAGATCAGGAAATGCCAGTTTATCCTCCTGCCATCATCACTCCACTTCAGGACACTGTCACCTCTGAGGGACAGCCAGCCCGTTTCCAGTGCAGAGTGTCTGGAACAGGTAGGTTTATGAGCAAAGGTATCAATGCTGATATTTACAAACAATGATCTGAGGCAAGGTTTCTCACCTTTTTCCTCCATCATAAACATCTCTCATACATAATTTGACTTTTATTGAGAATCTTGCAGAAGACTTACTTGAATTACTCAATAAAGGAATAGACCATGTTTCCACTACTGAGTATACATCTAAAAATGGTTAAGGTGGTAAATTTTATGTTGTGTTTTTTGTTTTGTTTTTAACGCTAACAACAACAACAAAAGAACTTGATCGGTGTTTTCTGATGTTCAAAAGATGTCCTGTTCCCTCAGATAAATTTTTTTAAAGATATTTTTAATTTATTTGTCAGAGGGAATGGGCAAGAGCAAGAGAGAGTGAACAACAGGCAGAGGGAGAGGGAGAAGCAGGCTCCCTGCTGAGCAAGGAGTGCGATACAGGACTTGATCCCAGGACCCTGGGATCATGACCTGAGCTGAAGGCAGATGCTTAACTGACTGAGCCACCCAGGTGTCCCCCGCTTAGATAACTTTTGTTACCTCTTGAAAAAAATACAACAAAATTACAATTGTTATTATATTAATTATAATATTGTACCTACATATATTTCAAAAGAAGAGTCTGCTTATATGTAAGACATTATTCAGTCTGTAGACAGTGCTTGTGTGAAAAGGTATATTCCTTTGGAAAGCAATAGCCAGTAGCCTCAAAAGTAGGGGCATTATAATCAGAGATTGGATTTGAATCTTGGCTCCACTCTGTGACCTTAGGAAAATAGATTTCTCTGGTTCTCTTTGCTTCATGAATAAAGTAAGGATAGTATTGCATTTGATCTTAGAATGTACATTTCAGGAGGGCAGGGACTCTGTCTTAGTACCTAGAACCTCTTGCCTAAAAGGGGAGTAGCTGCTGGAAAGTACTATCCTGGGCAGCCAGGGTGGATCCTCGTCCCAGAATAGCTTCATAGAGTGTATATACTCAATAAGTAATTGTTAATTGGGCAAAAGAATGATTATCATATGACTAACACCAATCAGGAGCATGTTAGATCACACTCACCAGCGCATAGCCGTGTTCATCAGGCAGTAACACCCAGTGAGTTCCTTGTTACACTCTTTAGTAAGGGCATGTCTCCCAGATGGTCCCGGCCCCTCCCCCCAACCTCAGGAATCCGGTCCTAGTAGAATGAGACAAGATGTTTGCAGCCATTTCAAGCCGATTATGATTGTCAATTTACCTCAGATAGGGTAAATCAACTTTATCCCAAATGAAAGTCACTCTCTCATTTGCAGGCATTTATGTATGACCATCAAAGGGAAATTCTTAGAGCTAGGGCTTCTCACAGCACCTAGTAAGTGTGGGGTTTTTTTCTGTTTTGTTTTGTTTTTTTTATACTTCTTCCATTAGTTTATGACTCAATCTCTGCATTGCTATGAGCCATTTTCCTAAACAAGTTAGTATTTCAGTTGGCTTTCTATGACCTGATGACTTCCTCCTCTGAAATAGAGATGCTGATCTAGAAACCAAATGAACCTCTTTGATTTTTATGGGCATAATTAAAAGATATTATGTATGTAAAGTACCTATAGGCATGGCTGGCAAGTGACTAGTGCTCAATACATTAATTTTATTATAGCCATAGAGGGGAATTATATAAACATAAAAGTCTGGTATTGGGTGACAATACAGACAAACACCACAGACTTTGTGACTTCAAAGCACAGAGTTTGAGAAATACTAAATATCAAGAAATAGGGACTGATTTGATAATATTCTGCTAACACAATAAAGAAAAATGCATTTTAATATCAAATTCACTGAAGTCACACTAAATTTGTCCTTTCATTGAATTTTTAGAGGAAAATTTTCAAATCAATATACATATATATGATTGTCTTAAAGCAGTAGTCTTCATATAGCACTTTTTAGTTTATAAATAATATAGTTTTGCCTTTAAGGTGTTGCAAAAATATCTTCAAAGCCTTCTATAAGACTCCAGTTGGGGTAGAAATAGAAAATATCTTTTCTATATGACTGACATCTTTAAATGTTTAAATGGACTTTATAAATTCGTGGGTTACTAACTCTTTATTTATGTACTATTTATACACATACAGAGGTTTGAGCATCCTCTTGCAAATGTGTTTTTTTATATGGCAAAAATTGTTTATTAAGTAAAATGCCCTTTTAAAAGCTTACCAAATGATAAAGTTTTATGCCCTTGCCACTGAAAGTATTTACACAAATTCCTCTGACCAGGTTCTACCCTAGGGGAACAAATTCAGTCCTGCCTTCTACACTGGAAAACAATTGAGTCTTCAGAAACCCCAGACCATGTTTTTGGAACTCAGTACTCAAGCTTAGAACTTGTTGGCCTTGAGCAATCTGGTGGGGCTTTTATGAGAGTGTAGCCTGTTGAAGGTCTCTGGTGCCACCTACTGGTGGGAAAGCAATTTGGAAAAGTAGAATTTTAAAATTTGTAATAAAGCTAGCTTTTCTCTAATGTTTATCCTACAGATAGTATCATTTGGAGGTTTACTGAGCCACCTCTAGCTAAATAAAATGATAAATAATTAGTCTAGCTATGATGGTTGCCCATTCTTCATTTAAGTATCTCTTCAGTTGTATTCTACCAATGTCAGTGTTCCTGCTATTGAAACATTATTACATTAGCTGCTAGATCCCAAGGTTGTACGTGCTTGAACAGCCCATATATTCGGTGCTGTCTGTTTGCATGACAGTCAGAGAGAGATGCATGGACTGGGCATCAAAGAATCAACAGGATCATTGAACACAACGGCATTCTAGGCAGAGAATGACATTTACAAATCATAGAAGCCTACAAGAGTACTTCATGTGCTGGAAATGACAAGTGGCTTGAGTATGGTTGGAAAGTGATGTAATTAGTGGAGGAAAGGCCAGAAAAGAAGGCCAGATCCCAAAGGGTTTGGTATTCTGAGCTTAGGATTTTAGATTTTATCTTGTTTGCACTGAGGAGCCACTGAAGGATTTTTAAGCCTCTGGGTAACATGATCAGGTTTGCTTTTTGGAGACAATACTGTGATTGTGAAAAGAAGAATGGTCAGATGTGAGAGGGGAGACCTGGTGAGGACCAAGGGAGAGGCCATCTTGATAGACTTGGAAAGTGCTGATGAGGCCCTCAACAAGGGGAGTCAGGAGGAAGAAGGGTATAGATTGTGGGAGAATTTGAGAGGTGGAATGAAGGGAATTTAGGGACCAAATACAATGGAGTGGTGGAATGGGGAGCAGGAAGAGTGGGGTGGCCTTGTGGAAGCCAGAAGAGGCCAGTGACCAACACAGATAGTGGCAGTCCTGTCACAAGCACCAAGTTCATTACCAAGAGAGGTCTCGTCTTTTAGCTCCTTTATTTTGGGCCATGCATGCCTGTCCTAGGGCTTCATCCCGTTCTCCAAAGGTGGAAGTTATTGTAGGATTACGCGGAGAACTCTGTAAAGAGGTGGACAAACTCTTCATCATCCCATTTCCACTGAGGTTTAACAGACAGACTAAATGGTTGTAGAATGATTATTAAATTCCATGTGATGGCATTATCTATTATATCACATGACCCTGTCTTGGTGCAAAATATTAAAGGCACTGATGATCCCTTGGCAGGGGGTTGTTTAAACAGTCTTGCTTTAATAACTGGCTTACGCCAGTGGTTTATAAAACCCTTCGATGCTCTGTCTACCGCTCTACCTACTTATGATCTCTCTCTCTGTCAAATAAATAAAATCTTTAAAAAATAAAAAAATAAAAAAATAAAACCCTTCGATGTAAGTCATTCAATTCACACAACATTTTTTTTTTTTTTGCAATGAAGAGCTCATGAAGTATTATGCATCTCATTTTACCAATGAGAAGACTGGTCCAGAGAGATTAAATGATGGGTCTAAGGTCACACAGCTGGGAAATTGTGGTATCAGTGTTCCATTTTCTACTTTACCTTGCTACCTAAGGAAGTGAAGACATTTGTGTCTTTAAAAGAAGAACCTGTAATTTATAAACAATATCATCATGGGCAGGAGGGGAACCTTCACAAACCAAAATTTGTGCTAAAATGCAAACAAATGCTAGCTCAATGGGCCATTAGAGAATCCCCCTGTGGATGGTACTGGGATAAGGAAGTGATATCATGATCACATTCCAAAAATAAGAAGTCTTGGGTTGTGGCTTTTAAAACTGGTGACTAAATTTAAATTCACTCTTGACTTAGAGGGTGATTGTTTCAATGGAAGTGTAATATTTTTTAAAAGTTCACTTTAAACTGTAACAGCATAATGTTATTTTATCTTTGCTTTGGAGTTATTTTCAACTTTATATGAAAAGAGCCAGTTTTATTATCATTTATTATTACTATTACTCTGAAAAAAGCCAATTATATCTAAGATGACCAAATTCCATGACCCTTTCTTTCAGTTTTAAAAATTATTTTTGGCTGTCCTAAGACCTTGCAATGCTTGCTCATTGATAATGAAAATATAGAAATTTTGTCTTCAGCCTTAGGGTGTCTGTTTTAAACTTCTGGGAATGTTGATCTTCTCAGATTGCTTTTTGATCTTTCTGCCCAGTAGACAACCCCGAGCACAGTAGGCAACCACAATCCTAGATCAAACCCGTCATGATGACTGTTCCTTAGGACACAATCTTTTTCTCAAGGTCACTGACTATGTCAAAACCTCATCCCTGTTTCCACAGCATGACCTGCACAGGTTTAAAAAGAATATAACTGAAATAGTAAAATTCCAAACATTAGAATCAGCCTATAAGCTGGATTTTTCTAGAAAATCATGTTTCTTTCTTAAAGATGAAAAGAGATCTTGTAAGAGCAGATGTGGCATGCCCAAAAAGAGAAATATAATGTTATGAAGATAAATAGAAAACTTAGTCACCGATATAATCAATATTGTGTTTTCAAGTAAAAATATCCACCACTTTTTGTCATTCAAATATCTTTTTTTTTCCTTTTGTGATGCAGATCTAAAAGTGTCTTGGTACAGCAAAGACAAGAAAATTAAGCCATCTAGGTTCTTTAGAATGACTCAATTTGAAGACACTTACCAACTGGAAATTGCTGAAGCTTATCCAGAAGATGAAGGAACTTACACTTTTGTTGCCAATAATGCTGTGGGTCAAGTATCAAGCACAGCCAACTTGAGACTGGCAGGTACAGTAAAAAACCTTCAGAACCACATTTAAATATGGCTCTAATCTCACAATGTCAGTAACAATCACTAAAGATTCCATGTAAACCATCGTTGGCCCTATCGTTCCCTTTTAATGCAACTAATTGTTTCCATGTTATATGCTGCATTCTCACTGTCCATTTATCCCATCTCATTATGAATCACAAAACATCATTTCTCATTTTGCCCTGCTTTGTCTTTATAATGTTCTGTAATGTATTGCTCTCCTTACCAGCTTTCATGCTTTCTGATCAGCATGTATCAGAATGGAGAGAAACATGCTAAAGAAATAGGTAGATTTGCTTTCTCATTTACCTAGGATGAATTTTTTTTTTTAAATGTAATGTAAGCATTACTATCCTCCTGTTGTCTTGACACAATTCTGATTTCACAGAAGCTACAGAGGATGATTTCAGGCCTGTATACCACATAGGTGTATTCACCGTCATTCAAAGAATGCCTGAAGGTTGAGAGGTCTCGTCCTAAGATGGTTTAACATTTCTGATACTTGGGACTTTTAAACTGCCATCAGAAACACTTCCCTGGTAGTGGAGGGCACTTTGTTTCAAAATAAGATAACAATATTTTTATATAGTCAGACTATTTTTGCTGAGCTAATTTAGTCTATGTATTATTAACTATGTATAAATACATCTAGATTGAGGGCAACTTTGGTTTTTCCCTTAATTTTAAACACTTACTAATAATCAGATATTTTCTTAATAATCAATTTAAAGTGGTTTACAAAATAGAAAAAAATGTAATTTTACAATCAGAGGGGAAAAAGTAAAAACAGAAAATAAGAATACCTAAACCAGATTATGTACTTCACTAGTGCCTTCACAAACAATACAGTGAACTTTTTTAGACTATTTATGTCTCGACTTGTTTGCCCGGAAAGTGGAAGGGAACATGTATGACTTGGAACCAATGGTGGCATATGTTGACAAGACACTAGGACTGGACTGGATTCTAGTCCACCATTGAACTTTGCAACAGATCTGTAGACAACTCCAAATGAGTTCTGGTTTCAGTGGAGGGTAAGACATTAAAGGTTGGCATGCTTCTTTTCAGGATTTAGCAAATTTGAAGAAGTTGCATCAAACTCCCAATGGCATGTCTCTTCATCAGTTTCATTTAAGAAGGAGTCCCTTGGCCAAAAACCCATCTTCATCCAGCCTCTGTCAAGCATCAGGGTGCACAGCGGGGAGACAGTCAGATTTCACGCAAGGGTTTTTGGCATTCCCAAGCCAGAAATCCACTGGTTTCATAACCAGCAGCCAATTCTACCAACAAAAGATGTAGTTTTCCATTATGAGGAGGCCACAGGCATGGCTTTAATGCTTATAGTTGATGCTTACTCAGAGCATGCTGGGCAGTACTCTTGCAAAGCCGCCAATAGCGCTGGGGAAGCCTCTTGTGCAGCTACACTCACAGTGACTCCAAAAGGTAAAGCTCATCTTGCTGTAAAGACTTGGATTTGCTTCATACGTCCTGCTCCCACTGTTACTAATGAGAGTCTTTGCTGTTTGTCTCATCGCATAGTGTGGTCAGTCCATAATTTACTAATGAAGTAACACCCAGTAGGTCCTCCTAAGTTCTCAATTATGGGTTCACCTATATGGTTTAAATCTCTGAAGTATATAATCTGTGCATTACATCAGTAAGTATTTTTTTAGGCATCAACTTTGCTTGATGTTTTTCCTTTTCTAAAGAACGTCTCATCATTGGATCATTAACGATCTGTTTGCCGTATATTGTTTGTACAGTATATGGAAGAAGGGGGACAAATGGTATTCCGTGGGAGGGGGCAGGGAAGAGAGAGAGAACGAGAGACTGTGTCACTCTGGTTAGCGGCAGTGACAACAGAAGGAAGGACCCAGATAGTCTACAGCATCGCATGAGCCATCGTCATCCATTCATCACTGGATCGCTGGGAATGAACGTTCTTTTGTGTGATGTGCCGTCCTAGAGCACACTGCATCTGGCATGCTGCTTCCAAGTGACACTGATGTCTTTCATCTTCATCTTCCATGCCATTGTCTGTTACTAACCGAGCCAAGTGACGACACTTAGATCTTAATATTCTTTTCTTTTTCTTGTCACTTGATTATACAGTGCGAGCCCTAGCTAGGCAGAGTTCTGGGAAAGATGTAAGAAAGTCCACCAAGTCCCAGGCAGTGGCAGATTCCTCTTTCACAAAGCAGGAGAGCAGAATATCCCAAAACGAAATTAAGTCATTTCAAGGATCATCCTATGAATACGAATCACAGGTTTTTGAAAGTGTATCTCAAAGTTCCACCCACACAGCCTCATCGGTTCAAAACGTAGAGTTGCGCCATCCTGCGTCCCTTTCACAAATTGCAGAGAGCACTGAGTTCTCTGGGAACTGGGCGGAAGAGGCAGTGGGCAGGGGCCCACGGATTCTGCTGCCGCTTCAGGACCTCTCTGTAAAGTGCGGCGACACGGCTCAGTTCCTCTGTGTTTTACAAGATGACTCTTCTGTTGATGTAACCTGGACTCATGAAGGCGGAAAGATAGAGGACTCGGAAAGAGTGACGCAGTCACAAGATGGAAATATTCAGTTTCTTAGCATACGTCACATTCAGCTGGTAGACCAAGGATTGTACAGCTGTATTGTACACAATGACTATGGAGAGGAGACCACGTCGGCAGTATTGAGCATAGAAGGTGCTTCTTTGGTTTTTAGCTGTGACTTTCTTCATTTCATCCTCATCGCTTTATGCAGCTTTTCTGCCCTGCAGATCGAATCAGTGAATATGTTAATTAGCATATCCCTAACTCAGCACTCTATTGATAAACGACTTCTGCGAGTCAGCCAGGTCATTGGCCAAACTTGTGATGAACATTCAACTTTCCAGTCTAGATTCAAGGAAGTTTAACTCTCAAATCTCATTTCAGAAGGTTATGGTTCATTTCGTATATGCTGTTTTTTCTAGTATTTACCAAATGTGCCACCTACGAAGTATACCAAAGAAGGTCAGGATGTTATAGTTCATCAGGTATTAATTAATTATTTATTGTTGTGCCTGATACTGTGCCAAGATTAAATTTAGTTATTTTAATATGAGGAGGCTCAACATTTCTCATTTCTGCCCTTCGTTTACAGATCTGGAAGTTCTAGATATTTATAAGGAGATTATATAAATAGCAGATTGGGCACTGAAAATAATAGGGTTCTGTCTGGACCAAAATGAGGATATTTCTTGATAGATGATACTGCTTTTCAGTCTCGGATCCTCCTGGAATCGTAGAATTATCTAATGGCAAGAGTATTATTTTTGTTGTTGTCATGCTTGATTTGCCGCCGTGTCTGGAAGTGCATGAATAAATTTGTCTTAGAAGAGAGAAGTTCCTCCTCTTATCCATGGACTTCCTCTTAGATATTAAGGAGATAGGAAAGTTATTCTTCAGGTGCTAGAATGTCGTGCTGTATGTCGGCAGGTAAAGGATCTTCACTGACTCCCATGGAAGGAAGCCGATGGAAAAAGTTCCAGCATCTCCCGGGGTCCATGGAGAACTGTGGCCTCAAGGTCTCTCCTGACCTGTCCATACCATTTTTGAAATATTAGAGATGAGCAGGGGATAATATGGTGCTATGTGATTTCTGTCTTGGCTCTGAATTTTGAAACAGGTTCATACATCATTTAATGTATCTGTAATCCTCAGTCACCCACAGGAAGCTTTTTTCTTTCTTAATCTGATATTCTGTTGTGTAGATATTCCTAGTAATATTTCCATAGTCCTCAAAGGGACTATCTCAAGAACTGAGGTCTAGTTATGCAAGTGAAATGGAAAATCTGGTGGCATCCAGAGAGCTGACCTTCCATTTCCCCATAGCTGCTGGCTAGTGCAGTAATCACCCAGAGTGACTATTTATCTGGGGGTGACATGGGTGACAACCGGGACAGGCTCTGCAGCCATGCAATTGGGTGTTGGCTGTGTTGTGGAGGTAGGAGAAATGTAGGCCTTTTCAGCTTGCTTCCTAAGGAACCTGGGGCCACAGTACGTGCTTGATTGTCATGTTGCTAGAGTGGATTTGAGCTGGACATTTTTACCACAGGGTTTCCAGTTCCTTCGGTTCTAATTGATTATATTATTGAAGTGTTCTTGGAGCATGAGCATTTTTCTCTTGGAAAGTCCAGACTGCCTCTTTTATACTTAAGCAAGTTGAAAGATAAGCCACTTTTAAGTGTTTGAAGAATAAAGGATCAGGCACAGTTGTCTAATTGTGGAACATAAGACCAGTCTTCATATGTTCCTCTTTTGGTCTTATAACTTGATGTAGGCCACATAGTTATCCACGACGATCAAGTAGGAATATAAAACCCCATAAGTCTGCTTGAGTAGAGTTCTTCTGTGCATAGTAAGCACAGATATATATTAGTTTGGGGACTAACATGCTGCCTTCCTTCTCATCCTAATCACATGTCACCTTCTCTAAATTCAGCATGTGTTTTACTCTTACAAACACAGCTAATTTATTCCTTTTCCTAACTTTATTCTCACCTAGCAAAAGAATCGCAAACCAGAGCAGTTACAAAAATTGCCCTTGGTTCAGACATTAAAAGTATTAAAACCCTCAAAGAGTCACAAATTAAAACAAGCCACGAAGTAAAGAGAGAATCATCAAAGAAAACATGAAGTTTGTCCTTCACCTCGTGCCAAAGCCCACAAGGAATGGAGAAGCCAGGGAGGCAAGCCCACGCGCGTGGTGCCACACAGATGGATGGAAGACTGAGTGGGAACCCGGGGAACCCGCCTTGCTCAACAGGCTGCCCCAGAGACCATTGTGTCTAAGGCCTGTGCCTTTTCCCTATATGATAAAAGCCATTTTGAGTTGAGGGCTCTCTGTTTGGCTCCTTAATATGTCATCAGACTTTGTGTGGTTTAAAGTTTTAAAGATGGTTCAAATCAAAGGACTACTTACTAGCAGGAAACACTTAATTCTGCAGGAAAACCTGAGAATAGCCCTCGGCAAAAAGTGGCAAGTTAGAAAATGCATGTTCCTTCTCAATGTGACACCATCTCTTAGTCTTTTAGTGATCAGTCGATAGGACGTTAAAAAAAAAAAAATTCCTGTAGTTTGTGGATTGCTTTTTTGAATGCATGTAAAGGCATGAGGAATTACAGAACTAAAAGTGGAAATTTCACAGAGAACCTAAAATAAAATTTTTTTAAAATCTTTCTGCAAACATTGTCATGTACTTTATCAGCTCATTGATTTGTTTGGCATGGATTTTTGGGGTGCATTTGGGAGATGCAGTTTTCTATTACCAGAATCAAGGAAAATCATAATTGTACGAATATATGAACTGAGGCAGAAAGTATATAGAATTAATCATTAAAATCTCCGTATATGTTTTTCCATTTTAGCCCCAGAATCCATTTTGCACGGGAGGATTGAAGAGCAGATTGAGGTGGAGATGAAAGGTATTGTTATATTGGATGTGAAATTCAAGTAGAAATTCTGAAGGATTAATAGAATCCTTGAGGTGCCTACTTTCTCTTCGTAATATTGAGAAAAATGACATAGATGTACAAATATATCTCTTAGAGTATATATTACTATGTCGCATGCCTAGTTTAGTATGCTGATGGTTACATGCATTTCTTGGTAATTTGTCTGATGGTAATTTAAAATTTTGTATTTAAAATTTATCAGTCACATTCAACTTCATGTTTGCAGCCATTTTCAAAAATGCGTATTGGGAAAGTTGTCATCTTAATGCATGAAATCAAGGAGTAGAAGTTTGTTTTCAAAATCACAGTGAATTAAATTGAACAATAGACAATAACCTAGCTGTCCTTCTCAGAATGCAATGTCATGAATGAATTACGATTGAAATGCTATTTTGTTTAGGGTGTGTGAAAATGTTACATTCCCATTCTGGTGTACACTTCATGCACATACATCATTTTAACATTGATATGTCTCTTACACTGGCTTGCAGATAGCTGCCTTACGTGATCCTCATTGCCTGCTTTCCTTTGCATAACTTTGTGACTTTATAGCTGTATTAGTTCGAATAAACGCCTTCTCACTTTATTTTAGCTAATTATTTATGGTTATAGTTCTTATAGACATTTTTAAAATAGTTAATTCTCAAAAATATAATAATTTAATCTGCAATCAAAAGGATCAGAAAGGGCGTTTATTCCACTCTCTGCAAGTCAGGTAAGAGTTTCCTCTTAGCCATCAAAAGAACAAAGTTTTCCTGATCTCAAAACAAACATGCACAGGAACATGTTATTTTGAAATGCATTTTTGCTTGTTCAAGAAGAAATTTCAACAGTCTGAAGAAAAGACCAGACAACGAACGATTTTCGTGTCAGAATCTTTTAAACAGAGCATGGTGTTGCGTTTATTCGAACAAATATGGTGAGTGAATTTTTTTTTTATGGATTTGTGAGAATCTGTAGCATGCATTTTATTTTATTTCCTATTTTGCAATTTCATTTATTTTCAACTTTTTCAAATACTATGGAAAATAGTAAAATGCTTTATAAATTACCTTTTTTTTCAGAATTGTTCTCCGAGGGGGAATCTGAACATTCCGAAAGAGATACACGCGATGCCTTTTCAGATTCTGAAGACTTAGACCACAGCTCCATGGCTGCTAAAAGATATGCAAGTCGAATATCATCTACGAGCTCCTGGCCCGAATATTTCAAGCCTTCTTTTACCCAAAAACTTACCTTTCAATATGTTTTAGAAGGGGAACCTGTTGTTTTTATGTGTAAATTAATTGCTTGTCCAACTCCAGAAATGACTTGGTTTCATAACAATCGGCCCATCCCAACGGGTCTTCGACGGGTTATAAAAACTGAGAGTGATTTACATCATCACTCTTCCAGTTTAGAGGTTAAAAGCGTCCAAAGCAGAGATTCTGGAAGTTATAGATTATTAGCAATGAATAGTGAAGGGTCGGCTGAATCGACGGCATCGTTGCTTGTTATGCAAAAAGGGAAAGATGAGAAATGTTTAGAATTTCTGAAAAGGGCAGAACAGACACATGGAAATACGGAGGCTTTAGCTGAAAGGAAAGAAGACAGGATAGAAGTTGGCCTGAGGTTTACTGGCTCTCCCTTTAACAAAAAACAAGATGTAGAACAAATAGGAATGATGAGGATGATACACTTTAAGACAGTAAGTCCAGGCAGGAAAATGGACTTTCCCTATGAGGAGGAATATTTAGAAAGTAAATCTGACATAAGGGAATGGCTTAGTGTAGGTGAAAGCTTCCTGGACAAGGAGACCAAAATGAAGTTGCAACGTTTGCGGGAGGCTAGAAAAATGTTAATGGAGAAGAAGAAATTATCTGTTTCAGATGTGTCTTCTGAAATAAGCACAAGAACTCTGAGAAGTGAAGCTAGGGATAAAGACCTTCTGTTCTCTAGAGAGGAGCTGGAAGGCAGGTTTGTATTGGATATAGCCGAAAATAGGGATAAAGTAGATCATTCGTGCGAGGGGATTGTCCAAAATCCACAGGTCCTTCCTGATCAAATGGATCAAAATGTAGAAACTGGAGAACCTCCCCCAAGCTTTCATACTACTGTTGATGAAGAAATCCTCCAGACTGAAATAAGAATGAGCCAAGGGGAGTTTCTAAGAGAAAGTCTCCAAAAAGACCATTTATATGGTAGGATTCTGGTAAGCGAGGATACCCATGGAAGAGAACATGAAGAAATTATGACCAAAACTGAAATTGGAAGGTCCTCTAGACATATCACTGTTGTAAATAAGAACGAGGAAATGTATGAGACTCCTGAAGAGGTGTCCCAAGTTGTTGTACCATACACCAGTGAAGCTTTGGGTGCAGTTATAAACATTGAAGAAAATGCAGAGCTAGATAGTGAGAACGTAAGAAATGACGATTTGAGAGAAGTACAGCACTTTACTTCCACAGAAGCTGATGAATTTGAAACCGAGCAAGAAGGAAGGACCACAAGATTTTTGGAAAGTTCTTTCCAGAAGCATCCACAACGTTGCCCACCTTCATTTCTTCAAGAAATTGAATCTCAAGAAGTTTATGAAGGTGACAGTTGTAAATTTGTGTGTCACTTTCAAGGATATCCTCTACCCATAGTGACGTGGTATAACAATGATATACCAATCCCACGTAACCGAGACTTTGTCACTCACACCTCGGAGAACTATTCAGTATTAACTTTTTCTTCTGTTCTTCCTCAAAATGAAGGTTCTGTTACCTGTGTGCTGTTTAACCAATACGGAACAGTAAAAACAACTGGTGTACTTAAAGTGAAGGCAAAGCAAGGACACGGGGTCGACGCACGTACAGTCCCAGTGTTGTGCGAATACACTGATGAGGAAGAGGAGCTGGCATTGGTGTTTGACCAAACAAAAGGCATTCAGCCGTCTTGGAGACAAAAGGGTCGAAAACATCTCCAAACCAACTTCCCAGTTCCTCCCTCTGCAGACGCAGAATTGCTTTCCTTTCCTGTAGAAATTCAGATAACAGCAGCTACTCCAACCCCAGAACAGGATAAAGAGTCAAGAGAATTGTTTCACCCTGAGGAGTTGGAACCTACAGTAACACCTCAGGATGAGGCTCCTCCATCACCAAAACACAAATTTATATTTTCATCAGATATTACTAACGAGCCTCCAAAAATGTTACAGGAGATGCCAAAGCATACCAGGTGTAGAGAAGGGGATTCCATAGTATTTGAATGTGTATTGTCTGGTGAGCCTAAACCAGTCGTGACATGGTTTCAAAATGGGCTCCTATTAAAGCAGACCCAGAAGTTTCAATTTGAAGATGTTAATTTTAGCCACAGATTATATATTAATGATATCAATTATCAAGATTCTGGAGAATATAAATGTGTTGCTGAAAACAGTTCAGGAACCGTTGAGAGTGTTTCAGATCTGACCGTGGAACCGGTCACTTACAGGGGGTATAGTCATTTAGAAAATATTGGTGGAATTTATACAAAATATTCCAGAGATCAACAAATTCAGGGAGAATCTGTAAGGGCCCATTTTTATGATTATCCACCTGGTCCTTTTACTCCCCAATCCAATATAAAAGAACATTCTGTAAGGGAATATTTTCAAAGCCTTGAGACAATTGAACAGATAGATCAGAAAGATCAGGTTCGTTGCACATATTCTAGAGAAAAACTACCCAGATTTATGCAAGGTGCTTCCAGAGCCATAAAAATCAACAAGCCTGTCAGAGCCAAACTCATGCAGTGTCAGGGTGAAGGGAGAGAGGGACACATAGATGAAAAATCAAAGCTGTACCAAGCCGAGGGTACTGTTTATCCATTTGTTGATGATTTCGGTGAAGTTAAAAGAATTAGGGAAGAGGTAAAAATTGATTTCGGAAAAGTCGGTGATGCAGAAAGGGAAAATGTGCAAGAATACGCCCAAAGAGACTATTTACCAAATATCCAGTCTGAGAGAGCTTCTGATAGCTACAATCCAAAAGACTCATCTCTCATTGTATATGAAGAACCCCTTGAAGAGAGACACTACCCAAGGAAAAATGTGAAGCATAGAATCATTGCATTTGAAAAGTTACAACATGTAGAAAAAGGAGTTGTAGAAAAAAGACTTACCAGGAAATCATTTGTCAGTCCTCCTCAGAGGAAGCTTGATGACAGAGACTTTCCTTTCAAGCAAAGAGAATCAAGATCAAGTAACCTAAATGCAAATATGTATCAGGCAGAGACAATGTCTCCAGACACTGAACCAGATTCCTCTGACATTGTAATGAATTTAAAGCTGCTTTCTTCTCAAACGTATAAGGAATTTGAAGTACAAGAGGGGGAACAACAAAAAGAAGTAGGTCTTATAGATCAATCTGTAATTTCTGGAAGGGCTGAACATGAAGCACCCATTACGTTTGACTTAAAGCCATTCCACTCTCAAATAGAAAATGCAGATCAAAAATTCCAAGCATTAGATGATGGTCAACCCAAAGAAGAAGCTGGTTTTAAAATCCAACATCCTGCTTCTGAAATAACTGATGCCGAGAGCATTGTATTTGATCTAAAACAAATGTATTCTCATATAGGAGATCCAGTTAAGGAATTCCAAGGGCCAGAAACTCAGCAACAGAAAACACCTTATAACGAAGAAATTGCTGGCACTGAAACATCACAGTCTGAGACACAAAATACCTCTAAAAGTGTGCTGAATAACATTTTTACCAGTCCAGAAATGTCTTCCAGTCATGAGTTTTCAGATAGGACTGTGATGGAGAAGAGGCATTTTGATGAAAATATTCTTTCTTTGGAAAAACATACACAGGAACATAATTTAGAAATTTTAAATCCTGATATTTCTCTTAAATCCTTTTCCGAAGAAACCCATAGTGAATCATGTGCCCTACTTCAAACCTCATCTCCTGATGTAGGAGAAATTAATATTTCTGAGGAAAACAGTTCTCTAGAAAATGGAGGTAGAAATTTCATTTCACATTTGAAAAAAGCAGCAAGTGAGGAAAAGCTCTTAGAGGTCTGTGAAAAGGAAGAAGAACACACTTTGGAACCAGAGTCGGCATTATTTCAGAAGCAGGATGGAAGGACACAGGGATATGTCACTGGAATTTGGGGAGACCACAGAGGTGATGTTCACCAGGCAGCCCCGTGCCACACAGAAGCGAGACAGCGCTTTCCATTCTTAATGACTGAGGAACAGCAGGATCCAAATGAACAAATAAGGGAAAAAATTGATGCCTTTGGAAAAGAAAAATGTAATGAAGTTCAGGTTCAGAATGAAACTTCTGTCTCCACTACTGAAGGAGAAGAGATAGAAACTTGTTTTTCTGAAAATCTTCCTAAATCGGATGAGGCACGTACAACAGAAGTAATGGACTCTGAGACCTCTCTGACAAAATATTTACTTGCTGCTGGAAAGCACGAAGTTCCTCAAAGGAAAGACACCAAACACAAGGCAAACCTTCTCCAGAGTGAATCAATCACATCAATGGAGGTTGAAGAAGTAACTTTCAACACTGTGTATGAATATTACAACCAACAACAGGAATCATTAGGTCGCCCATTTTCCCCTGAATCTGATATTTCGATTGATGTGGGAAGTATAAGCAGTGAAGAAATCTCCGAGTTAGATCAGTTTTATACCCCACCTTCCTCTGTTGAACATTTTGAAACTCCAAAGTCTCCTGATTTATATTTCACTCCTTCAGATACAACTAAACAGTCTGCAACAAATTCGGGAGGTGAGACTGTGGGAAGAACTACACCTTTAGAGGAAGCTGCCGAAAGGTACTCCACACCTTCGGAAGGAGAGGTAGCAGAGAGATACTCCACACCTCCAGGAGAGGCACTGGAGAGATATTCCACACCCCCAGGGGAGGCTCTCGAGAGATATTCCACACCGCCAGGGGAGGCTCTAGAGAGATATTCTATACCCCCAGGAGAGGCACTGGAAAGATATTCTACACCCCCAGGGGAGACAAGAGAGAGATATTCTACACCTTTAGGAGGAGAAACAGTTGAAAGTTATTCTATTCCTACTGGAGGACCAAATCCCACTGGAAACTTAAAAAAGTACCCATCCAAAATAGAAAGGGAAGACAGTACACCAAATGAACATTTCCATACACCTACAGAAGAGAGGAGTTCAGCTAATGAACTATGGCGTTCCGATTCATTTGGCACGCCCAATGAAGCCATTGAACCAAAAGACAATGAAATGCCACCCTCTTTCATTGAACCTCTGACCAAAAGGAGTGTATATGAAAACACAACATTAGGCTTCATTGTTGAAGTTGAGGGCATTCCAGTTCCTGGTGTGAAATGGTATCGAAATAAATCTCTGCTAGAGCCAGATGAAAGAATCAAAATAGAAAGGGTGGGTAATGTGTGCTCTTTGGAAATTTCTAACATTCAAAAAGGAGAGAGGGGAGAGTACATGTGCCATGCCGTGAACATCATAGGGGAAGCAAAGAGCTTTGCGAAAGTAGACATAATGCCCCAAAAAGAAAGAGCAGTGGCCCTCCCACCTCCAGTAACACATCAGCACGTCATGGAGTTTGAACTGGAAAACACGACATCATCAAGAACTCCTTCTCCTCAAGAAATTGTTCTGGAAGTTGAATTAAGTGAAAAAGACGTTAAAGAATTTGAGAAGCAAGTGAAAATAGTCACAGTTCCTGAATTCACTCCTGATCATAAAAGCATGATTGTGAGTCTGGACGTTCTACCATCGAATTTAGCGGATCCAAATATGGCCTCGAGGGAAGAAGAAGGCAAAGATTTAAAAATTGATTTAGAAGTATTTGAAATGCCTCCTCGCTTTATAATGCCTATTTGCGATTTTAAAATTCCGGAAAATTCGGAAGCGGTGTTCAAATGTTCAGTCATAGGCATCCCTAGCCCGGAAGTTAAATGGTATAAAGAATATATGTGTATTGAACCAGATAATGTCAAATATGTGGTCAGTGAGGAGAACGGAAGTCACACCCTTACAATTCGAAACGTCGGTCCGTCTGATAGTGCGACATACAGGTGCAGAGCTATGAATTGTGTAGGAGAGGCTATCTGCCGGGGATTTCTCACCATGGGAGATTCCGAAATGTTTGCTCTGACAACAAAGAAAAGCAAAGTGACTTTAAGCAGCTTGAAGGAAGAGTTAGTCTTAAAGAGCAAATATTCAGGCAGCTTTTTTGAATTTCAGGTGGTGGACGGCCCTCCCAGGTTTATCAAAGGTATCTCTGACTGTCATGCACCTTTAGGCACAGCAGCTTATTTCCAGTGTTTAGTCCGTGGCTCTCCACGACCCACGGTTTACTGGTACAAAGATGGGAGATTGGTGCAAGGTGCACGGTTCAGTGCTGAGGAAAGTGGCATAGGGTTCCACAACCTGTTCATAACGAACTTAGGAAAAGATGACGAAGGCGAGTACAGGTGTGTGGCTACAAACAAGTCAGGAATGGCAGAGACCTGTGCAGCCCTCACTCTAACTTAGTATCTTGTGCAAAGTTTCAGTGCCTCCGTAATAATCAAATTGATTGAGCGCTGCCATATTTTCCAAATTATATAGATCCAATAAATTTCCAAATGGGTCTACTTGATCTGAATTTGATACATTGAAAACCCCTGGGAAAACAGTCTCTCTCTGTAGAAATCTCATGTTTGTAGGACATGTAAATATTCTGTGATCTCAACTGTGGAACCATCATTGTGTCAACTCTGCTGTGAATCATCAAGCATGATTAAATATCTCCATGGCTACCTAACCGTTTGTACCGCTGCTTTACCCTCGTTCCTCCTCCACAAAAGAGTTTCTGTAGAATGCATTCTCTTTTAGCTGATAAACTATTTACGTGAATTAAAACATAAGATGAAAGTCCGGGTCAGATGACCACGCAGACAGATTGGTAAGGTAAATCTCCTCTCTGCTCTGAGTATTAAGTCATTTTTGAAATTGTAACCCTTTTGTATCCAAATCCAGGCTTACTGACTTGGACTTAGAATAGATAAAACAAATAACAGAAGCCAGCCTCACCCAATTGATAACTAGTTCTCTAATCTGTTTTACATTGCAACCTTAATATATTTGTTTGGCTCTTTTAAAAACATTTTCATTATTAATATCCCTCTTCTTTGTAAATGTTTTGACTGTTGCTGATTTTGAAGGGACCAATAGTGCTTTCTTTTTGGATGGAGTTCATCTAGACATTTGTACATTCGCAAAATATGCAAAGAAAGATCTTTCCACTTTGGGGAATACCTCATTTTCTCAATTTTTAAAATATCATCAAATGTTAAATGCAACATTCACTTGATAGTGACCTGGGGGAGAGGGAAAACTACTATATTACATTTATATAGAGATTTTAAACTGTAGTCCAATTTCAGAATCTTTAACATTAGAAAATAGAAGGTGGGGCATTTTTATATCCAGCAATACGGTAATTTCTATCTCAGATTATATGCAAATAACAAGATAATAAGCTTTCCTGTCATTTTTAAACTAACTAGAAATTTTTAAAACTAACTAGAAATTTAAAAGCATTCAAATTTAAGATATATGTGTCTCTAAGATGACTTTGTTTTTCAAAATTATAAAAAATTCACAAAATTCTTGACGGTCTATCTGTGTATCACCGTGAACCTAAATCTTCTCACATAAGATGTAATAAATATAAGACAATTAAGTTTCCTTACCTAAAAATGAGGAGTTGGGCCAAAAGACCTCAGAAATAATTGTTCAACTCTACGATTCTGTGTCATCCTAGTAGTAACGTTTCTTAATATAATTTAGGATTAAATTTAGTTTTACAACAAATGATGAGAAAATAATAGAATGTAGTAATGAAGTTACGAATCTTTCCTCCCTCCAACTCTAAATTACTCTCTGTTACCTAACAGCTGGATTTGTCCTCTGCATCGAACTTTTATGTACCATGATCATATTAGAGATATTGCTTTTAATTATAAAAACTTAAGCAATTTAGATTTAATTTTCAAAAGAATTCATATATTCAATTATGTTTGTTTCTTTCATTTATCCATTTTTTATTCCCACAGTAGGAGTCCCTTAAAGCCTTCCCAAATTCAAGGAGCAGTTGAGAATGTGCAGAATATAGAGCAGTCAGGGTTACACCCCTCCCCACCCTGCCCCCCAAAACATCTGTTTTCCTGTCTTGAGTCACCATAACTCATCCAGATAGATATACTATTGTGGAACAATCATTTCTGTTTCAACCAGTGAGCACATAGTATCTGTGATAATAAGTATAGATATAATATATTGCATCATAAATTCCTGAAATAAAATTAGTTCTATAGTTTAGGGACTTAAGGATTTATTCTACTCTTAGTTAGAAAATGGACGTTTCAATAAATTAGAAATTCAGGTCATGACAAACAAGACAATGGCTGGTGCAGGAAGGACGGAAGGAGGGAAGAGAGGAAGGAAGAAGGGAAAAACCTTGTAATGTCTTATTGAATTTAGAGGAAGGAAGAGTTTGATTTTGCTCATTAGAATTCTTATAGTCTCAAATGCAATGAATTGAGGATATTCAGAATAACAAATGACTGAAGGAAGAAAAATAAGCCTTGCCTTACTTACTTGGCTTACTTATTGTTGTAGATAATTAAATGAAATTTTTTTCTGATTCAATGGCACATAACTTAAAAGCCGGGAATATTAATTTCTCTGATGCTGGATAGAGAATTCATTGTATTACCCGTAGTAAAGTTTAGACATTAGCTGCAGCTACTACATGTACTTTTAACTATACCTTTGATGTTTCAGCACATTTGAATTTTATTTACTGTATTTTTTATGGTCAATACACCATGTTAGAAGTAAGAGAATACAACTGAAAATATTTCAAATATTAGTGAGTTGGGGTAATTTAAATATTCACATTTATTCCCTTTACAGATATTTTGGGAGTTCAAGTGAAGGGACATGAGTAATAAATGTAAAGTTAAGTGGTCACCATTAGTATGTGAAATTAATCAATGGTTATGTGGTTTACTAATTTGAAATAATAAGTAACTGAATATGTATTCTACATGCCATCGGTAAATTTTGCCAGTACATTTAGAGCCATTAGACACTAGAGTTGTGCCTTCTACTGCTTCTATGCCAGCACAGAGAGGAATTAAGGCATGACTACTCCATGTGATACAAGGGGAGTGAATTAATAAAATAATAATTCGGCTTTTGGAAAAGATCATAAAACTATTTTAATAGAGCTGTTCTACATTCCTACCAGATTTGATGAAAAACCTAATTCCTTCTTATCAAATTATGCCTGTCATCCGTGATACTGTTTAAAGAATATGTTATTCACTCTTGTTTTTCTGTTCAATAATGCTGTATAGATATTTCTCACACAATAAAGTACAATCCCATTTTTAGTGTTGGAGTTATTTTCTTTCATTCCTGATTCTCCCATTTTCTTAACAAAAGCCTTATTATAAAAGCTCTGTTGAAATACTATGGCAATTTACATGGCCAAAGAAGGCAAGAATTTCTCTTAAGTGAAACCAATGATTCTCTTACAAATGCAAATTAAGTATTTCCTATAGCCTCTTTTTTTTATAATAGCTTTAGTTTATAAGCAGTAACAGAAACATCAGTGTTTTATTTTGGAAATAATCAGTCTTCAGTTTGACAATGGCTATCATTCTTAACTCAAGAAAATTCTAAACATAAATAATAATTCTGGATCTTTTTGAATTTTATTTAAATAATTCTGGATTCTTTTATTTTAAATATATAGGCAGCAGTTTTTCAAACTTTAGAATTGGGGTTATACCACAGAGAAAATTTCATAGAATAGCTTTAAAATTTATAAACTAACACAAATGAAGTGGATTGAAAGTTGCATGAGTACAGTATTTATAGTTATATAATATAAAATGAGCTAAGATTAAAAACTTAGAAATGTGCTTTTTTTAAAATCTTGAGATAATCTAATGATTCCAGGAATAAAGCAGAAGAAAGCCATCAGCTGGTGCATAATTTTTTTACTTCTATTTTTTGTTGTTGTTAAATAAAATTGATAGTAAAATAATAATCACTTTTCCCCATACAGAGTTTTCTAGTTCTCTTCTGTCTGCTGAGGAAGAAGAATTCCAAACTTATAGCTCTGGCCTTCAGTTATCTAATAGAAATGAAACACTTGAACTTTTGTCTGAACCTCCAATTCATTCAACTACATTTGATTCCAAAAAGGAAGGCCATGTTCCAGTTTTCACCAAAGAAGTGTCAAATGCTGAAATAAGCATAGGGGATGTAGCTAAACTGTCTGTTACTGTCACTGGCATTCCCAAGCCTAAAATTCAGTGGTTCTTTAATGGAGTCATGTTAACCCCTTCTGCTGACTACAAATTGGTTTTTGATGGCAATGATCATAGTCTGATCATTCTGTTCACCAAATTTGAGGATGAGGGAGAGTATACATGTGTTGCCAGTAATGAATATGGACGGACAGTATGCAATGCCTATCTAAAAATCAGTTCCAAAGGAGAGGGGCACAAAGAGACAGAACCAGAACCAGTGGAGAAATTTATGGAAAAGTCTGAACGGCCTTGTCCTCCTTACTTCCTTAAGGAGTTCAAGCCAATTCAGTGTGCTCGGGGGCTCCCTGCTATCTTTGAGTACAGGGTTCTTGGAGAGCCTGCACCCACTGTTTTGTGGTTCAAAGAAAACCAGCAGCTTTGCACCAATGTTTATTATACCATCATTCATAACCCGGATGGTTCTGGAACATTCATTGTTAATGACCCTCAGAGGGAAGACAGTGGCCTCTATGTCTGTAAAGCAGAGAATACATGGGGTGAGTCCACCTGTGCAGCCGAGCTGCTTATAGTTCTAGAAGACAGGGACATGACCGATGCTCCCTGCAAAGCAGAGCCCACACCGGAGGCTGCTGAAGGTTTTCCATTAAAGGGTCCTGCAGTTGACACATTTGACTCAGAGAAGGAAATTGCAGCTTTTGTAAACAACACCGTTTTGGAAGCTGCTTCCATGGCAGAAGAAAACCAGCAGCTTGCTTATGAGCATACTGTTAAAGCCAGTGAACTAAGTAGTCAAGTTACATTAGTGGCTGAGCAGTTGCAATCCGTAGTCACGTTGGAGCAGAATGTGCCTGATCCGGAAAGCACCAGGGCGCTTCTTTCCGTCAGCGGCACTATTTGTACTCAGACTATCAAGGAACAGTCTCCCAATTTACAGCTGGAGATGGTCCAGTCCCAGAAAACTCTCCGCAAAGATGTCCTAATGCTTCAAGAGCCTGAACCACAGGTGGTCCTATCAGATGCTGAAAAAATCTTCCCAAGTGCCATGTCTGTAGAGGAAATCAGTTCATTAACAGTGGAGCCTCTGAAAGCTTTACTAGCTGAACCCGAAGGGAGTTATCCACCGTCTTCGATAGAAGACACTCCAGCCCATTCATATCCAACCTCTATGGCTGAGGAAGAGCTTTTACCACAAGAAAAGACAGTGTCTTCAATGGACAAAGAGCAAAGACTGACCCTTCCCAAGCAAGGCACACCAAGTGCTCTCACCCTGAGTCAGAGTTTAGCTGAGGGAAGCGTGGAAAGTTTTAAGGGTCCTGAGGTCATCACCTCTGAGGTCAACCGGGAGCCCCAGGTCCCTTCAGAACACACATGCACAGAAGATGAAATTTTGATGGAAAGTGCAGATCAACTGGAAAGCACAGGGCAAGATCATGCAGCCAGGACTGAGGAAGGCAAGTCCTTAAGATTTCCACTAGCGTGTGAGGAAAAGCAGGTACTGCTTAAAGAAGAGCGTTCTGACGACTTGGTCATGCCCCTGAACCAAACCAGTGAGTGTAAGAAAGAGCCCTTGATGGTCAATGGAGTGCAAGAGGTACAGGCAAGCGACACTCTTTCTAAGGAGAGTTTGCTTCCTGGAATTCCAGAAGAACAACGATTAAACCTCAAAACTCAGATCCGCAGGGCTTTGCAAGCAGCAGTGGCCAGTGAGCAACCAAGTCTGTTCTCTGAATGGCTAAGGAACATTGAACAGGTGGAGGTGAAGGCCATAAACTTCACCCAAGAGCCCAAGCGCATTCTGTGTACCTACCTTATTACTTCAGTGAAGACTCTAACGGAAGAATTAACCATTGCTATTGAAGACATTGATCCTCAAATGGCTAACTTGAAAACCGAGCTTAAGGATGCTTTGTGCTCTATTGTGTGTGAGGAAATAAACGTCTTGACAGCCGAGGGTCCCAGAATCCTGAAGGGAGCCAGAACAGGCTTGAAGGAAGAAATGGGTCCTTTCCCAGATTCCCAGAAGGTTGATGCAGTCTGGGAACCAGAAGTCGAATCTAAACATCTTGTCTCTGCAGAAGAGGTCAGCTATTTTCACGTGGAAAGTCAGGTCAAAGTTGCGGATACCGCACCTGTCCCTGATGGCATTGCTGCGGCTGCTAGCCCTGATGAAAAACAGGACGAGACCCAAAAGCCGTCAGAGGAAAAAGAGATGTCCCCCGGAAGTGGTACCGGGGAGGCTGGCCTAGGAGAGCTACAGGAAGCTGAGGACAGTGTAGTTGAAGGGAACGGTCCTGTCATTCACACGCCCTTGGTGGACACTACTGTGGAGGAAGGTGACACTGTAAAACTCACGTCATCCATAACAAACGCCAAAGAGGTGAACTGGTATTTTGAGGGCACACTGGTGCGTTCAGATGAAAAGTTCAAGTGTTTACAAGATCAAAATACATATACGTTAGTAATCGACAAAGTAAATACAGAAGAACATCAAGGAGCATATACCTGTGAGGCCTTGAACGACAAGGGAAATGCAGCAACTTCAGCCAAACTCACTGTAGTCAAAAGAGGTTGGATTTTAAGGATGAGGGGGCTCGAGCTCTAATGTTCACTGGATCGTAATGATTTAGTTTTCCATCACTGAGTTTTCACTTACCTGCCTCTGCCAGAATGTGATTTGTGTAGAGTAAGAACGAAACCACAGACATAATCATGGTTATTAATTCTTTTCCTTTTTCCTTACTGCCTTACGAGGTCATACATTATCCTATCTACGTTCCTATTTATTTTTAAAATTAGATGTTATATTCCTATGTTCCATAATACCAGTATGTTTTTTTAGTTTATATTTACTTGAAAGTACTTTAATATAATATATAATAAAAGCTGTCAGTGAACACCTTGCTGCCCGAAATTACCAGTCTTATCCCTAAATTCAGAATAACCATGATTAATTGTCCACTGGTGTTTCTTATTTGTATTTCTTTTTGGATATTGTTTCACTTCATCCCTGTATGTAGTATATCACTTTTTTAAAATGCTGTTCACAGTGTCCTTAGCATGGTATATTTAAAGAATATATCATGTTGTTATGCATGTAAGCCCATAGCATCACATTTTAATCATGTTTTTCACAACCCACTGCAAAGTAACGATTGAATGTGTTAAAAGCTACTTACTGTCTTCTTTTACCTTCAATGATTGTTCTCATTTTCCAGTCACTTGTCTTCAACCCCTGCAATCCATCTCACCAGTTTCAACTGTTTTACTTCATTAACAGCAACAAAAGTGAGAAGAGAAAGAAAAATGTGGTCTGCCTGATAAGGAGGCATGCTAACAGCCTCTGCTTCCCTTTGCAGCTGCCCCAGTGATCAAAAGGAGAATCGAGCCCCTGGAAGTAGCTCTGGGCCACCTAGCCAAATTCACCTGTGAGGTCCAAAGTGCCCCCAATGTCCGGTTCCAGTGGTTTAAAGCTGGCCGAGAAATTTACGAAAGTGACAAGTGTTCTATTCGCTCCTCGAAGTATGTCTCCAGCCTGGAAATCCTGCGAACCCAGGTGGTGGACTGCGGCGAGTACACCTGCAAAGCTTCCAATGAGTACGGCAGTGTCAGCTGTACGGCGACCCTAACTGTGACAGGTAAATGGCATAGACTGAGCTGGTTGCCCTGCTTCACACTGTAGCCTGTTTTACTTTTTCTGCAGCGCAGGATGGGCTTGTGCTGCCAACTGGAGAGACCAACAGCCATGCTGTAACACAGGGACTAGGTCACACAGCATCCGTGTGGGATGAGATCTCATTCGTTACTGTCTTCTTTCTAAGAGCAGCTAAGGGAAAAATAAAAATAACTTATTATTTTGAGAACAGTGTCAAGGAATCCAGTGAGCAGTGGCACCTGAAAGTTTGGTTTGGAGTTTGGTTTTGTTTTTTTTTTCCCCCCAGTTTGTTTTGTTCTCTTTCTCTCTCTCTAAAATTATTAGCATGGTGGAAATATCTTGGCTAATTCCTCCTGGCCTGGCTTGGCACTTAATGTGACACATTTCAGGATAGTGTGTTGCTACTAAAATATAAATAATGTCCCATTGTATTTAATAATTTGGAACCAGTTAACCAGTTAAAACAGAATTACAAACTGAAGAGAAAAAAAAAAAGAAGCCAGAGCATAAGATTGAAGTTAAATCCTAAAATAAGACAGGGAGCTATTCAGGACTACAAACTAGGATTTTCACCCTAGGTTTTACTACTAATTTAAAAATAAGAGCAACTACATAAATATTCTGTTCTCAATTTCCTCATTGACAAACAAGATGACTTTTGAGTAGCTCACACTCTTTGAGTATTTGGTTTCCCTCATTAGGAAAAATAAATCAGTAGTGCTTTCCTTTTCTTTGTCTGTCTGTCTCTGTCTCTTTCTCTTTTGCTTTCTTCTTCCAAGGGTAAGTGTGAATGTAAAGTCTGGGGAGCAATTCTCTGTGCTGTTGAGAGAAGATATGCACTAAATATCTGGCTGGAACAGCCCCTTGGTCTTTTCCAATAGAAGCCTGAAGGGGAAGGGCAAACAAAGGCCATCTTTTTAGCTTGGAAAAGTCAGGGTTCCCTCTAGCTTCCTCTTCCCTGCAGCTCTTTCATGTATCAAAAAATCTGAAGCCCAGGCCCATGGTAACCCATCCAGTGGTTCACTTTGTGATTGGAGTGTCCATACAACCAGCTGCATGGCAGTATTCTTAATGATGCCTTTGAAAACCTCTTCACCCAAATCAGTCCATCTGAATAAGGGCACTAATACCTGAGCTTTCAAATAATAAGAGGGAAAGGAGGAAGAGGAGGAGATTTTTTTTTTTTTAATTGGAAAGAGGTTCCTAAAGACTTCCTTCAAAATGCAGAATGGAAATAGGAAATTACTTCTATAAATTTTTTTACAAGTTCGAAATGATGTAGGGAATGATTCAGAGTCGGGCCATTGAAGGATTTGCTGATGGTTGACATGAAGGTTAGGGAGGCTTCACCAAACTACACTGTCTTCTTATCACTTAATGTCCTACTCTTCAGGAAAGTCGAGTGCATTTTCTTTATCTTCCTTACACAGTCTTCTAATTCACAGAGTTAAAGGAGCAGCTGAATTACTTATCAAATGATTCAGACAATGAATCAGCTACCGAAGTGGACAAATTATTAACAATAATAAGTTAATGTTACTAGACAAAGCAACATTCATTCTTTCCTTTATGGGAAACATTGAAAGTGGTGTCTCGCTCCTCTATAAAGAACCCTCTCATCCCTTTCCTTTGGTCAGTCTTTTCATCTGATGAATTTATTATCCTATTTTAAATAATGTCTCGTGTCTATCTAAATATGTAGCTCATCTTTTCTCTTTCTTAGAATATATAATTACAGCAAGAGCTTCTGTGGGGACAAAAATATAATGTTGAAAAAACTTTCTTTTGCAGAGGCATATCCACCAAGCTTTTACTCCAGACCTAAGTCTGTTACAACTTTTGTGGGTAAGACAGCCAAGTTCCTCTGCACGGTATTAGGGACTCCCGTGATTGAAACCATTTGGCAGAAAGACGGTGCTGCATTATCACCTTCCCCTAACTGCAAGATTTCAGAGGCAGAAAATAAACACAGTTTAGAACTCTCAAATCTTACAATTCAAGATCGAGGAGTTTATTCTTGCAAGGCTTCCAACAAGTTTGGAGCTGACATCTGCCAAGCTGAGTTAATCATCATCGACAAGCCGCATTTCATTAAAGAATTAGAACCCGTGCAATCCGCCATCAATAAGAAAATCCACCTTGAGTGCCAAGTAGATGAAGACAGAAAAGTGACTGTAACATGGAATAAAGATGGGCAAAAACTACCCCCTGGGAAAGATTATAAGATCTATTTTGAAGATAAGATAGCATCACTTGAGATCCCCCTGGCCAAACTAAAAGATTCAGGAACCTATGTTTGCACTGCTTCCAATGAGGCTGGGAGCAGCTCCTCTTCGGCAACAGTTACTATCAGAGGTAAGAAATGTGTGAATGAATATTATTTTTCATTTTAAGGATGCCACTGTAGAAAAACTATTGACAAACAAGGCAGTCCGTACATTTTATTATTAAAGTAATTTCATGCAAGCAAATGCTTTGGTTTGGGGAAATCTTGGCATTGTCTGATTTTATATTTTCAATCTTCTTCAGAAGCCACTCTGTTCTTTTAAAACTGTGTGCCATTAACAAAATGTGCTTAAAATTTCTTCTAAATTTCTTCTAAAAACTGAAAGTGTCTAGGCAACTTGTAACTCTCTTATGCAGTTGTTTTTTGTGTAAGACAAAGAGTTTGTTTTTCATGTAAGACAAGAGTTGGCTTGCTTTTGTGTTTGTTTGTTTGTTTGTTTGTTTGTTTGTTTTAACTGAGAGCCCAGGATAGGTTTTAAAATCGTGGAACCCTGGAGAACTATTGAGGGCACCACAACCCTTCCAGAAATTTCATCGAGATATTTGATGTGTATTGTGTCTTCTTGTGGTATACGTCTCCTTTTCTCTTGTGGAGTTGACACTTCACATCACTTTCCTTTCTCTTTTTTGTTAACTTCCTGTAGAGCCACCATCCTTTGTGAAGAAGGTGGATCCCTCTTATTTAATGCTGCCAGGTGAATCAGCACGCCTCCACTGTAGGCTGAAAGGCTCCCCTGTGATCCAGGTCACTTGGTTTAAAAATAACAAAGAAGTTAGTGAGAGTAACACTCTTCGAATGTCTTTTGTCAATTCTGAGGCTGTGCTTGATCTGACGGATGTCAAAGTCGAAGATAGTGGTACTTACTCGTGCGAGGCGGTGAATGACGTTGGCAGTGACTCTTGCAGTGCTGAAATAGTTATCAAAGGTTGGTTGACTCGGAGTCCGTGGGTTTTCTGAGAAAAAGATTTTCTCTGTATTTGCTCGGGACACCTCACTTACACAATGCTTTCGTGCCTTTGTAGAGCCTCCATCTTTCATCAAAACTCTTGAGCCTGCAGATATAGTGAGAGGAACAAATGCCCTTCTTCAGTGTGAAATCTCAGGCACAGGACCATTTGAAATTAGCTGGTTCAAAGACAAGAAGCAAATTCGAAGTAGTAAAAAGTACAGGTTGTTGTCTCAGAAGTCTCTGGTGTCTCTGGAGATCTTTTCTTTCAATAGTGCGGACGTTGGTGAATACGAATGTGTTGTTGCTAATGAAGTTGGGAAATGTGGCTGCAGAGCAACTCACTTCTTAAAAGGTCAGTGCTTGAACAAAATGGTGCCTCACTAACCTATTGTCGAAATCACTTTCTTAACCCACTGAAGAAAAACCATCTTTTTCTTCTTCTCCTATCGCGTGAGATTATGTTTCACTTTTGCTTTAACCTGGGATCTTGGGGACAAAGTCGGTGACCTTCATCCAGTCTTTATTCTGAGACGACTGTAAATATTTAATCTCCGGTAACAATAGTGGGTTTCATAATCATCTTTAATGACCACGTTGTTGCTGATAACCACAACTGTGCTTCTTTCTCTCGGATGGAGGTGTAACTGTTCTTAAATTTTAATTTATTCTTCTCATGAACCGACACTACGGAAGGGCGGTATTGGATGGGAGAAATGTAACCTAGATGAAATAAAGGTATATGGTGTCGAAAGTGTTTGGGAGTTGACAAGCTATGTTCTCTTTCTTTAACTAGAGCCACCAACCTTTGTAAAGAAAGTAGATGATTTTACTGCACTAGCAGGTCAGACCGTTACTTTACAAGCTGCCGTGAGAGGGTCAGAACCCATCTCAGTCACTTGGTTTAAAGGACAAGAGATCATTAAAGAAGACGGAAAGATCAAAATGAGCTTTTCTAATGGTGTTGCGGTCTTGATCATCCCTGATGTTCAGATTAGTTTTGGTGACAAGTACACGTGCCTGGCTGAAAATGAAGCCGGGAGCCAAACGTCTATTGGGGAATTAACAGTCAAAGGTGCGTGCAGGAACATTTGTAACTTAGAATCACTGTTTCCACTTGAAGTGGAATCCTAATGCACACTTGGTCATGCTAACTATTTAATACCATTGTAGAACCTGCCAAAATTGTTGAGAGAGCAGAGCTGGTCCAGGTGACAGCCGGAGACCCAGCCACGCTGGAGTACACAGTCACAGGCACCCCAGAACTCAAGCCCAAATGGTACAAAGATGGAAGACCTTTGGTTGCGAGCAAAAAGTACCGAATAAGTTTTAAAAACAATGTTGCCCAACTCAAATTTTATTCAGCCGAACTGCACGACAGCGGCCAGTACACATTTGAGATTTCCAATGAGGTGGGCAGCAGCTCCTGCGAAACAACGTTCACTGTGTTAGGTTAGTACCTTCGGAAACTGATGCTTACGCACTCCTCTGTAATCCAGCCAGTGCGCACGCGTCAAATCACCGAGCGCTTTCCCATGCTTACCTTTCTTCTCTTCTTGTGCCATGAACAGATCGCGACATCGCTCCGTTTTTTACCAAACCCCTGCGCAATGTGGGCAGTGTTGTTAACAGTACCTGCAGGCTGGACTGCAGAATCGCTGGCTCTCTCCCCATGAGGGTGTCCTGGTTCAAGGACGGTAGAGAAATAGCTTCTTCTGACAAATACAGAATAGCCTTTGTGGAAGGCACGGCCTCCTTGGAGATAAGCAGAGTAGACATGAACGACGCAGGCAATTTCACTTGTCGCGCCACAAATTCCGTGGGAAGCAAAGACAGCAGTGGAGCCCTGATTGTGCAAGGTTGGCTGGAGACTTTGCGTTCCATTCTAATATAGACGATGTTCAAATTAAGGCTTCTTCCCTTAAATCGCGCCTCTTAACTCTTAGAAATTCTCTCTTATACCCCCTCTTTAGAACCACCCAGTTTTGTAACTAAGCCTGCATCAAAGGATGTTCTGCCCGGCTCAGCAGTCTGCCTGAAAAGCACCTTCCAGGGGTCCACCCCTTTCACAGTCAGATGGTTTAAGGGTGGCAAAGAGCTCGTCTCTGGTGGAAGCTGCTATATCACCAAAGAAGCTTTAGAAAGTTCCCTGGAACTCTACGCAGTAAAAACCTCTGACTCGGGCACATACACCTGTCAAGTCAGCAACGTCGCCGGAAGCGTGGAGTGCAGTGCAAACTTATTTGTGAAAGGTTTGCCTGGTTTTCTTGACTCTTTGTGCTACCCTCTTTATGCGTTCTTTCTTCTTCCTCATGTTTCTTAATAACTTCCTTCCTTCCGCAGAACCTGCCACGTTTGTTGAGAGGTTAGAGCCATCACAGCTGTTAAAGAAGGGAGACACCACCCAGCTGGCCTGCAAAGTAACTGGCACCCCTCCAATTAAAATAACATGGTTTGCAAATGATAGAGAAATTAAGGAGAGCAGCAAACACAAAATGTCTTTTGTGGAGTCTACTGCAGTTCTAAGACTTACAGATGTTGCCATTGAAGACAGTGGCGAGTACATGTGTGAGGCCCAAAATGAAGCTGGCAGTGACCACTGCGGTAGCATTTTAATAGTGAAAGGTTTGTGTTCACGTTGGTCCTTGTGTTACCATGGTGGTGGCCCCCAGCCCAGATTCCCCCCGCATTAACTCCAAGTAATTCCTTTCCTGCTATAGAGTCACCTTACTTTACCAAAGAGTTTAAGCCCATTGAAGTGTTGAAGGAATACGATGTCATGTTGCTGGCCGAGGTGGCAGGCACACCTCCCTTTGAGATCACTTGGTTCAAGGACAACACGACGCTGAGAAGTGGTAGGAAGTATAAAACCTTCATTCAGGACCAGCTGGTGAGCCTGCAGGTCCTCAAGTTTGTCGCCGCGGATGCTGGGGAATACCAGTGCCGGGTGACCAACGAGGTGGGGAGCAGCACCTGCACCGCCCGGGTGACTCTAAGAGGTTAGTGTCGCTTTGAACCGTGCACTGGCTCTCCTGTAGAATGAACTCTTTGTACCGTCAAAAATCCACTTTTGCTCTAAGCTGACACTGATTGAGAATTATTCTCCTATTAGAACCCCCAACCTTTGTCAAGAAGATCGAGAGCACGAGCTCCCTTCGGGGAGGCACCGCTGCCTTCCAGGCCACCCTGAAGGGCTCTTTGCCAATCACCGTGACTTGGTTAAAGGACAATGATGAAGTCACTGAGGACGATAATATAAGAATGACCTTTGAGAACAATGTGGCTAGTCTGTACCTCAGTGGCATCGAAGTCAAGCACGATGGGAAATATGTCTGTCAGGCCAAAAACGATGCAGGAATACAAAGATGTTCTGCACTGCTCTCAGTGAAAGGTCAGTGCAGAAGGTTTGCTATGGGTTTTAGGAAATAAGGCCGATGTGAGCCTTTCAGTGGAGCCACTCACGATCCACACCTGTCCCTTTGTTTTCTACAGAACCTGCAACGATCACCGAGGAGGCTGTGTCTATAGATGTTACCCAAGGGGACCCAGCCACTTTGCAGGTTAAATTTTCAGGGACTAAGGAGCTTACAGCCAGATGGTTTAAAGATGGCCAAGAACTGACCCTAGGCCAAAAATACAAAATCAGCGTCACTGACACGGTCTCTATACTGAAGATTATTTCTACAGAAAAGAGAGATAGTGGAGAATATACTTTTGAGGTCCAAAATGATGTTGGGAGAAGCAGCTGCAAGGCTAGCATTAATGTATTAGGTCAGTATCGAAACTGAACATGTCCTTGCTCCTCATCTCCTACAGTTTTACAGAAAACACAAATTGCTGCGTTGACCTAACTTTTTTTTTCCTTTGGTTTCTTGCTTTTTCATTGCATAGATCTTATCATACCTCCCTCATTCACCAAAAAGCTGAAGAAGATGAATAGCATTAAAGGGTCTTTTATTGACTTAGAATGTATAGTGGCTGGCTCACATCCCATCAGCATCCAGTGGTTCAAAGATGACCAAGAAATAACAGCTAGTGAGAAATACAAATTCTCTTTTCATGATAACACTGCCTTCTTGGAAATCAGTCAGCTGGAAGGTACAGACAGTGGGACGTACACTTGTTCGGCTACCAACAAGGCAGGTCACAACCAGTGCAGTGGCCATCTCACGGTCAAAGGTTGGCATTTCTTATCTCCCTTTACCAAGGATGGGTCTGCTGTCTCGTTTCTTAATTCTCACCCTATTGCCCCATTCCCAAGTAAACCTTCCTTTCTCCTTTTGCTTCTTTGTCTTTCATCCCAGAACCCCCTTACTTCGTGGAAAAGCCACAGTCCCAAGACATCAGTCCCAACACAAGGGTTCAGCTCAAGGCTCTTGTGGGTGGCTCTGCACCCATGACCATAAAGTGGTTTAAAGATAACAAAGAGTTGCACTCAGGAGCAGCGCGCTCCATTTGGAAGGATGACACCTCCACCATCCTAGAGCTCTTTTCAGCCAAAGCTGCCGATTCTGGGACCTACATTTGCCAACTAAGCAATGATGTTGGCACTGCAACCAGTAAAGCCACGCTCTTTGTAAAAGGTCTGGTCTCTACATACATCTCTCTTGCTTGCTTGTCTGCATTTTCTTGGGGAGAGGGGAGAGGCTGAAGAAAGTGATTCCAGCCTTTGTTTTAATAAACGTTCATGTGACACTTTCTTCCCCGTCTTTAGAACCTCCTCAATTCATTAAGAAGCCCAGCCCTGTATTAGTGCTGAGAAATGGACAGTCGACAACATTTGAATGCCAAATAACGGGCACTCCTGAAATCAGAGTTTCTTGGTATCTGGACGGAAACGAAATAACAGCCGTTCAGAAACATGGCATTTCCTTCATTGACGGTTTAGCCACTTTCCAAATCTCTGGTGCCAGGGTAGAAAACAGCGGGACTTACGTCTGTGAGGCCCGTAATGACGCGGGCACAGCGAGCTGCAGCATTGAATTAAAAGTGAAAGGTGCGTTCCTGGGTCCGTTTTCCCCTTTGGCTGTGCTGCTGGCCAGGCTCCCTGTCTTCCCTCGAGTAAGCTCGTCTCTGTCTTCCTTTTGAATCTTTAGAACCTCCCACCTTTATCAGGGAGCTGAGGCCTGTGGAGGTCGTGAAAGATAGTGACGTGCAGCTGGAGTGTGAAGTGACGGGGACACCCCCATTTGAGGTCACTTGGCTGAAGAATAACAGGGAAATCCGGAGCAGCAAAAAATATACCCTCACTGACAGAGTATCGGTGTTCAACCTCCACATAACCAGGTGTGACCCATCAGACACTGGTGAATACCAGTGCATTGTATCCAACGAAGGTGGCAGCTGCGCCAGCATGACACGAGTCTCCCTGAAAGGTCAGTGGTACACCCACAAAGCAGGCTACCATGAAAAATTCGATAATGCTCTTTCATTTTCTGATCATGAGGAGAAGCTCAACTCTGCCTCTTCTTTTCCCCACTATGTCACTGCATCACAGAACCCCCGTCATTCATTAAGAAGATAGAAAACGTCACTACTGTTTTGAAGAGCTCTGCCACCTTTCAAAGTACAGTGGCGGGCTCTCCTCCCATTTCTATAACCTGGCTCAAGGATGATCACATTCTTGATGAAGATGATAATGCTCATATTTCATTTGTGAACAACGTGGCCACGCTTCAGATCAGAGCTGTGGACAACGGACACAGCGGGAGATACACGTGTCAAGCCAAGAACGAGTCAGGCGTTGAGAGGTGTTACGCGTTCCTTTTAGTACAAGGTCTGTGAGCTGTTGTCTTGAGGACTTAGTTGGTGGGGACAGTTACATAAGCACCCTTTATTTCTAGTGGAATTAGCAATGCAATTAATTTGCACTTTGATTCTTACTGCAGAGCCTGCTCAAATTCTAGAGAAAGCTAAGTCTGTGGATGTCACTGAGAAAGACCCAGTGACTCTGGAGTGCGTGGTGGCCGGGACACCAGAACTCAAAGTGAAATGGCTGAAGGATGGAAAACAAATTGTGCCTAGTAGATATTTTTCGATGAGTTTTGAAAATAACGTGGCCAGTTTTAGGATTCAGTCAGTCATGAAGCAGGACAGTGGTCAGTACACGTTCAAGGTGGAAAACGACTTTGGAAGCAGTAGCTGCGACGCCGACATTAGAGTGCTAGGTGTGTACTTGGGCCCTAGTCCGCTTCCCTTATCTCTGTTACCTCTATCCCTTGTAAATAAGTAGCAACATATTAACGGATGTGTTTTGCTGTTTGCATTGGATAGATCAAGACATCCCTCCATCTTTCACCAAAAAATTAACCAAAATGGATAAAGTTCTGGGCTCTTCTATTCGTATGGAGTGCAAGGTTTCTGGCTCCCTTCCTATTAGTGCTCAGTGGTTTAAGGACGGAAAAGAAATATCTACAAGTGCAAAATACAGACCCGTCTGTCACGAGAACACAGTGTCACTGGAAGTTAATAACCTGGAATTAGAAGATACTGCCAATTACACCTGCAAGGTCTCCAACGTAGCAGGGGATGATGCCTGCAGTGGCATCTTAACTGTTAAAGGTTAGAACATCTTTTCCTTCTCTTGATTCTTCTTTGTGATTGCTTTTTAAATGTGGCATTCTTCCCTTGTATTCTTGGGACCATAAAGTATCGGTAATTCTGTTTCCGTAGGTCCGTATTTATTGCGTTCAAGAAATACACAGTCATTGCCTCTTTTAGAAATGTCTGCTTACATGTCTGTAGGAGTGTCAAAACAGTTTAACTACGAGGAATCTAATTAAGCATATTTCTCTTAACGTCTATAGAACCACCAAGCTTCCTGGTGAAACCTGAGCGTCAGCAAGCCATACCAGATTCTACAGTAGAATTTAAAGCAGTACTGAAAGGAACACCACCCTTTAAAATTAAGTGGTTTAAAGATGATGTGGAACTTGCCTCTGGACCTAAATGTTTCATTGGCTTGGAAGGGTCAACTAGCTTCTTAAATCTCTATTCAGTGGATGCTTCCAAGACGGGACAATATACTTGCCAAGTTACCAATGACGTTGGTAGCGACTCTTGTACCACAATGTTGCTTGTGACAGGTGTGCACGTTTGATTGTTTCATGTTTCTGTCTGGCCTATGGCTCCCTACTGTCCAGTGCATCTCCCCAACCTAGAAAGTTCACTTCTCTCTAACAGTCTACTGTATTTGCCAGGCATTGTTCATCTTTTCCTCTTTCCTGCATACCACCTGATTTAGCGTTTGTCATTTATATCTGTTCCCTCATAATCTCCTCTTTTTTCACTCTCTAGAACCACCAAAGTTTGTAAAGAAATTAGAAGCAACCAAAATAGTGAAAGCAGGGGATTCCGCACGACTGGAATGCAAGATAACTGGATCCCCAGAAATCAGAGTTGTGTGGTACAGAAATGAACACGAACTCCAAGCCAGTGACAAATACAGAATGACTTTCATTGACTCAGTGGCCGTCATACAGATGAACAGTCTGGGCACTGAGGACAGTGGGGATTTCATTTGTGAGGCTCAGAATCCTGCTGGCAGCACAAGCTGCAGTACCAAGGTTATCGTGAAAGGTAGAAATCTCTTTCTTCTGTTCCTCATTACCTGAAACCCACCTTCTTCTCCCCTGGGGTATCAAAGGTCTTTATTCTTTTATTGTCATTTTAGGCTCCGTTTGAGATCATAGAATATTTCCCCAAACTAGTATTATTTCCCTTTTTGGTTCTTTCTTAAGATTTGCTTACATGTAGCCAGTCATTCTGGGATATTTTTCTTGTTACTCCAGTGTCTTCATTCTGTTCATCTCGACACACTGGCCAAGCAGTTAAATTTAATGTTTCATAAACATACCAAAAAAAAAAAGGGGGGGAAAGGAAAAGTAGGCATTTTAAAATCTATTTTTGTCTTTGATCATCTTACGAATGTATCATCATCCTCACTATAATCTTTAGCATTAATAACAAAGAAAGAATATTTACTGCATGTATATAAGATGTAAGCAATCCAGGTTTTAACCTTACATTTAAAACAGGACAATTATAGGCGTGCCTGGGAAGCTCAGTCAGTTAAGTGTCCAACTCTTGATTTCAGGTATTAATCTCAGAGTTTTGAGTACAAGCCCCACGTTAGGCTCCACTCTGGGTGTGGAGCCTACTTAAAAATACATACATACCTACATTTTAAAAACACAGGAAGATTATATATTCTTTTCCTCTCTCAAGAATTGGTTCCTATTTTTTAAAAAAATTATATTGCTATATCTTGGTGCGATTAATACCAGTATTTTCTGTGGCCATTTTTCAGTATTTGCTACCCAAAGTCCAAGTTTGTCATGGTGTGAAGCAATTATTTCAATAACATTTGTTGACGTGGAAGACGTAGGTCACGGGTGTCATAATGGCTTCCACGTATCTCGGTTATAAATCCTTTACAAAACATTTTGTCTCTGAAGTCTAGATTCTAAACCTCATGCAAATCATCTTCATTAAATGTACTTGGGTTTGATTTTTGTTTACAATTTTTGCATCAGTCCTTATCATCCAAGATAAATTCGTATGGTCAGGTAGATAGAAGATTGAATTCCTCAGTAAGGACACCTAGTGTTCTTGTCTGGGCTCTTTGCCAAGGAAGCAGAGTGATTTTGTAAAAACTAATGGCTTCTCCAAAGCAGTTATTCCTCTACACTAAAGTGATAGTTCTGGACGTCATTTCCCCATTATAGTATCTTGACTCTTTTTTCCAACTTAAAAACAGGGAAATAAAAGCATTGCGTGAAATGAAATAGCCCAATTCATTAGAAATTCTTGTTTTTACAGAACCACCTGTTTTTAGCAGCTTCCCTCCGGTAGTAGAAACCCTTAAAAATACTGAAGTTAGTCTTGAGTGTGAACTTTCGGGAACACCACCGTTTGAGGTGATCTGGTACAAAGACAAGCGGCAGCTCCGAAGTAGTAAGAAATACAAGATTGCATCCAAAAATTTCCATGCAAGTATTCACATTCTCAATGTTGAAGCTTCAGACATTGGTGAATACTACTGCAAGGCACAGAATGAAGTCGGAAGTGATACTTGCATTTGTACCGTAAAATTAAAAGGTAAGCATATTTCCTGCATATGGCAGAAATGGCAGGAATGTGCAAAACTTTTTTTTTTATCTCTGTCTTCCATTATCTGGACAACATTTTCAACAATCTCCACCCATCTTTCCTTGTTCAGAACCACCAAGATTTGTCTCCAAACTGAACAGTCTCACCGTCGTAGCTGGCGAGCCCGCTGAGTTACAAGCATCCATAGAAGGAGCCCAGCCTATTTCTGTCCAGTGGCTTAAAGAGAAAGAAGTGATCAGAGAAAGTGAAAACATCAGAATTACATTCGTAGACAATGTTGCAACTCTGCAGTTTGCAAAAGCAGAACCAGCTAATGCTGGGAAGTATATCTGTCAAATCAAGAATGATGGTGGAATGAGGGAGAACATGGCCACATTGACTGTGTTAGGTTGGTACAATATAGTACAATGGTCCCCTGTTAGAAGGTGATGCCAAACACTGAGATGAGTCACTGGTAGACTCTCCTGTTCTGAATTTCTTCTAGAAGGATATTAATCCTTACCTGTTTGAAAGGTTTAGGAGAGGGGTGTCTGGGTGGCTCAGTCAGTTAAGTGTCTGCCTTCGGCTCAGGTCATGATCCCAGGGTCCTGGGATTGAGCCCCCAGTTGTGCTCCCTGCTCAGTGGGGAACCTGCTTCTCCCTCTCCCTCTGCCCATCTCCTGTTCCACCTCTCACTCTCTCTCTCTCTCTCAAATATATACATACATATATACATACATACATACATAAAACCTTTAAGAATGAAATGAAAGAAAGAAAAAAAAGCTTTAGGAGAAAGGACCTATTCGATCTTTTTTTCCCCCCTAATTGATCTTTCAAACTCTTTCCTGTTTGTGATCCTAACAAAACTTAACCATTTGTTTCAATGTTTACTTACTGCTTTTCTTGATGGATTAGCCAATATAATCATGACTCACTTTTGTTTAAGCATGAAAACTGCTGGAAGCCAGCGTAGGCAACAAGGAAATTCTGTTTCCAAAATACAGCAAGAACTCCCAAGATCAAAGTTAAATAGGAAAGACTTGCACTTGCATCTTTGGACATTTTAACTTAGCAGCTATTTGGATAATATCTTTGAAAACTACTAGCTTTAGCACCTTAAAATAAAGCAAAAATATCAAGTAATTCATAGTAACATGAATCCTTTGCATTAGGGTCAAGTGCAAATCAGTACACACTGTCTAATATACATTGAATTCTTTTGGAAGTCAACTGGTGCAGAAAAATATTTCTTAATATTAACCCCAAATTTCACGATAACATGTAATTGTGGAATCATTTCTCTCTAGGGAGAGAGCCCTAATACAACCACACCATGGGAAGAAACAGTCTCAGGGAATTTGAGAGTAGAGGCATGGTAAAGGTAACAGACTGACAGATGGCTCTCATGCTTTATTTCAGAGCCTGCAGTCATTGTTGAAAAGGCAGGATCGATGACAGTAACTGTGGGAGAAACGTGCACTCTGGAGTGTAAGGTGGCTGGCACTCCTGAACTCTCAGTAGAATGGTACAAGGACGGAAAACTGTTGACCAGCAGCCAAAAACACAAATTTAGCTTCTACAACAAAATCTCTTCCTTAAAGATACTCTCTGTTGAAAGCCAAGACGCAGGCACATACACCTTCCAGGTTCAAAACAACGTGGGAAAAAGCAGCTGCACGGCTGTGGTTGATGTTTCAGGTCAGTTCGGCTCCATCCCTCCATCCCCATGGCTTTATGCAAGTGTCTTTATCGGCTTCAGTCTCTCAGGGCTCTTCTTCTCTTTCAAATCATGGTGATCTCTTGCCTTTCCTCACACAGACCGAATGGTCCCTCCCTCTTTCACGCGGAGACTGAGAGATACTGTTGGGGTGCTGGGTACTTCTTGCATCTTGGAGTGCAAAGTAGCTGGGTCATCACCCATCTCTGTTGCCTGGTTTCATGAGAAAACGAAGATTGTCAGCGGAGCAAAGTACCAAACCACATTTTCAGATAACGTCTGCATGTTGCAGCTGAATTCCCTGGACTCCTCGGACATGGGCAATTACACATGCGTGGCTGCTAACACCGCTGGCTCTGATGAATGTCGGGCAGCCTTGGCTGTGCAAGGTCGGTGTTCCCTACGTAAACCGTTTCTTACAGATTCTCCTTTGGGTGCTCATCCAGGCACCCATTTGACACCCATTCAAAAGGGCTCTTCATTTTTGATTCAAAGTTGCAACTCAATGAGAAGCTCACAGGCTCTGTTCCATGTCCTCCATGTCTCTGTAGAACCACCCTCTTTCGTGAAGGAACCTGAACCTCTGGAAACACTACCAGGCAAAAATGTCACCTTCACGAGCGTTATCCGAGGGACCCCTCCCTTCAAGGTCGGCTGGTTCAGAGGTGCCAGAGAACTCGTGAGAGGAGACCGGTGCAACATCTATTTTGAAGACACTGTGGCAGAACTGGAATTATTCAACGTTGACGTCTCTCAGAGTGGGGAATACACCTGTGTGGTGTCTAACAGTGCAGGCCAAACGTCCTGCACGACGCATCTCTTTGTGAAAGGTCTGCTCCGTTGCACTTGCCCTTCCTATTTTCTCTACACGGGCATCTTTGCACTCTTCCTGTGATTAATTGCTGTGCTTTCTCACTCACCAGAACCGGCTACCTTCGTGAAGAAATTAAGCGATCACTCTGTGGAACCAGGGAAGTCCATAATTCTGGAGGGCACCTACACTGGGACGCTTCCGATTTCAGTGACCTGGAAGAAGGACGGTTTTAACATAACTCCATCTGAGAGATGCAGCATTGTCACAACAGAGAAAACCTGCATCCTAGAAATTCTGAATGGCACAAAAAGGGATGCAGGACAGTACTCCTGCGAAATTGAAAATGAGGCAGGGAGGGATGTTTGCCAAGCTCTGGTATCTACATTAGGTGTGTTGTCTTACTATTCCCTCGTCAATGATTGGCATTTATGTGGCACAAAGCATGCTTTGTTTGGTGTTCTTCAATTCCAGTTGCTGACTGTGATCCTTTCTTCTTTAGAACCGCCGTATTTTGTTACGGAACTAGAACCTCTGGAGGCATCTGTTGGAGATTCAGTTTCTTTACAATGCCAGGTGGCTGGGACGCCAGAAATTACAGTATCTTGGTACAAAGGAGACACTAAGTTACGACCAACTCCTGAATACAGGACCTATTTTACCAACAATGTGGCCACACTGGTTTTTAATAAAGTGAATATTAATGACAGTGGAGAGTACACATGTAAAGCAGAGAATAGTATAGGAACTGCCTCTTCTAAGACTGTCTTCAGAATTCAAGGTGATGACATGAATTTAGAAATTAAGAAATTTTTTCATCTTAATTCTTTTATCTTTATGGAGAAATTTTTATTCAGGCTACTGATGGCTCAAGTGTCGCTTGTTTTCCTACAGAGCGCCAACTCCCACCTTCCTTTGCAAGACAACTGAAAGACATCGAACAGACTGTTGGGTTGCCAGTTACACTCACTTGTCGATTAAATGGCTCTGCACCCATCCAAGTGTGCTGGTATAGAGATGGGGTACTTTTACGAGATGACGAGAATCTGCAGACATCATTTGTAGATAATGTGGCAACCTTAAAAATTTTACAAACTGACTTGAGTCACTCTGGACAGTACTCCTGCTCAGCTTCTAACCCACTTGGAACAGCATCTTCTAGTGCTAGACTGACAGCAAGAGGTTTGTTCCCATGTTAATCTTTCCCTTTGCAAACCAAACCATGACTTCTTATTCATTGCCAGAGTAGAAATGGCCAATGGGAAAAGTAAAACAAAACATACATTGCCTTCTCTTTTCATTTTCCAGAACCTAAGAAATCTCCTTTCTTTGACATCAAGCCTGTATCTATAGATGTCATTGCTGGGGAAAGTGCTGACTTTGAGTGTCATGTTACTGGTGCTCAACCAATGCGAATCACTTGGTCAAAAGATAACAAAGAGATACGTCCTGGAGGAAATTATACTATCACCTGTGTGGGAAATACTCCCCATCTGAGGATTCTTAAAGTAGGCAAAGGAGACTCTGGTCAATATACTTGCCAAGCAACCAATGATGTTGGCAAAGACACGTGCTCAGCTCAACTCAGTGTAAAAGGTATCATTACGTGGCATCTACCAGTATCTGTTCTTTCCCACATCTGTGTCTTCTAAAAGTGCCTTTAGTTTTTAAGTGTTTGGGATAAACTAACTGAGTCATGTGGGAATTCGTATATTAGTATTGAAAACATTAATCAAAATTCCGTTTGTCTCTATATTGTTCTCTAAAGTAGTGTTAACTCTAAGTATGATCCTATCAGATAGTGTTGTCTCGTTGAAATTTGTTAAATATTGTTTCTACTATCCTCGTATTTTTTCTGTTATATGGAGTTCTGATTTATCATTACTAAATTTTGATCAAATACCTCTGTAATACATTAACTTATATGTTTTAGCTTACAAAAATAAACTTAACAATTAAATTCTCTATTCAAAGCTTATTTAATAGAAAACATAACATTTACCATAAAATTACCAGGAAGTATATTCTTAATAAACCAGTTTAAATATATATTTATGGGATCTTCAACTACCAACACAAGCTGTTTTTTTCCTTTGATTTACTAGAACCTCCCAAGTTTGTTAAGAAACTAGAAGCTTCAAAAGTTGCAAAGCAGGGAGAATCCATCCAACTGGAGTGCAGAATAAGTGGTTCCCCAGAAATCAAAGTTGTATGGTTCCGAAATGACAGTGAACTTCACGAAAGTTGGAAGTACAATATGTCATTTGTTAATTCTGTGGCACTGCTTACCATCAATGAAGGCAGCGCTGAGGACAGCGGGGACTATATCTGTGAAGCTCATAATGGTGTTGGTGAGGCCAGCTGCAGCACTGCCCTGACCGTGAAAGGTTAGACACACTAAGCTTCTTCCTTTCTTCTCTGATCGGATTCTTTCTCAGTGATCTCATGAGCTCCAAAATAAAAAGGTTCACTATGGGGATTTGCTTGCAATTCTTAAACTAGTTTTTGTGGATTGTTATTTCTTGTGTTAGCATACCGTCCTGTGGTCACACCAATCATTCTTAATGATTCTGGATTCTAGAATATTATTTCTCCTTTTTAGTAAGCAGATGTTCTCATCATTCATCTTCTTTTTTTTTCTGGTAGCACCTCCTGTTTTCACCCAGAAGCCTTCTCCAATAGGAGCTCTTAAAGGTTCTGATGTTATCTTACAATGTGAAATTTCGGGAACCCCCCCATTTGATGTGGTGTGGGTTAAAGATCGAAAGCAAGTTCGGAGCAGCAAGAAATTTAAAATCACTTCAAAAAATTTTGATACAAGTCTTCACATCCTTAATCTGGAAGCCTCTGATGTAGGAGAATATCACTGCAAAGCTACTAATGAGGTGGGAAGCGACACGTGTGTTTGCACTGTCAAGTTCAAAGGTTTGTATACGTGGGCACAAAAATATGTCTCTTCCTTTCATCTTTTCTTGCTTAACTAATAACTTATGTGGCTGTGATTCTTCTTCTCTCTAACCACAAATTTCTTTCATTAGAACCCCCACGATTTGTGAAAAAGCTAATCGACACCTCAACCCTTATTGGGGATGCTGTTGAGTTACGGGCAGTAGTGGAAGGCTTCCAGCCCATTTCTGTTGTCTGGCTGAAAGATAAAGGTGATGTCATCAGAGAGAGTGAAAACACCAAGATTTCATTCATCGATAATGTTGCCACCCTCCAACTTGGGAGTCCCGAAGCATCTGATTCTGGAAAATACGTGTGCCAGATCAAAAATGATGCTGGGATGAGAGAATGTTCAGCAGTCTTGACTGTAGTAGGTTAGTAACAAAGTACAACCTGAGAAAAAAATCAAATTGATTGGCCCATGGTCATCATCTGCAAATATTATTCTTACCCCATTATATATTGATTACACTCTCAGTTTGGAAGGTGACTTTATTTTCAATGCATTATACTTCTTCTTTTAGAACCAGCCAGAATCGTAGAGAAACCAGAACCCATGACTGTTACTACAGGAAATCCTTTTGCATTAGAGTGTGTAGTGGCTGGAACACCAGAACTTTCCATCAAGTGGTTCAAAGATGGGAGAGAGTTATCTGCAGACAGCAGACATCACATTACGTTCATCAACAGAGTGGCTTCAGTTAAAATCCCTTGTGCAGAAATGAGCGACAAGGGGTTATATAGCTTTGAAGTGAAAAACAGTGTTGGTAAAAGCACGTGCTCTGTCTCCGTCCACGTGTCGGGTGAGTGGTATGAGGTCTTTAGGAATCTATCATTTTTCCCTGGGGTGGGGGGTGAGGGAGAAAAAGGAAGTTTCTCTTTTAAACGGAAAACTACCCTTCTCCACACAGATCGAGTCGTGCCTCCTTCCTTCATCCGCAAGCTGAAGGACACGAACGCCATCTCGGGGGCCTCGGCGGTTCTGGAGTGCCGAGTCTCTGGCTCAGCCCCGATTTCAGTTGGCTGGTTTCAGGACGGAAATGAGCTCATTAGTGGCCCTAAATGCCAGTCCAGCTTTTCGGAAAATGTCTGTACATTGAATCTGCGCTTACTGGAGCCCTCGGACACAGGCATATACACGTGTGTGGCTGCCAACGTGGCTGGTTCTGACGAATGCTCGGCCGTGCTGACTGTGCAAGGTCAGTGTGCGATGGGCAGGGCGTGGCCGCCCTCCCGTCTCGGCCACGTGACGTGGCGCCCGCCTCGAGTGGAATTTCTTTATATCTTGTCTTCATCTGCAGTCTTAGCCCCCTTTTCCACAAGGAGCAAAACTCATCTCACCTGGATTTCTTTCTTTCTCTTGATCTCTTCCTCTCCTGGGCTATCCAGAGCCACCCTCTTTTGAGCAAATCCCCGACTCTGTGGAAGTCTTACCTGGAACGAGCCTCATCTTCACCAGTGTCATTAGAGGCACCCCTCCCTTCAAGGTGAAATGGTTTAAGGGCAGCAGGGAGCTGGTGTCAGGGGAGTCATGCACCATCTCTCTGGAAGATTTTGTGACAGAACTGGAGCTGCTGGAGGTGGAGCCCTCACAGAGCGGAGACTACTCTTGCCTCGTGACCAACGATGCAGGCAGCGCCTCCTGTACTGCGCATCTGTTTGTGAAAGGTTTGCTCTGTTCTCCCCATCATGTGTCTCTTAAAATTCCTTTCCAAGTCTTCATTTGAAGATGCAAATTTCACCCTCATGTTTCTTCTGTATAGAACCGGCCACCTTCGTGAAAAGGTTGGCTGACTTCAGCGTGGAGACAGGCAGCCCCGTTGTTCTGGAGGCCACGTTTACTGGCACACCTCCCATCTCCGTGAGCTGGATGAAGAATGAGTTCCCTCTCTCACAGTCTCAGAATTGTAGTATTACCATGACAGAGAAATCGACGATCCTGGAAATTACAGAGAGCACTATAGAGGACTATGCGCAGTACAGTTGTCTGATAGAGAACGAGGCTGGTCAAGACATCTGTGAAGCTCTGGTGTCTGTCTTAGGTGTGTTTAACAAGTTACCTCTTTTTGTTACTCTCTTTTCCTTCTTTTAAAATCTCCTCTTCAAGTTCGCATGATTGATTGGTTATCATCCTTCATACCCTAGAACCACCCTATTTCATTGAACCTCTGCAACATGTAGAAGCAGCCATCGGAGAACCCACGACTTTACAATGTAAAGTGGATGGAACCCCAGAAATTAGAATTTCTTGGTACAAAGAACACACAAAGCTACGATCAGCTCCTGCATATAAAATGCAATTTAAAAATAACATTGCCTCTTTAATAATCAACAAAGTGGACCACAGTGACGTGGGAGAGTATACATGCAAGGCAGAAAACAGCGTGGGGGCCGTTGCTTCCTCCGCCGTGCTTGTTATCAAAGGTGATGATGGTTTCATTCAACAAGTCGTGCCATGTGCTGCTGGCACCATTTTCTTAAAAACATCAAAATTGTAATGGCTTGAAGTATGTCGTGGCTGTTGTCTGTCTTGTAAATAAGGATTATCTGTAACTTCTTTACAGAGCGCAAACTTCCACCTTCCTTTGCAAGAAAACTGAAGGATGTTCATGAGACTCTTGGTTTCCCAGTTGCGTTTGAATGTCGCATCAATGGCTCAGAACCGCTTCAAGTGTCTTGGTACAAGGATGGGGTGCTTTTGAAAGATGATTCTAATTTGCAGACATCTTTTGTTCATAACGTAGCAACCCTCCAGATTTTGCAAACTGACCAGAGCCACGTTGGTCAGTACAATTGTTCAGCTTCTAATCCTCTTGGAAGTGCTTCGTCCAGTGCCAAGCTCATTCTCTCAGGTGAGTATCTCATCACATTACCCTCTTCGTTATGAAAGCTTCACTGACGTGAGCCACCGTAAGACTGGTGCCACTTAGTTTCTGCTCCATGGCTGGGAGCATGAAAACTGAAGTCACCATGTTGGTCTTCATCCTTTTCAGAGCATGAAGTGCCTCCTTTCTTTGATCTAAAGCCTGTATCGGTAGATCTTGCTCTTGGAGAAAGTGGTTCTTTTAAATGTCATGTAACTGGAACTGCACCCATCAAAATCACTTGGGCCAAAGATAACCGAGAAATTCGCCCTGGAGGCAACTACAAGATGACTTTGGTTGAAAATACTGCCACTCTGACAGTTCTCAAAGTAAGCAAAGGTGATGCCGGGCAGTACACCTGCTACGCGAGCAACGTTGCTGGAAAAGACTCTTGTTCTGCTCACCTGGGTGTACAAGGTACATGTTCCAGTCAAGTAGCAACATCTCTTTTACATTTTCAGTATCTTGAAATAAAGGAGGAATGGTGTGCTTGAAAGTTATGTTTAAGACATTGGTCTAGTAATTAGATCGAATGGATCTAGGACCTTCCAAATGGGGCCAAGCTTTAACATTTTTTATTAAAAAAATACGAAACTGATGAAACATGGACTGAACGTCCATTTTCAAAGGCTAAAGGTAGAGACTAGGGAAATAGCAAAAAAAAGTTTTTACGGAATTGCAAGAAAATCTAAATTTGAAAGAAATCAGCTTAAGACAAAAAAGGAAGTGATCTCAAATGCCTTATTTTGCACACTAGTTTGTAAATTAGTGGATTTTGTCACTCTAGAGGATAGCAGATCCCAAACAAGCCTTTCAGGAAGAGTCAGCTTGTGCTCACCTCTCTTCCTTCACTAGCCCCCACTGAAATAGTATAGGAAGCCAGAAGACTGGGACAACATCGATACCCAACCTGGTGGAAGGCAGCCATTATCTTTCTGTAGCAACTTCATGACTGCCGTTGTCGGAAATTAAGTCCTTGACTCAGTGAGCTACTGATCTAACCCATTAGAGAATTTTTGAGGGTGTTTGTGGTGATGGTTTATAGATATCTTGAAATTAAAATAGAATTTTATTTAGCAGCCCATTTACTCTATGACATACTCTTGATCATTTTCATTTCTCTGAGCTTGAATTTTTTGCTTCAGTCGTAAAGAAAGCCTTGCTCTCCCCAACTGCAAAGGGAAATTATGAGGGTCAAAGAAATAGCTATGTAAGGTCTATAAGAGAAATAGGCATAAATATTAAGGTATCTCACCCAGTTTTGTTATTCTGATTCTTCATGGTACACATCTGGTATCTTTGCAGCCAGAGTAGATCCATCTCCCCTGGCTCACATACAGGAGACTAGTCAAACCCTCTTATTCCTTGTGAACTTCAGAGTGCTTCCAACAACAGATAGAGCCCCCAGCCTCTGACCTTGCTCTAAAGATCTGATTCTTTTGCTGGGAGGAGAATCACACCATAGGGATTAATGTATTTTCCTCCTTCTGTTTGCAATAATATTTGACGCGGGTGCTTACGGAAATACACGCACTTTATTTTAAGAAATTTCTACTTAGATTCAACTTAACCATTCTTAAGGACTAATTATGAACTATTCTTCCTTGAACTGCATCACATAAATATGTTTTCCAGAGTTTTAAGACCTCTCCAACAGAAGGATTCCTTTTCTCACATCATCTGGAGTTATATGTGCCTTTTCCATCCCTTACATTGTTATTTTCCTTCTTGGTCCCATAGAACCACCCAGGTTCATTAAGAAGCTAGAACCTTCAAGAATTGTGAAACAGGATGACTACACAAGATATGAATGTAAAATAGGAGGGTCTCCGGAGATCAAAGTTCTATGGTACAAAGACGAGACTGAAATTCAAGAGAGCAGTAAATTCAGAATGTCATTCCTCGACTCGGTAGCAGTGTTGGAAATGCACAACCTCAGTGTTGAGGACAGCGGGGACTATACGTGTGAGGCCCGCAATGCAGCAGGCAGTGCAAGCAGCAGCACCTCCTTAAAAGTTAAAGGTCAGTTCTTACTCTTCCTTCATGTTTCTCACAGTCGACGCCTCTCTAGCTGTCTTCTCAGGTCCCTGTTTGACTCTCCAGCAATGTCTTCAAATTTTTGAAGGTTAGGATCAAAAATTGAAAGTGATGTTTTCTGTCTCTGTTGGAATGGAAAGCTGATTCTTACTTGAAACTCCATATTTACAGAATACATCCTGATTTTCCGGCTGTTTCTAACTCAATTACCTTCCAATTGTAGAACCACCCATTTTCCGCAAAAAGCCTCATCCCGTTGAGACGCTCAAAGGAGCTGATGTCCATCTTGAATGTGAGCTTCAGGGTACTCCCCCATTTCAAGTTTCTTGGCATAAAGATAAGAGAGAACTTAGAAGTGGCAAGAAGTACAAGATCATGTCTGAGAACTACCTGACGAGTATTCACATCCTAAATGTCGATGCCGCCGACATGGGGGAGTACCAGTGCAAAGCCACCAATGATGTGGGGAGTGACACTTGTGTCAGTTCTATCACTCTGAAAGGTTAGAACAGCCTCAGTCTTTTCTGTCTGCCATTTCCCTTCTAATTTCCTTCCCTCTAATTTTAATGCTCTGTTTGCTTCCTAGTGACTGTCCAGTCCTTTATCACCAGCTGTGTCTTCTACTTTCCCTTTTTTCTCTTCCAAATCCTTTGATGTTTAGTGTGCATCTCACATCCAAATCCTACCAAAGATCATTTGAGATGGTTTTTCCAATGGGTTTCATTGAACTCAGAAAGCTTGGAAAGGACAAGACATTCAACTCTTTTGGCTTAATATAAACTCTAACATGTCCCTCCTCCCACTCACCAAAAATAACCTCTTATTTAAGAAATGGAAACAATGTATTGTCACTAGTGGAATTCCTAGCATTGCATGACTTGAGGGAGGTCCTATTAGCCCCACACGTTTTAAATGATTTGTCTCTTTTTTTGTCAGCACCACCAAGATTTGTGAAGAAGCTCAGTGATGTTTCTACCATCGTTGGTGAAGAAGTTCAGCTGCAGGCTACTATTGAAGGCGCCGAGCCAATATCAGTGGTGTGGTTCAAAGATAAAGGGGAGATTGTTAGAGAAAGTGACAACATATGGGTTTCTTATTCAGAAAACATTGCAACCCTACAGTTTGCAAGAGCAGAAACAGCCAATGCTGGGAAGTACACCTGTCAGATCAAAAATGATGCCGGAATGCAAGAGTGCTTTGCCACGCTATCTGTTCTCGGTTAGTACAAGTAGAATGGAATGTTACCATGAACAAGAAGCACACACTTACTAGTATCTGCCTTGTCTTTTCTTTTATTTTATTTTTTCTTTTCTTTTTTCTTTCCTTTTCTTTTCTTTTTTCTTTTTGGTGTTCCAAGATTCATTGTTTATGCACCACACCCAGTGCTCCATGCAATACGTGCCCTCCTTAATACCCACCACCAGGCTCACCCATCCCCCCACCCCCTTCTAGCATCTGTGTTTTCTCTAGCTTTTCAGTTTGAATGTAAGTGTTGAAGGTAATTTATATCTCGTTCCAGAACCTGCAGCGATTGTGGAAAAGCCGGAGTCCATAAGGGTCACCACAGGGGACACCTGTACCTTGGAGTGCACAGTCACGGGCACACCCGAACTCAGTACCAGATGGTTTAAGGATGGAAAAGAACTGACAAGTGACAGCAAATACAAAATAAGCTTCTTCAACAAAGTGTCTGGCCTTAAGATTATCAATGTGGCACCTAGTGACAGTGGCGTATACAGTTTCGAGGTGCAAAACCCCGTTGGCAAAGACAGCTGTACAGCCTCAATTCAAGTTTCAGGTTGGTCGGTGGGGCTTTTATCTCATTGTTATCAAAACGTAGTTCCTGATTTACATATATGTGTGTGGGATGCTCTGTCTTCTACAGCGGGACATGAGTAAGTTAGATCCCTTTCTGGGGGGGGGGGACATTTCCACAATTCAGAGTGGTAGGAGTAAAACTGAACCCCTGGACAAGGATCAGGTGGTCTTTAACCCTCACTTATACTGGGATAATTTACCGTATAATGATTCACAGTGATGAGAGACCCAAAGCCCTCTCCTGTCAGCTAGCACATCTTGCCCATTGATCTCAAGGCTTTCAGCTGTGTGAACCCAGAGGGAATTCTTTTTTTTTTTTTTAAAGATTTTATTTATTTGACAGAGAGAGATCACAAGTAGGCAGAGAAGCAGGCAGAGAGAGAGAGGGGGAAGCAGGCACCCTGCCGAGCAGAGAGCCCGATGCGGGGCTCGATCCCAGGACCTTGGGATCATGACCTGAGCCGAAGGCAGACGCTTAACTGACTGTGCCACCCAGGTGCCCCCAGAGGGAATTCTTTGATACCTTTGTAAGAAAGCCCAGTGGATATAGGGGTATTCCATCAAAAAGACAGTAATTCTCTTCTCAAATCATTTTATAACTGATGTTCCTTGTTTGTTTGATTTTTATCCCATTCAGACCGAGTTGTTCCTCCTTCATTCACGAGAAAATTGAAAGAGACGAAGGGTCTGTCTGGCTCCTCAGTCGTCATGGAGTGCAAAGTCTATGGGTCACCGCCCATCTCTGTCTCCTGGTTCCATGAAGGAAACGAGATCAGCAGTGGAAGGAAATACCAGACCACCCTGACAGACAACACTTGTGCTTTAACTGTGAACATGCTAGAAGAATCAGATGCTGGTGACTACACGTGTGTAGCTACTAATGTGGCCGGTTCTGATGAATGCCGTGCTCCTTTGACCGTGAAAGGTCAGTTCAAACAACAGGAAAATGGAACTGCATTTCATAACATACTAAGCATGATTATCATCAAAATTCAAAAATATTAAATTGCTCTTGGTATGTGATTTTTTGTTTAGAGCCACCATCCTTTGTTCAGAAACCCGAGGCCATGGACGTGTTAACCGGAGCCAATGTCACTTTCACAAGCATTGTAAAAGGAACACCTCCTTTCAGCGTCAGCTGGTTCAAGGGTAGCAGTGAACTCATACCAGGGGACAGGTGTAACATATCTCTGGAGGATTCTGTGGCGGAGCTGGAGTTGTTTGACGTAGAGACAACACAAAGTGGAGAATATACCTGCATAGTCAGTAATGAGGCTGGCAGAGTTTCTTGCACGACGCATCTCTACGTAAAAGGTTTGTTTGATGGCTAGTCCGCATTTTTACACCCGACGTACGTGAAGGAACAGCTGTGTTTCCGTCCAAATGTATGTGTGTTTGATTTCATATTTTCCCATTTGCTTATGACAGCTGCAGCCAAATTTGTGAAGAGACTCAACGACTACAGCATAGAGAAAGGGAAACCCTTAATTCTAGAGGGCACGTACACTGGAACGCCTCCCATTTCAGTCACGTGGAAGAAAAATGGCATAAATATAATGCCTTCTCAGAGGTGTAATATCACCACAACTGAAAAATCTGCAATCCTGGAAATTCCAAGTAGCACCATAGAGGATGCTGGACAATACAACTGCTACATTGAAAATGCTTCTGGAAGAGATTCCTGTTCAGCACAAATACTGATACTAGGTTTGTTGTGACCCCGCCTTCATTGTGCCCTGTATAAAGACTCATTCTGGTGTGTCTCTTCGTGACTAATTCTCTCTCTCTTGCCTGCAGAACCACCATATTTTGTCAAGCAGTTGGAGCCTGTTAAGGTGACTGTTGGAGATTCTGCCTCTTTACAATGTCAGATTGCTGGGACCCCTGAAATTGGGGTGTCTTGGTACAAAGGCGATACAAAATTAAGACCGACTACCACCTGCAAAATGCATTTTAGGAACAACGTCGCTACACTGGTTTTCAACCAGGTTGATGGTAATGACAGTGGAGAGTATATCTGCAGAGCTGAAAACAGTGTGGGAGAGGTTTCTTCATCAACGTTCCTCACGGTTCAAGGTGATTGCAATGTTTTAAGAGTGAATGAATTTGTGTTTCTTTTGAATCAGATTTAAAATATCTGGCGAAGCCCTCATTTTAGGAAAAGCTTGCCCAAGGCAAAATGTTCTGCTTAAGAAATTCCATCTACAGTTAGTGGCTCATCCTTTTCTGAGACTGGGAGAGATAAGAGGGCTACATCTTCAGTTGAAAGGATCATGCAGTCACTTGTCTCTATCATTAAATCTTTCAGAAAAATGCGTAACCGTATTTGTAAAATTTCACTTCATGAGTGTCCCATTAAAATCGCTGCAGGGCAGTCTTTTTTTTAAAAGTGGAAGAATGTGCTATGTGCCTGGAGACCTACCCCAAGCCTCTCTGTTGCTCTTTGAGCTTACATAATTTTGTCCCTAGTGTGCATTAGGGTGACAGCAGAGGGAAAATTTTGCCCCAAAAGTTTATATGTTTTTCTTTGTGTCCACATTAATTCAAGAGCTGTTAGTACCTCCTGATTTTTTTTTTTTTAAGATTTTATTTATTTGACAGAGACACAGAGAGGGAACACAAGCAGGGGGAGTGGGAGAGGGAGAAGCAGGCGTCCTGGTGAGCAGGGAGCCTGATGCAGGGCTCGATCCCAGAAACCAGGGATCAGGGACTTGAGCTGAAGGCAGACGCTTAGTCAGACTGAGCCACCCAGGTGCCCCAGTACCTCCTGGTATTTTTATAGACATCCTATTATCTATACAGCAATCACTGTGAGAAGGATATTCGGCAAATTAAAAATACATATTCAGAAGTACTCATTATTTTAATTCTGCTCCTACAGAGCAAAAACTGCCACCATCGTTTTCCCGGCAATTGCGAGATGTTCAAGAAACCATCGGATTGCCAGTTGTGTTTGAATGTACCATCCATGGATCAGAACCTATCTCGGTGTCTTGGTTTAAAGATGGCAAGCCGTTGAGAGATGGCCCGAATGTACAAACATCGTTTTTGGATAACGTGGCCACTCTCAACATCTTTACAACAGACCGGAGCCTCGCGGGCCAGTATTCTTGCACAGCCACGAATCCCATCGGGTCCGCTTCCTCCAGCGCCAGACTCCTCCTCACAGGTTTGTGGCCGCTTCAGCTTCTCTGTCTCAGTAGTTAAAATTTCTGTCATCAAAATGAAGGAGAAAACGCCACTGGTTCTGTAAAGTGGGATGGCCGCAGAGCCTGAAACCGTGTCCTTCTGCTCTGCTTTTAGAGGGGAAGAACCCGCCCTTCTTTGACATCCCCGTCACCCCTGTGGATGCCGTGGTCGGGGACAGTGCTGACTTCGAGTGCCACGTTACTGGGACGCAACCAATAAAGGTCGCCTGGGCCAAAGACAACAGAGAGATACGAAGTGGCGGAAACTACCAGATCAGTTACCTGGAAAACACAGCCCACCTGACAATTCTGAGAGTAGACAAGGGAGACTCTGGGCAATATACCTGCTATGCTGTGAATGAAGTGGGAAAGGACTCGTGCACGGCTCAACTTAACATAAAAGGTATCTTTTGTTTTGCATAATTGTTTCCTGTTCTTTTCCAAGGGTGCAGTTTCTATCAGGACAGCGAAATTCAGGACAGTTTTCCACAAATGACATAAAAATGATGAAGAAGTAAGTTTTTCTAGAGAACAAGTGATCTTTTTAAATCCATATTTTTAAATATATTGTAAACATTTTATTAACATTGCATAGAATATAAAGTTCTGTCATTACTATGTAGAGCCAAAAATATATAGTATTAATTATAGTTTATATTATACAAACATACATATATACACATACCTGTATATATACATACACACACACACATATATTTCTGACATATCAAATGTATCTTTCCACTACCCACCTCTCATTCCACCTCAATAACCAATGGATACCTACTTTCTTCCAGGAAAATTTAAATATATATTTTTCTAAAATTGTAGATATCCTACATGACCCTAAGACCACCCTCCTCTTTTTCTTTTTTTTACAGCTATGTGGTTCTGTAAATGGTCATAAGTTATTTTTATCATTTATCCCATAAATCACAGGACAGTTTAGAATAAGCTTGTGGAAGGAGGCAGAGATGTTTAGAAACAGACACTGATTCACTGCATCTAGTCAGTTAGCATTAACTTCTAATGTAAGGTAGGACTTCATTTTCCTGAAGAGCCTCCTATCAATGACCTGCTTCTGGCTTCCATTTCAAATACCCTTGCCATTTCTTACAGAGCGGCTCATCCCACCAAGTTTCACTAAAAAACTCTCAGAGACCGTTGAAGAAACAGAAGGGAATTCTTTCAGACTCGAGGGCCGTGTTGCCGGTTCCCAGCCTATAACAGTTGCATGGTACAAGAATAATATAGAGATACACCCAACGGCTAACTGTGAGATCACATTCAAGAACAACACACTCCTGCTACACGTCAAGAAGGCGGGCATGGGCGATGCTGGTTTGTACACATGCAAAGTGTCAAATGACGCAGGCTCTGCTCTGTGCACGTCTTCCATTGTCATCAAAGGTGAGTCATCGCCGTGGTCCCCAGCCCCCGCCAGTGTTCTTCTTACTGCCTGTTAGCTAGGCCTGTGCATTTCTTCTGACTTGTGCATTTCTTCTTTAACTCTGTTGGCCAGGTAGGTTCTTAAAAAACATGGAGTCTAGGATCACCAACAAATCCCCGTGTAAATTTTGACGCTGCCAAGACTTTTCCAATAGCGTCCTGTTGACGGGAGGCCTTACCAGTAACATAAACAGTTGATTTTATATTCTTACAATACAGTGAACTGGAGAAAAGAATACATCCGTATCAAAGAGGGAACCACGCCGTTCCAACCCATGTTGTTTAAGGGCTGACTGTAAATATACATGATGTCACTGGCTGGCCATAATTCCACATATATTTATTTGAAATACATACTATTTGTAATTACATGCCCAGCAAAGTAGGTGTTCTGTAATAAATGGACTAAAATCTTAGCATGTGAATCATATCCCAAAATTCTCTCAGGCAGTTAGCAGTCTAAGTCTACTTGGAAATTCATGCCTCAGTAATATATAAATTTTTATGAAGCATGTGTATTTTGAAAAATTCTTAAAATTTCGTCATGGAAAACTGCGTTAGCTTTGCCACTTAGAAGTTATATCACATTCTGAAACACTCTCTTTTCTATTTCTAAAGGGTTATTTTTTGACATATCCTACCCAAAGCTTCTAGCCTGTAAATGAATGTTAATCCCAGACAAGAGTAAAATTTGTTCAAGGGGGAAAAAAAAAAAGATGAGAGGAAAGATGTTGCATATTATTATGGAGGATGTATTTATGTATACAGTCCTAACTTGAGGGAAAGAAATAGACTATCTTTTAAGGAGATCCTTTTTTCTGGTCCTCTGACCATAAAATGGCTTCATCCAGATGATTATGGCGCAGATTCATCAAAATCACTTTACAAGCCAACTTTCTTAGAGCAGCTTGGAGTTTGATTACCAGCTCTGAAGTGATATAGTTGGCCATTTCAGGGCGCAGACATGGGTAATATGTTAATGCCACTAATGGGCTTGTGTCTTTGAGTTGTCTTAACTTAAAAGACACTCATTTTATAGAATTTAAGTGCATTTAGTTTTAAAATATATTTAATAAAACAAAAAATATATCCTTAACGGTGGTTTATATTCATGATTTATATCCCTGGTGGTTTTGCCATTGAGTAGATGAGTACTTTCTATCGCATTCTGAGGCTATTTCTTCATAGAATTTTTTTTTTTTTAAAGAGTAGGTATTGCAAGTTTTAATCATTAACAGTCATGACTGTTGCCTTATGTTTATATCTAGTTCTCAGGATCATTGAATAAAGCCATTACATAATATTGAGTTGTACGCGCCCTTCCTACCATGTTACCTGTATATTCCTTATTGGTTTTCAGTTAAACACTGAGCTTCAACTGCTATTTCCCTTGGGCAAAGATGAGATTTTAAATGCTACTGTAGCTGCATTTCATAGCTAACGATGAAAACCAGGGAAAATCACATATTACGATGTGGGTTCACAGATTACTCAAATGTTGGCTTTCTTTCCCAGAGGGCGCAAGAACTGCTGCTCTAGATGAGCAGAATTCCCCAGGAGGCCCTTCCTTTTTAGGGCGCAGCAAAAATACAGCTATATGCATGTTCAGGGGAATCAGCAGTGTGCTGTACAGCACCGAGGTTTATGGGAACTGCCAGTTGCCATGTTTGCAGTGTTTAGTCAGGACATGGAGCTTGCACGATCTTTGGTCAACAGGGCATCCTCTGTTTGCTTGTTTTTCAACCTTTATCTTCCTTAAAAACTCCAACAAATGCAACTACTGCCTTCAGAGAGGAATCAGTCTTGATTCGGTTACTGATTCCGTTCATTACCCGTTAGAGGCAAAACTGGTTTCTTTTCTGGAATTTCAAACCTTTTTGCCTTTATGTTCCTTTTAAGCAAAGCTATCTTTGTAATTCCAGAACCAAAGAAGCCCCCTGTGTTTGATCAGCACCTTACTCCAGTAACAGCGAGTGAAGGAGAATTTGTGCAGCTCAGCTGCCACGTGCGGGGATCGGAACCCATCAGGGTCCAGTGGCTGAAGGCTGGAAGGGAAGTAAAGCCCTCAGACAGATGCAGCTTCAGCTTTGCTAACGGGACTGCCATGCTGGAACTGAAGGATGTGGCAAAAGCAGATTCGGGAGATTATGTGTGCAAAGCTTCGAATGTGGCTGGAAGCGACACTTCAAAAGCCAAAGTGACCGTGAAAGGTACAGATACCTCAAAAGTAGCATTCCAGTTAAGCCAATGACCGCTCCTATTGATTTGCGTATTACAACTTAAGTAAGAATAGAATTCATTTTTCAGAAATATCAATTAGTGCTCCCTTGCAATTTATAGCCTCCTTGTTATAACTGAAGTATTAGATAATTGAGTAGGAATAATTTTGATACACATTGTCTGACATTACCCCCAGTTCATCATCCTATTTCTCGTACCTCTTCCCACCATATCCAAGAAGGTGTAACTAAGGTCCAAAGATGATCTATGATAATGTGACATGAGGGAATCTAATGTCATAGTCCTGGAGGAAATCGATCAAATAAAGCCAAGCCTAGAAATATGAAATTGGACACTGCTCTTACGATTGTAGTTCATCGGGGGCACCTGGGTGGCTCAGTGGTTTAAGCCTCTGCCTTCAGCTCAGGTCATGATCTCAGGGTCCTGGGATGGAGTCCCGCATTGAGCTCTCTGATCAACAGGGAGCCTGCTTCCCCTCTCTCTCTGCCTGCCTCTCTGCCTACTTGTGATCTCTGTCTGTCAAATAAATAAATAAAATCTTTAAAAAAATTATAAAAAAAAAAACTATTGGAGTTCAACCTGCATGTGAAAGCTACAAATAGTTATAAATGCCTATAAAACTGCTTTATCTTCAGTAATCCACTCTCATACGTAGTGAGTCCTGGAGTGAATGATATCTTTGACACTGCCAAATGCCTAAAGCTCATTTTACAAAGGAATTATTTATTCCACTTTTAAGGTAACTGTGATAATAAAACATGTAAATGTTTTTCAGACAAACCAGCTGCAGTCCCAGCAGCTAAGAAAGCGGCCGTAGACGGGAAACTCTTCTTCGTGTCAGAACCTCAGAGTATCAGAGTGGTAGAAAGTAAGTACTTCATGAACGGTACATTACCTTCATTGACTTTGTATGGTTTTACCGCCGATTTAATTTTGGAAGAGCTGATTTGGGAAAATCAAAGTTTTTTATTCATTTGCTTTCATTCTTCCTTAGAAACCACCGCAACATTTATTGCAAAAGTTGGAGGTGATCCAATCCCAAATGTTAAATGGACAAAAGGGAAATGGAGGCAACTGAACCAGGGGGGTCGCATTCTTATCCATCAGAAAGGCGATGAAGCAAAGTTGGAGATTAGAGACACCACAAAGACCGATTCTGGATTGTATCGGTGTGTCGCATTTAATAAACACGGTGAAATCGAAAGTAACGTTAACCTACAGGTGGATGAAAGGAAGAAACAGGAGAAGATTGAAGGAGATCTCAGAGCAATGCTGAAAAAGTAAGTTCAATTAAAACACACACACGTGGTCATTTTACAGTCACAAAAGAGATCTCTCAAGAGGCATGGACCATCCCTTCCAAGATTCTGATGATAAATGAACATAAGCACACAGACATTCTCACAGAAACGTATAAGCAAACACCCAGTAATTGGGCATAGGTTAGCAGTTCGTGAAGATCAGATTCTGAATGATCATGAGGAAGTTTTGAGAATGAAGTGAGTTTTTATTAAAATTTTAGACAAGGAATTGGCCTACGGAGAAATCTGTATCTGTCTCAATATGAAATTTTTGTTTCTATGTATTATTTCTCATGTTCTGAATTCTTTTCTAGATCAACACTTGAAACATTTCCCTAATTACCAATACTTTCAACACAAATTATGTTTCAATATAGTCGATTATTAATCAACATTTGCCTTCCACACATCTTTCCCATGACACATGATGTTACCCTTATTAATGCTTTTCCAGTGTTGTTGCTTTTCCTTTTAATTATTTCATTTGGTTGTAAAATTTACAAACATTCCAAATACTTTCTTAAATTCTTCGATTAAATTTCTGTGCTTTCTTAGAATGGTCTAATCTTTACTTCATCACCAAATCCACTTTTTTTTTATTGTTAATGCAGTAAAACTAATATTTCTTAAACAAAGGACATAGCACTATGCCTTTGTGAGGGGGGAAAAAAGCCTTATTGATATTTATAATCTTTAAATGATGATAGGCAATTCAAAATAAGTAGAAGACAGGTGATTCATGTTTATTTCTGATTTCATTCAGGACTCCGGTCCTAAAGAAAGGAGCTGGAGAAGAAGAGGAAATCGATATCATGGAACTTCTCAAAAATGTTGATCCTAAAGAATATGAAAAATATGCCCGCATGTATGGAATCACTGACTTCCGAGGTCTTCTTCAAGCATTTGAACTGCTAAAGCAAAGTCAGGAAGAAGAGACACATAGATTGGTATGATCTTTTGTAAATAGCATCATCTTAAAAATTAACATTTGAAACATCTAATAGATAGCCTTTGAACTTCCAGAACCCTACAGCTGTGTGAGGTCATTTAATATAACCTAAGCACCATCAGTAATGGAAGCTGAACATAATCATGCATCCTCCAATTCACTTTTTTCCCCATATATAATACTTCTACGTTTTTCCTTCTCAGGAAATCGAGGAAATAGAGAAGTCAGAGAAGGATGAAAAGGAATTTGAGGAACTTGTATCATTTATTCAGCAAAGGTTGTCACAGACAGAGGTAAAGTGAATCATGAAGATAATACAGTGAACAATCTGTTACTGGGAATTAGAAGGGAAGGAGTGACTAATGTGTGTTAATTCTTTATTCTCCTAGCCTGTCACTCTGATCAAGGACATTGAGAATCAGACAGTTTTGAAAGATGATGATGCTGTGTTCGAAATTGACATTAAGATTAATTATCCAGAAATCAAACTTTCATGGTACAAAGGGACTGAAAAACTGGAGCCCAGTGATAAATTTGAAATAAGTATTGATGGTGATCGACATACACTCAGAGTCAAAAACTGTCAACTTAAAGATCAGGGCAATTATAGGCTGGTGTGTGGTCCACACATCGCTAGTGCTAAACTAACTGTAATCGGTAAGTAGAAAGCATTTTATTTAAAAAAAAAAAAAAAAGCAACGTGTGAGATTCATTTACTGTTGAGCACATCTGCATGTATATTAAACAAAATGTTTTCTGTGTCATACCTACAGAGCCTGCCTGGGAACGGCATCTTCAGGATGTTACTTTGAAAGAAGGCCAGACTTGCACCATGACATGCCAGTTTTCCGTGCCAAACGTAAAATCTGAATGGTTCAGAAATGGCAGAATCCTTAAGCCTCAGGCTAGACATAAGACAGAAGTGGAGCACAAAGTCCATAAGCTGACCATTGCTGATGTTCGAGCAGAAGACCAGGGCCAGTACACCTGCAAATATGAAGATCTTGAAACTTCAGCAGAGCTCAGAATCGAAGGTGGGTGAATGGCCACAGCTGGGGTTATTCGTGCAAAAGTCAATGGCAAATGTAGTACAGGACCCCTCCCGCGGCCACCCTGCCATTACACGTATTCCAAAGTGCCCGTGTGTTTTCCTTTTCCAGCACACGCTCCCAGCATTCACTCACATCTCAAGACGCACACTAAATCAAGAGACATGTTCACACAAGCGCTGGACCTTTTGCATGGTTTTTTTCTTTCACCAAAGGCAGATTTCAGTCCAAACAAAGACATGACTAACAATTACTTGAGTTCCATAATTCTGTTAAATTCAATCATTCCTTGTAATTTTACTAAATTGCATAATTCTCACCTCTGTGATTCTCATTGTAAGATAGAGATCTTGGAAATGACTAGATTTTATAGCTATTGCTAAAAGATCTTGGCTATATCTAATAGATCTAAAAAAATCTTTTTTGTCTATAGAAATTAATTTGTGTGAGATTAACTTGTCTGAAGCTTATTAGATAAAATTAACAATGTCATATGTGATTAGCAACTCTTTTTCAAAATAATTATTTCATGCAAGGATTATATTCCAACCTTCTAAATCTCTGAAGTAAAGGGAAATCTCAGGATATAGGACCAATAATATTTATTTTCTAATTCTTTGATCTTTGAATCTACTTGTCTGAAACTTATTAGATAAAATTAACAATGTCATATGTGATTAGCAGCTCTTTTTCAAAATAATTATTTCATGTGAGGATTATATTCCAACCTTCTAAATCTCTGAGATAAAGGGAAATCTCAGGATTTAGGAGCAATAATATTTATTTTCTAATCCTTTGATCATATGCACTGTTTGAAGACACCCTTGGACTGTATTAAGCAACATTTTAGTTATAATGATGTTTCAACATAGTGGTGGGTGCCCATTTATAGTTGTTAAAATATAATTAGATGACTTATTTACACAAACATTTCAACTTCTCGGGCTTGCTTTAAATGGATATCAATGCCTGGTTTTATTTTAAAGGTCAGAAAATTTTAGTAGGTTTCCATGTGAAGGATCCAGTTGAAACTACTACTCATTTTTTACATAATTGCATTCTTATATGATCCTTCAAAAAAAAGAAAAGACTCACCAGAGTATTTATGATGACTGAGATGTTCTTGATACAGTTAGACACTGAATTCCAGACATCTAGGTAAAATTTTACAAAAGGACCCTCTACTGCAGCCCATTCCCCTACTAAATACCCTTGCCATTCATTCCCAGTGTTGGGGGTGGGGTGAGCCCTTCGTACATGGCCACAGGTGCTTACAAAGCAGGTTTCAGAACTCTCAGAATGAACCATCTGAAATTGAGAAATTCAGATTTCCTCTTGAGTTTAAAGTTTCACAAGGAAAGTTATGGCATACTAGATAATAAACAATTCTAGGTCCTGAATAGGAAAATTCTCTAACAGAGGAAAGAATTTCAGAGGTGAATAAGTTACAGAGGAAAATGAAGTTTATGTTCCTTTTATTTTGAAGTCCCAATTTCACTAACGTTTTTAAAGTTTAATTTGACTTTTGGGTCTTAAGCCCCTTTGACTCTTGCTTTTGTGCAAATGTTTTAAGGACTCCCGTGGATTTCTTACTCTTTGCTACGTTGGTCCTGAATAAATACACTTAAGTATGGGGATAATTTCTTGTTACTGATGCAAAACAGAGCACTTTCTTTTTTCTATATTTTCAGCCTGTGTAATTTTTCCAGCTGGATACACAGGTGGAGGCTTTGGATATCTGAGGGGAAAGCACAGTGGAAAAATTTCCTCCCCGTACAATCTCACTTTGACTCTTCTTTGTACTTAAACAGCTGAACCGATTCAGTTTACGAAGCGCATACAGAACATTGTGGTGAGCGAGCATCAGTCTGCCACCTTCGAATGCGAAGTGTCCTTTGATGACGCCATCGTAACGTGGTACAAAGGACCAACGGAATTGACTGAGAGCCAGAAGTACAACTTCAGGAACGATGGTCGCTGCCATTATATGACCATCCACAATGTGACCCCAGATGATGAAGGTAATTTAGTGGACAGCATCCCTGTGAATATATAATTTAAATCTTGTCTGTTTTACGTATTTCTACCCTAACTTACACTCTGTAATTCTATGTAGAATACTTTTTTTAGGAAAGAGAATGATAAATAAGTCCATACTGTATTTAAATAAAGAAGTGTTATTTATAGACGTACCAGGAAATAAAAGTTTGATGATTCTTCTTAGGTGTCTATTCAGTAATTGCTCGACTGGAACCGAGAGGTGAAGCAAGAAGCACAGCAGAGCTGTACTTAACGACTAAAGGTCAGAGAACACCCCCATTTAAGCCACATTGCAATCCCTGAAACAGTCCTGCCCAGATGACTCTAAATACAAAAATGTCATTTTTTTTCTTTTGCAGAAATTAAGCTTGAGATGAAGCCTCCTGGTAAGTTAAAAAATAAATAAATAAATAAAAATAAAACGAAAAGTCAAACCTTGCTCAAATATATTCAGCAGAATTTTGTAAATGATAGAAGCCAAACTGAAATGTCTAAAAATATTCTTTAGGTTTTTCAGTAAGATCTTATTCAGTAAAATGATTTTCAGGAAATAATATAACTGTTAGGCTTTGCGAGCTTGGGAAATGAAAGATAGGAAGGTCTCATCCAGCTGATATCTAGGATCATGCCAAAATTGTGTGGCCATAGAACAGAACCAGTTTTCACAGGGAATAAACATGCCTATGTGGTTGTATACAAAAGAATCCTAATATCTCTGTGTCTGTGTATTAGATTCTGCTGTTGGAAATGCCTGACAAGCACATCTTAGTTGTCTAATAAATATGTGTGGTCTCAGTGCCTTCCTGCTTACCATCAATTGTTCCTTTTCAGATATTCCTGACTCCAGAGTTCCAATCCCAACCATGCCTATCAGAGCAGTACCTCCAGAAGGTAAGACCCAGCACAACACCTGGGCTTGCAGCAACAATGTTCTGTACCACTAGGAAATTAGCGAGGCCAAACCATAGTAGAGAGCCAGAACACATCCTTGTGTGTCATAGTCTTCATTGTGTAATTAAAAATCAAAGCAAAAGAGTAGTAACAATTACAGGTATATGCTATTTTTATTTGCGCTGATTGACGAACTGGTACTATAACACCTTTGATTACTGAAAGGAACTCATAAGACTTTTCATTATACTTCACACAAAATAAGAAACCAAACCATGATGATGGCATTTCTATCCCTCAGAAATCCCTCCTGTGGTTGTTCCTCCTATTCCTCTGTTGCTACCATCACCTGAAGAAAAGAAACCACCAGCAAAACGCATTGAAGGTATTTTATGCTATCTACCTAAATGTCAAAATACGTAATCAACTGTAGCAGACCAGAACATGCTGTCTAATGCAGCATGTTGGCCCTCTAGTGGCCAACAGGTTAAATTGCCTTTCAAAATTATTTGCTCTAATGAAATGTGTAAGACAGGTGATTAAAACTCTGAAAATCATCAGACAAACCAAATGCAATGCTTAATTTCATCATGAAAGATATTTCATCTTGATGTAATCACTGAAACATGAATGGTGAATAGATTTCATGTTTCATATTTTAGATATTTTAGCTATATGTAACTACATATATAACAATAAAATAATAGAATTAACTTCTAGTGAAGCTTCTGGAAATAAACCATACTAGTTTATAGTCATGTTGCAAGTTACAGTGTCCTTTTTCCTCAATTACAAGGTTAACACCTTTTTAAAATTTGCTATTTTGTTACAAAAATGTGATTTAGAGTATCTTTGATATATTTGATTTTTTTTCTTATCTAAGGAATGAATTCACCAATAAGGAGCTCTTGAGCATGTCAAGCAATTTTCCTTTTCAAATATTTCAATAGATAAATTATACTCTTTGTTCCCCCAGCTGCTCAACTAAATCAATCAACAGACTACCTGGGACTTTCTAGAGTTCTGGGTAGTTAAGAATTGCTGTCAGAATTCTCCTTGCTTCAGGAAGAAATTCTGCATGTCAAAGCCAGATTTTTCCATAGTCGGATTTTTCTGTAGTAGTTTCCAGGATTTGGCGTGCTAGCACCCCAATATCTGCTATCTCTGGTGTCAAGAGCTTGAACTGGTGTTCAGCCAGCCTCAGGGGAAATACAGTGGGGAAAAAAAAAACTTCCAGTATTGTGACTAATACATCTCAATAACAAATAAAAGCATTTTTATAATTTATATGAAGACTTAAATATATTTCATTTACTTTTAATAGCGAGAGGAACAAGAATCAAAAATCATAAATTTCCACTTATATTTGTTGTCAGGAGTAACAATTTACCTTAATGAATGATTTAGTCTTTGAGCACTACTGGCAACATGGCTAAGTTTGACTACCCACTGGGGAACTTGGGAAATTAAATCATATTTTAAAAATTAAGAAGTGTTATTTATTCATGAATATTAAGAGCCACAATTCAAGTTATAAGTAAGGGCTGTGATCAAGGTATAATGTCAGCAACAACAAAGAAAATTTCCACAATATCATAGATAGGACTTCTAACTTTACTAATTCACTTGTTAGTCTTCATCCTGATAAATTCAAAGTGTTCTTATCTAAGTGAAACAAAGTGAAAATATGTACCTTTTCTATTTATGGTGTCACTTAGGTTCGTGTTCTGCATGTTTTGAAAACTGTAGGCAGGCATAAAATCAGTGAAGATGTAGAATCACCCTACATGTTCTATCTCCATCCAAAAACCATGTTCTGCATTCTAGCGCAAGACCTTTCTGAAACAGGTGTCTTGCAATTAGGTGGCAAGAGTCTCACTACCATCAAAACATATGAAAAAATAAAGTACTTCAATAAAACTTCTTTGTTTCCTGAAAGCATTTTACTTGCTTATGTCTGATATCTTATTTTTTAGTGACCAAAAAAGCTGTGAAGAAAGATACCAAAAAAATTGTTGTGAAGCCCAAAGAAGAACCTACAGGTATTATCATTAAATAATGAAAATTGAGTCTTACAGCTTTTCTCCAGGTTAACAGTTTTAAACCCCAAATAGTGAAGGGTGGAGGAAGGTAAGAGTTTGGATTCCCAAAATGGAGGCTCTGCCTTCACTCACTCTCACTGTCTTCTAGAACTCAGCCCTTGCTTTCTCTTTGTCAACTTTCTACTCTTTCCTTTTTTTTTCTCCCCATCCTCCTGTGCCTATGTCTGCCCATGGCACACAGTTGTAACACCAGAATGTTCTTGTTATCTCTGGAGGGCACTGCCTACCTGTCCCACAGCTGCTCTTGATCCGGTCCTACCGATAGACAACCAAGGACCAGTGCTAATTTCCATGAGCTGCTCCAGCCCAACTCTGAACCCTTCCTGGCTCACCTGAGTTGTCAATCCCTGTAGAAAAACAAAATGCTTTTTGAAGGAAGATTAGTTCAGTTACTTCCTTCTTTTTTTTTTTTTAAAAAGATTTTATTTATTTATTTGACAGATCACAGGTAGGCAGAGAGGCTGGCAGAGGGGGAAGCAGGCTCCCCACTGAGCAGAGAGCCAGATGCGGGGCTCTATCCCAGGACCCTGAGGTCATGACCTGAGCCGAAGGCAGACACTTAACGACTGAGCCATTCAGGCGCCTCCCCCCCTTTTTTAACTATATCCTGGAAGAGGGCTTGTTTTTTTTTTTTTTTTTTAAGATTTTATTTATTTATTTGACAGAGAGAGAGAGCACAAGCAGGGGAGCAGGAGGGGGAAAAGCAGGCTCCCCACTGAGCAGGGAGCCAGATGTAGGACTCAATCCCAGGACTCTGGGATCATGACCCAAGCCAAAGGCAGTCGCTTAATCAGTTGAGCCACCCAAGTGCTCCTGGAAGAGTTTTAAGAGGAAGATTAGATCTCTAAATTTAAGCAAATAGTTTCACATGCTTAACTAAGATCAGATCCCTCCTGAAAGGAGGAGGATCCAGGAGCACAAGACACCACTCCCAGAAACAATATGGCAGAAGAGGTCATTCATAAAGCACGGGTATTTCCTCAGCTTTACAGTTAACCATTGAAAAAATTAAACTTTATTTGTTAGCATTGGACTTACTGAATAGTCTCTTAATGCTTCATGTTGATTGAAATTGTTTTAAATCAACCTAAGCTAGAATCAAAGTTCAGCCTTTCCCCATTGTTGTTAATATGGCATTCCATCACAATGCTGGTGAGCTAAATCTGGAAATTATAAAGGCATTTGGTATGTGAGCAGTAGTCACAGATTGTACAAATGACTGACAGAGGTACACAGGATTAGTAAACATTAAATCATGCATCATCTGAAAATAAACATGTATTCTATTTTTTAAAATCCCAGAGGTTGACAAGAAACCCCCGCCTCCTACTGCCTTGATTCCAGCAAAAGGTAAATGAAAAGATTTGTTAAATGTTTTTGTATCTCTGAGATGTGCATCACTGCTTTGTATTCTTATTTTCAAATAGAAGGCTTCTAGCTAATTGTAAAGTTAAGGCATCTCCTCTGCCATATTAGAATTAGCACGAGAAATGACTATATCCTATCGCTCTAGTCCCTGGAAAGGAAGTGCAGGCCAATGATTATGCAGCCTCAGTGCTGTGGACACAGAGAAAGCACTGGGTGAGGGGCGGAAAGGGAGGCATCGTCCTCTTGCTTCAGTTGCAGCTAACATGGGTGCTAAGGATCATGTAAACAATGTTAGCGTTAATTTTTTTTTAAAGTTGTTATTATAAAAGCAACTAATTGATTTGGTTACACAATTTTGAGTATTTTTTTGGACTGATAGAGTCATATTCAGCTATCAAAAGTGTAGCTTTAAAATTAGAAATGTTTCTGAAAGAGAAATTGGAAACTTAAATAGAAGTTAACATTACATGTGAATTCCATTAAATGGTCAAATGTTAAAAAATCCTGTGAGACCCCAGGGGCTTTCTAAACTGGAGTTCCCACAGAACAATGGAAGATGTGTCCCCTGGATAGTTACTGAATACCATTGTGTTCACACTGGAAAAATCCCCAAATGAAGAGTGAGTGTCTCTCCATACTCTTTATTGTGTTCCATAGCCAACAAAAAAGTAAACGGAACCAGCAGACAGAAAACGTAACAAATTATCGACATCATAACTGAGATCTGAGATACTGATACTGTTTAACAACATAGGCTTCGGTTTCTGAAGTAACGGTATGAATGTAATTAGTATGCTAATATTGTCTATTTATTTGTTTGTTTGTTTATTTCAGCTCCTGAAATTATTGACGTATCCTCCAAGGCTGAAGAAGTAAAAATAACGACCATAACCAGAAAGAAAGAGGTTCACAAAGAACAAGAGGCTGTGTATGAGAAGAAGCGCGCTGTCTACGAGGAGAAGAAACTTTTCATCGAATCTCTGGAAGAACCTTACGACGAGCTTGAAGTGGAGCCGTACGCAGAGCCATATGAAGAACCTTACTATGAAGAACCAGACGAAGACTATGAGGAGACCAAGGTAGAAGCAAGGAGGGAAGTTCACGAGGAATGGGAAGAAGACTTCGAGGAAGGCCAGGAATACTACGAAAGGGAAGAAGGTTATGACGAAGGGGAGGAAGACTGGGAGGAAACTTACCAAGAGAGAGAAGTGATCCAAGTGCAAAAGGAGGTTTACGAAGGTGTGTATCGACCGGGGTCACTTCTTTTCTCTTTTCCTCAGGGTGTGATATTTTCAGGGCTATGAACCTGAGCTGCAATAGACAGGAAAGCAGTGCAATGACCATTTCGATCTTTCAAGGTTAGACCTTTTTAGAAACTTACTCTGGGCGTTTCTTTCAGGCTTTGATATTGTTAAGTCGAATCATGTTGCCCTGTCACGAAACCCCGGGGGTTGTCGTCTAATGCAGGAGTTCAGGGCTTACTTCCTCGCCCCTCTGCACCTCTGCTCAATCCTGCTTCGAAATCCAGCGCCAGGGATCATGTTAGCCATAAAGATCCCAAACGCAATACTTTACGCAAATATGTATTCTTATTTCCTTTGCAGTTCATACAGTCTGCTAGAACTTATTTAAGCATCCCTTTTTATTCCTCTGTTTTTGTTAAAGAATCACACGAGAGAAAAATTCCAGCCAAAGTGCCTGAAAAGAAAGCCCCGCCTCCAAAAGGTAGGTTATTGCGATTCTTGAACGAGATCAGAACATCCACATCATTATCATGGCTTGTTTGGCAAAGATGTATAAGTCACCAGTCCAATCCAATAGGCACAACTTCTTCTCTAAGCTTTATTGCATCAATGAATTTTCTTCCTAAGAATATCTAATGTACTTAATGCAAAAATTAAAAAGATGATAAAAAGATGATAAAAAAGATGATAAAAAGATGGTTATGATAAATATTTTTTTTTCAATAACCAAAATATTTCAAGTGCAGAAATTTGTACCTAAAGTTCGGAGTACCAGACTCATTTCTTTCTTAAAAATTATATATGTGTATATATGTATATATGCATGTAGACATATATTTTTCTCTATAAACATACGTAGATACATAGATGGATACATAGGGACAAAGAGAGAGTTTGAATAGAAATTCTAAAAGTACTGCAATTTCTTTAAAATGCTTGCAGTTGTAAAGAAGCCAGTAGTTGAAAAAATTGAAAAGACTTCTCGAAGAATGGAGGAACAGAAAGTTCAAGTCACCAAAGGTATTATGATTTAAAACATTTCTAATACCATGTACACACGTCATCTGTTTACTGATGTATATTCCCATGTTAGTTATTTATGTAATCATCTAAACTAAGATATTTTTAAATTTTGTGCAAAGCAATATTCTTCACAATACAAATATATTTGTACATATTTTTTAAGTACCCGAAGTTTCAAAGAAGATTGTTCCACAAAAACCTCGGATTCCAGTGCAGGAAGAAGTTATTGAAGTGAAAGGTATACATCTTTGTCTTTCCAGCTACAAGTTTTAAACATTTTCATTTATATCTATATGTGTACATATTTAAACAGTTCACAAATCTGAAACTACCAAAATACATTCTTCTACAGTATATATCTTATGTTGAGTTGTACATATGTATAATTTAAGGAAATAATAACATTCCCCTTGTTTCTAATTCTGCTTTAGAATTACATTTTTTTAATTAAAGGAAGTCTTCTAACTTTACTATGCAAGGCATTCCATTGCATATAATATTCCCTATCCTCTTGTTTACATGAGTAAACCCTAGTGGACTTGGAAAAACACCACATTACGTGTGAAGAAGTTGTGTCTATTTGATTCCCATTTAATAATGTTTGATAAAGCTGCATGGGTCATTTGTCCCTATGTATCAGAACATGGTTTGTATTCTTGTCAATACTAAATTTATTCTGAGGCTACTCATATTAACCCACTCATTCTGTGTCTAAAGACTTACATGTAATGTATATTACACGTAATGTACAAATTTACACGTATGTATTTGATCAGGTATCTTGTCCTAGAAAAAGAAATACTAAATGTGAAATACTCTCTTTAAAGTACCAGCCGTGCATACAAAGAAGATGGTTATTTCAGAAGAAAAGATGTTCTTTGCTTCTCACACAGAGGAGGAGATGTCAGTCACAGGTATAAGGCACATTTGAATTTGGGGGCTCAAATGGAAGGGTTTTAGATAATTTTGATCCCCCTTCTTCAGACCTAATTTGCGATTATGTAGGCGTTTCTGTCTCCTTGTAGCTCTCTGTCGTCTTTTCATTGCACACTTGTCTCTGTTTTAGTTTGTATTTCAATATTCTTTGTGAACTATAATTGCCACCCTTAATATGGCATACCAGTAATTCAGATGTACATTTTTTAAAGTCCCTGAGGTACAGAAGAAAACTGTTACTGAAGAGAAAATTCACGTTGCTGTTTCCAAAAAGATTGAGCCTCCACCTAAAGGTATCAGTGATTCCTTCTAAATTTAAAATCTTTTAAAGGTTCCGTCATAAGCCTTTGGATATGTTAATACTATGGAATGGGCTTGGTCACACAGTCAGCAGACCTACAGCCACTAGGTATAGTGGACATTCCAGGGGAGGCGAGATGACAATGATTATGATTGGAGGCTCTGGCCCCTGCTTCAGGGACCTTACAATCTGGTGACCACCTACTTGGGAGTAGAAATTTGATATCCTGGAGCCAGCTTGTGCCAGCTCACCAGAGCTGATGGTTGAATTTGCAGAAATTTTGCTACCTAGTGTTCCACACCTCCATGATTCAAAGTTGAGCTCTGTAAACTCACAATTAAACAAATTATATTGAAATCTATGATAAGCCGTTTGGACAGCTTACTTCCACTTGTACAGCATGTTGTTATTCTCTCTGTTCTTCACACCGACTGGGGCAAGGCGGTGGAAGCGCTAGATTGCGGGGGGGGGGCTGCCGCGCGTCCTTCCCACCTTCACGACCCTGATGTCTCCCTTGTTAGCCAGGGTGGGAGTATTTACACTGCCCCAGAAATTGAAAATCGGCAGCTGCTACAAATGAGAGCTCGTCCTCCCCCACATGCCCCACCCAAACTGTTAAACATTTAGGATACAAAAAATATTTAAGATAATGTAATGCAATTGTTAGAATGCACTTGCTTTATAAATGTGAAGTTTCTAAAACCGGCATCTCAGGCACTGGCACCTCTAAGGAAGGGCAGCTCCTAGCTGTTCCTAGCCAAGAGAAGGCTCCAGCAGTTGAAGGTCAATAACAACCACAACTTTTTCTAATTAGTCTTTCCTCTGGTTGGTTCCCTTGCCTCTTGCTTCGAACATGGAGTTTTCTTGCATTCATCTGGCATAAAATTATGATACGTGTCTACTCTTTATTTTAATTCTGTCCTGCCTTGTTGTAAAACCACACAATTTCTCAAAAATGGCATTTTTTTTAAAGTCCCCGAACCACCTAAGAAACGAGTCCCAGAAGAAGAGGTTGCCGTTCCCATTCCTAAAAAGGTGGAGCCTCCACCAGCCAAAGGTAGAATAATGTTTTTGAAAAAAAAAGTTGTTGGTGTCTATCTTTTTGTATCTTTTTCTGTGGGATCTGTGTATGAATGAAATAGCATCTGTAAATGATTTGTGACGTTTTCTCTGTATGTTGATTTCATTAGCTGTGGTACTGTGTTGTACAAGTATCAGTAACTTTAGACCATACTAACTGGGTGTTTGTTTCATGAAATGTATGTAGTGTCTCTGTGGTATCGATTTATTTTGCATACAGGTCTGCCACAAGTAGAGCATGTTTAATGACTGCCTAAATTCTTACGCTCTTACTGAGGATTGATGCTTTAGTGTAATCTTAATGTCTCAGAGGGAAACTAGAACTCAACATTGTTTCCACAATGTTATCTTTAAAGTTCCTGAAGTTCCCAAGAAACCTGTGCCTGAGGAGAAAAAACCTGTTCCTGTACCCAAAAAGGAACCTGCCGCTCCCCCAAAAGGTACACCAGAACTGATAAGGGGGCAGACCTTTGCCCCAAATGCCAGCGTTCTGCTTTATATGGTCTTCATAGTGTACTATGCTATCTTACTGTTCTGTGTCTTTTAGATGCCCCTGGTGTTTTCATTTGTTGGTTTCCTTCCAAGGCTATACTCTTGACATACATTATTTATGACACTGAACACTTTCAAAGACACCACCAGAAAATGTTCTTAAAAGAACTATGTCAAAATGCTATATTAAATTTTTACTATCTTTCCTCTGATAGAGAAAGAAGAAATCTTTGTGAAACTCATTTTCTACAGGCATCTTTCTAGAAAGACTCTTTTACCCCTCATCTTTGCGATTTTTCTTAATAAAAAACACCTCCGTGAGTTATGATGTTACAGAGTCACAACTGGAAAGTGTCTGACAGAACTGAATGTTAACGAGATAAAGATGTATACAATGCTGCTGGTAACGCCACTCTTCTGAAAAGTCAAGAGCAGCAAGTCTAGACTAGTTGGAAACATTGATTTTTGACATTTACTTTGACCATGTTTCCTGACATTAACTGAATGTCAATATTTACCGAAAGCGCGTTGCAGTTCTCTGATTAACTAGTCAGGGGACCTTTCATATGCATATGTTTGGATTCAATGTGCTAATTCCTTTATTTTGGTTTTTGAATTTGGTTTGTTCTTTTTTGGGGGGAGGGGGTTGGTGATGGTAGAGACACTATTTTATGGATGCAGCGAAGCTACAAACTGCATACGTCTGGTCTGATACAGAGAGATTCAGTAAGAATTCAGTATTATCCGATTTAGGAAAACCAGGCTTACTGAAATCACACATTTTAAATAGTGTTCCCATTTTTGCCTGACTTCCCATTTTCCATTTTCTTCCCAAAACAAATCTGTTTCTCTCTTTCTCAAATTCTTGACTTTCAGAATTCTGGGTCTTACTTTTAAAAAAATAATTCCTGATCTAATCATCAAAATATGATTTCTGATTATCTAGTCATTAAAATATGGTTATGTGAAAATAAGATACATTAAAAGGTCATATTACTAAAACCAGTACTAATACCAAAGCCCTTGATCACTGCTGAGGGAGATACAGAGGCATGTCTCACCTACCAGTAAAAATAAATATACATAGTAAAAAATATATATGTATAAACACCCATGTATGGATAATAAATACAGATGCAAATGTATCTGTCTGTATAATTACATTAAAATATTACAAATGCAAGCATAGAGGTGCAGGAGTTCACAAAAACTATCTTATTTAGGGGCGCCTGGGTGGCTCAGTGGGTTAAAGCCTCTGCTTTCGTCTCAGGTCATGATCCCAGGGTCCTGGGATCAAGCCCCACATCCGGCTCTCTGCTCAGCGGGGAGCCTGCTTCCTCCTCTCTCTCTGCCTGCCTCTCTGCCTACTTGTGATCTCTGTCAAATAAAATCTTAAAAAAAAAACCAAAAAACTATCTTATTTAAAATGGAAACAATTATTGCCAGCAATGCATGCTGTTAAAATGCTTCTGCCATTTTAAAAATTCCACATCATTAACACTTAGAATAGAGAAACTAAGTCATTGTAAACCTTTTCGGGTCAGAGATCCTGTTGAAAACTATGGAGTCTCTTAGAGAAAAGCATATATGCGTATACTCACAAAATGTCATGTACAGAACTCCCCAAAAGTCACTGACACATGGCTATCAGATTAAGAAGCCTACTCCATCATGAGTGTTTCCTGAGTTGCAAATAAACTATATTTGCACCAAAACCAAACAAAATCAGAAGAGAAATGGAACAAAATGGTATCATATAGATACAAATATTCTAAATATGTCTTAGCCTAAGATAGTCCTAGATAAATTAAATCCATTGTTATTATGGATTCCATTTCTTGATAAAAAGCCTAACAAGACTTTGCTACATTCTATATCTACAATCTGTATCGTTTGTGTAGTCACTGACTAATTTGTTTTTATCAAAAGCATACCAATATATAACAAATGAATTTTATACATATCTTTTTGTGTATATGACTCATTTCTAATTGCCTAAATGCCTCTATAACATTACTCATGACATTTATTACATTGTGACCTTTTTAACATCATAGTTTAATTTTCTGCATTATTTTGTCAATGCATAGAAACTCTATGGCATTAATGAACTACTAAAGATTGGTGTATGTGCCTACATCCATTCATAAAAGTGGTATATGTTGAACTAATGTTCTGTTTTAAAAACTTTAAGTCCCAGAAGTGCCAAAGAAACCTGTTCCTGAAGAAAAGATACCTGTTCCTGTTGCAAAGAAAAAGGAAGCTCCACCAGCTAAAGGTATAGTGCCTTGCTTGCTAAAGAAACCCTATCTTTATATCTTGAGTACAAAACATTTTTGTGTTTAACTATCTGTTGAGTTAGTTTAATTAAAAACGAGTGTTTTATGGTGTGAGTAATAATTCAATAGAAGTGTCTGTCCACCTGCCTACTTTCTTAAAAATACAGTCATTTCTAAAAATTAATGTCTTTTCAAGTTCCTGAAGTACAGAAGAGGGTTGTCACAGAAGAAAAAATAACCATTGTTACTCAAAGAGAGGAATCTCCACCACCAGCAGGTACTTAATTCCATCTTCATAAATAACCTTGTCTTTCCTTCAAGCTTCTTTAATTGCATGCCTTCTTTAATGGGCATGCCGATTCTGTGTTGCTCTTTTATTTTGCCTTTCTGAGAATCTTAAAATCAAATGCTATCTTTAAGTGCCAGAAATACCAAAGAAGAAAGTTCCTGAAGAAAGAAGACCTGTTCCTCAAAAAGAGGAAGAAGCTCCACCACCAAAAGGTATTGTCTCTCTCTCTTTCCAAGAACCATCTTTATATAATATCATGTAAGAAGGCAAATGGTGGTTTTGTTGGCTTTGTGATATGAATACATTGTGGGTGTATATCTGTGTTTGGGGTTGGGCTTCAGTGAGATAACTCTGAAGTTCTAAAAGTGCATGTTTCTAAATGCCAGTTCTACGAAAGAAACCTGTCCCTGAAGAGAAAGTTTCTGTACCAGTCCCTGTTGCTAAGAAAGCTCCTCCTCCCCGAGGTAGGATTTGTCTCAGACCTCTGACAAAAATCTTGTTGCCTGTGAATTCTTGTTCTATCCGGTGTTGTCTTGTGTGACCCTCCATCTCTCTTCTGATAGGGTGTGTGTGTGTGTGTGTGTGTGTGTATCCTCGTGATGTTTGTTGCGTGACTCGTTTTCCCATTTTGTTAGTGAGAGTGGCATACCGTGCATTTCTTCCCCAAACTCTTAGGGAAATAGGATTTTTAAGATTCTTGATCTTTTACACTTCAACTTAATGCTTTTTTAAAGCTGAAGTTTCTAAGAAAACTGTGGTAGAAGAAAAAAGATTCGCTGCCGAAGAAAGACTATCTGTTGCAGTTCCTCAAACAGTGGAAGTCATGCGACACGAAGGTATATAATCATAAGTGAGGGGAGAAATGGGTGTGTGTGTTTCCTCGAAGTCTTTCTTTCCAGATGTGACTGTTTACCTTGTAAGTTGTCCTTATCAGTGTCTACTGGCCGTAGCCTTCTGAGACTGAGTCTTTTGTGTCTGCAATTGTCTTAAATCATTTCAAGACAGTGAATAGGATGCTGAAAATGTGATAATTGTCAACATGGCCACATTTGGACATGATTTGAATATTCTTCTCAGTCTTGGGCTGTACAGTCCCCTTATCTTAATCTTAAATCAGCTCTCTCTTCCATGTGATGAGGAAGTCCTATTCAGCAGTTATAAGAACCACTATCCAGCTGTAGGGAACACATGGCTATTACCAGTGTTTCCAGGGACCTGAATTTAAATTAAATACTATCTTTTAAAATATCCACAGAGGAGGAGTGGAGTTATTCAGAAGAAGAGGAAAGAGTATCCGTTTCAGTTTATAGAGAAGAGGAAAGAGAGGAAGAGGAAGTGGAGGTTACAGAATATGAAGGTAAACAATGCCAATGAGCTAGAGATGATCTGGAGTCTTGAGCTGTTTTCTTGCACAGATTGTTTATCAGATTAATGAAAGTGGACACAAATTCAGTGAATATCCAAGGGCCTCTTTAGATGTATCTTTTGATCAAAACACAAGATTTAAGAGCATTATTAGAGTAAAAATCCAATGTATTGCTTGTCTATCGTCTCTTACTTGACTATATGGGAGGGAGTGGGGGGGAGGCCTTATATTTACATGTAATTAATGGCGCAGGTGTTTCCATCTACATTTATCCTTTCAGTAGATAGCACTTGGTTTTAGCATGGTGGGCCAGCATGAACATCACCTGGTAGTCTAATGTCTAAAACATAGGTAAGAGAAAGCAGTTTTTACAGCACAACTCACTAATGCGTCCTGGCTCACAGTTTTTAAATGAAGAAGAAATTGTATTACCTTATTACATTCCAGAAGTCAAGGCTGTTTGAGAGTGAAGCACTGAACACATAGGTCTTTCTTCTATTTCATGTATGGAAAAACAATTATGTAATATCTTTGATTGAATTAGTTTGTTGTTTAGACATTCCTATACCTATAACCTATAATGCTACTTCTCTACAGTTTCTTAAGGATTGAACAGTGAACTTTATTTCAGTCCTTTGCAATGAATTAAGATACCACTAGGTTTACTGCTAAAGTCCAGCACTCTGACTAAAGCTATTTATCTGAAAGAACTTTCCTAAGAAAGTTCTAATGTAGCTCTGCTTCAAAGAAAAATCAGTAAGTTCTATAACAAATTAACTCTCTTCCTAAAAAAAAAAAAACAACAAACAATAGAATTCTATATGTAGATGCCCTTGAGTCCATTTCTGACTAATAAAAGGTGCCCCACTTCTCCATGTAGAAGAAAATTCCTTGTGAAATCCTGATGTGCTGTCTTAATGGAATGGCTTGGAATAGAGCAGGATGGGACACAACTCCAAGAGGAAGCCCAGTGGTTCTGTTGTACTTCCTGGGAAGGGCCAAGGTGTTGGGCATAAGTCAGGAATCTGATAGATCAAAAAGGGCCCCATCCCTTCTAGATATGTTTGGGAAACAAAACATAACATGTACACAAGGAAAGTTCCCATTGCATGAATCTGATTTCAATTTTTAACAGTATCCATTATAAATCTCTTTCAGTCTTATAGCTGAAAAGAAAGACATTCTATAATATTCTTTGTTTTCATTAAGTCTTGATCTAGGGAAAAGTGGGTAGCCTGTTAAGTTTACTTCTAGTGTAAAGAGATATGTCTACAGTTAGATCTTCCTATTCTGTAGTTAACTTTATACATATAGGCTCAAAAACCATATGAAGACACCTGCCTCTTCTACTGTACTTGCCCCCACAAAACTAGGAAGAAAAAAAAAAAAAAAGCTTGTTTCCAAGTCCTCAGTAGGTTTTTCACATGTAATACAGGTCTTTTCTTTTTTATCGTCCATTATGTTTCCTCAAGTGTATGTTCCTGCCCCGAAGCCTTCAAATCTAGAGTGCTCTGTTATTTTGAAACTTATCTTCAAATGCTTGTTGTTAATTGAGCCACTAGGACTGTTTTTATGTCTTGTACTTGTCCTCTTCTTCCTGTAAATACAAGCATTACTATCTTTATGATACACTTGAAAATTAAATTACTGAAACTTATTTCCCAAATTCTTTATTAAGGCATACACTTCAATTAAAATGCACTTTTGGGAGGTTTTAAATGGGAACAGTGGGGGATTTGGCAAGTGTTAAACTTTTTATTATTGTAATTACTCTTTGAAGTAATAAATCACCGCTGAAATTAAACATGAAAAACACTACAACTTTTCTTTAAAACTGATGTCTTTAAAGTGATGGAAGAACCCGAAGAATACATTGTGGAAGAAAAGATGCACTTTATCTCTAAGAGAGTGGAAGCCGAACCGGCAGAAGGTATATCAACCCTTGAATTAATTTTAGCCCTATTTGTGTTGGGCTCGTCCCATTATTTATCTTCTCCTACAGTCAGTCTATCACTTGTATTGCCTATCTTGATAACTATCGTGGCTAAATAATCAGACTGCTTACATTTTTATGGAAAAGAAATCTGGGCATTTCTACATGCGTGTTTTATCATCTTTTCAAGTGGTTGAGAAGCATGAGAAGAAGATGGTACTGAAACCGAAAATTCCTGCTAAAGTAGAGGCACCCCCAGCAGCTAAAGGTACAGTCCTCCCTCAAAGAAACACAATATCCTTTGTCTCAGTGGCTGTATCAGTGCCTTCCATTTGCGTGCTGCCTGAGTTTTGTCAGCCCTGATGTATAGATATTTTTGCTGAACAGAGTCATTAATGTTTGTGTGTACGTATGATCTTTTCAAAAGGTGAATTCTAAGCCCCCAAATGTCACTTCTTCTGTAATGCAAACTAATACTCTTCAACTTAATCTTTCTAAAGTTCCTGAAGCACCTAAGAAACCTGTGCCAGAAAAGAAAGTCCCTGCTGCAGTTCCCAGAAAGGAAGAGGTGCCACCAGGTATCCTGGGCTTTGCTTTATTCTTGAACAATGTCCGTCTTTTTCCATCTTAAAGTGGTCCATTCTTCAAATTTTTAAAACGTTAACAAGAAAATAGTGTCTGTGTTTAATGTTTTTTCATCTTGTATGCTTGACTGTGTTGCTTGATATCTTTTAAGTGCCGGAAGAGCCAAAGAAGCCAGTTCCAGAAAAAAGGGTTGCTCTAAAAGTGGCTAAGAAAGAAGAACCTCCCCCCACCAAAGGTAAATGAAATCCTCCCCCACAAAAACCAGGAACAGTCTTGTCTTTCATCCTCTCACTGCTGTCCTTGGGTCACACCTTTGTTGTATTACTGCCTTATCTATGGGTGGAGTATTACTTGTTGTGAAGTTTATTTGTGTGTATTTTGTGAATTGCTGTAGTCTGAAATCACAGTCCTTTCTGGCCAATTACCACCCCACCCCCAAATACACTTAAAATAACTTAACTCCCTAATCCTAAAATTATCTTTCAAGTGACTGAGAGGCACATGCAAATTACCCAAGAAGAAAAAGTACACGTTGCTGTAACTAAAAAAGAGGAGCCTCCAAGAGCAAGAGGTACATGTGACCTTTCAATACACAGACTATTTTACTTACCCTCTTCTCTTACCAAATGCACTGGTTATGGGTGTTTGTTGTTGTTTTGTTGTTATAGTTGGGGTTTTTTTTTTATGTCTTAAATAATGAAAATGTCAAGTCCTTTATGTTTGGGTTACATTAGAAGACTGCCTTTTGTGGTCTGAGTGAGGGGTAAATCCTTAAAGTGAAATCTGTCTTTAAAGTGCCAGAGGAACCCAAGAGAGCTGTTCCAGAAGAAAAAATTCCAAAACTCAGACCTAAGAGAGAGGAGGAACCACCAGCAAAAGGTATACTTTTTCAAAAATCAAAAAGAGCATGTAGGTACTGAAACTAGTCTAGTGGAATTGGGATCCTTGGAGAAATTAATTTAAGTACATTTTAAAATAAGTCATATGCATGTGCAATTTCATATCAATCCAAAGTTCAACATTTCAGATACCAGAAAGTACTCTCTCTTCTTTCTTTTCCACAAAATTGTGAAGCTCCCCTGAATGTGTACTTTCCCTTAAAATGTACTTGTTTTCTAATATGTTATTGTCTGTATACTAAACTCATCTGCCTAAAGGATTGTTTTGTGTGGCAATCTTTGATAAAATTAAAATTTTTTTAAATTCTGAGTTTTCTACATTGTGCCAGTGGAGCTTCTTGAAACTACTTGAGTATTCAGATGAAGACACTATTTATGGGATTCAAGTTTCTGTCCAATGCTTGTTTGATAGTCTCTGTTGCTACTGTCTTGTTGTCTTTTTGAACTCTCTTATAAATACTACTTGATCTTCCTAAAAACTTATTCAATATCTTTGAAGCCTTAAGCAGGTTAGAAAAAAGTATTCTTCTGTATGTTAGACAGTGTTTATTTCCAAGTCTGTTGCTTTTTCTTGCCACGTAAATGAGAAGTGTGAATGACGGGCATGGTGATGGTTGTCTTTCTGTGTGGATTGTTCGTACACAGTATCTCTTAACATGTATATATTCAAGATCTCATAATTCACTTTTAATAATTACTCTTTTTAAAGTCACTGAATTCAGAAAAAGAGCTGTTAAAGAAGAAAAGGTATCCATTGAAGTTCCAAAAAGAGAAGCTCCTCCCGTGAAAGGTATGTTCTGCTTTCACCAAGTATTATACTGAAGCATGAAACTACATAGCCCTTTGCCTGCTACTTCCCACCCTTTATTGGCTTATTGTTGACTAAAGGCAGGAAATATAACATTTGAAATCATAAATAGCAAATGTACGCTCTGTAATACCTTGACCGGGAAAAGACATTCAGGTTCTCCCATAACCAGTGCATGAATCCATCACATAAGCATGAAATCAACGTGCATGGTCACTATCACCCCTAAATGAGCTTCAAGTAAAAAGCTGCCTGTTGTCAATATTATTCTAGAAGTAAGTGTAACTGAAGAGAAGGAATGGTCTTACACCCGGGAAGAAGAAATTGTTTCAGTAGAACGGGAAGAGGAGTATGATGAGTATGAGGAGTATGATTATAAAGAATTTGAGGAATATGAACCAACAGAAGAGTATGACCAATATGAAGAATATGAGGAACGCAAGTTTGAACATTATGAAGAGCATAAAGAGCATGAAGAGTATGTCACAGGTATGAGCAAGACTGCCAACCGGACATCACCTTAAATACATGCAGATTCCATTAGGGCAGGACAAACATTTGGGTGCCCAAAGAAATTTGCAAAGAACTTTATTTCATTTGACAAATTCAGAATTTTTTTTCTTACATAACTTCTAGGGGAAAAAAACCCTCTATAAATCTTAAGGTTATTATTAGACTTACTGTTAGACTTTGGGAATTATCTATTTCTTCCCTCATTTTTGCTCAGACACAAAATAGCAAACTTCCCAGAATTTGCTCTTCTTTCTCATAAGGGTGACGAGTTTCTCTGCAAGTGCCTGTGATCATTCCAATACATAGAATGTCTGAATGTCTCTTATTCTAAAGTTTGTTATTATCAAGCATGATAGAAAAATACACTCTCTCTGGGTTCCCATCTTGAAAACTTGACAAAGACTGCTTCCAAAGTAAAGACAAACATGAAGGCTAACACGAGCAGTTGTGTTCTGTCTAATGATAATCAAATTTGTAGGTGTACAATTTGGCTCCACACGATTCCTTTATTTTACTCAATAAGTTCCTACTGGAATTTTGAAATTAAGCAATGTTATTTCACTTAGCCAGTTTCTGACATTTCATAGCTTCACTTTGAGAACATTCTATGTGATTTTACAGGTAGCATTAAAAACCAATATTACATACAAGGAATAACACAGAGGACCATAGGGTAAGGGAGGGAAAACTGAATGGGAAGAAATCAGAGAGAGAGAGACAAATCATGAGAGACTCTGGACTCCAGGAAACAAACTGAGGGTTTCAGAGGGGAGAGGGTTGGGGGATGAGATAACCAGGCAATGGGTATTAAGGAGGTCATGTATTGCGTGGAGCACTGGGTGTTATACACAATAATGAATCATTGAAAGCACATCAAAAACTAATGACGTACTATATACTGGCCAATTGAACACAATAATAAAAATAAATAAATAAAATGGGGTGCCTGGGTGGCTCAGTCAGTTAAGCATCTGCCTTAGGCTCATGTCATGATCCCAGGGTCCTGGGATGTAGCCCTGTGTTGGGCTCTCTGCTCAGTGGAGAACCTGCTTCTCCCTCTCCCTCTGCCTGCTGCTCTGCCTACTTGTGCTCGCTCTCTCTCTGTCAAATAAATAAATAAAAATCTTTAAAAAAATAAATATAAAAGAAAGAAAGACCCACACACACCAAGAAAACCCCTAATGATGTACTATATGTTGGGTAATTGAACATAATAAATAAACAAAACTCAATATTATATAGAAAGAAGTTTTAACCATGATTTTTTCTACCCGAAGTGAAATGAGACTGTTAATATGGAGGAGAGAATTACAATGACTTAATTGAAGCAAAAAGGCAGCAGGAAAGGGTACTGTCAGCTTGTTTAGGGCTTTTAGACCTTATTCTACTTGGACCTGTGATTCTCACTCACCTCTAGAGGCTATGGCTACACTGTAGATAAAAGATAAATAAAGAAATAGAATTTGTTATTATGTTCCAAAGTCTGACATTATATACCCTGTATGTACTTTTTTTAAGAACCCAAGAAGCCTCTCCCAGTAAAGCCTGTCCAAGAAGAACCAGTTCCCACAAAGCCAAAGGCCCCTCCAACTAAAGGTAGAGTGAGCAAGACATTATGAGTCCTGAGAGACCGGTGTTCCCTACATGTCTGTCATACTATAAACACTTGTTGAAGTGGCAGCACACAAATTGTGTGTGTGTTTGGGGATGTTGTGTTGCACATCGTATTTCTTAACTTTTTGTTCTTACTACTCTTGAGACATCTGGCTCAGGTTTTTAAAATCTGTTAATCTTGATATTTTAAAGTGCTGAAGAAAGTAGTCCCCGAAGAAAAAGTCCCAGTGCCCATTACCAAGAAACTCAAACCTCCACCACCCAAAGGTACATTGCAGAGTGATAACTACGAGATACATCTTTGTTACTCATGTTCTATAATATGTCTTTGTACCTTGTCTGCTGTTTTTTGTTTTTACTGAATGTATTGATTCTTACATTTCACGGGGGGGGGGGGGTTCTGTGTGTATTTTTATGTGTATGGTATTTGTGTGATTGGTTTTAATGCTCTTTAATAATTAATATCTTTAAAGTGCCTGAAGAAGCAAAGAAACTTGTTGAGGAAAAAATACACATTTCAATTACCAAACGTGAAAAAGAGCAGGTGGCTGAGCCAGCTGTTAAAGGTATAATCATTTCCTTCGAAAATCGTGGTCTTTTACAATACCTCTTTTAAAATTAACGTAGCTATGTTTGCTTTGTTTCGTTGTTATATATGTCTTTGAAGTTAGTCATTGGGATTTGTTGGGCATAAAAATCTGTCAACATAGGATAAGAAGGTAATGCTACCTTCAAAAGAAAAAGTTATTTTGAAATATATCCATAGCCTATTACACAACAGCTGTGGCTACAATATAGATAAAACAGAATGCTTGGATTTAAAATTGGTGACCATTTGGTACATTCCTGACTTATCTAAATTCATGTAATGATATAACAATGTTGACCCCAGTTCAACAACTGTTTCTGCATTCTGAAGTTATTTTGAAGGTTACCAAAAAAAAAACAAAAAACAAACAAACAAAAAAAAAAAAACCCTAACTCAGTGGTTTGTCATTTTTTTTTCTAACTATGAAGTAACTTCTGTGCCCTTTCAGAAAGTATACTTATCCAGAAGGAAATTTAGCTTTAAGTAAGGGATATTTCCTACAAGCAGAGATACCTGAACACTAAACATCATTTCACGTTTGGGTTCTGCTACTTCAAACTTACTTGTGTATATCTGTATATATTTATCCCAGTGAGGTTCAGAATCATTTTCAGGGAACATATAAAATTTTTTATGAATGAACAGTTGTATATCTATCATATGAGAGGCACTTGCAAAATTATTCTGTTCTGCTCAAACTGTGACAAAGCAACCATTGCCTGGGTGGCCTGTTTCTGACAATAAAATATCCTTATACTTAAATTTCAAGTGCCTGTGAAGCCCAAGAGAGTTGTCACAGAAGAAAAAGTACTTGTTCCTAAAAAAGAAGTAACAGCACCTGTTAGAGGTACCTAATACCACTCTTTTTAATGTGTTCTTTGTCGTCTTTGCTGTAAAATTCATGTGCAGCTCTATGTGTGAAGTTCTTCTCTGGGAAAGATAAACCCTGTTCTTTCTTCTGTTACAAATGCCTGTGTTCCTACTGTGTCTTAATTTCATTGAGTCATCGGTAAATGTCAAACCTAAAGATAATCTCTTTAAAGTGCCAGTACCAAAAAGACAAGAACAAGAAGAGATTGTCTTTGAAGAGGAAGTTGTAACTCAAGTAGAGGAGTATTTTGAAGAAGAAGAAGAGTACATTCATGAAGAAGAGGAACTCATAACTGAAGAAGAAGTCGTACCAGTGATACCAGTCAAAGGTAGATTATATCTCCTACAAAGAGATACATAGCGGCATCTTTAGAAACTGGGTGTCTAATTTAGTCAGATTCTGGGGTTTATTAGCACCAATGGCCAATTCTGCTTATTTTAGAAACACACACTTTTGATGCTGAAATATGATTTCTGCTGTTCGCTTTCACATTTTCTATCTTGTATGCAACATTTCCAAAATTCTTAATAATATCTTTAAAGTGCCCGAAATACCCAAGAAACCTGTACCAGAAGAGAAGAAACCTGTTCCTGTTCCCAAAAAGAAGGAAGCCCCACCAGCAAAAGGTATAATCACCATTCATAATGTAGGCCTTAATCTGCATAGAAATCATTCACTATCTTCTGAGTTCACAACCTTGTGTGTTGCTCTCTGTTGTTAAAGATGTTAATTGTGCTTTATACAGATGTGTTGTTACCAGTAGTTAAAACTTACCAATAAACACTATCTTTAAAGTGCCTGAGATTCCTAAGAAGCCAGAGGAGAAAGTTCCTGTGCCCATTCCTAAAAAAGAGAAGCCTCCACCAGCTAAAGGTACATCTCTTTATAATCCATCAGTGGGATAAAGTGATAATTTACTCATGTAGTAGAACTTGACAACCCCTATCTATTCTTTCCCCATGCCAATATTAACAAAACAAGGACCACCCTACTGGTTCTAGGAAGAGTTTGCCATGTATTCATCTCTGATTTTTACCATCAAAGCATGCTGACACTTAGTGCTTGGCTCTTACTCTTTAGTAGAACATTCTTAAAATTCTTATTATAATACCAAAGTGGGCAAAATCACCATTTGCCAGGCATTGTGTCTTGTCTCTATCACCAGTCTATGTTTTCTCAGTGTTCTCTATTTAAATTTGTGTGCATCTCCTGGCCTTTGTTTTGTGGCTATTATTCTTATCACTCTTAAAGGATAAAATTGTGTGATGCTTCAGTAAAGTCCTAAAATTGCTGGATTCTTATCAATGGGTGGAAAATTTGACACTAATCCTACTTGGTATCTTTAAAGTTCCTGAAGTGCCCAAGAAGCCAGTACCAGAGGAGAAAGTACCAGTACCAGTTCCGAAAAAGGTGGAAGCTCCACCTGCCAAAGGTACATGAACTCACCAACACTTTTTTAATTCACATTTGCATACAAGTAAAAATTAACTGGTTCAATTCTGTGCTCTTTGGGGATGCAACTCTTTAATATTGCTTTATGGGGAAAAAAAGATTTTATTTTAAAGATAAAAATCTTCTTGAAATACCTTTGTCATACTTTTATTACTATATCTTCATCTTTTTGAGACTATGCTTAACCTTGTATAACATTTTACATTGTATAACATTTTTTTCTAAAAAATTTCTTTAAAGTCCCAGAAGTGCCCAAGAAGCCTGTGCCTGAGAAGAAGGTGCCAGTTCCTGTTCCTAAGAAGGTAGAGGCTCCACCTGTAAAAGGTACATCATTTCATCATTTATGTACATGGGGGGGGGGCTTTCATTTTTATATATTCACATGCAAATCCCCCCATAACATTACAAGTTTAAAAATTGGCCTTATTATATAAATATTTAGTGATTTAGTAAATATTTAGTGATTATTTTCATATATATTGCTCTAAGACATATAAAAGAACACATATTTAAAGACCAATAATATTTTTAAAGTGCCAGAGGTACCCAAGAAGATCATCCCAGAGGAAAAGCCAACACCTATTCCGAAAAAAGTGGAAGCTCCACCACCCAAAGGTACAGTAATCTCTAACAGAACCAGGGCAAAAAGGAAAACTAACTGGTCTTATTCAGCCTTGCTAATTACAATTAATGCTTCATGACCTTGAATCTGATGACAGTTGATGCCTCTGTGATCACAGAATACTTGCTTTTCATGTTGTCCCATTGTCATGAATAGTGTACATAAAAGTGACACTTGAACGATTGAATAAATATCTTTAAAGTGCCAAAGAAACACGAGCCAGTTCCAGTTCCTGTAGCTCTACTTCGGGAAGAAGAAGTTCCATTTGAAGAGGAAGTTTTCCCTGAAGAGGAAGTTTACCCTGAGGAAGAAGAAGTTCCTCCTGAGGAAGAAGAAGTTGCTCCCGAGGAAGAAGTTCCTCCTGAGGAAGAAGAAGTTCCTCCTGAGGAGGAAGAATTTATACCTGAGGAAGAAGTCGAACCCGAAGAAGAGGAAGTTCTTCCAGAAATTAAACCTAAGGTGCCAGTACCTGCACGAGGTATAGCAACTCTTCTTGGAGTCATCAAGGTCTCTTTTGTGTTGAATTCTGCCTTTCCATCTTTTTTTATTCATCTCCAGTTTTATCTATGTAATACTTCACTCTTTATGTTGTCTATCTACTAAATCTGAGAAAACATTCCAGACACGTGTGCCTTTATTATTGTGTCTGTCACATGTGTCTGTCTCTTGAAAATGATTTGGGTGTCTTCAAATTTCATAATATGAATTGTTATTTATTTGTTTGTGGTCTTATTTTCACTTGTCTTTTTGTTATATATATATAGTACTGTGCATGTGATTTTTAATGTCTTAAAATGAATGTTTTTAAGTGCCTGAAGTGCCAAAGAAACCTGTATCTCAGAAGAAAGTCCCTGTTCCTGCTCCTAAAAAAGTGGAACCTCCACCACCCAAAGGTATACCTCCCCAAAGTGAATATGCATTCTTCATCCATAGCTTCACCAGAAAAATTATGGTGGAACTGGGGTTTAGGAAAAGTTATATTTATAAAACAGTCACATTTTTCTTAAAATGTTCAGGAACACTGATATCCACTTTTCATTGGATGCAAAGCAATATTCAAGAACAAAGATAAAAGGAAGTATTGTCTCCAAAATTGCCACAGAATTCTACCTAGTAACCTGTCATTTTAGTAAACTTCATAATTTTCATATAGCTATTCTGCAAAGCTGAATTATCTACACAAAAAGATACCTGAAAAATATAAGGGATAAATTTTTCTAAATTTCATCCTTCAACTATTTATATGAAGTGCTTTTGTAACACCAGGATGAAAAGAAAAAATGATTGGAGTATTTATCAAAACACTGAGTAATAGCTTATGCCTTCTGATACATACATATAAATGGGAGCCCAGCAGGTTTTGATTTTAGCCTTAGCTTTTTCCTTGCTGTATCATTCTGAGCAAGTCTTTTAACCAGTCTGAGCCTCAGGTTTGTCTCCTATAAAATGGGGAGAATAATAGCGGTCCTTGTGGGCTCAGATATTATTGTGAGGATAAAATAAAGTAAGGTATGTGGAAGTGCTCTATCACTGAATGAATTATGCAGATCAGTTCATAGTATAGGATGAAGTCTACATATCTGTAACTGTATTTTCTGCCAAAGGTCATGGCGTAGTAAGCATAGTGCCTCCACCAGGTTAAATAGTCATATAATCAATCAGTCCTTTATTAGACTTCAGGGATTCAGAAATACTTTATAGATAATGATTTAATAAATTACTGGTGACCTTGAAATGGTTGAAATGACAACATCTGTCCTCTGATATTCAAGTAGGTTGCTGATCCCTCACTCTATAAAACCTATTTCTGTCATAGCACTGGGCTCCCGACATGCCCTATGTCTCTATCTTGAGCAACTCTTGCATGTGGTCTTTCTGTGTGTGAACTTCTTGTGTTCTCTCTTTTTTATTCCTCACAATAAATTCTTATCATGAAATGATGTCTTTAAAGTGCCTGAGGCTAAGAAGAAAGTAACAGAGAAGAAAGTGGTCATTCCTAAGAAAGAGGAGGCTCCTCCTGCCAAAGGTACTACCATTCCCAAGCCAATTAGACACCGCCATTGCTTTCTCTCACCTGTGAGAGTCAAAGTGTCCTCTTTCAGTATTTGTTAGTATAACTTATATTATTGCTATGTCTATGTCTCCATGTTTGTGCAACTTAAACTATAAAAAATAAAATAATATCTTTAAAGTGCCTGTGGTGCTTAAGAAACCTGAACCAGAAAAGAAAGTGCCTCCTCCTGGTCTTAAGAAAGCAGTGGCTCCTCCTGCCAAAGGTATATCACCCAAAAAAGGATGTGTTTGCTGTACCAGTGTTGAACTGCGATGCTGTCCACACAGATGTTCAGCATAAATGTTTGTCTGCCTTGTATGGTCTGTCATTGCCATTCACCATTTGTGACTCTGAAGCACCCATGTTTGTGCTATGTCAGTTTTTCCACTTTGTGTGTTTTATGTTGATTCCCTATGTATGTTGTGTCTAAAAAATAAAAACACTCAACTAATACATCTTTGAAGAGCCCAAAGTAACTAAGAAGCCAGGCCCTGAAGTATGCTTTGCTCTTCCCACAAAACTAGAGGCTCCAGCAGTAAAAGGCAGAATATTTCTTTAAATGGGCTCTTAGTCTTAAATCACAAACCTTATTTTTGTTTCATTAACTGATTCTGTGAAATCTCCATGTTTCGTCTTGTGCATGTGTATCTTGATATTTACTCCCTTGTGTTGAAAAAGGGGGAAACTTGGTCTTTATGCACTCTTCATTCGTTCTTGCATTTTAAGTACCTAAAACGATCAATATCTTTTAAGTTCCTGAGGTACCTAAAAAAGTAGAAGAAAGACGAATCATTCTCCCTGAAGAAGAGGAAGTTCCACCGGTTGAAGGTAGATGACTTTCTAAGAAAATAGATTTTCCAGGTCATCATTGTCTTATTATTGTCTAATACTGGAAGGAGGCAAATGCACATTTCACTTCAGAAAATAAAGATATTCAGACTCTAAAAGAAATCATTATTTACCTAATAGAAACTGGGCAGGCAAATTAAAATCAACTGACTTTCTTACATATTTAGCCAATTTGTCTGTCTGTCTGTTTGTTTGTTTCATTTTAATGACAGTCTTTGAAAGGAAACTCCATTTGCCATCGGGAATTTTTCATCAAATGACTTGGTTTGTAATAGTGGGATAAACGTGCCCAAGAAATTCCAGTTAAGTCTGAGTAGTTGACACAGAAAATCTGATGTCTATCCCTAACTGAATGTTTGCCTTCCAACAAGTCCACCTCCGTTAAAAAAAATAACAATTTCAACCAAATTCTCTGACATCTTTTCTAATTCTGAAATTCTGGGAAGGGCCTAAGATATTTTGAGGACTCAGTAGATTGTTTTCAAGAACTAGTGAGTTTGTACATGCATTAGAAAGACCGAGCTATGAATTACCTATATTTAAGACAACCTCCATTTTCAGATATATCCTCCTAGTCTAATATTTAAAAGAATTCTAATTTACAAAATAATAATCTTTTTAAAGTGTATGAGGAGCCAGAAGAGCCTATTCCAGAAGAAGAGATTGCTGAAGAACCACCTAGCATAGAAGTTGAGGAAGTGGCGCCACCTAGAGGTACAGCTGCTTTTAGGAGTTGGACATTTAAAATCTATGGTGGTCCAAATCTTTCTCAGAATAAGTCAAAGTCTGATATTTCTCAGTATACTTTTCTTACATCTTACTAATGACAAATTAATGATCAGTAAGTAATGGCACCTGAAGGGCCCCACCCAGCTTTTATACTGCATCTCTAATATATTCTTGTATTATTGGCACTAGAAATTTTCCTAGCTAGACCCTATTGTAGCACTTGCTCCTAGTTTCTAGTTTTTAATTTCTTATTCAGTATTAAAGTGGGGGAAAATCTATTTCTGTGTTGTTTACTTTTTAGAATAATTCTTAGCCTATCATCCCTGAAGACTGTGACAAGTTTTGTGTAACTGATACTATATTTGCTAATAGGATTAAGAAGTAATAGCCTTCCACTTTTAGAGTCACTGCTGCAAATGTACTATTATCATTTAAGTTACTAATATCTTTTAAAAATAAGTCAACGTTTTGTGTTATTTTTTGCATCTATGGGTGCTGTTCTGTTCATTGCATGTCCTTTTTCAAAATGTCCATATATCTTTGAAGTGCCTGAAGTGGTTAAGAAAGCAGTACCTGAAGCTCCTACTCCTGTTCCTAAAAAAGTGGAGGCACCACCAGCTAAAGGTATAGCAAATCTCAATTAATAATGTCTGTATTTTTTTTAATATTTCTCTTATTTTTATTTGACAGAGAGAGAGAGAGAGATCGCAAGTAGGCAGAGAGGCAGGCAGAGAGAGGGGGTGGGAGAAGCAGGCTCCCTGCTGAGCAGAGAGCCCAATGTGGGGCTCGATCCCAGAACCCCAAGATCAAGACCTGAGCTGAAGGCAGAGACTTAACCCACTGAGCCACCCAGGCGCCCCTAACAATGTCTTTAAATTACAGTTAACGTTCTTAAAAAAAAAAAAACAAAACCCAGAAACTTCTTCTTTGATTGCTTTCTTAGAATCATTTAAGTAGCAAACTTTCATATCTTTAGCCTGTTTTGGAATCTTAAGTGATGATTATGTTACTGGATGGCTGTGTGTATATGAATTACTCAAGATGCTTCTCATTCTAAACAGCTGAGACTTCTAATGTTAATGAGTACATCTCTCTGTGCTTATATACATAACAATAGACCCTTCTTCCCTGCATTCCGTTCATGAATTTTATTCCATTATATAGAGTTTTCCCATGTTATTATAATTATGTATACTATATTACAGGGGGAAAAAATCTGTTCTAATGCTTGGATGACAACTATTTTAAAGAACCTCATGTCCTTTCTAATATTTGGCCTAAGCGTTTAAGGTTATTACAAAATGCCTTTGTTTCCTAATGAGGTTACTACTTCAGGAGTGCTCTTAACAGATAAGCTGTGCTCTCCCTATCACATTTGGCATCCCCCATCCCCCATATAAAATAGTACTCAGCAGAAAAGGACACCTGTGTTAAGGCTTAAGTACTCTGTTATGGTAATCACTTCAAAAAATCTTCATCAAATTAAAAATACTAGAAGTAGGCCCAATGTTGGTAATCCTTGCTATTTAAAAAGAATAGAACAGCACATGCCTTCATCTTATCTAGTTAGCACAAGTAAGTGAATTGGGACAATATCTTTATTGTCTGTAAAGTGGTGTCCAGTAGTGGAATGACTTCTTACACTTTAATTATTATAAAGATGTTGTTTTATTTTCATTATTTAGTATTGTTAGCTAACTGAAATGCCTAATATCTTTAAAGTGCCAAAGAAGGTTCCTGAGGAAAAAATACCTGTTCCTGTTCAGAAAAAAGAGCCACCTCCAGCCAAAGGTACATATTCTGTTTTAAACCTGAATTTCCTGTTAATAGTTTTTCGTTGAGATTTTTATGTTTGGGGTACCTGGCTGGCTCGCTCAGTAGAGCATGTGACTATTGATCTCAGGGTCATGAGTTCAAACCCCACACTGGGTGTGGAGCCTACTTAAAAAATAAAAATTTTTAAAAATTTTTAAAATTTAAAAATTTTTAAAAAAGGTTTTTATGTTTAATGTCTCTGTGTCTTGACTGTTTAGATGTCTTTGGTCTATGAAAACTTGCTCTTGATAGTCCTAAATATTAAAACTATATCTTTAAAGTGCCTGAAAAGAAAGTCCCAGAAAGGAAAATCGCAGAAAAGAAAGTCCCTGTGCCTAAAAAAGAAGCTGCTCCCCCAGCTAAAGGTATTTTTGGAAAGGTCTTTTCTGTGTCTTCATATATTATTGCATGATGAAAGCCTTTTTTTTTTTTCCAGTTGTTGTCATTCTGTATTTTGAATTTATATCTTCATTTCTTCTGTGTTTGAAAAAACAAATTTCTTAAAGTAGATGCTCTTTCAGGGAGGACCGTGGTTGAAGAAAAAATATCAGTTGCCTTCCACAAAGAGGAGGTAGTAAGAGAGAGAACAGAATTAGAAGTAGTAGAAACACCAGTGGAAGTGCTTGAGGAAGAAGAGTTCCATGAAGTTCAAGAATATTTTGAAGAAGAAGAGTTCCATGAAGTAGAAGAATTCATCAAAGTAGAACGACCTAGAGTCGAAGAAGTACACAGGGCTGAAGAGGTCCATAGAGTAATAGAAGTTTTAGAGACAGAAGAAGTGGAAGTATATGAAAAACCCAAAGCTCCACCTAAAGGTATAGGTGAATTCTGTTGCTATGACAAATTGCTATACCTTGCTCTAACTCACTTTTTTTTTTAAGTGCCTTTCATGCTCAGTTTGGAACAGTAGAAACCCACTGACTTTCCAAGTTAAACTCATGGAATGCTTTAAGCATGAGCTTCAGCTATTTGATACAAATATTAATATGGAGTAGAGATTAACCTTACAGTGTATAATTTTAACAGACAAGATAATGGTATTTGATACCTACTTATCTAAGGAGCTCACTTATATGAATTTGTAGATTCTGTCTTGAACCCAGCTAAGAATGATTGTTACGTGATTGTTACAGGTGCCAAAATATCTGACCAGTGTCATCAGTTGAGTGAAATAGAAGCTACTCAGTTCACTGAGAAATTTACATGTTTAGGCAAAACAACCATTGCTTTGTTAACATGAGTCAGCTGTTCACAAACTGATCATTGCTTATCAAAAGCTTCTGCATTTTATGATATTTTCGTTAGAGAAATAACATTAAGGAAGCAAATGAAGCATTGGTAACACTACCTGCTTTCTAGTTTTGTGGGGTTTTTTTTAGGATAAACTATGATACATAAAATTCTCTTCAGTACCTTTCCAGATCTTGCACAAATTAATTTGTGTGTGATATGAAGGAATATGTATGTGTGCATGTGTGCTTATTATTCATAGTAAATCTACCATATAGATGAAATTTAGCAAAATCGTGTCTCTCTTGGAAGTGTGATATAAATTCAAAAAATATAAGTAGAGAAAGCATTTATGAGCCCACACTGGACTAACTTTATTGGTAGTGCTCCCTAATACTTCAAGAACTTATTCTAAATCAAAACACCAATATCTTTGAAGGGCCTGAAATATCTGAGAAAATCATCCCTCCAAAAAAACCACCCACTAAAGTTGTTCCTCAAAAAGAGCCACCAGCTAAAGGTATTTCATTAGTGAAAAACTGCTTACCTTATTATATGTGCAGCAGCACCTTGATTGCACTAAATGTTTGTGTTCTTGATGTTTTTCTTCTGTGTATTGTGTTTTTGGAATTTCTAAAACAAACTAATATCTTTAAAAGGGTTGAGGGGCCAAAGGAAGTTCTACCTAAAGAGAAAGTCAATATTGTCATACCCAAAGCAAATACCCTTATTAATCAAATAGTGCACCTAGGTTTCCTTCTTTGGTACTATTTGATTGTATATTCACTAAAATGCTTATTGATAAATCCATGTTTTCCTATTAATTCTTAATTTTAATCACCTAGTAATAATAAATACATAGTGACTATGTGTTTAATGTCCCTGCTTTGTTCATTTTGGGGAACGTCTTGAATTTTACAATAGAAATAAGAAAAACATCTGATAAATAATATATACTTATATCTTTAAAGTCTTTGAATTATTTAAGAACATTATCACTGAAGAGAAAGCACCAACTATTCACCAAAACAAGCAGAAGTAGCCCCAGCAGAAGGTGTCTTAATAATTTTTCTTGTCAAGTTCTTACAATTCTAACATGGGAAATTCTTCTGAATTTCTGTTGTCATATTTGTTATCAATATTCAACTCATTTTAAGTACTGTAATATATTTGATAAAGTGATCGTTTTGTTTCCTCTTATGACCATGTCATGTTTTGTGTTTACATTTTTATTACATTGTGCTTGTTACAAATCTTTATGAATGTTTAAAAGTAAAAGAAATTATTACTACTATCTTTAAAGTACCTGAAGTGACCAAGAAAATTGTGGTAGAAGAAAAAGTACGTGTTCCTGAAGAGCCCAGATTTCCACCAGCTAAAGGTACCTGCCTTTGCTGAATCACCACTAATATAAAAATCCCCTCTTATTCACTTACAATGGAGCGGAGAGAGGGGGAGATCCTTCCCCCTTCAATCCCACAATAGAGCTTAATTATGCAAACTTCAATTTATGTTCTAAAACATAGTCCTCCCTTTTGTGATGACCCTCTGGAAACAAAGGCATCAGCCTAAAAGTTGTTACTGTTTTTGTTGATCTTAAGCCTTAATTGATATTGACCCCCTCAACTTCTTTTCAAAAATAATTTATTTCAGAAGCTATTGTCAAGGAGCTTTGGAAAACAAACATTCCAGATAACAATAGAAAAGATGCTATACCCCAAGGACAAAGTATTTTTAATATGATAAATCAAGAACTCATCAACAAGGCAATCTAGAGAGATGCATTGATTGTGTGTTTAGTTGGCTTATGATTTTGGAATTCTTGCCATTCTTCTTGTTAGATCCCCTTTTTGTCTTCATATTTTATATCCAATTATGATATTTTAAAAAATAAAATAAATATCTTTAAAGCACCTGAAGTACCCAAGAAAATTGTTCCAGAAGAAAGGGTTCATGAAGCTGTTCCTAAAAAGCCTGAAGTTCCACCAACTAAAGGTATACACTGAAACTAATCATGACATGAAATGACTCTTTGTTTAGTTATTCATTTTTTAAAGTAAATGTGTGTGATGTTAAATCCTTGTATTTTGCTTCTTTATATTCTTAGTATACTTGTTATTTATAACAGTTAATATACTAATATCTTTAAAGTTCCTGAGGTGCCTAAGAAAATTATTCAAGAAGAAAAATCTCTTTCTGAACACACAACGATATACAGTGAGTGTAGAAAAATTGGTGGTTCTCTTTGGTTTCATTTGTGTTTGTCTCCATAGCTTTTAAAAATAAGTATACTAATATCTTATCAAAGCCTAATGTGCCAAAAATGTTTGGCTAAAATTAAATAATTTAAATGGCTATTTGTCTCAGACAAGGTATATCTCCTCACCAAATTAAAAAAAAAAAAAAATCCTGTACTTACAACATTGCCCAATTTTAGAAAAGTTGTTTACCTTTTTGAATTTGTCATTGTCTTGTCTTGTTAAACTGTTCTTTGTACAAATATCTTCTGCTTTGAAGCAATTTATTTTCTCAGGCCATGAAGTAACTTTACTTCAACTTCATAATAATATTTTAATTGGATTTCATAGAATCAAAATGCCCCTTTTTTATTTTTTTACCCTTTACAGCCATCATTGGAAACATTTTGACAATGTTGCTTAAATGACCATATATTTATAAAGCCATTACAACAGCAAAAGAATTTTCAAGCCCTTTTTTTTTGCTTTTACATAAAATTATGATTAAATAATTTGAGGAGTAAAATAATCTGAATAATAAAATATTTTGAATAGAATATTATTCAGTAATCTGAATAGTAAAAATGCCAGTGCTCAAGATATCTTTCCACTTATTTTAATCTAAAAATACCAATAGTTCTGATTTTCTTTCATTTATTTTAATCTAAAAAATTCCTTGTTTAAACCCATTTTGGGGGGGGCTATAATACTAGGTTGGGATACATATATATGATGACTCCCTCCATCGAATACCCTTTCTATGCTAAAGTCAGGTTATTGTCACCAGCCTGTCTTCATTTCTAAAAGCTAGAGAAATCCTTATTTTCTTCAGTTGCCTTATTTTCAAAGATTTAATTTTTTTTTCTTTTTCTTTCCTGCTTCCAATCCCTAAGTGGTTATTAAACTATGCAGCCATAAACCCGATATGGTTTAAAATTATAGCCACCTAGATTCCTGGAAAATTTCACCTACTGAAAAATTTGGATACAAATTTCCAATAGGTCAAATGTAGGAGAATCAACTTTGTTCTTTATGGACAAAACTAAGTGCAAAGAAAAATTTCGCCAGTAACTTTCTGCAGACAAAATATAAGAATTATATAGTCCCTGGCCAGTGAATTCCTCAATTTTATTGTCATCATAAATGAGAGTTCTATGTGATACAACTGGGAATGAGGCTTTCTCTTAGCAGATGTGTTCTTGTCACTAGTTTGTGTCTATGTACTACTGGTAATTTGGGTGATGAGTGTGTACTATGTATCATGTTTTCTTAATACTATTCGTCATTGCCTTGAAATGCCCTTAATTGTATAAATACTAATATCTTTGAAGTTTATGAAGTGTCAGAAGAATCCACCACAGAAGAAAAAGTACTTGTGACTCATCCTCCAAAGAAAACCAAAATAGCAAAAGGTATAATGATCTAGTCTGAAGAAAATTTATTTAGGGCTCATTTTAAAAGCTTAATCCTCTCCTGTGCTGTTTATAAATATAACTATACTCATATCTTTTAAGTGCCTGAGCCACCCAAGAAAGTTGTTCCAGAGGACAAAGTATATGTGACTATTCCTAAAAAGAGAGAAACGCCAGCAACTAAAGGTACATTTCAACAACATCAAACTTGGATGAATAACTTTGGATTCAAGACTCAAAAATTGTGTGTTATATGATTTACTGTTTTCACAACTTCTAAGTGTAAACCTAATAATATTTTTAAAGAGCCTGATACAACCAGAGAAGTTTTTCCAGAGGTGGAGTTACCTGAGGCTGTTCCCCAAATTCCAGAGCATCCTCCAACTGAAGGTATAATTCTTAGTTATGAAAATCTAAAGAGAATTTTTCTTCTTCAGTCTGAAAAATATGTTTAGTGTTTTGTGTAGGTTCTTAGAACCCCTAACACTAAAATACTAATATCTTTAGGGTCCCCAATGTACCCAAGACAAGGAACTTTCTATGACTTGCCCCCTACCAAAAAAAAAGGTCCCATTCATACTATGTACAAGGATAAGAAATTAGAACAAAAGTTAAATTTCTAATTTAAAGTTACAATATCTGTTAACATACCTAACTTTTTAAATATGTGTGTCTTCATGTCTTTGCCTTTCCTCAACTAAAAAATACTAATATCTTTAAAGAGTTGGAAGTCTCCAAGGAAGGTCTTCCAGAGCAGCAAGCTCCTGTTGCTAAAAGAAGAATACCACCACCAAAAGGTACAAGCCAGAAGAAAGCTGACTTTCATATCTCATGATTGTAGTTGAACTTAACACCTATAAATATACTAATATCTTGAGAGCCCCAGATGCTACCAAGGAATATCATTGCAGAGAAGTGGGTCCCCCAAAGCAGAAGCTCAAGGGCATATACCTATTCCCATGAGCTATTCAAGAGAAAATAGAAGGAGGAAAAAATCTTTAACTTATCTAAATGGAAGGTGCTTGGGCTATAAAGTCTAACTATGAAGTCTCCAGGGAATATATGAAGACATACAATGTGTAGATGTGACCCAGATGGATTCTTCAATAGGAAATAGCAATTACTGTTCCAAAAAAAGGGGGGGGGGAATCAGACTAGCCAAAAAAAAAGGCTACACAAGACTACTTAAAACATTTATATCCCTGAAACTAGACCAAATTGGTTTAGCACTCCCCCTTTAAAGCAGAACTCAGTGGCATCGAATGACAGAGGTGCTTGGCTATATACTGTAAAACAGTAATTTAACTCTCCATGGAGTTGAAATTTCAGGAGAAAATATAACTGCTTCTTGGAATTGCCTTTCTATTAAAATAAAATTACTACTAAACACAAACAAACACATGAATGTGAAATAATTCTTTTCCCATAAGAAGTTAGTATAGAAATATTCTCAGAAAACCATGACTTAAAGACAATAAAATATTAAATTCTACTTTGAGCAGTTCTTTTGGTCATACAGTCTCCACCTGAGAACCTTCCAGAATTAAGGCAGTTAAAACTAGTTAACATTGGAATTCTGCACGGAACACTTAGTTGTTCCTCTCATTATCTTTGATTTTTTAGAGTCCTGCGTTTTTCCATTTTGAATGTTTTTAGGTAAATCAAAAGATGAGAAAGTTTGAAAACATCCAGCTTAACAATTTCTTTATGATATCCAGGATATTCTGTAATTTAAAGAATATCTGAACACTTTGACATGATTTTTTCAGTCTAGGATCTTTGGGTCATTCTCCTCTCTCCTATACTTGAAAAACAAATACTTACCCAAGGTAAGGGCAAAATGAAGCCTATCCAGACAAGAAAGAAGCTCTTAGGTTCTCCTCAAATTAAATAGCTAAAAGTACATCATTAGTTATACAAGATCATTTTTTTTCACTTGAAGCTAATTTTCCATGATCTCATTTTCTATACATCCACCATTCTAAAAAATAAAATTCCTAATATCGATAGTACCTGAAGTGACCAAGAAAACAGCTCCTGATAATCAAGGACCCATCCTATCCCTGAAGAACCAGACGCAGGGAGCAGGAATGTCTCCCAGTCTGGGCATTCCTGTAAGTGGAGTTAGGACTAAAAGTCTTCTACACTGTGAAGAACAACGTATTAATATCTTTAAAGGACAGGAAGCTGTCCCTGTAAGGAAAACACCCATGGCTGCTCCCCCTGAAATTGAAACACCTTCTAGTAAAGGGATCCATCATTCTATCATTCCTGCCTTCATTCATTTAATAAATGCCAGTTATGTGTGTGGGACTAGGGAGCTGAAGAATAATAAACAAAGACAATTAGGATTTGATTCCTTTCTTCAAAGCTTTATACATCATCCAGTTTTTAAAAGAAGCGCCCTTGGAGCCAGAAATGCCACTTTGGTGTAGTTAATGTATCTAAAGTCTTCACTGATGCCTTAACCTCTAAGCTTGATACTAATATCTTCAAAGTCCCAGAAACTATGAAAGAAGTTGCTTCCGAAATGCAAGTATCTGAGGATTTTCCTAAAGAGCCAGAACCTCTGCCTATAAAAGGTGTATGATACCTGTGAACGGATACTGAAGAAATGATCTGTCCTCTGCTCTTACAACTGTGCTTTTCTAATGTTCTTCGTAACACCTAAATGTAAACATACTAATATCTTCCAAACACCTGAAGCTGCACAAGAAATTGCCTCTCGAGAAAATACTTGTGGGTGTTCCTATTTAAACAGAAACCCCCTCTAATAAAAGTATTCATTCAACAAATTCTTAGTAAGGAAGGTCCACAATGTCACAGGAACTAAGCCAAGTGCCGGTGAAGGGTGGGCAGCCCCTCTTCCTGAGGATCCCACGAGCCCCCAAGACTTATGTGATGGGTGGAGCAAGGGGAGAAGAGACAGGCAGAGAAGAGACCTCTAGAAAACTACACTTGCCCACTTATTGGGATTACTGTTTTCACTAATACTTTTACATCTGAAATATGAAATACTAATATCTTTAAAGTGCCTGAAGCTCCTCAAGAAGTTATTCCTGCAAAGAGAGCTCCTTTCAAAAAAAGAGAACCTCCTTCAGTTGAAGGTACGAGTGACCATGCCCTCAAGCTCAAGAAGAAATAGCTCTTGTAGTCTTGAAAATATTTTGCTGTTCCTAGTGCTCTTCATAACACTAAATGTTAAAATACTAATTTCTTAAAGTGCTGGAAGCTCCCCAAGAAATTGTCCCTGAAAAGAAAACATATGTGATTCCTCACAAAAAGCCTGAACTTCCTCATGATGAAGGTATATGTTGCTGGGAACTTAGAAATTTGGGGAAATGTCTTCTTCTGTATGAATATGTTTCTTGTCTGTACAGATTCTTCTAACTCCTAAATGTAAAAATATTAATATCTTTAAAGTGCCAGAGGCACGCAGAGAAGTTGTCCCAGAAAGGAAAGTGCATCCTCCCCCAAAGCCTGAGGTCATACCTGTCAAAGGTACATTCTTTTTCTTTTTTTTTTTTTTATTTCTTTTCAGTGTTCAGAATTCATCGTTTATGCACCACACCCAGTGCTCCATGCAATACATGCCCTCCATAATACCCACCACCAGGCTCACCCAACCCCCCACCTCCCTCCTCTCCAAGACCCTCAGTTTGTTTCTCAGAGTCCACAGTCTCTCATGGTTCCTCTCCCCCTCCAATTTCCCCCAACTCCCTTCTCTCCAGCTCCCAATGTCCTCTGTGTTATTCCTTATGCTCCACAAATAAGGGAAACCATATGATAATTGATTCTCTCTGCTTGACTTATTTCACTCAGCATAATCAAAGGTACATTCTAAACCACCCTTTATTTAAGGTGGGTAGGGAGGGCCTTAGCAAGAACCACCAGGCTAGGTTTGAAAGCTCTTTTGTTGTATAAATGAAGTTCTTGTCTGTGTGGATCCTTGTGACTCAAATGTAAATTTACTAATATCTTCAAAGTACCTGAGGCTCCCAAAGAGGTTGTCCCTGAGAAGAAAGTGCCTGTGGTGCCTTCTAAAAAGCCTGAAGTCCCACTTGTGACAGGTATTTGTCACCAGCTTTAGGTTTAAAAAGATTGAACTCTTTTGCTCTTGAAAATGTTTTGCTCTAGTGGTCTCATCATTTTTAAATGTAATTTTACTAATATCTTTTAAGTGCCTGAAGTTCCTCAAGAAATTGTCCCTGAAAAGAAAGCACCAGTGGTGCCTCCTAAAAAACCTGAAGTTGCACCTGTTACAGGTACTTGTCACTCACCTCAGACTTAAGAAGATACAGCCCTTCTGCTCTTGAAAATGTTTTGTTCCAGCGGTCTCATAACCCCTAAGTATAATTTTACTAATATCTTTTAAGTGCCTGAGGCTCCCAAAGAAGTGGTCCCTGAAAAGAAAGTGTCTGTGGCGCCTCCTAAAAAGCCAGAAGTCCCACCTGTTACAGGTATTTGTCACTCACCTTAGACTTAAAAAGATGTAACTCTTCTGCTCTCAAAAATATCTTGTTCCGGTCATCTTCATAACCCCTAAGTGTACTTTTACTAATATCTTTTAAGTGCCTGAGCCTCCCAAAGAAGTGGTCCCTGAAAAGAAGGTGTCTGTGGCGCCTCCTAAAAAGCCAGAAGTCCCACCTGTTACAGGTATTTGTCACTCACCTTAGACTTAAAAAGATGTAACTCTTCTGCTCTCAAAAATATCTTGTTCCGGTCGTCTTCATAACCCCTAAGTGTACTTTTACTAATATCTTTTAAGTGCCTGAGGCTCCCAAAGAAGTGGTTCCTGAAAAGAAAGTGTCTGTGGCACCTCCTAAAAAGCCAGAAGTCCCACCTGTTAAAGGTACTTGTCACCAACCTAAGGCTTAAAGAGACATAATTCTTCTGCTCTTGAAAATATCTCATTCCAGTGATCTTCATAGTTCTTAAGTGTAATTTTACTAATATCTTTTAAGTGCCTGAGGCTCCCAGAGAAGTGGTCCCTGAAAAGAAGGTGCCTGTGATGCCTCCCAAAAAGCCCGAAGTCCCACCAGCCAAAGGTAGTCACCCCCATGTCACTGGGTTTGATACCGTCCATTTGTCTCTACCCTGTCTAATCATGAAAATACTAATATCTTTCAAGTGCCCGAGGTGCCCAAGGCAGCTGTTCCAGAAAAGAAGGTGCCTGAGGCTCTTCCTCCCAAACCCGAGAGTCCTCCTCCTGCAGGTAAGGTCAGAGCCATACAAACTAGGGAGAAAACTGTTATTTTAGCTAGAAAATTCTGCATACAAATATGACAACATAAAGGTGATATGATTCTAAAGAAAAGAAAGTCAGAAGTTAAACAGAATATCTTAGTGTATAATGACAGGATACAGTGAGGAATGTTTTAACCTTTTCTAAACACAAATTACCAATGTCTTTGAAGTGCCTGAGGTACCGCCAAAGAAAGTCATCCCTGAGAAGAAAGTACCTGTGGCTCCTCCTAAAAAGCCAGAAGCTCCACCTGCTAAAGGTATTTATTCTTCCAAGTTGTTGTTGGTCACCTGTTTCAGGGGGCTGGGAAGAGTGTGTATGGAACTGTCCTCCTGTCTCATAAATTGTATTTGCTTGGGTAAACGTGTTGGCAATATTACCCTGTTATAATCTCTAACTAAAAGATACTAATATCTTCAAAGTTCCTGAAGCTCCTAAAGAAGTTGTCCCTGAGAAAAAAATGTCTGTGGTTGTGCCCAAAAAACCAGAAGCACCACCTGCTAAAGGTATTTATTCATACCCCCGTTAAGAAAAAGTACTGTCTTGTGCTCTTCCCAATCATTGTAATATATGCCTTCAGTATTCATAACTTCTAAAACTACTAATATCTTTCAAGTGCCTGAAGTTGCTCAAGAAGTTGTCCCAGAGAAGATAATTCCCAAGGCACCACCCAAAAAACCAGATGCCCCACCTGTCACAGGTACATGATAGCCTTGATCTCGTTTTGAAGAAATATCTCTTCTTTCCTCAAGAATAATTTTGGCCCTTTGCTCTTCATTAACTTAACTTTAAAACTACTAATATCTTTCAAGTGCCTGAAGTTGCTCATGAAGTTGTCCCAGAACCGAAATTTCCCAGGGCACCAGCCAAAAAACCAGAAGCCCGACCAGTTTCAGGTATTATTCACTCATGTCCTTATCTAAGAAGAAATACCTCTTCTGCTCTTGGAAATATGTTTAGTCCATTGACCTCATTAATCTAAATATAAAACTACTAATATCTTTTAAGTGCCTGAAGTTCCTCAAGAAATTGTCCCTGAAAAGAAAGTACCAGTGTTGCCTCCTAAAAAACCTGAAGTTGAACATGTTACAGGTACTTGTCACTCACCTCAGACCTAAGAAGATACAGCCCTTCTGCTCTTGAAAATGTTTTGTTCCAGCGGTCTCATAACCCCTAAGTATAATTTTACTAATATCTTTTAAGTGCCTGAGGCTCCCAAAGAAGTGGTCCCCGAAAAGAAAGTGTCTGTGGCGCCTCCTAAAAAGCCAGAAGTCCAACCTATTACAGGTATTTGTCAGCGACGTTAGGCTTAAAAAGACGTAACTTTTCTGCTCTCAAAAATATCTTGTTCCGGTCGTCTTCATAACCCCTAAGTATAATTTTACTAACATCTTTTAAGTGCCTGAGCCTCCCAAAGAAGTGGTCCCTGAAAAGGAAATGTGTGTGGAGCCTCCTAAGAGGCCAGAAGTCCCACCTGTTAAAGTTATTTGTCACTCACCTTAGACTTAAAAAGATGTAACTCTTCTGCTCTCAAAAATATCTTGTTCCGGTCATCTTCATAACCCCTAAGTGTACTTTTATTAATATCTTTTAAGTGCCTGAGGCTCCCAAAGAAGTGGTTCCTGAAAAGAAAGTGTCTGTGGCACCTCCTAAAAAGCCAGAAGTCCCACCTGTTAAAGGTACTTGTCACCAACCTTAGGCTTAAAGAGACATAATTCTTCTGCTCTTGAAAATATCTCATTCAAGTGGTCTTCATAGTTCCCAAGTGTAATTTTACTAATATCTTTTAAGTCCCCGAGGCTCCCAGAGAAGTGGTCCCTGAAAAGAAGGTGCCTGTGATGCCTCCCAAAAAGCCCGAAGTCCCACCAGCCAAAGGTAGTCACCCCCATGTCACTGGGTTTGATACCGTCCATTTGTCTCTACCCTGTCTAATCATGAAAATACTAATATCTTTCAAGTGCCCGAGGTGCCCAAGGCAGCTGTTCCAGAAAAGAAGGTGCCTGAGGCTCTTCCTCCCAAACCTGAGAGTCCTCCCCCTGCAGGTAATAATGACACTATCAAAACTATTCTTTTTGAAAAGAAAACTCTCTTCTTAGTGTTGTGAAAATCTGTTTGTAAACTATTTCCTATGCGTGAGTCAACTCTAGCATTAAAATGAGCTTGTGTCTTTCAAGTGCGTGAGGAGCCTGAGGAAATTGCCTGGGAAGAGCCTCCCGCAGAAGCTGTGGAAGAGCCGGAGCCGGCTGCTCCTCCGAAAGGTACTTGGCCAGCTGCTAGGTTGCCTTAGCCAACTTTCCACCCCTCTTGCCCTGAAAATTCTTTGAGCTTTTGTCTTATTTCTCGTTCATCTTCGCTGATTCTGAAAAATAAATTCTAAATCTTTAGTGACCGTGCCACCCAAGAAACCCGTCCCAGAAAAGAAACCACCAACTGTCGTTGCCAAAAAACCTGAACCACCACCAGCGAAAGGTATTTCTCACTGCCACTAACCTCCTTCAGAAAAAGTCTTTCGGGTGTTGGGATCCACTGCTATATCTATACCTAATGATTTTCATGTGGTTGAAACTATGAGCTAAAAATAACTAATATCTTTTAAAGTGCCTGAGGTACCCAAGGAAGTTGTCCCTGAAAAGAAGGTGCCTCCAGTGGTGCCCAAAAAACCGGAAGTCCCACCTCCTAAAGGTACATACAGCTGTCTACCATGTGATGGAGGGTAAAACCTCCAGTTCTTTGGAAGTATTTTGTGCTGTGTAAATGTGATGAATGTTTACTAGAAACTCTTCATAATGTTAAAATATTAATGCCTTTAAAGTGCCTGAAGTTCCAAAAGAAGCTGTTCCTGAAAAGAAAGTAACTGTTCCCAAGAAGCCGGAAGTCCCACCACCTAAAGGTACATGTCACTAATGAGATTCTGCAGGAAAACACTCACTCTGGCTTCAAAAGTTACTTATTACAGGAAACCCTGTTGTTTGTCAAACTTCTTACATTCACAATTACAAACGTGCCATTCTGGATTTTTAGGGTTTAAGTGTTTTTAAATAACATCACTGGTTTAAAAACAGACAAACAAAAAACTGATGCATCTCTTATGTGCATCAAAGAGTTTGCTAATATGGTTTTGTTAGTCTGAATAGGCCACATTTCCCTCATTGCTATGTGGATCTCAGAACAGATTACTGGCCTTGGGAATATTGTTCTTGCATTTGTCTCTGGGTTGTTTGACCTAGATGTGAACTAGAGGTGGTATAAATTTCATGTACTTCTCAACTACCCAGCAGTAAAACTGAAGTAAAACTAACTAATATCTTTAAAGTGCCAGAGGTGCCAAAGAAACCTGTCGTAGAAGAGGAACCAGCCATTCCTGTTCCCCGGAAAGTAGAGTCTCCTCCTCCAGAAGGTACATGTTAGACCATTAATGAGCTTGCCACTCAAAGACAGTTGCTAATTGAAGCCTTGTTCTTCTTTTTTTCTTCTTTGGTATCTCTTGGTCATTTTCTGTCCTTTAATTATTTGTCTTAATCATTATTAATTAGCTCTGATTTGGGTTTTCAATCAGTGACCTCTCCATGGGGCATCATAAGCTGTATTAAAGTATCTCTAATGAACACAGAAAGTAGGACAGAACCAGTGACTATAAATGACATTAAACTCCAAAAGGGCTTTCCAAGCACTCAGATCAATAGAAACCAAAGTCAGTGCAAATAAGATAGGTTTCATCTTCACAAAACTAAGAAAAGTTATTAATTAAAACAAGGGACGAAATCAAGGTTACTAGTTTTTATGTTCAGTGTTTTGTGCATTTTAGAATACTGTTCCATACATGGAATTACAATTAACTTTATCTTTAAAGTATATGAAGAACCTGAGGAAATTGCTCCGGAAGAGGAAGAGCCAGTTCCTGTTGTGGAAGAGGAGCCAGAAGCCCCACCCCCAGCAGGTACAAGGCAGGGTCCTGAACTGTATAGGAAAATACATGGTTTGATTTTTGTATCTATTACATATCTTCTTTAAGGTAAAATGTGGGTCTTCTCTCTTCTTTCTTGAAATTCGACTTCATTGGCAAGAACAGAAGTCATTTGCACACACAAAGCTATGGGATTTTACAGTGTGCCTACTGAAGGATGGGTGTGATCTTTATTCATTCATTAGTGTTAGGCTTTTCATTATAATCATTTGAAATTCCTATCTTTAAAGTACCTGAAGAACCCAAGAAGATTGTTCCAGAGAAGAAAGTTCCTGTTATCAAGAAACCAGAAGCTCCACCTCCTAAAGGTACTCATAGTAAAATACATCAGTATTTGCTTCATTTTTGTGTGCTGTCTAAAATGCGACAGTCCTTACTATTTTGTGTTGTATTATGTGCGTAACTGTTATCTAAATGTTGTCAAATTAATGTGTACATATTGCATCTTGCAAATTTATATTATTAAATGCTACTAATATCTTTAAAGTACCTGAGATGGCAAAGAAAGTTGTCCCAGTGAAGAAAGTCCCAACTGTCAAGAAGCCAGAAATGCCAGAAACTCAAGGTATTCCCGTCACCATTGATATCATTAGTATCATTGCTTTTTTAAAGTAACCTGTTATCTGTCCTTGTTGTTGTGTAACTAGGGACAAAATGTCCTTATTTAGTTCCAATAATTTTAATACTGCTCCTTTAACTACGGATTCTTAATTCTTAACATTTAAAATCTTTCTAAACACTCTTTTTAAAATACAACTAATATCTTCCAAGTGCCTGAGGTGCCCAAGAAACTTGTTCCAGTAAAGAAGGAAACTGTGCCAATTACCAGAAAACGAGAAGTCCGGCCAGAAAAAGGTACCTACCGTGAAGGAAAAATACAGATTTCTTTGAATGCTCTCTGAGCATTTTAATAATGGTTCTTATGCAAAACCACATCTCACAGATAAAAAGGGGAAATAATGAGAGCAAAGAGAAAAAACAAGACAGATAAGCAGGAGGAAACAAATAAATGAGATTCAGTTGTGCTATGACATGGTTCCATGTGGTAGCAGAGGACCTCCTCCGATTCGAGGGGTAAACAGCTCAATTCAGCATATTTTGGTGACTGTCCTACCATTAACAAAAGAGCATGCCAGAAAAAACAAGATTTGGTCCTGTTTTCAAGCAACTTAAAGCCGGTGAGAAGAAAGCACAGCACAGCTCTAATAGAGACAGGAAGTGGTCACACCTACAGGAGTATAAGGGCTACAGAAACACAGGCAAGGGAAGATAAATTTCAGGCAGAGGCATCAGGGAAAGCTGTATGAAAGAAATAAAAATTTAAGTTTTGATGGATTTTTATACTATATAGCAATTGAGAAAATGGTTTTCTAGGCAAAGGAAAAATTTTTATCAAAGGCACAGAGGTAGAAGAATCTAGGACGTTCAAGGACCTTCAAATAAATTTGTGCAACTTGAGTATGGATTGGTCTTGGGATATCTTGAAAGATAGTCTGGATATAAAGCAGCTGAGGTTCATATTTTGGACTTTTTCAAATGCGCATATCGGGCATGTCTTTTATTCTGTACGTAACAGGAAGCTGCAAAGGCTTTGAAGCAGGTATACAAATGAGTGGAGGTTGGGCTTCAGAAAGATGACTGGCAATAGTTCTAGCTACCGGAAGACAGTGATAATAGTGAAGAGTCACTGCAGTCATTTAGGGTGATTAAGAGCCGGACAAGATCAGTGGTGGTAGAAATGGGAAAAGAGTGAGAGAGATGGGAGATCGAATTGCTGTTTATTAGGGAAACAATTAAGTAGAGGAGCCCAAGATGATCGTAAGGGTTGTAGCTAGCTATCCATGGGAATGGTTCATTGGGTCCCTAATTAATATTAGAAAAAAGATAGTGAATACATATTTTTCACTTTTCAAATATAGAAGCTGGGAATATGCATCTGGAGCTTAGGAAAGAGAACAGAGCTAGAGATGGAGATCTAGGAGTCACCCAAAGAAAAATAAAGAGTGCAGCAGTGATGGTTCACAGAGTATAGAGCCAATTTTTTAAAGCTTCAAAGTTAGACCAGTGGAGAACACTGACATTTAAGGGTACACAGAGGAAGAGAAGCAAATGAAGAAGGCTGAGAAGACTCGTTAATAAAATTGGAATGTCCAAAAGGGTGCCATGCCTCCAAAGCCATATTCCCCACTAAGTCTTGTAAGATAAAGTTCTTTCCACTCTATTCTTTGCCTGCTGTTTGCAGAATCTTGCACATCTTCTAAATTCTTAATAAACCAAATCAATATCTTTAAAGTGCCTCAAGTACCGAAGGAAATCATCCCAGAAAAGGAAGAGTCCATTCCTATTCCTGAGGAGCCAGAAGCTCCGCCTGTCCAAGGTACACAGCTGCTCTATAAATCTTGGAAAGATGACAAGTGTCTTCAACATCTTGCTTTGATTGTAGATGAGTCTTGCATACTTATCTGTTGTCTGTCTTTATGTAGTTAAGTTGTTGGTATTTTGGGGTCATCTGAAGAATATGTTATAGAGTATAACTAAGTTGATATTTTACAACTTAGCAGTTGAAAGATTCTACTGTGAATACAGTCTAAAATATAATACTGTGTTTTTTAAGTTGAAGAGTCTCCTGAGGACATAATATATGAAGAAAAAGCATCTATAACCATTGGTAGAAAAGTGACTCCCCCTGTTGAAGGTATATATATATATGTATAAACATAAATTTTTTTAGTCTCTTAAAGACTCCAGCCAGAAATTTAAAAAAAAAAAAAAAGTATTCATAGGGTGGCATTCTTTCTTGAAATTATATACAGAAGCATTCCAGCATGTGCTTGTTTTATTTTTCAAATAGTTATACTTCTTTTGAAGTAGAATATTTAACTTTTCTTGATAGTAACTAATAATTCCCAAAGATACAGCTTACAAGGCAAAACTGGAAAAATTGCATTGGATTCTCAAACAATAACCCCACATCAAATTTTACAAGTCATCTCATTTGCCATCCACATACATCAAATAAAGTAGTTAATCGAATGTTTAAGTGTAATAGAAATCTTTCCTCTTTTTCTGTATAAATGAATATGCGTGAATTGTATATTTTTGTTTTTGTGACTAAAATCTTTACATCTCTGTGAAATTTGTATGAGTCTTTGTAAAGAACTTCACAATCTCCTATCCTCTGTCAACATTCTTTAAAGAACGTGAAATCCAAAAGTATATTGAGCCTGAAGAACCTGAACCCGAGCCACAGCCAGAAGAAATACCAATTCAAGGTACTCAGTTAATTGGACTTCACTCTTCACCATCATAGTCTTTATCTTCACATACATGTATGTTTTATGTTGTTCTGCGTGTCTCTCTCCATCTGTATGTAAGACACTGTTTTAAACATGCATTGCATTCTTATTCATCCATGTTATTTGTACAATTGATCCCATGTCAGTGTGGCTTATGGATACTTCCTTTGTTTTTATCGGTGCCTTTGCCGTATTTCTTTTCATCTGTGTACAGTGTTTAAATGTTTGTGTTTGATGTTGGATACTGTTTTATGTTTGATGTTGGATGCTACTACGAATGTAAAAAGTAAACTTTTTACTTGATATGTACATGTTTAAATTCCTACTGGATGTATTCTATATCCACACACCAATTAACATACACATATACTAACCCTCCTGAAATACTCTTTTAAGAACCTGAACCTGAGCCTGAAAAGAAGGTTATTGAGAAACCAAAACTCAAACCAAAGCCTGCTCCACCTCCTCCTGCTCCACCAAAGGAAGATGTGAAGGAGAAAATGTTCCAGCTTAAAGGTATAAAATGCCACTCCCAAGTTTTACTAATCTGCTTCAGACTTCTATTCAGCCAACCAAAACGGTGCTTGTGAGACATGTATTATTTCTAAAAGTGTGTGATTTCAAACATGATGGAGCTGTGGGACTTGCATAGAGACTCGTGTTTTCCGCTGCCTTCGCGTGCTTTGTCAGGAATGCCTGACGGAATGCGCAGCCTGGCTCATTGCTACCTTCATCCGGGACATCTGGATGCAGGAGCTGTCCAGCTAACATTCTTATGGAGAAAGGGTTTTCTGATTTCAGAGTGTGATTGCTATGCCTATCTTTGGGATCTTTCACATTTGGAATGTATGAGAAAACGTTGCATGAAACTTTTAATGTTGCAGTAACAAATTTATACAAAAGCCAAAACTTTGTTCCTAAAGAATTTCATGTTTTTAAATACACTATAAGAAATATATTTATGACATTGATAGCTGATATGTGCTCATATACCATCAAACGAAAGCATATGAATGACCCATCACTGTGACCCCACTTTTTTTTTTTCCTTTTGCAACTTAACCAAAGCCCAAACTATGTCTTGTGGAGCGGCCAGAAAGAGTGGTGATGAATACATTTGGTATCCAGCATCTCTTCTCATTGTTAAATTTCCCTTCATCCTTTTTTGTATTTAGATATTTCTTGGAATTAATGCAGTATTACTTAATTCTTAAAATGACATCTTTAGGGGCGCCTGGGTGGCTCAGTGGGTTAAAGTCTCTGCCTTCGGCTCAGGTCATGATCACAGTGTCCTGGGATAGAGCCCCACATCTCTACTCAGCCTGCTTCCCCCTCTCTCTCTGCCTGCCTCTCTGCCTACTTGTGATCTCTATCTGATAAATTAAAAAAAAAAAAAAAAAACTTAAAAAAATGGCATCTTTAAAAGTTGAAGTAAACTGGTAAAAGCATATTACTCTTTTTATGGTAATACAATGTTGTCTTATCGTTAGTGTTGTGATATTTCTCAATCTAAAATAATCTAGGTATAATCTTAGTTGAGCACTTTTCCCATGCTCACCTATACACGTACAAAGCCAGAATCTTCCAGAGTAAAACTGCTTCTCATGATTCTTGCCCCTCTTTATCCCTCCTGGCCAGTAGGGGTAACTTCTGGCATTTTCAGTCAGCCATAGAAAATGGGCACGTCTTACAAGGGTACCTGTTGATTCATACTCCATGAAAACACACGCTTAATATACTTCCCTTAATATAAATTTATACTTAAAGGAAACTTTCTTCTTCTAGCAAAGAACAAAAATTGTCTTCTTTCTCCACCAGGCTTAAACTTACTACTCACCATCAGAGTAGAAGGGCAATGTTTTCATGGTTTGAACGCTTCTTGTGTGTTCTTTGGTGGCTGCTCTTGGCTGTTATCAATGCTGTTTGGCTGTAAGCAAAGCTTGGTTTTGACTGTTGGAGCAGATATTTAATAATTTGCTTCAGATTAGTATAAATATACAAATAATAAAATTAAGATTATATTCTTTAAAGCTGTTCCAAAGAAGAAAGTTCCTGAAAAACCTGAAGTTCCCGAAAAAGTGGAGCTTAAGCCTCTGAAAGGTATTTCACAATCTGGAAAATGCATTTCTATGCAGCATCCCTCCATCAGGCTCCTTCCTCTTCCTGTCTTCTAGAATGTTCTTTCTTTTTTTAAAATCAGAGTAGTTTCATTTATTTCTTATATTTTTATTGTTTTTATGGCCCTGGCTCATAAGTGTTGCTTCCTTTGTCTCCCATCAAATTTCATACATTCATGGATATTGTTTATCTGTTTCATCTACATATGTCTTCTTGTATTTTCCTCGACTTAAAAATATTAAATGTTACTGGTTAGCTGAAATTAGCTTCAGGATACACCTTAGGTTAAAATGCAGAGAGCTAATAGAAGAAAGCTTTGGAATTTCACCTGAACAACAGTATTTTAGCCAGCATTAGGGTGCTAAAAATAACTCATGTCCTCCTTCTCTATTATTGAGATGATTTGTAGGGACTTCCTCAGGGCTTTCCTGTCATTCGCTCGTCACTGACTCCAAGACGTTCTTTTAGACATACAGATCTCACTGGGAACTTTAGGGAGCATTCAGGATTGCTGCAGGTCATTTTTCAAAATTCATTTCTCTTGACACAGTATTTTCAATGAGCAAACTTAGACCCTAAAAGAAAATAAATGGATCTTAAATTTTAGACATTTTTCTGTTAAAAATAAAGTTATTAATTTTTCTAGTGAGTATAATGGGTAGCAGCATTCTAGTTAAGTAATTAACACATCCAGACCCATAAATTGAATGTTCTTCATTCACTCTGGAATTTTAGAAAAATCATCCTTCTGAATATACATTTTCTGACTTATAAAATGGAGATCACAAAATAATATTACTATGGCTGTTAACTAGTAATGAAGGAAAAGCCACTTAAATATGAAAATGACATGTAATGACATATAGTAATTTTAAAAATAATAGCTGCAATGGTGTGTTCTGTACCAGAGTCTCAAATGTCAGTAAGACCTTAAAAATAAAATGATAATACAGAAAAACAAATGCAAAGAGTTCAAGCCCCATGTTAGGCTCCACAGCCTACTCAAAAACAAAACAAAAAACAAAACAAAAAACCTACTTAATGAATTGCAAATATCCTGCTTAAAACACCAAATGGGAAGTTTTTAAGAAATATCTAAAAGTTCAGATTTCACATGAGTAAACAAATAGGACATTAAGTTGTACAAATCAATAATGTTTTAAACTGACTTTCATTGACTACATCACTAGAGAGGTAAGGTGGGTCAGCCATCACCAAGCATTTCTCTTTCTTCCACTCAAATCCATGAGGGTTGTAGGAGAAGGAGGAGGCTGCTCCATATAATATCATCCATCACACCTAACAGTCACCAAAGATGCAAGAGAGGATGAACTTAGAATTCCTTGGGTCCCTTTTAGTCTAAAGTCAAGAACATTTTCTTATTTAAAAACGAGTTCCAACACCAGCTCTTAAATTCTATAGCTCTATAATTTTAAATTAGTATTATTTCAAAAAGGAGATCTTAAGAAACGATATTTCCCTTCAGTTAAGGAAGTGAGAGTGGTCCTTTCCCAACATCAAGGTCATCAGCCACATCCCTTGGGTTCTTCTCTCACCAGTGGAGAAGATTGGATAACGACATGACACTTACCAGTATCATTTTAATGTAATAGACAGTTGGAGAGATACCAATGTAGATTTGAACAATCTACAATTATAGATTAGGGCAAGGATACTGTCAAGAACCCTGTATTTGATCAAAGATTCATAAAGTCAATATAGAATAATGTCTACCCTCATTTAAGGTGACTGTATTTGTTTGCAGTAAATGCAACAGAATTTGTCACAAGGCTAGATAAATGTTTGCAGAGGAAATAATTTGAAGTATATTATTTGCTTTTAAATTCTGTGATATTATTTTGCAACAAAAATCATGCACTATAGTTAACTAGTTTTGAAAGAGACCTTTTTCTTGTTGAAATTTACTTTTATATGAATTTACTTCAAAATTTGAAATCATATTCTTTTAAGTGCCTGGAGGTGAAAAGAAAGTTCGCAAATTACTTCCTGAACCTAAACCTCAACCAAAGGAAGAAGTTGTTCTCAAAAGCGGTATAGTATTTTTCAACTGTTTTGTTAGCTTTAAATTTACAAAAAATAGGCCTGAAAGCTTACAAAAATATTTCTGTCTCTTGGTTTTCTTTTAATCAGATTACCTATTTATCAAAATTCATTTATAGTTGCACTGAAAATTGGGAAGGCTATCATTTCCATAGCTTTTTTAAAAAGAAGACAGAAATTTTGTGAGCATTCACAGTTTTGAAGTTTACATGCGTAGATATAACTAAGTTGATCATACGCTAAGCTAATAATAATGACCCCAGCTGTCATGTTCATAGTCAAATTATGCAGTAAAATACACTAAACCTATTAAATATTCTAAATCAGACCAAACTTTGTAAGTCTAAATTCAGTATTCAGTTTTAAAGTGTGATACAGAATCATCAGAACTAACAAATAATATTTAAAAAAACTAAACATGTCTTCCTACTAATAAAATCGTAAAGAATTGGAAGCAAAATATTCAGATGAGGAATCAAGTTCTGACATTTTCTTCACACAGAATTATGGGTATCTAGACTACATTTCTTTGGATATCTCCACTTAAGTAAACTTTTTTTTTTTCCACTTAAGTAAACTTTATACTTATTTAAATACTCCTCATTATATTACCAGTGTTGAATTATTAATTCAGTTTGTTGCTATTCAAATTATTCATTTGGTGTTTTGGTCATTTTTGCAACAGCATTGTCTCTGAACAACAGATTGTCTATGTACATGGATGGAAAATGACTCCCAGTGCTATTTTAATAATTTGACAACCTTTGATTAAAAAAAAACAACAAGAACAAAAAACAAGCACTTCTAGCATAAGGGCTAATTGGCCAGTGTACCAGGTCGCATGCTTTCATTTTCCTTCCTTTGTGTATTATTTGCATTTGTCGGGTGTGTTCAACATCTTCATTAGTTTGTTTGTCTTGGTTTACATATAAACCTTTTTGTCTTTTAAGTTCTAAGAAAAAGGCCTGAAGAAGAAGAACCTAAAGTAGAACCTAAAAAACTAGAAAAAATTAAAAAACCAGGTAGGAATCTCCGTAAACAATTATCTTCTAACAAAATGGACATTTAACAAAAGGTTTATCTTGTAAACATCATCGGAGTTAAATATACACATAGCTTCATATTTCGTCTGTGAAACAGTCTGTGCTTTCCATCGTCTGCTTTCTGTTTAAATATCTTTATAGTAATTTTCAAATCCATTTATGTATTTTCCCACACTTCATTGCTGTTACTACTTTGCCCCTTGTTCTTCTGGTAGCAGTGACTATGAAATAATCAGGTCAGCTGCAAAATAGCTTCATAGGAGGATATTGGCAAATGTGGCACAGAATTTGGGGTCTTTTAATGGGGTTGTTATCATTAGCCTCTTCTCAAAGGGTGTATTTATTGGGAACTGTTATGGAAGTGATTTAGGAAGGGAGAGCTCACGGAGTTGGGATGCAAGTGGGTGGAGTAAAATAAATTGAGGCACAGTCAAGGGGAGAAAATAGAAATGAACTGATACAATATAAGGTTTTGTTAAAAGCCATTCAGAGAGCTTTCGAAAAATAGTTTGATTTGATTATTTCAGGTCAGTTGATTTCTAAGTATTCAAATAACACTAGAAAATAATCTCATTCTCTTAAAGTACCAGAGCCACCTCCAAAAGCTGTTCCAGAGGCTGAAGTACCTCCAGCTACTGTTACAAAAAGGGAAAGGACGGTTCCTGAACCAGTTAAAGGTACAAACTTAATGGCACTTTCTTAGTTGTCTCTAAAAATACAAATATGCATCATTTAAAAAACCATCACACTGGCATTAAGATTTGAACACAGGCCCTTAATCTACTCATCGCATACGCTTTCATTTTCTTTATCATTTCACTCTTAGGTACACTTGGCTAATGACCACCCACTTGTTAAATTTAAAATAAGTTTTAAGCACTAGGGGGAAAATGGATAATGAGATGCGTAACAACACTAGAACCAATAAAATGCATTATTATATTTTCCAAGTATCTTGTTTCAGATGCAAAATAAATTTAGGTCAGATACTTGATACACTGACCATAGATGTTTAAATTCCACTATCTCCCAAGATGTATTAGGTCTGCCTAATTTTGGTTTAATTTTGTGAAAAACTTCAGAAGTCTTCAAAAAAAAAAAAAAAAAAAACCCTTCAAATAACCTGCTTACAACTGTGAATTATTTTAGTGCCTGAAATTAAGCCAGCAATACCTCTCCCTGGACCTGAACCAAAACCAAAGCCTGAACCGGGTAAGCAAGCCCACCTCCAATGTCAACAGCATATTCCTTCATGCTTCTTACAAATAATGGGTCAAATAACAAAATGCAGCCAAGCAAATGCAAGGATCTAATTGGCTTTCACGAAATAATTCATGAAGGGGGCACACCCTGTCTGGCGAATAGAGAGGCACTCCAAGGAGTTAATACAGAATGGCGGGTTTTTATAGACAGAGGATGAGGACAGGAAAGTCATGAGCAAAAAAGACAAGGATTGTTGCAGAGGAGGTTGTCTGCTGCAGGCAAAAGGGGGGGGGGGTTGTTTTTTGCTTGTTTGTTTGTTTTATCATGTAGATGATCTCATTCTTTCTTTGGGGAGATAGAGAGGACCCAATACACTCGCTGGCACTGATGGAAAGAGGAATTTGCTGGCTGACCAGTTAAGGCCACATATCTGTGGGGAGGTTGAAACTGCAATTAGACTGGGTATTAAGTCCCATTTTGGGAACTTGGTCTAAGTAACACCCCTTTGAGCCTGTTTGTTTTTAACAAATATGTAGTTATTTAAAAAAACAAGGAAGTAAAAGTCAGCATGCATCAGATGATTTATAGTGTCCCAATGTATTTTTAGAGTATATTATTTTTTATTCCATATAATTAAATATATTGGGATATGTTGAATATATTATTACATTATACTGTATATAGATCATGCTATAGTTAGAATATACTATTCTCTGAAAAACTAGTGATTTGAAAATTTCAAAGTTACATCAGAAAAGGCAAATAGGCCACCAAATGAGATTTTAGGAAGAGATGAATGGACACATTAATGCAATGGACATCTTTCTACAGAAGTAAAAGTCATCAAACCACCTCCCGTGGAGCCAGCACCCACCCCCATCGCTGCCCCAGTGACAGTGCCCGTGGTCGGAAAGAAAGCAGGTAGTTATTCTGCAGTTTTCTTTTTGTTTGTTTTTTTGGTGGCTTAATAAAAGTTTTCATCCTTCATTAAAATGCAGACTCTTTTTTGTTGAAATAGGCATCATCAGCTCGGAGGGAAGGGTAATAAATTCTGGATTAAATTTTGTTCCTCTGATGTCCTTCCCCAACCTGATCTCTCACCCATGGGTACATAACTGTGTTTTGACTGTAATATGCATTCCTTCAAAGCATCATTGCTTTATATGCTTTTGAAATTAAGTAATGAATGTGTTCAAAGCTGATGAAAACTCAGAAGACAGACCCTCTAAGGACATGCATACAGGCAGCCCACGGATATTCCGATTTCCCATGTGCCATGTAGGAATCATTTGTCATATTTTTTTTAAAAAAGACTGCATATTAACAAAATGAAAAAGTTCTGGAAATCGGTAGTGTTGATGATTGCAAGCTGTGAGTGTACTTAATGCCACTGAATTGTATACTTTAGGATGGTCAAAATGATAAATTTTATGTTAGGTTTATTTTACTACAATAAAAAAGGGAAAGACTAAAAATAGGAGAAGAATAAAGGCATTTGCTGAAAGTAATTTTTTAATCCTAAATATGTTGGTGATTTAGCTTGGTCACATCATTGACCAGAATGAGACTGAACAAAATATGCCTTCTTGGAAATAGCAAAATATTCTCCATGGAAGCCACACAAGTAAAGCCAATTTCTCTTCATGCATTGATATTTATAATAAAGAATATGATTCACCCCTCCTGGTTTACTACCAAGCATAAAATATGTCTAAAAATTAAATGCTGAGTTTTCTTTTTATTTCAGAAGCCAAAGCACCTAAAGAGGAGGCTGCCAAGCCGAAAGGTCCCATCAAAGGTAAGAGTCATTTCCCTGCTCCTAAATTATAACCATTCACTCTGGACAACTTCACATTCAAGGGGGAAAAAGTTTCAAAATTTATAACAATCTTTATTATTCCTAGTTGATTCTGATAAAACTAATATGTCTTCTGGTAGTTCAAGTAATATACCTCTAATATTATCCAAGTGGGTATTATGTATAACCAACTATATTTTAGCATAATGAACCCTATAAATTCTTAGCTTAGTCCTCATATACATGGTATTTATATAGGACAGATAAAGTAATTAGACCTTAATTGGGACATTTTATATTCTGGTTTAAAACTTGAGAAAATGAAGAACATTCCTTATTCACGGATTCCTTGTGCTTTCTCATTTTCCTGTCTGAAGAAGGCAGTATAAATTCAACTGGCCTTTCAACTGCCTCGTCTTTAATTTTCTGTTCTTGTCTTCCAGTTGCTCTATCACTGGTTTGATCCAGCAGGCAGCCAAGTGTGCGCTTCTGACCCTTAGGAAAATGTTAAATCAACATTTAACTTTCTTTTGAATTAGGTGTCGCCAAAAAGACTCCTTCGCCAATAGAAGCTGAAAGGAAAAAGCTAAGACCAGGAAGTGGTGGAGAGAAGCCTCCTGATGAAGCCCCATTCACTTACCAGCTAAAAGCTGTGCCCCTCAAGTTTGTGAAGGAAATCAAAGACATTGTCTTGACTGAAGCAGAGTCAGTGGGGTCTTCTGCCATCTTTGAATGTTTAGTCTCCCCCTCCACTGCAATTACAAGCTGGATGAAAGATGGTAGCAACATCCGTGAAAGCCCAAAGCATAGATTCATCGCAGATGGGAAAGACAGAAAGCTGCATATCATGGATGTCCAGCTTTCTGATGCTGGCGAATACACCTGTGTTTTACGTTTGGGAAACAAGGAGAAGACCTCCACGGCTAAACTTGTTGTAGAAGGTAATTTCCAGCCTGCCGAATACAATCCCTATTAAACTTTAACACAACATACCTCATTAGCAATTGTTTGTAACTTGAGCCAAAACCTCTCATTTCCAAGTTTTTTTTTAAATCACTGAAGAGATAGTATGTAGATTGAAGTGTTTGCAGATCTTTAATACTGAAATTCTCCACAGAACTTCCTGTGCGTTTCGTAAAAACACTTGAAGAGGAAGTCACAGTGGTCAAAGGACAACCACTGTACTTGAGCTGTGAGTTAAACAAAGAGCGCGATGTGGTCTGGAGGAAGGATGGGAAGATTGTGGTGGAGAAACCTGGAAAAATTGTGCCCGGCGTCATCGGCCTGTTGAAAGCCCTGACCATCAATGATGCAGATGACTTCGATGCTGGAACCTACACAGTTACTGTGGAAAATGCCAACAACCTGGAATGTTCATCCTGTGTCAAAGTAGTAGGTTAGTACTTGTCTGGGAAATTATGTTCTGCTTATTATACTTACTAGTACTTCTTATAATATTGACAAAATGGAAGAGAGAATTTTATTTCCCAGACTTGGACCTTATCTAAGATGGAGGAATATCAACCATCATAGCAAGTTAATTATATCCAGTTTTGAGAATTTTTTTTTCAAGTTCTGAAATTTACTAAGGAAGTTATTTCTGTTACTTGTTCAGGTCATGACTATTTTTTCTGACCTCATTTTCATGCAGAAGTCATCAGAGACTGGCTGGTAAAACCTATACGAGATCAGCACGTGAAACCAAAGGGGACGGCTGTTTTCTCCTGTGTGATAGCAAAGGAAACTCCAAACGTTAAGTGGTTCAAAGGATATGATGAAATCCCACTGGAACCAAATGATAAGACTGAGATAGTAAGAGACGGAAAACAGTTATTCCTCAAAGTGAAGAATGCTACACCAGAAGATATCGATGAATACGCGGTGGAGATTGAAGGGAAAAGATACCCGGCAAAGCTGACACTCGGAGGTAAAAAAAAGTCTTTCCTTATATTCTAAAAGATAATTTTGTGTGTGAATAAGGCAAAATAACATACAAAAAAAAAAAAAAGAGGAAAGAAAGCAAAGTATTGTTAGATTATTTAAAGCATTGTGATTTTTTTTATCCCTGACCAATACAGAGCGTGAAGTTGAATTGCTTAAACCCATAGAGGATGTTACCATTTATGAGAAAGAAAGTGCAAGCTTTGATGCAGAAATCTCAGAGGCAGACGTTCCTGGAGAGTGGAAACTGAAGGGAGAGCTTCTCCGTCCCTCACCTGTGAGTCATTTCCCATTTAAGTCGTCGGTCACACAAAATACCACATTAGTCTGTCTTCAGTTTGACGTTCCAATATGGTTCAATGACAATGGAGTTCTTTCAGGATTCTAGTCTCAAAGAGGGGAAGAATTTTGATGCACTCTTTGTGGACAGCTCTGGCAATGTTTAAATATTTTATGACTAGACATTTTTACTCACTTTTATTAGTCGTAATTTTTAGGACATCTGTAGACATGGGCACATGGATAAATGGGAAACATTTCTCCTCACCGGAACTTACCTCATTCAAACGCTAACCAAGACCATTATTTTTCAGACCTGTGAAATCAAAGCAGAAGGTGGAAAACGCTTCCTAACTTTGCACAAAGTCAAACTGGACCAAGCTGGGGAAGTCCTTTACCAGGCACTTAATGCATTTACCACTGCCATTCTGACAGTAAAAGGTATGTATGGGATTATAGAATACGTGGGGAGGACTCGACTTCATTTCACAGCCCCGTGCATTTTGGAAACCTCATTCTTAACGTTTGATTTTCAGAAATCGAACTTGACTTTGCTGTGCCCCTGAAGGACGTCACCGTTCCAGAAAGGCGACAAGCTCGATTTGAATGTGTCCTCACTCGAGAGGCAAATGTGATATGGTCTAAAGGACCTGACATAATCAAGGCATCTGACAAGTTTGATATCATTGCTGATGGAAAGAAACACATTCTTGTTATCAATGATTCTCAGTTTGATGACGAAGGGGTCTATACTGCCGAGGTGGAAGGCAAGAAGAGCTCAGCACGATTATTTGTTACAGGTAAGAGCTGATGACATCTGGCCATAGTATCCCCCACGTAAGCACACAAACACATGACTATAAAGACAGAATGCTGTGTGCCATTCCCAGCCTGTCAACCAATGCTGTGGCTGGACCAGCCCTTGTGGTTCTTACAATGATTGTGAGATGCCCTCATAGTAACCATTAGGAAACAGTGGAAGAGACAGGTTTATTACGTCCAGGACCTGGAAATTACACAGCACACCTGGGGCCACAGAGTCGGGGTTTTTTGGTTTTGGGTTTAGGTTTTTGTTCTGTTTTGTTTTTTGTTTTTGGAGGAGGGGGTGAGGGATAGAGAGCAGGCTTGGGTTCTGCTTTTATTGAGTTTGAGGGTAGAGGTCTATGATTTTATGGGCTCACTCTTTGTTGGTGAATTTAAAACATAAGAGCAGGAAGTTAAATTGAGGGAAGGAAAAACAAAACAAAACAAGCTGTCCAAGTGGTCAGTCTTCAAAATCAGCCAAGGTCTCAGAAACAGAGAAGCCTGTTGAGGGGCATGGTGGGGAGGGGCCCAGGCTGGCTGCTGATCTAGCCTGTGGCTGGCAGTGTGCTCACTCAAGACGACCATCTCTGAGGTGGGCACTTAGCAGTCAAAGCTGAGGTTGAGTACTTGAATTACAGAGAGAAAACCCAACTCTCAAGGTTTATGCCACAAGCACCAAGTTCTAATAGGGATAAGTGACAGTGGGCACCATAATTTTACTGTCACTTTGTCACCAAAGCCCTCCCCCTTTTTTTAATGGAGGATAGATCCATTTGAAAAGGCGAATAAATAAATGCTATGTGAAATGGATCCTTTTGACCTTGGCAGATTAGAGTGGACTATTTCTGAAGGTAAACTGTGTTTCTAAGCACATTCTCCACACTGAACACTGCAGGTATACGGCTGAAATTCATATCGCCTCTTGAAGACCAAACAGTGAAAGAAGGCGAAACAGCAACTTTCGTTTGTGAGCTTTCTCATGAAAAAATGCATGTAGTCTGGTTCAAAAATGATGCCAAACTCCACACGAGCAGAACCGTACTCATCTCCTCTGAGGGCAAGACTCACAAACTGGAAATGAGAGAAGTGACCCTGGATGATATATCCCAGATAAAGGCTCAAGTTAAGGACCTGAGCTCCACCGCAAACCTGAAGGTCTTAGGTAAACATGACCAGCGAGGACTGGGTAGCCAGTTTGGGGATAGCGAGAGGGTGGTGTTGAATATTTTACCACTTGTGATTCCGGTAAACTTTAATCTTCACGTTCTCCTGATGATCTGCTGACTGGCTTTTCCAGAGGCCGATCCCTACTTCACTGTGAAATTACACGACAAAACTGGAGTCGAGAAGGATGAGATTATTCTGAAGTGTGAAGTAAGCAAAGACGTGCCAGTGAGATGGTTCAAAGATGGTGAAGAGATTGTACCATCAACGAAACACTCTATCAAGACAGATGGGCTGCGCCGCATCCTAAAAATCAAGAAGGCAGAGCTTAAAGATAAAGGCGAATACATGTGTGACTGCGGCACCGACCAGACAAAAGCAAATCTTAACATTGAGGGTGAGTTGCTGAGAAATTTTCATCTCACCCTCTCTACACACACAGTGTATGTGTTCAGTCATCCTAACGAAAGTCTGTGTACTTCCAGCTCGACTAATAAAAGTGGAAAAACCTCTGTACGGAGTAGAATTGTTTGTGGGTGAAACAGCTCGCTTTGAAATTGAACTTTCTGAACCGGATGTTCATGGCCAGTGGAAGTTAAAAGGAGAGCCTTTAACTGCTTCCCCTGTAAGTCAAGATCATCCGATCACACAGTCAGGAGCTTGCTTGGTTGTTTGGGGTTAAAAAAAAAAAAAAGATAGGCTTCGGGTCTAAAATGTCTTGATGATTGGTAAGGATCACCAGTTATGACAGTGACGTTCTTCTTGCTCTGTCCTTCTACCTCTCACTCCGAATAGGACTGTGAGATCATTGAAGATGGGAAGAAGCATATTCTGGTCCTTTATAACTGCCAGCTGGATATGACAGGGGAGGTCTCCTTCCAGGCCGCCAACGCCAAATCTGCAGCCAATCTGAAAGTGAAAGGTATGCTCTGCCTGTCAGACACCCTTTTGTTATTTTCTCTGCAAGACTTTGAGGCCCTGAGCTGACCTGGGGTCGCCAACAGAAGCATAATCTGGCCTTACCCACCCCATCTTCTCTTGGCAGAACTGCCACTCATCTTCATCACGCCTCTCAGCGACGTTAAAGTCTTTGAGAAAGATGAGGCTAAGTTTGAGTGCGAAGTGTCCAGGGAGCCCAAAACGTTCCGTTGGCTGAAAGGAACCCAGGAAATCACAGGTGATGACAAAGTTGAGCTTATAAAGGATGGCACTAAACATTCCCTGGTGATCAAGGCAGCTGCTTTTGAAGATGAAGGAAAATACATGTTTGAAGCTGAAGATAAACATACAAGTGCCAAATTGATCATTGAAGGTAAATATTCTTTATGAAATAGACCACATTTTAATTTTTTTTTTTTTTGCTTTTATTTTTATAATTCCTCCTGAAGAGTGGGAATTAATGAGGTTTTCTTTTCTGGTTAGGAATTCGACTCAAATTCCTCACCCCACTCAAGGATGTAACAGCCAAGGAGAGGGAGAGTGCTGTGTTCACTGTGGACCTCTCCCACGACAACATCCGGGTTAAGTGGTTCAAGAACGACCAGCGCCTGCATACCAGCAGGTCGGTCTGGATGGACGATGAAGGAAAGACTCATTCCATCACATTCAGGGACCTCTCTATAGATGATACCTCTCAAATTAGAGTGGAAGCTATGGGGCTAAGTTCAGAAGCTAAACTCACTGTGCTCGGTAGGTGTTTTTTTGTTTTTTGCTTTTTTTCTATTTATTACATGAAACTCAGCAGAAATTTGTGGAGTATCTATTGTATAAGATAGTCTTCCAAGGGTTATAGTGCCTGGAAGCAGCCCCTGTCCTTGAGAAACTCTCACATGTGTTATCAGGCATCTTCATAAAATTTTTTTACCTAAAAATATGAGGACTTTCATGTCATGAAGACTCAAGCTCACAAAACAGCCAGTTCAGATCAGAAATAAAACTCTTAATTGTTGAGCTCTGTCATGTTTAAGAGGGGTTATAAATACTTCCTTTCTCCTCACTTTATCAAACTGATTTCAGGAAAGTGTTTTCAAACTTCTTTTAAGAGAAGAAACACAGAAGTTACATTCATCAATGTCATTATCTTTCTTGACCCCTTAATATCAACCAGATTACATACGAAGTCTAACATATATAGAAATTATTAATGGCAAACTATTGTTATAAGAAAAACTAATAATGTGAATCTGAAAGCTTAAAGGTGGACATAATTTGCTAAGGAATTAGAAATTTAGCTGAGTCATGAAAGAACACGTCAGTATATTTGAAGCTAAATTTCATAGTGTCTTTCAAACTACTGTCAATAACATACTTTAAAACGTAAGATAGATGGATTAGTTCTTGATAAATCACATGCCCTGGTTCCCTTTCTAACATACAGAGAACTTCTGCACATAAACATGTTAAATAAGAAAAAGCTTGGTACCATTTTAAAGCATGCCCAGAACTCTGCATGCTGCCTCTTGAACTTTCCGAGGGATTGCATTTCCTTGGTGATTAATGAGACGTTTTCACTTATACTTTACTTGCAGAGGGAGATCCATACTTTACCGGAAAGCTTCAAGATTACACTGGTGTAGAGAAAGATGAGGTGGTTCTACAGTGTGAAATTAGCAAAGCAGATGCGCCGGTGAAATGGTTTAAGGATGGGAAGGAAATAGAGCCATCCAAAAATGTTGTCATTAAGGCAGACGGCAAGAAGCGCATACTCATCCTAAAGAAAGCCTTGAAACCAGATATTGGACAGTATACCTGTGACTGTGGGACAGATAAGACCTCAGCAAAGCTTAACATTGAAGGTAAGGAGACTCCTGTGAGCTCCAGTCTTGAAGCTGCTGGGGTTTTTTGTGCCAGAGGCTAACGACCCATGCCGCCCGTTCCCTTTTCTAGATCGGGAGATCAAGCTGGTGCGGCCTCTGCACAGCGTGGAGGTGATGGAGACTGAGACGGCCCGCTTTGAAACCGAAATCTCGGAGGAGGATATCCATGCCAACTGGAAACTCAAGGGAGAGCCACTACTCCAGACACCTGTGAGGCTATTTCTGAACTTGTCAACAACTAGAGGAGCTGTGTGACATAAAAAAGGATAGGCAAAAAGTCAGAGTGCATGCAGGGCATTTAAAACGTGATACCGAGTTCTCTATCAGACCTTAGGCCAAAGAGAGACACTAGGATCTACAACTGTGCACAGATAGGCACACTTGCCTTCCTTTTGATCTGGTGTACTGGTATAAGGTTGCAGATATCCTGTGATGCTGCTAGTTGGCTCCGAATTATACAGACAATGTCTTGCTTTCCTGATAGTACCTGCCAACTTTATTTCATGAAAAAGAGCTCAAAACTATATCAAATCTCCTCGCTAGTTATTTGTGACATTCCTTTCATTAAGCTAGGATGGCCTTGGAAAAAATACCAAAGATTGTTTCCTATGAAACCTTTTTTTTTTCCATTGGCACAGGATTGTGAGATCAAGGAAGAAGGCAAAATGCACTTCCTGATTTTGCACAACTGCCGCCTGGACCAGACTGGCGGGGTGGATTTCCAAGCTGCCAACGTGAAATCTAGTGCCCACCTCCGAGTGAAACGTAAGTTGGACGTGTTCCTAGTGAAAAGAAAGGATGTGCTCTTGCAGAAAATGAACGTAAATTGGATTTATTTAATTAATTAGAAAACATTATTGAGGTCCTGAAACTGGCTTTCTTGTATTTATTTCTTTGACCTCCTACTACCCACAAGGTTCAAATTCCAAAGTTTTGGAAATTTCCCTGACCTTACTGGCCTTTAGAACAAAAAAAACTTAAGCAAGTCATATTCTCCTGCTGTGTACTTTTTCCATTCAGAGCAGTAATGCATGCCACGAGGATCTAAGTGAGCACTCGAAAAGACCCCATCCCTCGATGCCTGTAGCTATAGCACTATAGAAAAACTCAGCTGTGTGTGCACTCGGACTCAAGAAGGGAGGCGGGGTACGTGGGCTAACATTTTTGGAAGGTGCGAAGTGTTTGATGGATATGGACAGGCTATGTGATCGCGGGGCCCCTGTCCTCTCCCAATCACAGTCTTAGTTATTTTGGAAGTCACATACCACATGTAGCAAGAGGAACTTGATGCCTGGCAGAGACAGATGCAGCACAGATTTCTTGCTGACCTCGTGCATCACAACGGCAGGGCCCCTACAAATACCCACCCTCCAGCTACCAGCTCTCCCCCTCTCGGCACCAAGGGGCCACGTTCACATGAGAGTTAAAACGGTGGCCAGTCCTGCAGCTCTTTCCTTCTTGAAGAGAGCAACCATGAAGATTAATAACTAAGTGTATTCATTCTTTTGGAATTACAAAATGAGTGATCCCGCGCTTCTTCCTTCTTCTCGCAAAGCACGAGTCATTGGTCTTCTGAGGCCACTGAAGGATGTCACGGTGACCGCGGGGGAGACAGCCACCTTCGACTGTGAGCTCTCTTACGAGGATATCCCAGTGGAATGGTATCTCAAAGGGAAGAAACTCGAGCCCAGCGATAAGGTAAAAAGCAGGCGTGTGGATGCCGTGTCCAGCTCTTCCTTTTCTCTCGCGCTCTCCATCCCCACCCCTGTATGCTCCTTGTCCTTTGTTCTTTCTAATGGCCCTTCTTCATCCTTGCCCTTCCCCTGCCCTACTCTAGCCTGATTTCTGTTGAAATTAGAAAGCAGATTCATCACATCTTTGTTGGACTTAACCTGATGGTATTTTTATTGAAGTAGAAATAAAAATTTCAAGTGTGATAAGGTTTTTTGTTTTTTGAGGAAAAGGCAAACGCTCATTAGCTATCAGAGATGGTTTGTTTGATTAACTGGAAGACAGGAGGGATCAAAAAGGCCTTCTGATCAGATGCCTTGTAACCACAGCCCACATTAAGTTTTTTTTTTTTTTTTTAATTTTTTTTTTTTTTTTTAAGATTTTATTTATTTTATTTGACAGAGAGAGAGAGATCACAAGCAGGCAGAGAGGCAGGCAGAGAGAGTGAGAGAGGGAAGCAGGCTCCCTGCCAAGCAGAGAGCCCGATGTGGGACTCGATCCCAGGACCCTGAGATCGTGACCTGAGCCGAAGGCAGCGGCTTAAACCACTGAGCCACCCAGGCGCCCCCCACATTAAGTTTTGTGACTAATTTTCTCCATGCTCTCTAGTGTTCTGCATATAAGGGGATTAAGAAGAGAAGATGGAAATTCCATTTCAGGCAGTTGATCAAGTAGTTGAGATAACTTCTGGGCAGATTTGCTCTTCAAGCATTTCTCCAAAGCTATTTTTAACCCTCAAGTGCTTTGAGCTGTGCAAATTCTGGAATGCCAAGTGGACTATTTACAGTGCAGCTGACAGTTGTGACAAGGAGGGCTCTGAGGTTATCCACATGTGTGTGCAAATATACATTAAGATGGAGGAAATAACCACTTCTCAGTGTTCGCTCTTCTATGCTAAAATTTTAGCAATAAGTAAAAACTGAGATGACCATTCACATAGACCCAAAACATAATTTCCCTGAATTGAGCTATCCGTTCTGCCCCCCCCACAGTCTGTATGTTTAAATTATCTTTATAATTCTCCATTAATTTTGAATTCTTGGAATAAAACCTACAGAGAATGTCCAACATGGGTTGGAAATAAAGGGCAGTACATTATTCTAGGACTTTTTTTCAATATTTAAAAAAATCATATCGAAGATGGCATGAAAGCTTCAATACAAATCAAACTTTTAAGAGGTGAAGGAATAAAAGTTAAAAGGAATCCAGGTAACAAAGAGCCTCAAAGTTGAGTGAAGTAACTAATAAGAAGGCAAACGCCTTTGAACAACTGTAGTAAAACAAAAACAAAAACAAAAAATGAATATTCTACCACAGCAATTAAAGGGGAATTCAGTAGCAGACAAAGTCTGCCTGCTACACAGATAGTAATAGCCAATCAGTCTCCTCTTTTGCCAAGGACAGAAAAAGCCACTGTGCATTGAAATGGCAGCATGAGAATTAAGTTACATGTGAGGACACAATCCTTGCAGCAAGGTCTTCTAAATACTCAACTGGGTGATAGAGGCATCTCCACCTTCAAGTTTGCTTTTTTTTTTTTTTTGAAATGTACATTTGTCCTGTGAAGTGTGGCTTCATTGCTTTCATGTCCAAATGCAGAGAACTGGATGATCCTTTGGACATTTGTAAACTCATGATTTCAATAGAGGAACACTGCTTAAGGACTATATTATTCTTTTGCTATTGAGAATCTTTTGATCAAATTAAGAGCTTTTTTTTTAATTAAAAGATCAGTCTCATTATTTCTAATGTAAGAAATGCTACTATTTTAATTTGAAATGTAGATTCATAAAAAATGTATCCACATTTTATTTAAATATGTATATATATATGTATGTATGTATATATGGTCACTAAACTTCTTTCCGGGAATAAAAAAGATCCCCTTACTATAATTCTTTGTGTCTCTTTTGGCACAAGAATTTTAATTCTTTTCTTTAGCCATCTAAAATATGAAACAGTTTAGCTGTTGTGAACTTGTTCTTGTATTACTTTTATGTCTCTTTTTAAAGAACTTAAAGAAGGGCACCTGAGTGGCTCAGTTGGTTAAGCATCTGCTTTAGCTCAGGTCATGATCTGAGTCCTGGGATTGGGCTCCCTGCTCAGTGGGGAGTCTGCTTATCTCTCTCCTTCTGCCCCACCCCTCTCATGTTCTCTCAATCTCTCTCACAAAAATAAATAAATAAATAAACTTACATATAACTGTGAAGTAATAAAATCATTTTATTATATTTTGCAGGCTTTCTTTAAAGCTATCATAACAAACTTTCTAACACCAATTTAATTCAGGCCTTTCAACTTCAGTTTACAAAATGTTTAGCCTCCAGAACTACAGCAATCAAACAAATACAGGGATTGTAATAGGAAATCAAAAAAGAAAATTTTAGAGAAAACTTTTTTCCTTTGGCCATCAGTCCAAGAAAGCACAGCTAAGTCTTAATTGGCCTTTAATAATTATGAATTTAAACTTTAACAGCTTGGTCACATGTTACGTATCAGTCACATATTACAGTAATATGCACCCATGATAGATTAACAATATGTTAAAAGGATAATCCCTTAACGTTATCCTTACAAACATAAACCACCACAAAATTCAGCTTAGTTCTTCCTTTTTTTGTACATTGTACATTGTAGATGAGCTATTTACCGAGAACCACTGTGTTCTGAGACAAATTCTTGGTAACAGAATAGTCTGGAGCAGCCTCAGAGGAATTTAAATGATAAAACAATGTGTAAATCCACAAGCTATTTCTGTGGATGGGTTGGAATCTGAAATACTTTAAAAGAAGAGCCTGAATTCATAGTCCAAAATTTCTTTTGAAACATCATTACAAAGACAAATTTTTTTTCCCATTCGGGCACCATGTTGAAAAAGTAACTGTGATGCAGGACATCTTAATTACTTTCTCCTATCTGTTTGTATTCCCTTATTGTGTTTCAACCTTCCTCAATTATTTAGGTTGTTAAATTAAATATAGCCATGCCTTAATTAAGGAAAATCTTCATATGAAACTTTATTCTTGACCTCTTCCTTCACAGCAGAATAATAAATAATTTCACTGGTAATAACTTTCACATTATTTTTCATCTAAATGAACTCTTAAGTAGTGCAAAACTGATCTCAATGACAGGGCACAGCATCTCACAGACTTTTCTATGGGCAAACTAGAAGCAGCCCTTTTCATCTTAGTGTTATTACAGTGAAGACGGCCCTGTCTATAGGCTGATTTATGATCGTGCAAGCCACAATTATGGGACCTAATGGCAGCCCACACCAACGAGGTGTATTCCTTTGGACAATTCATTATCCTACAGACTGCCTCTTCAAACCACCTAAGGTTGCATTTACAACAAGAATTCCTCACCCAAATATTAACAGTGATGGCAGCATTTGTCTTGATATTCTAAGATCACAATATTGCAGCTTTCTGTATCTGGTAATTTTTTTCCTTCCTTTCATGATTTAGCTTTTCCAAGTTCTATCATAGATATAAACTCAGTAGCAGAATGGAAGAAAACATTTATCTATGTAAATATATATACAGAAGGATAAACAGAAATTCACCTAAGCATTTCAACATAAAAGGCTGCTTAATAATTATATAAGGATAAGTAGGAAAGCCCAAAATTTCCTTAAAAGATTCCAAACTACTGGTTAAAATCATTTTCAAAGGCATGTGTGCCCCCCCATATATATATATGCTTATAAAACAACTTGGAAAGAACTGTTTCAAATTATTTACCTAAGTGAATTAAATGTACCTATGTATGTATTGAATTGTTGTTTCATATAGTCTTAAACTGTGCTTTTTTGTTTTCCTAAAAAAATTAGGTGGTCCCACGTTCAGAAGGAAAAGTGCATACACTTACTCTGAGGGACGTAAAGTTAGAAGATGCTGGAGAAGTCCAACTAAGAGCAAAAGATTTCAAAACTCATGCCAACCTCTTCGTGAAAGGTAATTACAAGGCTTATTTTTAAAAACATGTGTAATGCAGAGGTTCTTAAATAATGTCAACTCTCAATTAGGAGGAGTACCATAGATCATTAAAATCCACCAAGTATTCAAATTTTACTTTTTTGGCCTAACAAAATAGTTCACAGACTATTAAAAAAAAAAAAAAAGAGTCAAAATGGAGTAGAATATGTTTTACTTTCTCTTCCTGTCCCCCCATTTATGTTGCTTTCAATAAATGTCTGGAGGAAGAATTATTATCAAACTGGGTATCTATCACATTATTAACCGAGGCTCGGCTACTATGTCCTCGATGTTTCGTGTGATTTAAAACAACACGTTTCCTCTGTATGTACCAATAATGATGAGACGTCATTATTAGAGGAAAGCATCCAAATGGAATCAAGACTTACAAATGCAATTTAAAAACAGAAAAAGCCCTGGCAGCCTCAGAAGAAAGTTAAGGAGGTTCTCAGACTCTTGGAAAAGGAAAGGAAAGCTACCTTGCCTAATTAGTGTGATTCTTTCAGAACCCCCCGTTGAGTTCACTAAGCCTCTTGAGGACCAGACAGTCGAAGAAGAAGCTACCGCCGTCCTTGAGTGTGAAGTATCCAGAGAAAATGCTAAGGTGAAATGGTTCAAAAACGGGACAGAAATTCTCAAAAGCAAGAAGTATGAAATTGTGGCTGATGGCAGGGTCAGAAAACTTATTATACATGGCTGTACCCCAGAGGATATTAAAACATACACTTGTGACGCTAAGGATTTTAAGACCTCCTGTAACCTGAACGTCGTGCGTAAGTATTCTTCTTACACAGGACTTTTCATTTGCAACAACAACAACAAACCCTGCCACCATTTGCATGCCCTTCTTGGCCTAACTGCTTTCTTGGCAACTTACGGTATCAATACTGACATAACCTGATCCTTTATGTGTTTAAAAAAAAAAAAAAAAAAGAAGGAAAAGGAAAGAAAAGCTGTTCTACTACATCTGGTCTAATAAGGACACATTGATCCCTTTTACTGTGCTTCTGACCAGTGAGCAGAGGTGCTCTTTGTTTACGGAGGTAAAGCTACAGTAGGAATATCCTGAGACAGATAAGGACAAATTGAATGAAAGAGACAAAAAAGGAGTCATGATTTTTAAAAAGGGGAAAAAAATAGGAAAGAAAGAAAGGAAAGCAATTTCCACTTGGAAAGAAATGAATTCTCAGGTGTCGGGAACAGCTAGAAAATGAGCATGAAATTTCAGTTTGAATGGGATCACGCTCCAGTCCGCTGTAGTACGATAAAGCCCGCTTACACAAGGCTATCTCTGAAAATAAGAAGGGAAAATAAGGTGGAGCGAAGCCTGGATTCTTGGATCCTGTGAATGAAGAGAATGCTAATGGTTTTTCGCATTACTGTTTCGTTTGGTGAAAAATACATCTTGTTTCTAAATGTCACGTGCTAGCTCTTTTCTTCCTTCATTCGTTTGTCCAGTGATAACATTTTCCGGTATGTATTTTTGTGCAATAGCTGCTGTTTGGTTTAGTTGCTTCGCATCTGTCAACAGCTACACAATAGTGGCTTTGATTGTGCTCCCATGTGTCTTGTACTGTTTTATTCTTTCTTCTTTGTGGGCACTCTGCTTTTAGCGAATGAGAGAGTAGCTTCTTGGGTCTCCTTCTTCACTTTGTCATCTCCTTTGCTGCCATGCCACGAAAGCTCGGCCACCACGAGCATATCTTCAATCCCACTGGCCAGCATTTGTGTCCCAGAGTTTCACTGATCAAGAACGATCATCCTGGGAAGGACTCACAAGGAGCCCTTAAAAAAGGAGGGACAAAGGGGCAGCCCTCTGATCCTACCCATCTGCTGACTTAATTCTGGAAATAAATGAAATGAGATATATATAAAAAACAACAACAAATCACCCACCCATACAAAACATATTGCTTTGTTGCACTAATAGATGTCTGACTTATGTGTGACATCTTTGAAGCTGATTAAAAAAAGAAAGAAAGAAAGAAAGAAGCTAAGCATGTGTGATTTCAATTGCAAACTCATGCCTCTCAGCCGTAGACAGGGCTGGTTATAGCACTTCAAGCTGCATTATCACTGAATTCTGCTAATTTCTCCAAGATTATTATGTTGCCTGCCTTAAATAAAATAATGTTTCTTTGCTACTGGTGTTTCCTGTGACAATATCAGGAAATGGTCTGATTTCTGGAGCAGTATCAAAGAGAATTTTCCTTCTGGCCATCATTCAGGAGAAACTTCTTGGTCATTGATAGTTGTAGATACAGATATGTAATCCATTGACATACAGTATGCCACATAGTTTTATGAAACCTACAGAGATATGTTTAAAAAAAAAAAAAAACAAAGCATCATACATGAAGGGCAGCTCCAAGTGCTTTCAAAGTCTGTTGTAGCCTATATAAAGATGGAAAGGCCCTGCAAAGGGCCAGAGTAAATTGTTACTCTGTACAAAGAGTACTCTGACAGCAAATGTCAGAGTAAATTGCTAGAAACCTCATTTTGAATTCTGATGACCTTCTCTTACAGCTCCTCATGTGGAATTCTTAAGACCACTCACCGATCTTCAAGTTAAAGAAAAAGAAATGGCTCGGTTTGAGTGTGAAATTTCCCGAGAAAACGCTAAGGTCTGTGACTGTATGATAGCTGTCTTGTGTTGTCATATACCTTTGTTCACTTTTGGCCCAGACAAAACAGGAAAAAAAAAAAAAAAGAGAAAGTGAATCAGATCTGAGTATCACTTTGCCTTCAGATTAAAGATTATTACTTTGGTGTGAAATATGTGATCCCATTGGTCTCTTTGTAGTATTATTCATTATCACTTGAAAAACAATGGACTTACAATCAAGAGATTCAGATATTATTGGTTTGGGCCATGTGAAATTGCTGTGTTCTTAGGCTGAGAACAAATATCTGTAATTTCATGTGTCTCATTAACTACCATTGGCAAGTCAGCTGTGAGTCTCAGTTTACACATCCGAAAACAAAGGACTTAGTCTGCATGATAAAGCCCTCTATGGCTCTCATATACGATCCCATTATCCTTAACAACTGGTAGTAGCATCACAGCAGCTCACTTAACAATAACGGAAGGAGTTTGTTCTTGCCCTTTTGGGTCTAGGTTATATTTGTATTTACCACTCTGATTCTGCTTCACACCATAGTCCTATTGTTGTTTTCAAAAAAACTCAGAATCCTAATTCCTCTTAAGGACAAATAGGTGAAGGAACAATAAGAAAACTGAGAAAAGTGTCTATGTATCTCAAATATAGGTTCAGTGGTTTAAAGATGGTGCTGAAATCAAAAAGGGCAAAAAGTACGACATCATATCTAAGGGAGCCGTGCGCATTCTTGTCATCAACAAATGTCTACTGGATGATGAAGCAGAGTATTCCTGTGAAGTAAGGACAGCAAGAACTTCTGGCATGCTGACCGTACTGGGTAAGGGTGAAGTCTTTCTTTGCAGAAGTATATGTTTTGGGGAAAAAAATAATTTTCAATTGAACTCAATGTTGTTGTTGTTATTCTTGCAGAAGAAGAAGCTGTCTTTACAAAAAATCTTGGCAACATTGAAGTTAGTGAAGGAGACACTATAAAACTGGTTTGCGAAGTCTCCAAGCCTGGAGCAGAAGTGGTTTGGTACAAAGGGGATGAAGAGATCATTGAAACAGGAAGATACGAAATCCTTACCGAAGGACGAAAGAGAATCCTGATCATTCAGAACGCTCACCTTGAGGATGCCGGCAGCTACAACTGCCGACTCCCAAGTTCTCGAACTGATGGCAAAGTCAAAGTCCATGGTAGGAAAATTACAATAAATCATATTTTAAGAATTCATACTTGATGCATTTAAGGTACAGATGCTGAAGTTTTTAATACCTTGCAACTGCTTCTTTCCAGAACTCGCTGCTGAATTTATCTCAAAGCCTCAGAACCTTGAAATACTTGAAGGAGAAAAGGCTGAATTTGTCTGCACTATATCGAAGGAAAGCTTTGAAGTTCAGTGGAAGAGGGATGATAAGACACTTGAATCAGGAGACAAATATGACATTATTGCTGATGGCAAAAAGAGGATCCTGGTTGTGAAAGATGCCACATTACAGGATATGGGCACTTACGTAGTCATGGTTGGAGCTGCGAGAGCAGCAGCTCACTTGACAGTAATTGGTAAGTTGGTTTTTGCTTCTTGCGTTTGCTTCCAGTTGCCTCTACGTTGGTCCTTCTTCATACTCTAAGAATTGTCGGTTGCTTTCAGAAAAACTCAGGATCATAGTTCCTCTAAAGGACACTCGTGTAAAGGAACAACAAGAAGTCGTCTTCAACTGTGAAGTCAATACAGAAGGTGCCAAAGCCAAATGGTTCAGAAATGAAGAGGCCATATTCGATAGTTCAAAATACATCATTCTCCAAAAAGACCTGGTCTACACTCTCAGAATTAGAGATGCACGATTAGATGATCAAGCCAATTACAGTGTGTCTCTGACCAATCACAGAGGTGAAAATGTTAAGAGTGCTGCTAATCTGATAGTAGAAGGTAAGTCACTTACGTGGTATCAACAACAGTTTTTAAATCAGTATCTACTCTGAACACAGTTAAAGTCAACATTATTCTCCTTTACAACAGAGGAAGACCTGAAGATTATTGAGCCTCTTAAAGATATTGAAACAATGGAGAAGAAAACTGTCACATTCTGGTGCAAGGTGAATCGCCTCAACGTAACCCTGAAGTGGACCAGAAATGGAGAAGAGGTGCCTTTAGACAACCGTGTTTCATACAGAATTGATAAATACAAGCACTCTCTAATCATTAAAGACTGCGGCTTCCCAGATGAGGGTGAATACATGGTCACGGCTGGACAAGATAAATCTGTTGCTGAGCTTCTGATCATAGAAGCCCCGACGGAATTTGTAGAGCCCTTAGAAGACCAGACAGTCACTGAGTTTGACGATGCGGTCTTCTCCTGCCAGCTCTCCAGAGAGAAGGCAAATGTGAAATGGTACAGAAACGGGAGAGAAATCAAAGAAGGCAAAAAGTAAGCGAGAGCGTCTTAAGTTCTATTTCTGGAACTACCTGTATATGTTTGACAACTCAGTGATCATTAGGCTAAGCAATAAGCAATAATTCAATTTCTTCTCTCAGATACAAATTTGAAAAAGATGGAAAGATACATAGACTCATTATAAAAGACTGCAGGCTGGATGATGAATGTGAATATGCTTGTGGAGTAGAAGACAGAAAATCTCGAGCCAGACTTTTTGTGGAAGGTACGTACTGAGTGCAAGGACAATTTTAATATTAGTGCCAGTCTTTAAAGGTCGTTAACCCAAATGCAAACGTTAGTATTCATTTTACATTTTCTTTTCAGAAATCCCTGTTGAGATCATCAGACCTCCCCAGGATATTCTGGAAGCCCCTGGTGCTGATGTTGTCTTTTTGGCTGAGCTCAACAAAGATAAGGTGGAAGTTCAGTGGTTAAGAAATAACATGGTCATTGTTCAGGGTGACAAACACCAGATGATGAGTGAAGGAAAGGTACACAGGCTACAGATTTGTAATATTCAACCTCGTGACCAGGGTGAATACAGATTTATTGCCAAAGACAAAGAAGCCAGAGCTAAGCTAGAACTGGCAGGTAAATCCCTTTCTTTTGTGTTCAGTTATCCTTACAATATCACAGATACTCTGTTAAGTTTCAGATTTCACAATTAATTAGATAATGCTTGTGAAACCTTTTATTTCTGCTAGGCTCTACCCACGTCTAACTATTCTAATGTCTCTTACCACAAAGTGTCCTGCATAAGAGGTCATTGATAGCTTCTTCTTTATGTGCTAGAACCTTGAACAGGTGCTGGCACATGGTAGCTGTTCATTATTTCCTGTTCAATATTGCCCTGAAAGTCATCCCCAAAAACCCGTATCTAGAGAAAGCTCCGGTCTCTTCTATTTTCCAAACCCCTCTGGACCCTCTTAGGTCTGTTCTCATCCTGACTCAAGCTTCCAAGACATCCTTATGGGTTGTCATTCCGAAAAAGCCAGTTTCCCTTGTACATAAAATTTCGTCTGGTTTATCTTGAACTAAGACATGCCTACTTTATAAAAACAAACAAACATGTTTTGTTCTATATTTAGTTCTCCATTATTATTTTTGGCAAAGAAGGGAGATTTTACAGTTTTATATCAGTCTTAATCCTCTGTTCTCAAGTCTGACAATTTGCAAAGATGCCCTCTCTGCTCTAAAGTTATTGTGATATACTTCCAAGGTTATGTAACCAATATTTGCTAACAAATATATAGCAAAGAAGCTGTGGTGTAGCTAGACTGTAATGCATAACTCAGAAGCATTCACATGTTCTTTTTCTCACCAGCTGCACCTAAAATCAAGACAGGTGACCAAGATCTTGTGGTTGACGTTGGCCAGCCTCTGACGATGGTGGTGCCCTATGATGCCTACCCTAAAGCAGAAGCTGAGTGGTTTAAAGAAAATGAACCTCTGTCTTCAAAAACTGTTGATACTACAGCTGAACAAACTTCTTTCAGAATTTTAGAAGCTAAGAAAGGAGACAAAGGAAGGTATAAAATTGTGCTTCAGAACAAACATGGAAAAGCAGAAGCATTCATCAATTTAAAAGTTATCGGTAAGCCCTTGCATCACTTGGACTTGATCGGCAAAGCACAACCAAAAGCATGGTAACACACTAAAAAAATTTTTATACATGAATTTCAGATGTTCCAGGGCCTGTACGTAACTTAGAAGTGACAGAAACATTTGATGGTGAAGTCAGCCTCAGCTGGGAAGAGCCATTAACTGATGGTGGAAGCAAAATCATAGGTTATGTTGTTGAAAGACGGGACATCAAAAGGAAGACGTGGGTTCTGGCCACAGATCGTGCGGACAGTTGTGAGTTTACTGTCACTGGACTACAAAAAGGCGGAGTTGAGTACCTGTTCCGTGTCAGTGCAAGGAACAGAGTTGGCACTGGTGAACCAGTAGAAACTGACAATCCTGTAGAAGCAAGGAGTAAATATGGTAAGAAGTCTTTAAGTAAATTGCAAACGAGCTTATCTTTGCTTTTATCCCTGATTTAACCCAAAGCCATGTTTTCTTCTGTGATGAAATCCAGATGTTCCAGGCCCTCCTTTGAACGTAGCCATCACTGATATAAATAGATTTGGGGTCTCACTGACATGGGAGCCACCAGAGTATGATGGAGGAGCTGTGATCACAAACTACGTTATTGAATTAAGAGATAAGACTTCTATCAGATGGGACACTGCCATGACAGTGAGAGCTGAAGACCTGTCTGCAACTGTCACTGATGTGGTGGAAGGGCAGGACTACAGTTTCCGGGTCAGAGCCCAAAACCGAATTGGAGTTGGGAAACCAAGTGCAGCCACACCCTTTGTCAAAGTTGCTGATCCAATTGGTAAGCCTATCAAAAAAAGGAAATAATTACTTTATGAAATCTAGAAATGAGGCCTATTAATTAAAATAAAGTTAATGAGAAGGTAGGACATCAGAAAGATGTGAACAAAATCACAGAAATCTAGACTGTGCCTACTTAATTCAGTAAATTCAATAAACCTGATAATAAGGATAATGGGGATAATAGAAATGGTTATACATTATCTTAATAAATTGTCACTGAATTAAATGGTGTGCTCCTACTCTTTCTTCCATTCCAGAGAGACCAAGTCCTCCTGTGAACTTAAATTCCTCAGATCAGACTCAGTCATCAGTTCAGCTTACATGGGAGCCCCCTCTGAAAGATGGAGGAAGCCCAATATTGGGTTATATAATTGAGCGATGTGAAGAAGGAAAAGATAATTGGATTCGTTGCAATAAGAAACTTGTCCCTGAACTGACTTACAAGGTAGGGAATTTGCATCTATAAAAACATTCAGTGTATGATCATGTACTTAAATGCACATGTTTTTACAACTGCTGATTCATTACTTCAGGTTACTGGATTACAAAAAGGAAATAAATATTTATACCGAGTGTCTGCAGAAAATGAAGCTGGTGTTTCAGATCCATCTGAAATTCTTGGTCCTCTAACTGCTGATGATGCATTTGGTAAGTGGATATTCTGTTTTTAGGTTTGGGAATAGCACGTAGCTACTTCAGGGTACCAGGGCCTTAAATATAGTACTAGAAACTCATTAATTTTTCTTCTTGGTAGTTGAACCAACAATGGATTTAAGTGCATTCAAAGATGGTCTGGAAGTTATTGTCCCGCATCCTATCACGATCCTGGTACCAAGTACAGGCTATCCAAGGCCAAGTGCAACTTGGTCTTTTGGAGATAAAGTACTAGAAGCGGGGGACCGTGTGAAAATTAAAACCTTATCTGCCTACGCTGAACTTGTCATTTCTCCAAGTGAACGTCCAGACAAGGGCATTTATACACTGAAATTAGAAAATCGTGTGAAAGCAATTTCTGGAGAAATTGATGTCAATGTAATTGGTAAGTACCTAAACTTTTGTTATATAAGGTGACTTGACAGTATTAACAAATATTGGTTCAAGCTGTTACCTATACTGATTTCTGACTACATTTTCTCAGCTCGCCCAAGTGCTCCCAAAGAACTGAAATTTGGTGACATAACCAGAGACTCGGTGCATTTGACTTGGGAACCACCAGATGATGATGGAGGAAGTCCACTAACAGGATATGTTGTTGAAAAGCGAGAAGTTAGCCGGAAAACATGGACTAAAGTGAGTTTTGAGCAGCAATGAGCCATCTCCAGAAAAAAGAGTTGGGGAAAGCCCAGCATGCTGGGATGCCATGCAAAGTTTATATGGTTTCACTTTGCCTTGCTAAAAAAGAACCAAAAACTTAGTGCCTTGATGCTTAATGCTTCCTGAGGTGGTTCAACCAAGCTTTGGTATAATTGCCTTATTTTATGCCTTACCAAATTTTCTACTAAGTTCATGAAAAAATAAAATTTAACCTTTTCATTTTGTACCTGAGAAGTACCCATATGGCCTATTAAGCTATAAGCCGTTCTAAGGACACTGAGCACTTGACTCCCTGGTGGTCAGACTTCTCACGCTACTAAATTATCCTAGTTGGCCCAATCTACCATTTTTTTTCCTCCTCAGTTTTTTACTGTTATTTACTCAATACTCAGTATTGTTTTTTACCTTGATTTAAAACCATATTTCTAGGGGCACCTAAGTGGCTCAGTCAGTTAAGCATCTGTCTTCAGCTCAGGTCGTGATCCCAGGGCACTGGGATCCAGCCCAGCATTAAGGGCGGGGGGGGGGGGGGGGTTCCCCTGCTCAGCAGGGAGCCTGCTTTTCCCTTTGCCTCTGCCCCTCCCCCTGCTCATTCTCTCACAAGCGCTCTCATAAATTAAAAAAAAAAAAATCTTTAAAATCATGTTTCCAATAACCAAGCTAGTGGAAAGAATCAATACCTTTTTGCCATCAATACCTTTTTGCCACCTTTTTTTTTATTTTAATTTTTTTTCAGTGTTCCAAAATTCATTGTTTATTCACCACACCCAGTGCTCCATGCAATACGTGCCCTCCATACACTAGGAAAGTTTCACCTTAATATATTAGGTTTAAAATGTTATGTGTCTTCTCTGCAAATTTTCCCTAATGTGAAATAATATTTACCACTCAAAAACAATTTCTATTTGTATCCCTGTTCAGGATAAAAAGCTTTTGACTCAGGGAAAGGGTTTTGGGGAGACAAGTAATTGTATTTCTTCATCCCAGGTTACAGACTCCGTGACTGACCTAGAATTCACAGTTCCCGATCTTGTTCAAGGAAAAGAGTATTTATTTAAAGTTTGTGCTCGTAACAAATGTGGCCCTGGAGAACCTGCATATGTTGATGAACCTGTAAATATGTCAGTTCCTGCAAGTGAGTACATTCTTGGCAATGTCTTATCTAGCCTCTTATTACCATTTTTGCTTTTAGACCTGGAGTCGAAGTTATGGGGAGCGGGGAAAGGCACGGGTTGGCAACATGGAGATTTCATAGATGACCTATCTAAGACTGACTCTCCTTAAAATGTTTATAGCGGTACCTGACCCACCAGAGAATGTTAAATGGAGAGATCGAACAGCCAACAGCATCTTCCTAACATGGGATCCACCTAAACATGATGGTGGCTCACGCATCACAGGCTACATAGTTGAAAAATGTCCACGTGGCTCAGATCGATGGGTTGCCTGTGGAGAACCAGTTGCAGAAACAAAGTAGGTTTTCATAATTATTTTTATTTTTATGTTTTATATATTTATTGTATATTTATATTTAATATCTATATATGTTTTTAATTATAATTACGGCACACGAGTAAATATTCCATCTTACTCACCAAAATGAGTGTTTTTCTTTTAGAAGTTCTATTACTTTTTTTCACTGAGAATTCCCCTGTCCGATTTTAAAAAGTGCAGCTGAACTTATCCCCTCTTCAGGGTTTTCATTACTTGCAATACTGAAGCAACCTAGAATTAATTTAAGGAGTAGTATTCTGTCAAGAGTAGGTATACATTTTAGAAAGATTATGAATACTACAGATTATGTGCATTATCGTAAAATATCCTGTTTTGTTTTCTGATAGAATGGAAGTGACTGGTCTTGAGGAAGGTAAATGGTATGCGTACCGTGTGAAGGCCCTGAACCGGCAAGGTCCTAGCAGACCAAGCAAACCGACAGATGAAATCCAGGCGGTGGATACACAGGGTATGTATGTTGGGGTTTGTGTTATTAACCCGGCCTCTGCCTTTAAATGTCTGATCTTGCTAACATTGTAAAAAATCTTTTCCCATTGTAGAGGCTCCAGAAATTTTCCTTGATGTGAAACTGCTCGCTGGTCTCACCGTAAAAGCAGGAACGAAGATCGAACTTCCTGCCACTGTAACTGGAAAACCCGAACCTCAAATAACTTGGACGAAGGCCGATATGCTTCTGAAGCAGGACAAAAGAATCAGCATTGAAAATGTTCCTAAGAAATCCACAGTGACTATCTTGGATAGTAAGAGAAGTGACACCGGCACATACATCATCGAGGCTGTGAATGTCTGTGGTCGGGCCACTGCGGTGGTGGAAGTGAACGTCTTGGGTGAGTGAGGCTGTCATTTCAAAAATGGGCAAAATCATTGCAGTTACTCCTTAAAAACAAACAGAATTTTTAAAAAATGCTTTTTTTCCTGAGTGTGTAATCTCCTCCACAGACAAACCTGGACCACCAGCTGCTTTTGACATCACAGATGTGACCAACGAATCATGCCTTCTAACATGGAACCCACCACGTGATGATGGTGGATCTAAAATCACAAACTATGTTGTGGAGAGAAGAGCGACCGACAGCGAAGTGTGGCACAAGCTCTCGTCAACTGTCAAGGATACAAATTACAAGGCAACCAAATTAACACCCAACAAAGAATACATCTTCAGAGTTGCTGCAGAAAACATGTACGGTGTTGGTGAACCAGTTCAGGCCTCTCCAATAATAGCTAAATTTCAGTTTGGTAAGTTTCTCATTAATCTGTTGGCCAAAATTGTTAAAAAAAAAAAAAAGATTCTTGTGTCAAACTTAGATTTAGGTGTCATTTTTATATATAGGACATGTAACACTTATATCTTTGTCCTGCCTATAGATCCACCTGGACCTCCAACTCGCCTTGAACCTTCTGATATCACTAAAGATGCAGTTACTCTCACATGGTGTGAGCCAGACGATGATGGTGGCAGCCCAATCACTGGATACTGGGTTGAAAGATTGGATCCTGATACCGATAAATGGGTCAGATGCAATAAGATGCCAGTAAAGGATACAACATTTAGGTATGTCTAGTATCTCCATCAAGATGTTAAGATAGCAGTATATACGATTTTTCAGTCTTTAGCATTCCTTTTGATTACACATTCTTACACATTACCATAAAATTTTAAATTATTTTTATATTTATTTTTTATATTTAATTTTATTTAAGTTTTACATTTATATTACCACATAATTTCAAAAATGATGTAAATTCCATTCGAGGACACATTTCTTCATTTCTTTACTGCCTTTCTGTAAGTTGCAAAGTGGTCTTCTAGTATATTATGAGAAGGAGCACTATTATAGATGCTATAATTACGCAGGTACATTTGACCAAATCTGAGTTTATAATGAAATATTTTCAGTTAAATTTCAATATCAGTCTTTTACAATTTAAATAAATTAGCCCCGTCAGAGTAAAATACACAGAGGTTTCAGCTGATCATGGTAACCAATTCATCCTTTGTCCCTAATTCAGAGTGAAAGGTCTCACCAATAAGAAAAAATACAGATTCCGTGTTTTGGCTGAGAATCTTGCTGGACCTGGAAAACCAAGTAGATCAACAGAACCAATCTTAATAAAGGATCCTATAGGTATTATTTACATATCCTTCTGTGGTTATTTTGAAGCTTCTATTAATTTCTTTTTTGACAAACCTAAATAATGGTTTCCTTTCATTGGTTTGCAGATCCTCCATGGCCTCCTGGAAAACCAACTGTGAAAGATGTAGGCAAAACATCATTGATGTTGAACTGGACAAAGCCAGAACATGATGGAGGGGCAAAGATTGAGTCTTATATCATTGAAATGCTAAAGACCGGAACAGATGACTGGGTCCGAGTGGCTGAAGGTGTTCCCACCACTCAGCATTTGCTCACCGGTCTCATGGAAGGGCAGGAATACTCATTCCGAGTTAGAGCTGTGAACAAGGCCGGGGAAAGTGAGCCCAGTGAACCCAGTGACCCTGTGCTTTGCAGGGAAAAACTATGTAAGTCACTCTTGATGTTTAAGATATATAAATTCTTCTAAAGTATATCTGAGAACTACAGTATGAGAAAAATGAAAAACTCGTTACTTGATTACTTCGTCCTGGCTATGTGATTTCCTAGTGACTACGAGAGAATTCATTGAAGACTGAATACTGGACAATTCAAAAATTGAATTCTCTTTTTCTTCTTCAGATCCTCCATCACCACCTCGCTGGCTTGAAGTTATTAATATCACAAAAAATACAGCAGACCTCAAGTGGACAGTTCCTGAGAAAGATGGAGGGTCCCCCATCACCAACTACATTGTGGAAAAGAGAGACGTGAGGCGAAAAGGCTGGCAAACGGTGGACACTACTGTCAAGGACACGAAGTGCACAGTAACCCCACTGACAGAGGGCTCTTTATACGTGTTCCGAGTTGCTGCAGAAAATGCCATAGGACAAAGTGACTACTGTGAAATTGAGGACTCTGTCCTGGCCAAAGACACCTTTAGTACGTTCTCTAACTTTATCTTTGTGATACCATTTGTAGTAGATTATCACTTTTCCCTCTGGTTTTTCTAACGATTGAATATTTTGCTTCTAGCCACCCCTGGTCCACCATACGCTCTGGCAGTGGTTGATGTAACCAAGCGACATGTTGACTTGAAGTGGGAACCACCGAAAAATGATGGTGGACGACCAATACAGAGGTAGAATTTTAATTAATTCACAAAGAATAATCTATACTCAGCTGAACATTCTTAACTTTGTTTTCCCTGTTAATGCTAACAAAATGCTTTACTTCAATAGATACATCATTGAGAAGAAAGAAAAGTTAGGTACCCGTTGGGTGAAAGCTGGAAAGACCTCAGGACCTGACTGTAACTTCAGAGTAACTGATGTCATTGAAGGAACAGAGGTCCAGTTTCAGGTTCGGGCAGAAAATGAAGCTGGAGTTGGTCACCCAAGTGAACCCACAGAAATTCTGGCAATTGAAGATCCAACAAGTAAGTAGTATCAGTTATGTAAAGGATATTGTATACAGCTCGATGATGAGATCACGGATGTGAATGGTTCACTCTTTTTTCAGGTCCTCCTTCACCTCCTCTTGACTTGCATGTGACTGATGCTGGGCGAAAGCACATTGCTATCGCCTGGAAGCCTCCAGAGAAAAATGGTGGAAGTCCTATTATAGGATACCATGTTGAAATGTGCCCAGTAGGCACTGAGAAATGGATGCGGGTTAATTCCCGCCCAATAAAAGACTTGAAGTTCAAAGTTGAAGAAGGTGTTGTTCCTGACAAGGAGTACGTTCTGAGAGTGAGAGCTGTCAATGCTGTTGGTGTCAGTGAGCCATCTGAGATCTCCGAAAACGTGGTTGCCAAAGACCCAGACTGTAAGAACACAGTTTCTTTTATAATTAATAAAACAGGCTGTGCTTACACATTGCACTTTGACATACCTTTTTTCCCCTCTTCTCGATATCTCACAGGCAAGCCAACAATTGATATGGAGACACATGACATTGTTGTCATTGAAGGTGAAAAGTTACGCATTCCTGTTCCCTTCCGAGCTGTCCCAGTTCCAACTGTTAGTTGGCATAAAGATGGTAAAGAAGTCAAAGCGAGTGACAGATTAACAATGAAGAATGATCACATCTCTGCACACCTTGAAGTTCCCAAGAGTGTCCATGCAGATGCTGGAGTTTATACCATTACGCTGGAGAACAAGCTTGGCTCAGCAACTGGCTCAATCAATGTCAAAGTCATAGGTAATCATTCTTTGATGAAATATGAGATATTCTTCTTCACATGTTAGGAAAATTAGTTAACTTTGCAGTGTTAGTATAAAGGGTTACATGAGTTGGCTATTTATAAACTAAGTGTCCTTCCAGATTATTTCTTCCCATACGAGAAGCAAAGCAATTATAGACGTGAAATTGCCAGTTAAAAATCTGATTAAACTAATTCACTTCTGTTGTAATTACTGGCATGTGAAGTACTAAATAAAAGAGTACACCCCCAAAAAGTTTAAATTGCCAATACTCATTTATAATTATATTTATATTTTTCCGTAGTGTTTTCACCAGGATCAGTAACATTTTCTATCCCGTCCCATGCAGATGGTATTTAGAAATTTTTGTGTGGAGAGGGAAGTTTTGCTTGGAATAAAGATTCAGGAGGGCTACTGACATTTAGTAATTGGGGGCCAAGGATGCTAAATGGCCTGCAGTGTATGGGGGAATACTCCAACACATCAAAGGTTATCCCACCCAAAATGTGACTAGTTCCGCTTAGGAAAAGAGTGTACTATAACATGCTGACTATTCATCTTACAATAATAAGTATCATTTTATTTCTAACAGGCCTACCTGGACCATGCAAAGATATTAAAGCAAGTGACGTGACCAAGAGTTCTTGTAAATTAACCTGGGAACCTCCAGAATATGATGGTGGAAGCCCAATCCTTCATTATGTCCTGGAACGCAGAGAGGCTGGGAGGAGGACATATATACCAGTCATGTCTGGTGAGAACAAACTGTCTTGGACCGTAAAAGATCTTATACCAAATGGTGAATACTTCTTCCGTGTTAAAGCTGTCAACAAGATTGGTGGAGGCGAATATATTGAACTGAAAAATCCAGTCATTGCTCAAGATCCAAAGCGTAAGTTTGGGCATAGTTAGAATATAGCTAGGAATTAATATGCAATTTTTTTTTTAAAAAAGTGGGTTTATATTATACATGTACATATTAACAGGTTTTTTTCTTATTCTTCAGAGCCTCCTGATCCTCCTGTGGATGTTGAGGTTCATAATCCTACAGCTAAGGCAATGACTATTACGTGGAAGCCACCTTTGTACGATGGAGGAAGCAAAATCATGGGTTACATCATAGAAAAGATCGCTAAGGGTGAAGACAAATGGAAGAGATGCAATGAACACCTGGTACCAGTCCTGACCTACACAGCAAAAGGACTTGAAGAGGGAAAGGAATACCAATTCCGAGTGCGAGCAGAAAATGCTGCTGGCATTAGTGAACCTTCTCGGGCCACTCCTCCAACGAAAGCTGTAGATCCTATTGGTAAGTTTCATTTAATGGGGTGGCCACTGTCCCATTGTATAGTAAGAGAGAATAATGTCTTGTCAGATGTTTTGATCAGAACTGAAAGCAATTGCTGTCTTTAATCCTTACAGATGCCCCGAAGGTCATTTTGAGAACCAGCCTTGAGGTGAAACGAGGTGATGAAATAGCCCTCGATGCAACCATCTCTGGGTCACCTTACCCAACTATTACGTGGCTAAAGGATGAAAAAGTCATTACACCAGAAGAAATTAAGAAGCGAGTAGCACCCACAATTAGGAGGAAGAAGGGTGAAGTTCAAGAAGAAGAACCATTTGTCCTGCCTCTGACAGAACGTTTGAGTATTGACAACAGTAAAAAAGGAGAGTCTCAGCTGCGCGTCCGAGATTCTCTCCGACCTGACCACGGCGTGTATATGATCAAAGCTGAAAATGACCACGGCATTGCCAAAGCTCCCTGTACTGTCTGTGTGCTAGGTGAGTAGGCAAAATGACACTTCTCAATGGAAGGAAGTCTAGGGAAGAGTTTTAATAAGACATAAAAAGGGGGTTTGGCCAGGGGGTAGGGGGATCAAAGAAGTAGGAAATAGCTTCAGCAAGGTATCCTCCGACCCATTTTTTTCCTCCTGGCTATGTAAACGAAATCACCCAAGCTTGTTGTTTATTAGTTAGTGTGGTATGAGGACCAATGTAGAAAAACACAGAAGTTTGTGTTAAAGGGGCATGCTGACATGGACGTTTTCCTTAGCCACTGCTTCTACACAACTTTTAATCACTGCTGTCTTTTGAAACATTAGATACACCTGGACCACCAATCAACTTTGTATTTGAAGATATTAGAAAGAACTCTGTCCTCTGCAAATGGGAACCGCCCCTTGATGATGGTGGCAGTGAAATTATAAACTACACTTTGGAAAAGAAAGACAAGACAAAGCCTGACTCAGAGTGGATTACTGTCACTGCAACACTTAGGCACTGCAAATATTCAGTGACAAAATTAATTGAAGGAAAAGAGTACCTCTTCCGTGTAAGAGCTGAAAATAGGTTTGGGCCTGGACCACCATGTGTTTCCAAACCACTTATAGCCAAAGATCCATTTGGTAAGGTTCTTTGAGCATTTACACTTTGCCTTTTTATCATATGCATGGGTATATACATTATCATAGCTTTTAAACTTGAATTTTTATGATACTAGGGAATTAATTCAAATATGCAATTTTTTTTATCAGAACCACCTGATGCACCCGACAAGCCGCTTGTAGAAGATGTTACCAAAAACAGTATGCTCGTGAAATGGAATGAACCAAAAGATAATGGAAGTCCCATCTTGGGTTATTGGCTTGAAAAACGTGAGGTTAATAGTACACACTGGTCTCGTGTCAACAGAAGCCTTCTGAATTCTTTGAAAACCAATGTAGAAGGCCTATTAGAAGGACTCACCTATGTCTTCAGAGTATGTGCCGAAAATGCAGCTGGACCTGGAAAGTTCAGTCCCCCTTCAGATCCCAAAACAGCACATGATCCAATCTGTAAGTAATTTCTCATGAAGAGAGTGGGGTACAGCATGGTGACTATAATTAAGTCACTTAATTAAGTACTATATTATATGTTTGAAAGTTAAAAGAGTAGATCTTGCATGTTAACACTAAAAAAAAAAAAAAAAGATAATTGTGTAAGGGGATGAAGGTGTAAACCAACACTGTGGTAATCATTTTGCAACATACATATCAAATTATTATGTTGTATCACCTTAAACTTACCAAAAAAGTGGGGGATGCCTGTGTGGCTCAGTTGGTTAAGCAACTGCCTTCAGCTCAGGTCATAATCCCAGGGTCCTGGAATTGAGCCCCATGTCAGGCTCCTTACTCAGCAAGGAGTCTGCTTCTCCCTCTCCCTCTGCCTGCTACTCCACCTGCTTGTGCTCGCTCTCTGTCAAATAAATAAAATTAAAATTAAAAAAAATTAAAGAAACTTACCAAAAAAAGCCCACAAGCAAAATACTAACAATGACTACAGACACATGCTAAGGTCGCAAAGTAAAATTTTAAACATCTATAAATATAACTTAAAAGTTTCACAAGACAGTACTTACCCATATTACCTGCAATGCGTTCTGGAAAAAAGTGGATAGAGTAAGTTATTGTGCATTTTAAAAGCTTCAGTGAGTTCTGATTTGTGTAACTGCATTCATTCCAGCTCCACCTGGGCCACCTGTCCCAAGAGTCACTGACACAAGCTCTACAACTATTGATCTAGAATGGGAACCCCCAGCTTTCAATGGTGGTGGGGAAATTATTGGCTACTTTGTTGATAAGCAGCTGGTTGGCACAAATGAATGGTCACGCTGCACAGAGAAGATGATCAAGACCCGTCAGTACACTGTCAAAGAAATCCGAGAGGGTGCCGATTATAAACTTCGAGTGAGTGCTGTCAACGCTGCAGGGGAAGGACCGCCAGGAGAGACAGGACCTGTTACTGTGGCTGAACCACAAGGTAACCTAAGAGTTACCTAGATAAGATTATGGATATTTTCCTAGTAGGAGATTTTTTCCCCCATCTTTCTTGGGCTAACGGATTACTGTTCTCTTTAAAACAGAGCCTCCAACTGTGGAACTAGATGTTTCTGTCAAAGCTGGAATACAAATAATGGCTGGAAAGACACTTAGAATTCCAGCTGTGGTGACTGGGCGTCCGGTGCCTACCAGAGTATGGACCATAGAAGAAGGGGAGCTCGATAAAGACCGTGTTGTAATAGAGAATGTTGGAACCAAATCTGAGCTAATTATCAAGAATGCATTGAGAAAAGACCATGGCAGATATGTGATTACAGCTACCAATAGCTGTGGTTCCAAATTTGCAGCAGCCAGGGTAGAAGTTTTTGGTAAGGAATGTTACATGGATTTTCAGAGGGTTTTCCTAAGTAATACAATTTATCGCATTGATTTTTCATGTTTGTTTGTTTGTTAATTTTATTTTACAGACGTTCCTGGACCAGTTCTTGACTTAAAACCTGTTGTAACAAATAGAAAGATGTGTTTACTTAACTGGTCTGATCCAGCAGATGATGGAGGAAGTGAAATCACAGGATTCATTATTGAAAGAAAAGATGCTAAAATGCATACCTGGAGACAACCAATTGAGACCGAGAGATCTAAATGTGACATCACAGGTCTCATTGAGGGGCAAGAATATATGTTCCGTGTGATTGCCAAGAACAAGTTTGGCTGTGGTCCTCCTGTTGAAATAGGACCCATTCTTGCAGTTGATCCACTAGGTAAAGGAGGTTTTCATTCTTTGTGTTTGCTTCTAGTTATGTCATTTATTTATTGAGCCTTATGTCTTTGAACTCCCCAACAGTCCCATGATCTATAGCTAGAGAGTGATAAGAAAGGTAAATCAAGTAACTACTAGCAACTTTAAGAATACCGTCTTTGCTATAATTTCAATGTCATTTTTGGCTCGCTGTAATTTTTGCACAATCCATGCACAGTTTTGTGTACTGAAAAACCTGAATCTACTGAAGCTTAGCAATAACCTTAAATTAGTTAGAAATACTACATCTCTGCAATAGAATGCCCTGGAGTAATTCATTTAATACTTCCGTAGTTAAAGGGAATTCACTATTTTTAAAAAGAGTACAGGATAGACAACAGCCTTACAATTAATGCCTTAGTCTTCCTTTAGTCCTCAGGTAGTCTCCACACTGGAAGGATATGGAGACCCAGAATCAGAAAAAGCCACCAGAGAATAGAAATCTAACCAAAGGAAATCTCCTTAAGCAATATGAACAAATGTGAAACCCTAAAATCGCACACACTTGGAAATGCATCCTGACATCCCAGCCAAGAAAGCAAAATTTATGAGGATGACCCATTCCCCAAGAAACAGAGGCTTTATTCCTCCTCCACCACCACCTCCCTACCAACCAAAAAAAAAGAAAATTACAACCTTACTGTGACAGCTCATCTCAGATACGTCCGCTGTATGTCAAGTTTTACCAGAGGTATCAGAACAGAGCTGAGCTTCCACCACAGAGCTCAGCTTCTGGTTGTAGTAACAGTCAACAGGAAGGGATCGGGTCTAGTTTTCGCATTCACACTTATTCTTTGTTGTGTACTTTGGGTGCAAAACTACAGCACCTTTACATAAATTCTCTTTCCATTCCATTTTAAACCCACACTTAGAGGCAACTTGGTTCAAAGTTTGGTAGACATATCCACTGTCTATTAATAAAGGAAACACTTTGATCTCAGCTGGTCATCCAAAGCAAAACTTCACAGACCTTCTCTTCTACTTCGTTAGGATTAGAAGCTTTCCCAGTGACAGAGCTATCAAAGATCTAAAATGGTAAAAATAACAAAGGCATACATGTCTTTTATTTTTAATCAAGAATTTTGACTGTAAACCTCACTAAGAGAAAGTCTGCCTATTATGAATGCCTATCATTCTGGTAACTGATGTGTTTTCAGAAGGATTTTAAAGATGGATGTTAAGGTTATGCCAGACAGAAACCTATTTTTCACGTAATTAATTTGAAGGGACATACTGTCTCTTCCATGACTATTTATTTGATGCTTGTCATTTCAACTTGCCTCTGGTTAAAGGTCCTCCAACGTCTCCGGAGAGGCTCACATACACAGAAAGGACAAAGTCCACTATTACCCTTGACTGGAAGGAGCCCCGCAGCGATGGTGGTAGCCCCATCCAGGGCTATATCATTGAAAAACGGCGTCACGACAAACCCAACTTTGAAAGAGTTAACAAGCGACTCTGCCCAACCACATCTTTTCCGGTTGAAGATCTTGATGAACACCAAATGTACGAATTCCGTGTCAAAGCTGTCAACGCCATTGGGGAAAGTGAACCATCCCTGCCTCTTAATGTGGTCATACAAGATGACGAAGGTGTGGAATCTGAGCCTGATTTTAGTGCACTTTCTGGTGCTGCCTTTATCTCACAGAGTGAGCAAACATCTTTATGGCTTTTCTTTTCTTTTCCTTCTCTTCGCAGTGCCTCCAACCATTAAGTTGCGCCTGTCTGTTCGAGGAGACACTATCAAAGTTAAGGCAGGAGAGCCTGTTAACATCCCTGCAGATGTGACAGGCCTTCCGATGCCTAAGATTGAGTGGTCCAAGAATGAAACTGTGATCGAAAAACCCACTGATGCGCTTAAGATAACCAAGGAAGAAGTATCCCGAAGTGAGGCAAAGACCGAGGTTATCATTCCCAAAGCTGTCCGGGAAGACAAAGGCACTTACACTATTACAGCTTCCAATCGTCTGGGCTCAGTGTTCCGAAATGTTCATGTGGAAGTATATGGTAAGCGACCTGCTTTCTTAGCTCAAAATGAAGTCCAGTGTCTGTTTAAGAATTGTCTTCTCATTCTCCTCTCTTGGTTCCTTTCCAGATCGTCCATCACCACCAAGAAATCTTGCTGTTACTGACATTAAAGCTGAATCCTGCTACTTGACATGGGATGCCCCTCTAGACAACGGTGGCAGTGAAATCACCCATTATATCATTGACAAACGTGATGCAAGCAGGAAGAAGAGTGAATGGGAAGAAGTCACCAACACTGCTGTAGAGAGGAAATATGGGGTAAACTCTTCTAAATGTTTTTTTATATACAGTAAAAGGACATGACACTGAATTAACACCATTCTGGCATAATCTTGGAATTTAATGATTAAACTCAAAACTACACATAAAAAGATTTATCACAGTTTTTAGCACCATGCACATAAGGCCACTTAAAAGTACTATTTGGGGGCGCCTGGGTGGCTCAGTTGGTTAAGTGACTGCCTTTGGCTCAGGTCGTGACCCTGGAGTCCTGGGATCAAGTCCCACATTAGGCTCCCTGCTCGGCAGGGAGTCTGCTTCTCCGGCTGACCTCTCTCCTCTCATGCTCTCTCTCTCTCTCTCTCAAATAAATAAATAAAATCTTAAAAAAAAAAAAAAGAAAGTACTATTTGGTAGGGTTCCTGGGTGGCTCAATGGGTTAAGCCTCTGCCTTCAGCTCAGGTCATGATCTCAGGGTCCTGGGATCGAGCCCGGCATCGGGCTCTCTGCTCAGCAGCAGGGAGCCTGCTTTCCCCTCTCCCTCTGCCTGCCTTTCTGCCTCCTTATGATCTCTCTCTCTCTGTTAAATAAATAAGTAAAATCTTTAAAAAAAATACTATTTGGTAAACCAATTCTCTCTTATTTGAGAGATCCACTATTAGGTACAATAAATATACATATTTGTATTTTTTAATTTAAATTCAATTAGCCAACATATAGTACATCATTAGTTTTTGATGTAGTATGTAATAACTTATTAGCTGCACATGCTTTCTCTACATTTGTGTCTATGTATTTTTAAACTATGTGTTTACTTGATTTTAATAGATTTCTTTTTTGTAGTCTTACATATGAAAAGAACCTGAATTTTAAAATAAGTGAAATCAACAAGTCCATTGTTTTTAAGAAATCACTATTCATCTGATTTCTAGGTCTGGAAACTTATCCCCAATGGTCAGTATGAGTTCCGAGTTAGGGCAGTGAATAAATACGGAATCAGTGATGACTGCAAATCAGATAAAGTTGTCATTCAAGATCCCTTCCGCCTTCCTGGACCTCCGGGAAAACCAAAAGTCCTGGAGCGCACCAAAGGGTCGATGTTAGTGAGCTGGACTCCTCCTCTGGACAATGGCGGCTCTCCCATTACTGGCTACTGGCTGGAGAAGAGAGAAGAAGGAGGTGCCTATTGGTCACGTGTTAGCCGAGCACCAATAACCAAAGTGGGCTTGAAAGGCATAGAATTCAACGTTCCCCGCTTGACTGAGGGTGTTAAATACCAGTTCAGAGCAATGGCAATAAATGCTGCAGGAGTGGGTCCTCCCAGTGAACCATCAGATCCAGCTGTTGCAGGAGATCCCATATGTAAGTATGCTTCTATTTCTGGAGTTTACAAAGAGCAAAGCCACTAAATGAATAGTTCTGCTCTTAAATTTCTTACATTTTTCTATACCCAATTATTTATTAAAGTAAAAACCTCATACTTACATAGAGTATCAGAAGTACATAAATTTGTGTATATGTATAGACAGATATACACACAGCTCTATGTATGTATACATACACACATGTATACACATACGTAAAATCATATAGTTTTTAATTGTTGGTTTAAGCCTAGTATTTATGAGGAATCACAGTGATTCCTCTATAAGCTCCTCTCTGCTCCCATACCCCTATCTCATTTCATACTATGAAAGTTATCTCCCTCCCTAAAGAGACCCTCTAGGTAGAGTTGAACAAAAAGCAAAATGTTCACTTTTCAAACATATATATTGTATCTTTAATATAATCTTCAATAATATATATTGTACCTTTATGCAAGATTCTCAAGCACAGTCCATGAGGTCATTAAAAAAAATCCTTTTGAAAGATCTATTTAGCAGATCAGTTCAAAGATTAAAATACCATGGTCTTAATGATTCACTGTATTTGCTATATATCTGATTAGATTCTCTGTAGGAAAAAAATTCAGCTACTTGTTAAAAAGATTTAAAATACTCTAAGTTCTATATGGAGCATATATATATAAAATGAAGTAGTCATTCATTCATTTAGCAAGTCTGTACTGAACATGTGCTTTGTGCAAGGTAGTGTGCTAGGCACTAGAGAGGAAGAGTGAGGGTTCAAAAGACTTTCTGTAATGGTAAAGCACTGTCAGAAATGTAAAGGATTGTTATGCATTGATCTCGTCCCTAAAGAGCATACAATTAGTTTGTGTTCCAAAGTTTACCAGCTAATGATGAAATCATTTCTTTTTATTTTAAGGTAAACTAAGTTTTTAGTAGAGAAAATGACAGAGTTTCTTCAAAGGGATCTTAAAATAGCTTTTCACTAATTGTGTATAAATACAACATGTATCTATCTAGAGATCATGTATTGTCTTTTTAATCGCAGTTAGTTGTTTGCTTATTTTGTTTTCACATTAATGTGAAATGAAGAGAGACTATTTCTTATATTCTCTGCTCTGGAAGGTAATTTATTCCTTCGGAACTCCTACTTTAGTATTTAGTAGATTAAATCTAGCATTCCATTGGCTTCAGAATTTGATACACTCTTCTTCTTCTTCTTCTTCTTCTTCTTAGATCCACCTGGGCCACCTTCTTGCCCAGAGGTCAAAGATAAAACCAAGTCCAGCATCTCGCTGGCATGGAAACCTCCAGCCAAAGATGGTGGCAGTCCAATCAAAGGATACATTGTAGAAATGCAAGAAGAAGGCAGCACTGACTGGAAAAAAGTAAACGAGCCGGACAAACTGCTAACCACCTGTGAATGTGTAGTGCCAAATCTGAAAGAACTCCGCAAGTACCGATTCAGAGTAAAAGCTGTCAATGATGCTGGTGAGTCTGAACCAAGTGATACAACTGGAGAGATCCCTGCCACAGATATTCAAGGTACTCGTCCTTTATTGCATTTCTGTGTTCATTTGATCTGATTACAAAAGTTAATATCCTGAAGATAGGTCACTTACTTCTTCGAAAAAGGTATGCTAAATCCTGTTGTATTATTCATGGTATTACAGAGGCACCAGAAGTTTTTATTGACATTGGAGCACAAGACTGTCTGGTTTGTCAAGCTGGCTCCCAGATTAGGATTCCTGCTGTCATCAAGGGACGCCCGACACCAAAATCATCATGGGAATTTGACGGAAAGGCAAAGAAGGCAGTGAAGGTAAGAAAAATATAATTTTCTGTGTCTCCCACTGAATCACTCTATGGAATATTAACACTACAACGATCTTCTTCTCTAACAGGATGGAGTTCATGATATACCCGAGGATGCACAGGTAAAAAGAAAAACTGAAGTAGTTCAGAACACAGCTGACTGCAGTACCACTCTTATTTCATCCGATGTGTAACTACTGTTCTCTTTGTATAGCTGGAGACTGCTGAAAACTCCTCGGTAATTATTATTCCGGAATGCAAACGATCTCACACAGGCAAATACAGCATCACAGCCAAGAATAAGGCAGGACAGAAGACAGCCCATTGCAGAGTCAAAGTCATGGGTAAGAAGGACTTTAAAAGTGACCATAGAATAAGAACAAATTATTTTAAACAAAGTGACATTGTTTATGTGGTGATTTGCATCCAACAGATGTACCAGGACCACCCAAAGATCTGAAAGTCAGTGACATCACAAGGGGCAGTTGCAGACTCTCGTGGAAGATGCCAGATGATGATGGAGGAGACAGGATCAAGGGCTATGTTATAGAGAAGAAGACTATTGATGGAAAAGCCTGGACTAAAGTCAATCCAAACTGTGGAAGCACCACATTTGTGGTTCCTGATCTCATCTCTGAACAGCAGTATTTCTTCCGCGTGCGTGCAGAAAACCGTTTTGGTATTGGTGCGCCTGCGGAAACCATTCAGAGGACCACGGCCAGAGATCCAATATGTAAGTTTTTTTTTTTTTTTCCTAATATGAGATTAAAATAGTTCCTCAAATTTGAAATATATCATTATAAACAATGCTTAATACTTCCTTTACCTATTTTTAAAGATCCTCCTGATCCCCCCATTAAACTCAAGATTGGCCTCATAACAAAGAACACAGTACACCTATCATGGAAACCCCCAAAGAATGATGGGGGCTCCCCTGTCACCCACTATATTGTTGAGTGCCTTGCATGGGACCCTACTGGGAAAAAGAAAGAAGCTTGGAAACAGTGCAACAAGCGTGATGTGGAAGAACTAGAATTTACTGTTGAAGACCTCATCGAGGGTGGCGAATATGAATTCAGAGTCAAGGCTGTGAACGCTGCAGGAGTCAGCAAACCTTCAGCCACTGTGGGCCCAGTGACTGTCAAAGACCAGACATGTAAGTCCCTGCATATTTACTGAGAATGTCCTCTCTAGGAACCCCTTCCTAGAAATTTAATATCAGTCCAGAGTAAAAAGAGAAATATCTGTACATCAGGAGGCTAGTGTGAGTGGAGTGTGAACACAGGCATATTAATCACTCTTTCCCTCAACTTCTACAGAATTATCCTATTTCCTTACATATTACACTTTTCCCTTATTTGAAGGGGATGACATTTGGAATTTCCATACTATAATTTTCTGCATGATCCTCAAAAGGGGAAGAAAGTAAGCAGTTATTTGCTCAGCAACTTCTGAACCCCATTTATCCTCCCAATCGTTTCTTTTTCTCTATTTAAGAAAAAGATACATCCATTTTAATAGATAAATATAGACAAATATGGTAATAATTCTTCCTCTATTATTGTTACGATCCCTACTGCTTTGTGTTTGTTCAGTTCTTCTAAAATTAGGAGGGTTGTAGTCACTACCCTCTTTGCATGTTCTCCTAGATTCATGGAAAATGGGAAGTTGCTTTGCCTCCACTAGTAGTTGTATTTCTAAGGGCGTTCTCTCAGAATAAAAACTGTAAGTCCTCTCATAATTCTGCATATTTAAGAAAATATGCATCTATATTAAAGGGAATATCATGAAAGAACTCTAAACCTAGGCTACCACAATCTTCACTTCTCTCTGCCTTCTTTCAGTTTCTACATGCATAATAACACCCGATAAGGGAGAGGCAAGAGCTGATTATGTAGTCACATGTAGGTCCAATAAAGGATGATGACTACATATACCTGCTCTCCAAACTGGTATAAATTGAAGTCAGATCTTTTCTTCATATTGGGCTGGGCTATGAAGCCTGCCTATAGTAGATACAAATAGCTTTATAGGCACTGTAAATTCTACTTTCTGTCCCTAGTGACCACATTGTTGTTGTTGTTGTTGTTGTTGTTTTAAACAATCTAGGCCCACCATCAATTGAGCTAAAAGAATTCATGGAGGTTGAAGAAGGAACAGATGTTAACATTGTGGCCAAAATTAAAGGTGTGCCATTCCCGACACTGACCTGGTTTAAAGCTCCTCCGAGGAAGCCTGACAGCAAAGAGCCTGTCATCTATGACACGCACGTCAACAAACTGGTAGTGGATGATACTTGCACCTTAGTTATTCCACAGTCTCGCAGGAGTGACACTGGCTTATATACCATCACAGCTGTGAATAATCTGGGAACAGCATCAAAGGAGATGAGACTGAATGTCCTGGGTAAAGATAGCACAGCTTTATTAAAACTACATGTTTTTCTGTTCCTATGTATATTATTTGGCTTTAAAACCATTCTTCTAATATTTTTTTTCTCCTTTTTAAAACCATTTTAGGTCGTCCTGGCCCTCCAGTGGGACCAATAAAGTTTGAATCTATTTCAGCAGATCAAATGACATTATCTTGGCTTCCACCTTTGGATGATGGAGGGTCTAAGATTACAAACTATGTAATTGAGAAGAGGGAGGCTAACAGGAAGACATGGGTGCGTGTCTCCAGTGAACCTAAAGAGTGCACGTACACAATTCCCAAATTGCTAGAAGGCCATGAATATGTATTCCGAATCATGGCCCAGAACAAATTTGGCGTTGGGGAGCCTCTTGACAGTGAACCTGAAACAGCAAGAAACCTCTTCTGTAAGTAGGACATGCTATACATATAAAGTCACTCTTACTGTTGTTTTGTTTTTTAGAATTTCTCAGAAATCAATGTGATTTCTTTTCCACAGCTGTCCCTGGAGCACCAGATAAACCAACAGTTAGCAGCGTGACTCGCAACTCCATGACTGTCAACTGGGAAGAACCAGAATACGATGGAGGCTCTCCTGTGACAGGATACTGGCTAGAAATGAAAGACACCACTTCAAAGAGGTGGAAGAGAGTTAATCGAGATCCTATCAAGGCCATGACTCTGGGTGTTTCTTATAAAGTGACTGGTCTTATTGAGGGTTCTGACTATCAGTTCCGGGTGTATGCAATCAATGCTGCTGGTGTGGGTCCTGCAAGTCTGCCATCAGACCCAGTGACTGCTAGAGATCCAATTGGTAAGCCTTGAAACCATTCCTTTTTTTTTTTTTTTACCCCACCCCAAAGTGCCATGGAAAAGTCAAGAATACTTATGTATACTGGTTTTTTCCAGCCCCTCCTGGTCCTCCAATTCCCAAAGTCACAGACTGGACTAAATCATCTGTGGATTTGGAGTGGTCTCCCCCACTAAAAGATGGGGGATCCAAAGTAACTGGATACATCGTTGAATATAAAGAAGAAGGAAAAGAGGAATGGGAACAGGTAGCTACCATTTGGCATTATGAAAATATAAATAAGCGAAAAGTGTAGCTGTTATTCTGAATCATTTTAATTTCTATTTGTAGAAATAAAAATACCTTTTTATTAAGAAATCAGAAAACAATTACAACTGATAATCCAAACACCTGTTATGTCAAAAATTTAATCAAAAGTTAATATTGTTGTTATTAAAACACAATTCCTGGCAAGACATTTCATGCAGTGTTTACCTGCAGTATCTGATCCCCAAAACCTAAACTGGCAACAATTTTCCCAGAGTAGTTAAATATGCTGTTGGTTAGACCAGAAAGCCATGAAAACAAGAAGCTACAAAGAACTGAATGCATGTAATCCTTTCCTAGGCTAAAGATAAAGAAGTGAGAGGAACAAAGCTTGTTGTGACAGGCTTAAAAGAAGGAGCTTTCTACAAATTCAGAGTTAGAGCAGTCAACATTGCAGGCATTGGAGAACCTGGAGAAGTCACAGATGTCATTGAAATGAAGGACAGAATAGGTAATTTTTTCACACTGCTATTATTTTCTCCATATTTGTCTTTTGGATGGGGAATGAAAACCACATTTGTAATTTTAAATTGTGTTCCAGTGTCACCTGACCTTCAGCTAGATGCCAGTGTCAGAGACAGAATTGTGGTTCACGCTGGAGGGGTGATCCGGATCATTGCGTATGTGTCTGGAAAGCCTCCTCCAACTGTCACCTGGAACATGAATGAAAGAGCATTACCTCAAGAAGCTACCATCGAGACCACAGCCATTAGCTCCTCCATGGTCATCAAGAATTGCCAGAGGAGCCACCAAGGTGTCTATTCTCTTCTCGCCAAAAATGCAGGGGGAGAAAGAAAGAAGACCATTATTGTTGATGTATTAGGTAAATACCTTTAATTTGTCCATGCAGCTTTTTAAAATGACATTTTTACTTCATTTACAGCCAAGCTATGTTACAGTAAAACTGTTACAAATGTTTTGGAAAATCAGAAAAATCACCCACAATCCCACTGACCACTGCTAGCATTTAAAAATCTTTCCTCCTTTTTTTTGGTCTTATACCTCTTTTATATTGTACTTCTATAAATAGTTTTATATGTTGTCTTTTTATATAACATTAAAAAGTTATGTTTTTATGTTATATAAAAACAAAGTTTTTTAAATAAAATTTTGTATATTGCCTTTTTATATGATATGCCACCATAAGCACTATGTTTTATAGTTTCCATAAAAGCAATTTTCCTGCACGTGTACATGAATATCTAATAATTTACTAAGGTTCATCAATTTCACATCATGAGAGTGTATCCTTTGCTAATTATCATGATAAAGCAAAAATCTCTGTGAAGGGTTTCAGTATTCTAAATGAAAAGCGGGTGATGGGTATTAAGGAGGACACGTGTGATAAGCATTAGGTGTTATACACAACTAAAATGAACCGTTGAACACTACATCAAAAACTAACTATGTACTATATGCTGGCTAACTGAACATAATAAAAAAAAAGCATGATATTTGATTATCAATATTACATTTCTAGTCACTGAATAGAGGTGAACTCTACAGTTTTTCATGCCTCTTGCTGGCTGCTTTATGCTAGTGATTTGCTCAGAGAGTAAACCCCTCCCACTCAGATTTCACTTTCATCATGTCTCTAGGCACAACCATACTCCAAACAATGAGTTTTTATGTGAAAATAACTGGTTCTCTACTGAGCATAATTAATGATATGTAAACATATTATGTTTTCATTAAGGAAAAAGGCATGAGGGAAAAGATCTCATTGATCCAACAGTCCTACAAGCTTTTAGGTTAGTTTCAAGCTCTTCAACACCCATTATTTTAACTTGAGAACCAGTACAGTTTCAAGGTTGAATTCCAGCCCTCTCAAAGGGCCATCTGAGATTTGGGCATTCCCGTGCTCCTTACTGATTTACTAGTCACCTAGAAAAAGCTCTCTCTCCCTTTCTCTTCTGGAGAGTAAACTAGACAACAGAAAGTAGCCATGCCACCCCTCACCCCTTCTCCTGTCTCCTGTGTATTCTCCTTCTAGCAGCTCCCTATCTGACTTAAAAATTTTTTAAAAAAAGTATAAACATGCATATATAAATACCCATATGTTATATATATATACACACACATTACTGTTCCTTCAGCTTCTACTAAAACAGTGGCAAACAGTAATTATAAACATACTTCATTTAAAAATATGAATATAGATACCATGGGGAAGAAAAAAAATCAATAGCCATGAAATCTTATTCATAACAGTTTTGTCTTTTTAAACACAGAGGGTAACAAATGTTGAGCCCAGTTGTTCACTGAAAACAAACAACTAGAAATTGTCTCCTCTTTTTCCTAGATGTGCCAGGTCCTGTTGGAACACCCTTCCAGGCTCACAACCTAACCAATGACTCCTGCAAACTGACATGGTTTTCTCCAGAAGATGATGGAGGCTCTCCAATCACCAATTATGTCATTGAGAAGCGTGAATCTGACCGCAGAGCATGGACCCCAGTGACATACACAGTTACCCGACAGAATGCTACTGTCCAGGGTCTCATTGAAGGAAAATCCTACTTTTTCCGAATTGCAGCCGAAAACAGTGTTGGCATAGGCCCGTTTACTGAGACACCAACCGCTCTTGTCATCCGAGATCCAATAAGTAAGTGCAATTTAAAACAATTTCATCCTTAATCACTTCTTCATTCATTTAGGAAAAGAGGATGGTGAGAATATGTGTACCGACACTAAACATTTCATTCCCTTGAAAGCATTCAGTAGACAAATGCTCAATGCCTCATGTTGGTAGTGTTTGAAGGTGATCGTGAGAGACATTATGGGAATATAGGAGTCTTCCAATTCCTCCATGGATACTACACTATTTTTTTTAATTTTCCACTTAATGTCATGAATATGAAATAATATCCCAACTCTGGAGAACTTTCTTAAATGATTTGGCCTCAACAAACCTCTATTTCCTCATCTATCAGAGAAAATTAGACTGGGTGGTGTCTTTTTTAACTCTAATAAGTGCTATGGTAAGAGGTTTCTGTTACTTATCAAAGCAAATAATTTAACGTTTAAGTGCAGTCCTCCAAGAGTATCATTTACTATTTACTATGATTTACTACATTTTTAACATGACCTTTTCTTCATTGTAATTCTGTATTTTACTTGCAGCTGTACCAGAGCGTCCTGAAGACCTGGAAGTCAAAGAAGTTACTAAAGATTCTGTTTCCTTGACTTGGAATCCTCCTAAGTATGATGGTGGATCAGAAATTATCAACTATGTCCTAGAAAGCCGCCTCATTGGAACTGAGAAATTCCACAAGGTTACAAATGACAACTTGCTTAGCAGAAAATACACTGTGAAAGGCTTAAAGGAAGGTGATACCTATGAGTACCGTGTCAGTGCTGTGAATATCGTGGGACAAGGCAAACCATCGTTTTGTACCAAGCCCATCACTTGCAAGGATGACCTGGGTATGTGTCGAATGCAATTCATACTCTGAAAACTTGTACACTTACAGATTTGCCATAAGACATCAGTAAAACTGACTTGCCTGTATAATTACAATTTCAGCTCCTCCAACCCTTGACCTCGACTTCAGAGATAAGCTCACAGTTCGGGTTGGTGAAGCTTTTGCTCTCACTGGCCGTTACTCAGGCAAACCAAAGCCTAAAATTACTTGGTTCAAAGATGAAGCTGATGTGCTGGAGGATGATCGCACTCAGATAAAGACCACTCCAACAACACTGGCTCTAGAGAAGATCAAGGCCAAACGTTCAGATTCCGGCAAATACTGTGTGGTTGTGGAGAACAGTACAGGCTCCAGGAAAGGGTTCTGTCAAGTCAATGTTGTTGGTAAGTATCCTTTAGCAAGAAGAATAGATATTCTGTTCTTTCCAAAGCAGAATGGGCAATTACATTTTGGGCTGTGTTTTTTTCTGCAGACCGTCCTGGACCACCAGTAGGACCAGTTATTTTTGATGAGGTGACCAAAGATTACATGGTTATCTCTTGGAAGCCACCTTTAGATGATGGAGGCAGTGAAATTACCAATTACATTATTGAGAAGAAGGAGGTGGGCAAAGACATTTGGATGCCTGTGACATCTGCAAGTGCTAAAACAACATGCAAAGTTCCTAAACTCCTTGAAGGAAAAGATTATATTTTCCGGATATATGCTGAAAACCTATATGGAATAAGTGATCCTCTGGTGTCTGATTCAATGAAAGCCAAAGATCGTTTCAGTATGCATTACATTTCCTTTTAGTGATTCTCTGTTGAATATTGTTAGTATAGAAAATGACATTTCTAACACGCTCTGCTAATGTTTGTCGTAGGGGTTCCTGATGCACCAGAGCAGCCCATTGTCACAGAGGTTACCAAAGACTCTGCGTTAGTAACCTGGAACAAGCCAAATGATGGAGGAAAGCCCATCACAAACTACATCCTGGAAAAGAGGGAAACTATGTCGAAACGATGGGCTAGAGTTACCAAAGAGCCTATCCATCCGTACACTAAATTCAGGGTCCCTGATCTTCTAGAAGGGTGTCAGTATGAATTCCGGGTTGCTGCAGAAAATGAAATTGGTATTGGTGATCCAAGCCCACCATCCAAACCAGTCTTTGCTAAAGATCCAATTGGTACAATATTAAAGCATTCATTCCGTCTTCACGTTATCCAACTTTGTTTGTGGCTGTGTTCTAACTCCTTTTTGGGTTTTTTTTTTTTCTTTTATTACATAGCTAAACCAAGTCCACCAATTAATCCTGAAGCAATTGATACAACGTGTAATTCAGTTGATCTAACCTGGCAGCCACCACGTCATGATGGCGGGAGCAAGATTCTGGGTTATATTGTTGAGTACCAGAAAGTTGGAGATGAAGAGTGGAAGAGAGCTAATTACACTCCTGAGTCATGTCCTGAAACTAAGTATAAAGTCACCGGTCTTCGGGATGGTCAAACCTATAAGTTCAGGGTATTGGCAGTCAACGAAGCTGGTGAATCGGATCCAGCTTATATTCCTGAGCCAGTGCTAGTAAAAGACAGACTTGGTGAGTAAAATCATCTCAGCTATAATAGCAAAGAAGATAGGTGTCTCTTTGTATATGCTTCGTTGTAAAATACATAAATCAAATCTGAAAGTATTATTTGCTTTATTCCAGAACCCCCAGAGTTGATTCTCGATGCCAACATGGCAAGAGAACAACACATAAAGGTTGGTGATACTCTAAGACTTAGTGCTGTCATCAAAGGTGTGCCATTCCCAAAAGTAACTTGGAAGAAAGGAGACAGAGAAGCTCCAACTAAAGCAAGAATCGATGTTACTCCAGTTGGTAGCAAGCTTGAAATTCCTAATGCTGCCCATGAAGATGGCGGAATTTATTCTTTAACAGTGGAGAATCCAGCTGGTTCAAAAACTGTCTCAGTAAAAGTCCTCGTATTAGGTGCGAATTTTCATACTTATGTATTTAATGTAATAACATATTAAAAATAAATTTTGATACATTTTGAGCTGTTATTGGGTTAAATCACTTATTATAACTTCATTATTTAACACTTTCAGATAAGCCGGGGCCACCTAGAGATCTGGAAGTCAGTGAAATTAGGAAAGACTCTTGTTATCTTACTTGGAAAGAACCACTGGATGATGGTGGTTCTGTTATTACAAATTACGTGGTTGAGAGGAGAGATGTTGCCACCTCCCAGTGGTCACCTCTTTCAGCTACATCCAAGAAAAAGAGTCACATGGCTAAACACCTTACTGAAGGCAATCAGTATCTCTTCCGGGTAGCTGCAGAGAACCAGTACGGACGTGGTCCTTTCGTTGAAACACCTAAACCCATCAAGGCTCTGGATCCTCTCCGTAAGTTGCTTTCTCTGGATACAGAGGTTTTCTCTGACTGTCTCTGAGAATATTATTCACTCATCATAACTTCTTCTTTTGAAAAGATCCCCCAGGGCCACCGAAAAACTTACACCATGTAGATGTAGACAAGACTGAAGTCTCACTTGTTTGGAATAAGCCTGATCGTGACGGTGGCTCCCCAATCACTGGCTATTTGGTGGAATATCAAGAAGAGGGCACTGAAGACTGGATTAAGTTCAAGACTGTGACAAACTTAGAGTGTGTCGTTACTGGACTACAGCAAGGAAAGACGTATAGATTCCGTGTAAAAGCTGAAAATATTGTGGGTCTTGGTCTCCCTGACACAACTATCCCAATAGAATGTCAAGAAAAACTAGGTAATTTTTGGACTGACATTATTTTTTTTCTTAATTCACATTGTGAAAATCAACATCTAATTTTCTCATGTTCACTTTCCAGTGCCTCCATCCGTGGAACTAGATGTGAAATTAATTGAAGGCCTTGTGGTGAAAGCTGGAACTACAGTCAGGTTCCCTGCCATCATAAGAGGTGTACCCATTCCCACTGCCAAGTGGACAACGGATGGGAGTGAGATCAAAACAGATGAACACTACACAGTTGAAACTGACAGCTTCTCATCCGTACTTACTATTAAGAACTGCTTAAGGAGAGACACTGGGGAATATCAAATCACAGTTTCCAATGCAGCTGGCACCAAAACAGTAGCTGTACATCTTACTGTTCTTGATGTTCCTGGTCCACCAACAGGTCCTATTAATATTCTAGATGTTACCCCAGAATATATGACTATCTCATGGCAGCCACCAAAGGATGATGGAGGAAGCCCTGTGATAAATTATATTGTTGAGAAACAAGATACAAGGAAAGGCACATGGGGTGTTGTCTCATCAGGAAGCAGTAAGACAAAGCTGAAAATCCCACATCTGCAAAAAGGCTGTGAATATATTTTCCGAGTCAGAGCAGAGAATAAGATGGGTGTTGGTCCTCCCCTTGACTCCGTTCCTACTGTTGCTAAACATAAGTTTAGTCCTCCATCTCCTCCTGGTAAACCAGTAGTTACTGACATTACTGAAAATGCTGCAACAGTGTCTTGGACACTGCCAAAATCTGATGGCGGCAGTCCAATAATTGGTTACTATGTGGAACGTCGAGAAATAACTGGCAAATGGGTGAGAGTCAACAAAACACCCATACCTGACCTGAAGTTTAGAGTGACTGGACTCTATGAGGGAAATACATACGAGTTTAGGGTTTTTGCTGAAAATCTTGCAGGACTAAGCAATCCATCGCCAAGTTCCGACCCAATAAAAGCTTGCCGACCCATCAAACCACCTGGACCACCAATTAATCCTAAACTGAAAGACAAGACCAAAGAAACAGCTGACTTGGTATGGACAAAGCCTCTCAGTGATGGTGGCAGCCCCATTCTAGGCTACGTAGTGGAATGTCAGAAACCTGGTACAACACAGTGGAATAGGATTAATAAAGATGAACTCATTAGGCAGTGTGCCTGTAGGGTACCTGGACTAGTTGAAGGAAATGAGTACAGATTCCGTATAAAGGCAGCTAATATTGTGGGAGAGGGAGAGCCAAGAGAACTAGCAGAATCTGTGATTGCAAAAGACATCCTTCATCCTCCAGAAGTAGAACTTGATGTTACTTGTCGTGATGTTATTACCGTTAGAGTGGGCCAAACTATCCGCATTCTTGCTCGAGTCAGAGGCAGACCTGATCCAGACATAACTTGGTCCAAGGAAGGCAAAGTATTGGTCCGAGAAAAGCGGGTTGACATAATTCATGATCTACCTCGTGTTGAGTTACAGATTAAAGATGCTGTTAGAGCTGATCATGGCAAGTATATTATCTCAGCCAAGAATACCAGTGGGCATGCCCAAGGTTCCGCCATTGTTAATGTTCTTGACAGACCTGGGCCTTGCCAGAATTTAAGGGTTAGCAATGTAACCAAAGAAAACTGTACAATTTCTTGGGAGAACCCACTAGATAACGGTGGCTCAGAAATAACAAATTTCATAGTAGAATATCGCAAACCAAACCAGAAAGGCTGGTCAATTGTTGCTTCAGATGCCACTAAGCGATTAATTAAGGCCAACCTCTTAGCCAACAACGAATACTATTTCCGAGTCTGTGCAGAGAATAAAGTAGGAGTTGGTCCAACCATTGAAACGAAAACTCCAATTCTGGCTATTAACCCTATTGATAGGCCAGGTGAGCCTGAAAACCTTCACATTGCAGATAAAGGAAAGACATTTGTCTATCTCAAGTGGCGGCGGCCAGATTATGATGGTGGTAGCCCAAATCTGTCCTATCATGTTGAGAGGAGGCTGAAGGGCTCCGATGAATGGGAAAGAGTGCATAAAGGAAGCATTAAAGAAACCCATTACATGGTTGACAGATGTGTTGAAAACCAGATTTATGAGTTCAGAGTGCAAACAAAGAATGAAGGTGGGGAAAGTGACTGGGTGAAGACAGAGGAAGTTGTTGTGAAGGAAGACTTACAGAAACCAGTACTTGATCTGAAATTAAGTGGCGTGCTGACTGTCAAAGCAGGGGACACCATTAGACTTGAGGCAGGTGTTAGAGGCAAACCATTCCCAGAAGTTTTATGGACCAAGGACAAAGATGCTACAGACTTAACAAGATCACCAAGGGTCAAGATTGATACCAGTGCTGATTCATCCAAATTTTCTCTTTCTAAAGCAAAGCGAAGTGATGGCGGTAAATATGTAATTACAGCAACTAACACGGCTGGCAGTTTTGTGGCCTATGCCACTGTCAATGTTTTAGATAAGCCTGGTCCTGTAAGAAATCTGAAAATTACTGATGTGTCCAGTGATCGGTGTACTATTCGCTGGGATCCACCAGAGGATGATGGTGGCTGTGAAATCCAAAATTATATTCTAGAAAAATGTGAGAGTAAGCGAATGGTTTGGTCCACCTATTCTGCTAATGTCTTAACACCCGGTGCTACAGTAACACGTCTCATAGAAGGAAATGAATATATTTTCAGAGTCCGTGCAGAAAATAAAATAGGCACAGGGCCTCCAACAGAAAGTAAACCAGTCGTTGCAAAAACCAAATATGATAGACCTGGTCGCCCAGATCCTCCAGAAGTCACCAAAGTAAGCAAAGAAGAGATGACTGTGGTTTGGAATCCACCTGAATATGATGGTGGAAAATCCATCACAGGATACTTTTTGGAGAAAAAGGAAAAACATTCAGTACGATGGGTCCCTGTTAACAAGAGTGCAATCCCCGAGAGACGTCTCAAAGTACAGAACCTCCTCCCAGGACATGAATATCAGTTCCGTGTCAAGGCAGAAAATGAAATTGGAATTGGAGAACCAAGCTTGCCCTCAAGGCCAGTGGTGGCAAAAGACCCCATAGGTATGATGTTCTTTTTTTCTAATATAGCAGCAAATCTTAATCCCGAGCACAGAAGTATTAGACAAATAAGTTAAATCCATGACTTCAAAACTTTAGCCAATATTCTTCCAGGTAGATCTTTTACCAAATCACCTAAAATGTACAAACAACAGTAGATTCTAAATTTATAAAGGGAAATAAGGACTCAGTGATTGAGAAGTTGAACGTCCTATCTTTGATTAACTGAAAATAGACTACTTTATAATATAAACTACACATTGGAGTATCACCAGTAAGAATTAATGATGGGTATATTCATTCTTATATATTTACTATTTTCAGAACCACCTGGTCCACCAACCAATCTCAAAGTGGTCGACACAACCAAAAGTTCCATAACTCTTGGATGGGGAAAACCAGTGTATGATGGTGGCGCGCCAATAATTGGATATGTTGTGGAGATGAGACCAAAACGAGAAGATGCATCCCCTGATGAAGGCTGGAAAAGGTGCAATGCTGCTGCACAACTTGTTCGCATGGAGTTCACTGTTACCAGCTTGGATGAAAACCAGGAATATGAGTTCAGGGTGTGTGCCCAAAACCAAGCTGGCATTGGGCGCCCTGCCGAACTAAAGGATGCTATTAAACCCAAAGAAATCCTCGGTGAGACCCTATTTTGTCCTAGGATTCATTCACTCTACACTTCTTGCATGATTTCCCCACATTCCGAAAAGTCAACTAATGGTTTTCATATCATTTGCAGAACCTCCGGAGATTGATCTGGATGCCAGCATGAGAAAACTGGTCATAGTGAGAGCAGGATGCCCTATCCGACTATTTGCCATAGTGAGAGGACGACCTGCTCCTAAAGTCACTTGGCGAAGAGTGGGTATTGACAATGTGGTCAGAAAAGGACAAGTTGATCTGGTGGACACGATGGCCTTCCTTGTCATCCCCAATTCCACCCGTGATGACTCGGGAAAATATTCCTTGACACTTGTGAACCCAGCAGGAGAAAAGGCCGTGTTTGTGAATGTCAGAGTATTAGGTGAGCTACTAACAAGCTCCTTCTTCCCCTTCGAAAACGCATTAGTTAAGAAGAAGGCTGAAGAGACCTGTATATCTGATTTTGTGGTTCTTTACAGATACTCCTGGACCTGTGACTGATTTAAAAGTTTCGGATGTCACTAAAACATCATGCCACATTTCCTGGGCCCCTCCTGAGAATGATGGTGGGAGCCAAGTGACACATTACATTGTGGAGAAGCGTGAAGCAGAAAGAAAGACGTGGTCAACAGTTACCCCGGAAGTCAAGAAAACGAGCTTCCAAGTCACCAACCTTGTGCCTGGGAATGAGTACTTCTTCAGAGTCACTGCCGTCAATGAATACGGCCCTGGCGTGCCAGCAGACGTCCCCAAACCAGTGCTTGCGTCAGATCCTCTGAGTAAGGACCGTCCTTTTTCCTCCTTTTCACTCCAGTCTCAAGATACTGAAACACGTCCATCTACCACACCAAAGGGCTTTAATTTGTAGAAACCCAAACAGGACAAATAAATCTCTAACTCACTCATTGAAGAGTGTTTTAATCTGCCCCATCTTGTGCTTCCCATGTTCAACACACTGAGCTCCAGTTTCCAGATGCTTCCAAGCAAGCAGCATACTCAAATATTTATGTAGAGTAAAAAGGGATTGGGTTAGCATACCTGGACAGTTTTTCTGAATCCCATTTTTCTTCTAGGCGAGCCGGATCCCCCAAGGAAACTAGAAGTTACTGAAATGACCAAAAACAGTGCTGTGTTAGCCTGGTTACCTCCCCTGCGTGACGGAGGTGCTAAAATCGATGGCTACATCATCAGTTACAGAGAGGAGGAGCAACCTGCAGACCGCTGGACAGAGTACTCGGTGGTAAAAGATCTCAGCCTTGTCGTCACTGGCCTAAAGGAAGGAAAGAAGTATAAATTCAGAGTAGCGGCCAGAAACGCCGTTGGAGTCAGTTTGCCAAGGGAAGCAGAAGGAGTATATGAAGCCAAAGAACAGCTGTGTAAGTGGTCGCCATCTCCTTTTATCATGTGATAAAAGTCCATGAGAATTTTCTTCTCACAATAGACTGGACTCTCCTATTTTCTCTTTGGCGTAATCTTATTCTTCTTCAAAAATACTAGTAGCTGTAATGCAATCATGAACTCGAAGCCATTAATGGGTTGCCACCCACAGTCCAAGAAACACTAGTAGAGCTCCCACCAGAGGAGCTCTAGCCTCCCTGCAAATTTAACGAATTTTCGTTTTACTTTTAGTGCCTCCAAAGATCCTTATGCCAGAGCAAATTACTATTAAAGCTGGGAAGAAACTCCGAGTTGAAGCCCATGTGTATGGAAAGCCTAATCCAGTCTGTAAATGGAAAAAAGGAGAAGATGACGTCGTCACTTCCAGTCACCTGGCAGTGCATAAAGCGGACACCTCTTCCATCCTGATCATAAAGGATGTTACCAGGAAAGACAGCGGGTACTACAGCCTCACTGCAGAGAACAGCTCTGGGACAGACACTCAGAAAATCAAAGTTACCGTCATGGGTAGGTTAAGCTTTAGACAAATGGCTACCTAGATATGATGATCAGAAACATTTTCTTCCTGTCAAATCCTTGTTCTTATATTTCTCTCTCTTGGTTTCTGCAGATGCTCCTGGGCCCCCTCAGCCCCCATTTGACATTTCTGAGATAGACGCTGATGCTTGCTCCCTATCATGGCACATCCCTCTGGAGGATGGAGGTAGTAACATCACCAATTACATAGTGGAGAAATGTGACGTGAGCCGAGGCGACTGGGTGACGGCTCTTGCCTCAGTGACAAAAACCTCCTGCAGAGTTGGAAAACTGATCCCAGGCCAGGAGTATATCTTCCGGGTCCGTGCTGAAAATCGATTTGGCATTTCAGAGCCTCTCACATCTCCAAAGATGCTGGCTAAGTACCCATTTGGTAGGTTTCTTTCAGGGAGGAAATAAAAAGTTGTTTTCTTTCCAGTCTGTTACTTAAGGAAAAAAAAAACTAACATCTCCCTTCTCCTCCTCTCCAGGTGTTCCTAGTGAACCGAAGAATGCACGGGTCACTAAAGTCAACAAAGACTGCATATTTGTGGCATGGGACAGACCAGACAGTGATGGAGGGAGTCCCATCACTGGTTATCTGATCGAACGCAAAGAAAGAAACAGCTTGCTCTGGGTGAAAGCTAATGATACTCCTGTCCGGTCAACTGAATATCCCTGTGCTGGCCTCATAGAAGGTCTCGAGTATTCATTCAGAATCTATGCGCTAAACAAAGCTGGATCCAGCCCACCCAGCAAACCAACAGAATACGTAACCGCAAGAATGCCAGTTGGTGAGTAATTTTTGTTAGTATTATGGGAGCATATTTAAATCTCAAAGTCTCTGAGGATTATTACTCTATTCAGAGATATTCTCAATATTTCTGGGTGATACTTTGAAATATGGAAGTTTGTAACTTCTGCTATTAAGATAAACGCTAAGAATACCTCTTATGGTTTCAGATCCTCCTGGAAAGCCTGAAGTTATTGATGTTACCAAGAGTACTGTATCCCTCATCTGGGCTCGTCCAAAACATGATGGAGGCAGCAAAATTATTGGATACTTTGTAGAAGCTTGCAAACTTCCTGGTGATAAGTGGGTACGGTGCAATACCTCACCTCACCAGATTCCCCAGGAAGAGTACACAGTCACTGGCTTAGAAGAGAATGCTCAGTATCAATTTAGAGCAATTGCCAAGACTGCAGTAAACATCAGCCAGCCCTCCGAACCTTCTGATCCAGTGACCATCCAGGCAGAAAATGGTAAAATTCCACCTTTGCCTATAATACTCAACAGAAATGTATTTTTCTTTCTCTTAAATAAAAATAAAATATACATCATGGGAGGGAAGAAAAACAAGGAAAATGATAGGTACTTTGTATACAGACAACTAAAAATTACGATTATGGAGAATCTTAATAACACAGTAAACTAAAAAAAAAAAACAGTACAAAACTGTGAGGACCTTGTAATTTCAACCATACACAGGCAGAGATGACAAGGAAATGCACCAAATGTCATAGTGAAAATTGAAGGATGTTGGAATTATGGAAGATATTTACTTTTTTTATGCTTTAAGCATTATCAAACTTCTTATTAAACCTATATTCTTTTTTTAAGATTTATTTAGAGGGAGAGAGAAAGAGTGCAATGGGGGGCAGAGAGAGAGAGAGAATCTCAAGCAGATTCCTCACTGAGCACAGAGCCTGATGCAGGGCTTGATCTCACAACCCCAAGATCTGAGCTGAAATCGAGAGTTGGATGCTTAACCGACTAAGCCACCCAGGAGCCCCTAAACCTATATTCTTTTACAATAAATAAAAATCCCACCTTGAAATATGAATTTCCTACTTTTATTAACAAGAATGATATGATATAGCTTTGCTTACATTAAATCCTGATCTTATTACTTTCCAGTTCCTCCTAGGATAGAACTAAGTGTGGCTATGAAAGGTCTGCTTACCGTGAAAGCTGGAACCAATGTTTGCCTGGATGCTACTGTCTTTGGTAAACCAATGCCAACCGTCTCTTGGAAGAAAGAGGGCACGGTGCTGAAGCCAGGGGAAGGCATAAAGATGGCCATGAAGCGGAACCTGTGCACCCTGGAGCTGTTCAGCGTGAACCGGAAGGACTCAGGCGACTATACCATTACTGCTGAAAATTCGAGTGGTTCCAAATCAGCCACAATTAAGCTTCAGGTGTTAGGTAACTAATGCACTTACTTAGACTCTCATATTTCACTTTGGTTAATGTGATGTAACAGAATTTACAAAATCATATGTGAGAAAAGATATATTTCCTGATATATCGTTTGTAATCAGAGAATTAATCTCATCACAGGGCAGTGGCATTTTAGAGTTGGAAAGAGTGTTAGAAGTGATATATTCCAGTTACATATCTTACGTATGAGGATATTAAGGTTGTGAAAAATTACGTACTTTCTAAGGTCATACAGGAAGTTAATGACAATGTAAGACTGCAGTCAGGTCTCCAGAACTCCAGTCTACTCATTCCCCATTTCACATGTGTTAGTGAAAGACTTCACTTGTCTTTCGTACTCTTCCAGATAAACCAGGGCCTCCAGCATCTGTTAAAATCAACAAAATGTATGCAGATCGTGCAATGCTTTCTTGGGAACCTCCTCTTGAAGACGGAGGCTCAGAAATCACCAACTATATTGTTGACAAACGTGAAACAAGCAGGCCCAACTGGGCACAAGTCTCGGCTACGGTGCCCATCACCAGCTGCAGCGTGGAGAAACTTATAGAGGGCCATGAATATCAGTTCCGAATTTGTGCTGAGAATAAATACGGAGTGGGCGATCCAATCTTCACTGAACCGGCAATCGCTAAAAACCCCTATGGTAGGAACATTTTCCTTCGGTTTTTCATTTGACTTTTTAAAGATTACCTTTTAGACTGACACAGTAACTTTTCAATCCATCTCTGCAGACCCACCTGGGCGCTGTGATCCTCCTGTTATTAGCAACATAACCAAAGATCACATGACAGTGAGCTGGAAACCACCAGCAGATGATGGCGGCTCACCCATCACTGGCTATTTGGTTGAAAAGCGAGAAACACAGGCAGTTAACTGGACTAAAGTCAACAGAAAACCTGTTATAGAAAGAACCATAAAAGCAACAGGTCTCCAAGAAGGCACCGAATATGAGTTCCGAGTTACCGCTATAAATAAGGCTGGACCGGGGAAACCCAGTGATGCATCCAAAGCTGTTTATGCCCGGGACCCCCTGTGTAAGTTTTCATGAAAGAGTCCCCTATCTTATGTTGTAATCAACCATGAACAACCATTAACAACATTAAAAATGAGATTTTTAATGAAATTTTTCTGTTATTTATCCTCAGATCCACCTGGCCCACCAGCTTTTCCTAAAGTATACGATACAACCCGTAGCTCCGTGAGTCTATCTTGGGGCAAGCCAGCCTATGACGGTGGTAGCCCTATCATTGGCTACCTTGTTGAAGTAAAACGAGCTGACTCTGATAACTGGGTGAGGTGCAATTTACCAGAGAAGCTGCAGAAAACCCGCTTTGAGGTTACCGGCCTAATGGAAGACACAGAATATCAGTTCCGTGTGTATGCTGTTAATAAGATTGGATACAGCGACCCCAGTGATGTGCCAGACAAACACTGTCCCAAGGACATCTTAAGTGAGTATTACCAGCAGAAATAGAGTTTTCCTCATCAGTCATATTATGAAAGGCAGTATAGAACTCCCTTAGGTAGATTTGTTTATTTATGAGCGTTCGAGTTGGTAACTCTAGGAGTACCTTGTAATGGAGAGCTGGGTTGGTACTGTATGGTATCCTACACAGATCAAATGGAATGCCAACTTATCTGTGGCTGAAAAGCTTTTCATATTCACGCTTGTGTGAGAATTCATTTCTTCAAAAGAATATGGAATATAGGATTTTATCCTGAAAACAAAGTGTTTTTTTAAACTAAGTAGTGAGCTATTTGTCATTCTAATGTTTTTTTTTTCATCTTCTAACCTACCCCTTTTCATAAGTATGTAATTGCAGACTCTCCATCCTAATTTCCATTTCACCATTTCTTCTATTTTCTTATCTCCCATAACCATTTCTCCCTTTATTTTTAATTACTTGGTATAATACTTCACCCTCTATGTATTTTTCTTCCCATGATGAAATAAGGAAAGAGAGCCAGAGTATCATCAGAGAGCCTTCACTGAATATAGAAAAGAAAAACAAGAATGGAAGAGAGCCAAGAATCAGTTGTCTATATTTAATAGAGAGTGAGTTTGAGAGTATGGAAGTTCATGAGAAAAGGAGGAGAGGAGGTACAGATCCTTCAGGGAAAACTTGGTTTAGCCTACAGGATATCAGAATATAGAAAGATCAAAAACCACTACAGAGTACTGAAATACAGAAGTTTTGAGGATCATACTAAGAATTTTTTAAAGACCTAGAAATCAGTTCTGGAAAAGAAACATACTTTAGGAGTGATAAGGCTAGTCCTCGGAAACACACTTGACCATTAAATTATTACTTCAAACAGTCCCACCTGAGGGAGAACTCGATGCCGATTTGAGGAAAACACTCATATTACGTGCTGGAGTTACAATGAGACTGTATGTACCAGTAAAAGGACGTCCGCCTCCAAAGATAACTTGGTCTAAACCGAACGTCAATCTAAGAGAAAGGATCGGACTTGACATAAAATCAACGGACTTTGACACCTTCTTGCGCTGTGAAAATGTGAACAAATATGATGCAGGAAAATATATCTTGACTCTGGAGAACAGCTGTGGCAAAAAGGAATATACCATTGTAGTGAAAGTGCTGGGTAAGTCTATTTGAAGAAAATAATCATATGTTAAAAATGTAGTCTATGTATTTTTTACATATTCATTTCTTATTTACCCACGATTTGTCCAGATACTCCCGGGCCACCTGTCAATGTCACTGTTAAGGAAATATCTAAAGATTCTGCTTACATTACCTGGGATCCTCCTATTATTGATGGTGGAAGTCCCATCATCAACTATGTGGTGGAAAAACGTGACGCAGAGAGGAAGTCCTGGTCTACAGTGACAACTGAGTGCCCAAAAACAAGCTTCAGAGTGTCTAACTTGGAGGAGGGAAAATCCTATTTCTTCAGAGTGTTTGCTGAAAATGAGTATGGCATCGGGGATCCTGGGGAAACACGTGATGCCGTCAAAGCTTCCCGTAAGCAAATGAGCTACTATCCCATCACTTTGAGTGACCTCTGACCTTGGTTATCTTGGGCTAAGTCTTATCATTTCTTCTTTGCTTTAGAAACCCCTGGACCAGTTGTGGACCTGAAAGTGCTATCTGTAACTAAGTCGTCTTGTAGCATAGGCTGGAAAAAGCCTCGCAGTGATGGTGGCAGCCGAATTACCGGATATGTAGTAGATTTCCTGACTGAAGACAATAAGTGGCAACGTGTTATGAAATCAATGAACTTACAGTACTCTGCAAAAGATTTGACTGAAGGCAAGGAATATACCTTCAGAGTGAGTGCTGAGAATGAAAACGGAGAAGGAACCCCAAGTGAAATCACTGCTGTGGCAAAGGATGATGTTGGTAAGCCTTTACCCATGCATCTTCATTTTCCCTTTATTGTCCTCAAAAGTGCACTCTTGAGCCCTACTCACTGGCTTATCTGAAAATCCTTTAAAATTTATAATGATCTGAAAAAAATCAATTGCCTGGTCTGAAAAATGACAATAATTTATCTCTGCTATTTTACAGTGGCTCCTGACCTTGACTTAAAGGACATACCTGATTTGTGCTACTTGGCTAAAGAAAACAGCAACTTCCATCTTAAGATCCCCATAAAAGGCAAGCCACCTCCATCAGTATCCTGGAAGAAAGGGGAAGATCCTCTACCAACTGACACAAGGGTCAGTGTTGAGTCAACTGCAGTTAACACAACTCTTGTGGTACATGATTGCCAAAAATCTGATGCTGGAAAATACACAATCACACTGAAGAACGTTGCCGGCACCAAGGAAGGAACTCTCTCTATAAAAGTTGTTGGCAAGCCTGGCATCCCCACGGGACCAATCAAATTTGATGAAGTCACAGCAGAAGCCATGACCTTAAAGTGGGGTCCTCCAAAGGATGACGGAGGTTCTGAAATCACCAACTATATCCTAGAGAAGAGAGATTCTATAAACAACAAGTGGGTGACATGTGCCTCAGCTGTCCAGAAAACCACCTTCAGAGTAACCAGACTTCATGAGGGCGTGGAATACACCTTCAGAGTCAGTGCCGAAAATAAATATGGTGTAGGCGAAGGCCTGAAATCAGAGCCAATTGTTGCTAAACATCCATTTGGTGAGTGTTTCAGAGTCAGAAAACACAAAGCAAAACATGTTTTTGAGAAAAGTTCCCTATTATAAATCTTGCATCATCTACTTTTTCCTAGATGTGCCTGATGCTCCCCCACCGCCCAATATTGTGGATGTCAGACATGATTCGGTATCGCTAACTTGGACTGACCCCAGGAAAACTGGTGGCTCTCCCATTACAGGTATTTCATTTGCTCTTCTCCTATAGCTTTTACATTAATGTTTCTTCCAAATTTTCCTCCCTGAAAAACAAACTGAATGGATGCTCCTTTGTTATAGCACAATCTGCAAATACAGTAATTGTTTTTTCCTTTCAGTACATTAAGCATTAGTTAACACTTGATTTCAATGAGAAATCTCCTAATAGTTAAAGGCTTTCATAGTGATTTTTTTAAGTTAGAATTTTTCAACAGAAGGTGCAATAAATACACAGAAACCAAGAGAAAAAAAAAAGTGCCTAGAAATAAGAGTATAGCCCAGCAAGAGTGACTATTTATTCCATATTATGTCCACATATAAACCATTTGGCCAAAAACATGTACTTAAAAATCAGTATTTTCTACCTGAATTGACAAATTCACTAGGTCTTTTTTTTTTCGTAGGGTATCATATTGAATTCAAGGAGAGAAACAGCCTTTTGTGGAAGAGAGCTAACAAGACTCCTATTAGGATGAAAGACTTCAAAGTGACAGGATTAACCGAAGGTCTTGAGTACGAATTCCGAGTCATGGCAATCAATTTAGCAGGAGTCGGCAAGCCAAGCCTGCCATCAGAGCCTGTTGTGGCACTTGATCCAATTGGTAAGTCGTTATACAAAGGAAAGCCCAGGTGTGTTTTCTGCATGAAAAAAAAAATTGGTATTCGACTGGCTTTTTTTGCTTTGCTTTAGATCCTCCTGGCAAACCTGAGGTTATTAATGTAACAAGGAATTCAGTGACCCTCATTTGGACTGAACCCAAATATGATGGTGGTCATAAGTTGACTGGATATATAGTGGAGAAGCGCGATCTACCTTCTAAATCTTGGACGAAAGCCAACCATGTTAATGTCCCAGATTGTGCCTTTACTGTAACTGACCTCGTTGAAGGTGGAAAATATGAATTCAGAGTTAGAGCGAAGAACACAGCAGGTGCTATCAGTGCTCCATCAGAAAGTACAGGAACCATTATTTGCAAGGATGAATATGGTGGGTCTAATTTTACTTTTTATGCATATAAAAAATAGCAAATTAAGCTTCCTTTCTTTGCTGATTAAAATGTATTTTTTTTCTTTGCAGAGGCACCAACCATTGTCCTCGATCCCACAATAAAAGATGGGCTGACAATTAAGGCAGGAGATACCATTGTTTTGAGTGCCATTAGCATTCTTGGCAAGCCCCTTCCAAAGTCGAGTTGGTCTAGGGCAGGAAAAGACATGAGACCATCAGATATTGTTCAGATATCTTCGACCCCAACATCTTCCATGCTTACTGTCAAGTATGCCACTAGAAAAGATGCTGGTGAATATACCATTACTGCTACCAATCCTTTTGGCACAAAGGAGGAACATGTGAAGGTAACAGTCCTCGATGTACCTGGTCCCCCAGGTCCCATTGAAATCAGTAATGTTTCTGCTGAAAAAGCAACACTCACGTGGACACCTCCATTGGAGGATGGCGGCTCACCAATAAAGTCCTATGTTCTTGAAAAGAGAGAAACCAGTCGACTTTTGTGGACAGTGGTTGCTGAAGATATTCAGTCTTGTAGGCATGTGGCCACCAAACTTATCCAAGGAAATGAGTACCTCTTCCGGGTCTCAGCTGTAAACCAATATGGGAAAGGAGAACCTGTACAGTCTGAACCTGTCAAAATGGTGGACAGATTTGGTATGTAGAGCATATAAGGGAACTGACTTGTTAACATTTGCAGCCCAGTTTATGAAGGCATGGATTTCTCATACATTTGCTTTCTTTTCAGGTCCCCCTGGCCCTCCTGGAAAACCCGAAATATCAAATGTCACTAAAAACACTGCCACCGTCAGTTGGAAAAGACCAGTGGATGACGGTGGTAGCGAAATCACAGGATATCATGTTGAAAGGAGAGAAAAGAAAAGCTTGCGATGGGTGAGAGCAACAAAGACGCCAGTTTCAGATCTCAGATGCAAAGTAACAGGACTGCAAGAAGGAAACACCTACGAATTCCGTGTCAGTGCAGAAAACAAAGCAGGAATTGGTCCACCCAGTGATGCTTCAAAACCTGTTCTGATGAAAGACGTAGCATGTTTGTATTTTTTTTTTTAACAACACTCATTTGAGAATGCCACTATTTTAGCGAAGTTATCCAAAAGCCAAACTCCTAACATACACTTTTGTGTCTTTGCTTCTGTTTCAGATCCCCCAGGCCCACCTTCAAATGCACGTGTCACTGATACTACCAAAAAATCTGCTTCTTTAGCATGGGGAAAGCCTCACTATGATGGAGGACTTGAAATCACTGGCTATATCGTAGAGCATCAAAAAGTAGGAGATGAGGCCTGGATAAAAGATACAATAGGAACTGGTCTCCGAATCACTCAGTTTGTTGTCCCTGATCTTCAGACTAAAGAAAAATACAATTTTAGAATCAGAGCCATCAACGATGCAGGTATCGGGGAGCCAGCAATGATTCCAGATGTTGAAATTGTAGAACGGGAGATGGCTCCTGATTTTGAACTAGATGCTGAGCTTCGAAGAACACTTGTTGTTAGAGCGGGACTCAGTATTAGAATATTCGTGCCAATTAAAGGTCGCCCTGCTCCTGAAGTGACATGGACCAAAGATGACATCAACCTTAAAAACCGAGCTAACATTGAAAACACGGAGTCCTTTACTCTTCTGATCATACCGGAATGTAACAGATACGACACTGGTAAATTTGTCATGACCATTGAAAACCTTGCTGGGAAGAAAAGTGGCTTTGTTAACGTCAGAGTCTTGGATACCCCAGGACCTGTCCTTAACCTGAGGCCTACGGACATCACAAAGGACAGTGTCACCCTCCACTGGGACCTCCCTCTGATAGATGGGGGTTCCCGTATAACAAACTACATTGTGGAGAAACGAGAAGCAACACGGAAGTCTTACTCCACCGTTACCACCAAGTGCCATAAATGCACATATAAAGTTACTGGTTTGTCAGAAGGATGCGAATACTTCTTCAGAGTGATGGCGGAAAACGAATACGGAATCGGTGAGCCAGCAGAAACAACAGAACCTGTGAAAGCCTCTGAAGCACCATCACCACCAGACAGTCTGAACATCATGGACATAACTAAGAGCACAGTCAGCCTGGCGTGGCCTAAACCAAAGCACGATGGTGGCAGTAAGATCACTGGCTATGTGATCGAAGCCCAAAGAAAAGGCTCTGACCAGTGGACCCACATCACCACCGTGAAGGGGTTAGAATGCGTGGTGAAGAATCTAACCGAAGGGGAAGAATACACATTCCAAGTGATGGCGGTGAACAGTGCGGGAAGAAGCGCCCCCAGAGAAAGCAGACCCGTCATTGTCAAGGAGCAGACAGCGCTTCCCGAGTTGGATCTTCGTGGCATTTATCAGAAATTAGTCATCGCCAGAGCCGGTGAGAACATCAAAGTGGAAATTCCAGTGCTTGGTCGGCCAAAGCCCACCGTTACGTGGAAAAAAGGAGACCAGATTCTTAAACAGACACAGAGAGTTAATTTTGAAAATACAGCCACTTCAACCATCTTAAATATCAACGAGTGTGTAAGAAGTGATAGCGGACCCTATCCATTAACGGCAAGGAACATTGTAGGAGAGGTTGGTGATGTCATCACCATTCAAGTCCATGACATCCCAGGGCCTCCTACTGGACCAATCAAATTTGATGAAGTTTCATCTGATTTTGTAACCTTCTCTTGGGACCCACCCGAGAACGATGGAGGTGTACCGATAAGCAACTATGTAGTAGAAATGCGACAGACTGACAGTACTACGTGGGTTGAGTTAGCAACCACTGTCATTCGCACGACCTATAAAGCCACTCGCCTTACTACTGGAGTAGAGTATCAATTCCGGGTAAAAGCTCAAAATAGATATGGAGTTGGACCGGGCATCACATCCGCATCTGTAGTTGCCAACTATCCATTTAAGGTTCCTGGGCCTCCTGGGACCCCTCAGGTGACTGCAGTTACCAAGGATTCAATGACAATTAGCTGGAATGAGCCTCTTTCTGATGGCGGAAGCCCCATTTTAGGATACCACGTTGAAAGAAAAGAACGAAATGGTATTCTCTGGCAGACTGTGAGCAAAGCATTAGTACCAGGCAACATTTTCAAATCAAGCGGACTTACAGATGGTATTGCTTATGAATTCCGAGTGATTGCAGAAAACATGGCCGGCAAAAGCAAGCCAAGCAAGCCATCTGAACCCATGCTTGCTTTAGATCCCATAGACCCACCTGGGAAACCAGTTCCTCTAAACATTACTAGACACACAGTGACACTTAAATGGGCTAAGCCTGAATACACTGGAGGCTTTAAAATTACCAGTTACATAGTTGAAAAGAGAGACCTTCCCAATGGACGGTGGCTGAAGGCCAACTTCAGCAACATTCTGGAGAATGAATTTACAGTCAGTGGCCTAACAGAAGACGCTGCCTATGAATTCCGAGTGATTGCCAAAAATGCTGCTGGTGCTATTAGTCCACCATCTGAGCCATCAGATGCCATCACGTGCAGGGATGACATTGAAGCACCAAGGATAATGGTGGATGTTAAATTTAAAGACACGGTAATATTAAAAGCAGGCGAAGCATTCAAGCTAGAAGCTGATGTTTCAGGCCGCCCACCACCAACAATGGAATGGACCAAAGACGGAAAGGAGCTTGAAGGCACAGCAAAGTTAGAAATAAGAATTGCAGATTTCTCTACTTACCTGATAAACAAGGATTCATCAAGGAGGGACAGTGGTGCCTATATCCTTACAGCAACGAATCCTGGTGGGTTTGCTAAACACATTTTCAATGTCAAAGTTCTTGATAGACCAGGCCCACCTGAAGGACCTTTAGCTGTCTCTGAAGTGACAGCAGAAAAATGTGTATTGTCATGGCTGCCTCCACTGGATGACGGAGGTGCCAAAATTGATCACTATATAGTTCAGAAACGTGAAACCAGCAGATTGGCATGGACAAATGTAGCCTCAGAAGTCCAAGTGACAAAACTAAAGGTCACTAAACTTTTGAAAGGCAATGAATACATATTCCGCGTCATGGCTGTAAATAAATATGGAGTTGGAGAGCCACTGGAATCAGAGCCTATGGTAGCAGTTAATCCTTATGGACCCCCTGATCCACCCAAAAACCCTGAAGTTACAGCTATTACTAAAGATTCAATGGTTGTCTGCTGGGGACATCCTGACTCTGATGGTGGAAGTGAAATCATCAATTATATCGTAGAACGGCGTGATAAAGCTGGGCAGCGCTGGGTGAAATGCAACAAGAAAACTCTTACTGATTTAAGATATAAAGTATCTGGACTGACAGAAGGACATGAATATGAGTTCAGGATTATGGCTGAAAATGCTGCTGGAATTAGCGCACCAAGTCCTACCAGTCCGTTTTATAAAGCTTGTGATGCTGTGTTTAAGCCCGGCCCACCAGGTAACCCACGTGTTCTAGATACGAGCAGATCATCCATCTCCATTGCTTGGAATAAACCTATCTACGATGGCGGTTCAGAAATCACTGGGTACATTGTTGAGATTGCCCTGCCAGAGGAAGATGAATGGCAGATTGTCACTCCACCCGCTGGGCTCAAGGCAACCTCTTACACCATCACCAACCTCATAGAGAATCAGGAATATAAAATCCGCATCTATGCCGTGAATTCTGAAGGAATGGGAGAACCCGCACTTGTTCCTGGAACTCCAAAGGCTGAAGAAAGGATGCTGCCTCCAGAGATTGAACTGGATGCTGACCTGCGCAAAGTTGTTACCATAAGAGCTTGTTGCACCCTGCGACTTTTTGTTCCGATCAAAGGAAGGCCTGCACCTGAGGTGAAGTGGACCCGGGAACATGGAGAATCCTTAGATAAAGCTAGCATTGAATCCACAAGCTCTTACACCCTGCTCATTGTTGGAAATGTAAACAGATTCGACAGTGGCAAATACATACTAACTGTAGAAAACAGCTCAGGCAGCAAGTCTGCATTTGTCAATGTTAGAGTACTAGATACACCAGGCCCTCCACAGGATCTCAAGGTAAAGGAGGTCACTAAGTCATCGGTCACACTGACATGGGAGCCTCCTCTCCTTGATGGAGGTTCAAAAATAAAGAACTATATTGTTGAAAAGAGGGAATCAACAAGAAAAGCATATTCAACGGTTGCAACAAATTGCCACAAGACGTCCTGGAAGGTAGACCAGCTTCAAGAAGGGTGTAGTTACTATTTCAGGGTTCTTGCTGAAAATGAATACGGCATCGGGCTGCCTGCCGAAACTGCAGAGTCTGTGAAAGCATCAGAACGACCCCTTCCTCCAGGAAAAATAACTTTGGTGGATGTCACCAGAAACAGCGTGTCACTCTCTTGGGAAAAACCGGAGCATGATGGAGGCAGCCGAATTCTAGGCTACATTGTTGAGATGCAGAGCAAGGGTAGTGACAAATGGGCCACGTGTGCCACAGTCAAAGTCACTGAAGCCACTATAACCGGATTAATTCAGGGTGAAGAATACTCTTTCCGTGTTTCGGCTCAGAATGAAAAGGGCATCAGCGATCCTAGACAACTGAGTGTGCCAGTAATTGCCAAAGATCTTGTCATTCCACCAGCCTTCAAACTCTTGTTCAATACTTTCACTGTACTGGCAGGCGAAGACCTAAAAGTTGACGTTCCATTCATTGGGCGTCCTACACCTGCTGTCACCTGGCATAAAGATGATGTACCACTGAAGCAGACAACTAGAGTAAATGCGGAGAGCACAGAAAATAATTCACTACTGACAATAAAGGAAGCCTGCCGAGAAGATGTTGGACATTACACAGTTAAACTGACTAACTCGGCTGGTGAAGCGACTGAAACCCTTAACATTATTGTTCTTGACAAACCAGGGCCGCCAACTGGACCAGTTAAAATGGAGGAAGTGACATCTGATAGTATTACTCTTTCCTGGGGCCCACCTAAGTACGATGGTGGGAGTTCTATCAATAATTACATTGTAGAAAAACGGGACACTTCCACAACCACCTGGCAGATTGTGTCAGCAACTGTTGCAAGGACAACAATAAAGGCTTGCAGATTAAAGACTGGATGTGAATATCAGTTTAGGATTGCAGCTGAAAACAGATATGGAAAGAGCACCTACCTCAATTCAGAGCCTATTATAGCCCAGTATCCTTTCAAAGTCCCTGGTCCTCCTGGCACACCATTTGTAACGCTCTCCTCCAAGGACAGCATGGAAGTACATTGGAATGAACCAGTTAGTGATGGAGGTAGCAAAGTCATTGGCTATCACCTGGAACGCAAGGAAAGAAATAGTATCCTCTGGGTGAAGTTGAATAAAACACCCATCCCTCAAACCAAGTTTAAAACGACTGGCCTCGACGAAGGCATTGAATATGAGTTTAGAGTCTCTGCAGAGAACATCGTGGGCATCGGCAAGCCAAGTAAGGTGTCAGAATGCTACATGGCTCGTGACCCCTGTGATCCACCAGGGCGGCCAGAGGCGATTATTGTCACACGAAATTCTGTGACTCTCCAGTGGAAGAAACCCACTTACGATGGTGGAAGCAAGATCACTGGCTACATTGTAGAGAAGAAAGAACTGCCTGAGGGCCGCTGGATGAAAGCCAGTTTTACGAATGTCATTGACACTCAGTTTGAAGTAACTGGCCTAGTTGAAGATCATAGATATGAGTTCCGGGTTATAGCTCGAAATGCTGCAGGAGTGTTTAGTGAGCCTTCAGAAAGCACAGGAGCAATAACAGCAAGAGACGAGGTAGAGCCACCACGAATAAGTATGGATCCAAAATACAAAGACACAATTGTGGTTCATGCTGGTGAGTCGTTCAAGATTGATGCAGATGTTCATGGCAAACCAATACCGACCATTCAGTGGGTAAAAAGTGACCAGGAGCTTTCAAATACAGCTCGATTAGAAATAAAGAGCACTGACTTTGCCACCAGTCTCAGTGTAAAGGATGCAGCACGCACCGACAGTGGAAATTACATACTAAAGGCCCAAAATGTTGCAGGGGAGAGATCGGTTACTGTGAATGTCAAAGTTCTTGATAGACCAGGGCCACCGGAGGGACCTGTTCTCATATCAGGAGTGACAGCAGAAAAATGCACACTAGCTTGGAAACCCCCACTACAGGATGGTGGGAGTGACATCATAAATTATATTGTGGAGAGGAGAGAAACCAGCCGCTTAGTTTGGACTCTGGTTGATGCCAATGTGCAAACTCTCAGCTGCAAGGTTACTAAGCTTCTTGAAGGCAATGAATATATTTTCCGTATAATGGCTGTCAACAAATATGGTGTTGGTGAACCTCTTGAATCTGAGCCAGTGATTGCCAAGAATCCATTCGTAGTGCCAGATGCACCAAAGGCTCCAGAAATCACAACAGTGACCAAGGACTCAATGATCGTTGTATGGGAAAGACCAGCATCTGATGGTGGCAGTGAAATTCTTGGATATGTTCTTGAAAAACGGGATAAGGAGGGCATTAGATGGACAAGATGCCACAAGCGCCTAATTGGGGAACTGCGCTTGAGAGTAACTGGACTCCTAGAAAACCACAATTACGAATTCAGAGTCTCAGCCGAGAATGCTGCTGGACTTAGTGAACCAAGCCCACCTTCTGCTTACCAAAAGGCTTGTGATCCTATTTATAAACCGGGACCTCCAAACAACCCCAAAGTCACAGATATTACCAGATCTTCTGTCTTCCTTTCTTGGAGCAAACCAATATATGATGGTGGCTGTGAAATCCAAGGCTACATTGTTGAAAAATGTGACGTGAGTGTTGGTGAATGGACCATGTGCACTCCACCAACTGGAATCAATAAAACAAATATAGAAGTAGAAAAGCTGTTGGAAAAGCATGAATACAATTTCCGTATCTGTGCTGTTAATAAAGCTGGAGTTGGAGAACATGCTGATGTCCCTGGACCTGTTGTAGTTGAAGAAAAATTAGAAGCACCAGACATTGAACTTGACCTAGAACTGAGGAAAATTATAAATATAAGGGCTGGTGGCTCCTTAAGGCTCTTTGTTCCTATTAAAGGTCGTCCTACACCAGAAGTGAAATGGGGGAAGATGGATGGTGAAATCCGAGATGCAGCTATAATTGATGTCACTAGCAGTTTCACCTCTCTTGTTCTTGACAATGTCAACCGATACGATAGTGGAAAATATACTCTCACGTTAGAAAACAGCAGTGGAACCAAGTCTGCCTTTGTTACCGTGAGAGTCCTGGACACACCAAGTCCGCCTGTTAACCTGAAAGTCACAGAAATCACTAAAGACTCGGTATCAATTACATGGGAACCTCCTCTGTTGGATGGGGGATCCAAAATAAAAAATTACATTGTTGAGAAACGTGAGGCCACAAGAAAATCATATGCTGCGGTGGTAACAAACTGCCATAAGAATTCTTGGAAGATTGATCAACTCCAAGAAGGCAGCAGTTATTACTTTAGAGTCACAGCTGAGAATGAGTACGGTATCGGCCTTCCTGCCCACACTGCTGATCCTATTAAGGTTGCAGAAGTCCCACAACCTCCAGGAAAAATAACTGTGGATGATGTCACCAGAAACAGTGTCTCCTTGAGTTGGACAAAGCCGGAACATGACGGTGGCAGTAAAATCATTCAGTATATTGTGGAAATGCAAGCTAAACACAGCGAGAAATGGTCAGAGTGTGCTCGAGTCAAGTCCCTTGAAGCAGTAATTACTAACCTAACTCAGGGAGAAGAGTATCTCTTTAGAGTTGTTGCTGTAAATGAAAAGGGAAGAAGTGATCCTAGGTCGCTTGCAGTTCCAATAGTTGCCAAAGATCTGGTCATTGAGCCAGATGTAAGACCTGCATTCAACAATTACAGTGTACAGGTCGGCCAAGATTTGAAAATAGAAGTGCCAATTTCTGGACGTCCTAAGCCAACCATTACCTGGACTAAAGATGGTCTTCCATTGAAGCAGACCACAAGAGTCAATGTTACCGATTCACTTGACCTCACTGTACTCAGCATTAAAGAAACTCATAAGGATGATGGTGGACATTATGGAATCACAGTGGCTAACGTTGTAGGTCAGAAAACGGCATCCATTGAAATTATAACTCTAGATAAACCTGATCCTCCAAAAGGACCTGTTAAATTTGATGAAGTCAGTGCTGAAAGTATTACATTATCTTGGAATCCCCCATTATATACAGGGGGCTGCCAGATCACCAACTACATTGTTCAGAAAAGAGACACAACCACCACAGTATGGGATACTGTTTCTGCTACTGTTGCCAGAACCACACTGAAAGTGACCAAACTGAAAACTGGTACAGAATACCAATTCAGAATATTTGCTGAAAACAGATATGGACAAAGCTTTGCCTTGGAGTCTGATCCAATTGTAGCTCAATATCCCTACAAAGAACCAGGCCCTCCAGGCACCCCATTTGTCACAGCCATTTCCAAAGACTCCATGGTTGTTCAGTGGCATGAACCAATCAATAACGGTGGAAGCCCAGTTATAGGTTACCACCTCGAGAAAAAGGAAAGAAATAGTATTTTGTGGACAAAAGTCAACAAAACTATTATTCATGACACTCAGTTTAAAGCAGTCAATCTAGAAGAGGGCATTGAATATGAATTCAGAGTTTATGCTGAAAATATTGTTGGTGTAGGCAAAGCAAGCAAGAATTCCGAATGCTATGTAGCCAGAGATCCATGTGACCCACCAGGAACGCCAGAAGCAATAATGGTTAAAAGAAATGAGATCACTTTACAGTGGACCAAACCTGTTTATGATGGTGGAAGTATGATTACAGGTTACATTGTAGAGAAACGTGATTTGCCTGAGGGTCGCTGGATGAAAGCCAGCTTTACAAATGTCATTGAAACTCAGTTTACCGTATCCGGTCTTACTGAAGACCAAAGATACGAGTTCAGAGTCATTGCAAAGAATGCGGCTGGTGCAATAAGTAAACCCTCCGACAGTACCGGACCAATAACTGCCAGGGATGAGGTTGAACTTCCCAGAATTTCAATGGATCCGAAATTCAGAGACACAATTGTGGTGAATGCTGGAGAAACATTCAGGCTTGAGGCTGATGTCCACGGAAAGCCCCTACCGACCATCGAGTGGTTACGAGGAGATAAGGAAATTGAAGAGTCTGCCAGATGTGAAATAAAGAACACAGATTTCAAGGCTTTACTTATTGTAAAGGATGCCATTAGGATTGATGGTGGACAGTATATTTTAAGAGCTTCCAATGTTGCAGGTTCCAAGTCATTCCCAGTAAATGTAAAAGTGTTGGATAGACCAGGACCTCCAGAAGGGCCAGTCCAGGTTACTGGAGTCACTGCTGAAAAATGCACTTTAACATGGTCTCCGCCACTTCAAGATGGTGGCAGTGATATTTCTCATTATGTTGTTGAAAAGAGAGAAACGAGTCGACTTGCCTGGACTGTTGTTGCTTCAGAAGTTGTGACCAATTCTCTGAAAGTTACCAAACTCTTAGAAGGGAATGAATATATTTTCCGCATAATGGCTGTCAACAAATACGGTGTTGGAGAGCCTTTGGAATCTGCACCAGTACTAATGAAAAATCCGTTTGTGCTTCCGGGACCACCAAAAAGCTTGGAAGTCACCAACATTGCCAAGGACTCCATGACTGTCTGTTGGAACCGTCCAGATAGTGACGGTGGAAGTGAGATTATCGGTTACATTGTAGAGAAAAGAGACAGAAGTGGCATAAGGTGGATAAAATGTAATAAACGCCGCATTACAGATTTGCGTCTAAGAGTAACAGGATTAACAGAAGATCATGAGTACGAATTCAGAGTCTCTGCAGAAAATGCTGCTGGAGTTGGGGAACCAAGTCCAGCTACAGTTTACTATAAGGCTTGTGATCCTGTGTTCAAACCTGGCCCACCCACCAACGCACACATTGTAGACACCACTAAAAATTCAATTACACTTGCCTGGGGTAAGCCCATCTATGATGGTGGCAGTGAGATCGTAGGATATGTAGTAGAAATCTGTAAAGCAGATGAAGAAGAATGGCAAATAGTTACTCCACAGACTGGCCTGAAAGCCACGCGATTTGAAATCTCAAAACTTGTTGAGCACCAAGAGTATAAAATACGAGTCTCTGCCCTCAATAAAGTTGGCGTAGGTGAGGCTACATCAGTTCCCGGTACTGTGAAACCAGAAGATAAACTTGAAGCACCCGAACTTGACCTTGACTCTGAATTAAGGAAAGGAATAGTTGTAAGGGCTGGTGGATCTGCCAGAATTCACATTCCATTCAAAGGTCGCCCAACACCTGAGATCACTTGGTCTCGAGAGGAAGGTGAATTCACAGATAAGGTCCAAATTGAAAAGGGAGTAAACTATACCCAGCTATCGATAGATAACTGTGATAGAAATGATGCTGGAAAATACATTCTCAAGCTGGAAAACAGCAGCGGATCTAAATCTGCTTTTGTAACTGTGAAAGTTCTTGACACCCCAGGGCCACCACAGAATCTGGCCGTCAAAGAAGTGAGAAAAGATTCTGTCCTGCTGACATGGGAGCCACCCATCATTGATGGTGGTTCAAAGGTGAAGAACTATGTTATTGACAAACGTGAGTCAACCAGAAAAGCATATGCTAACGTGAGTAGTAAATGCAACAAAACAAGCTTTAAAGTTGAGAATCTTACAGAAGGAGCCATTTATTACTTTAGAGTTATGGCTGAAAATGAATTTGGAGTTGGTGTTCCAGTGGAAACCGTTGATGCTGTAAAAGCCGCTGAACCTCCTTCCCCACCAGGAAAAGTGACACTCACAGATGTGTCCCAGACCAGTGCGTCGCTGATGTGGGAGAAACCTGAACATGATGGTGGCAGCAGAGTCTTGGGTTATGTTGTTGAAATGCAGCCCAAAGGAACAGAAAAATGGAGTGTTGTGGCCGAATCCAAAGTCTGTAATGCCGTGATTACTGGTTTGAGTTCTGGACAAGAATATCAGTTCCGTGTCAAGGCTTACAATGAGAAAGGAAAAAGTGATCCAAGAGTGCTTGGTGTTCCTGTCATAGCCAAAGATTTGACCATACAGCCTAGTTTTAAGTTACCGTTTAACACATATACTGTCCAAGCTGGAGAAGATCTTAAAATTGAAATTCCAGTTATCGGACGACCAAGACCTAACATTTCGTGGGTCAAAGACGGTGAGCCTCTTAAACAGACAACGAGAGTAAATGTTGAAGAAACAGCCACTTCAACGATGCTGCACATTAAAGAAAGTAACAAAGATGACTTTGGAAAATACACTATAACAGCAACAAATAGCGCAGGTACGGCAACAGAAAATCTCAGCATCATTGTTTTGGAAAAGCCCGGACCTCCAGTTGGACCAGTTCGGTTTGACGAAGTTAGTGCAGACTTTGTGGTCATCTCTTGGGAACCTCCAGCCTACACTGGCGGCTGCCAGATAAGCAACTACATTGTAGAGAAGCGAGATACAACTACCACCACTTGGCAGATGGTATCAGCAACAGTTGCAAGAACAACAATTAAAATAACCAAACTGAAAACAGGCACTGAGTACCAGTTTAGAATTTTTGCAGAAAACAGGTATGGAAAGAGCGCCCCTCTGGATTCTAAACCAATTATTGTACAATATCCATTTAAAGAACCTGGGCCACCTGGAACTCCTTTTGTGACATCTATTTCAAAAGATCAGATGATTGTGCAGTGGCACGAGCCAGTTCATGATGGAGGAAGCAAAGTTATTGGCTACCATCTTGAACAGAAAGAAAAGAACAGCATTTTATGGGTCAAATTAAATAAGACTCCCATTCAAGACACCAAATTCAAAACGACTGGGCTTGATGAAGGCCTTGAGTATGAGTTCAAAGTTTCTGCTGAAAATATTGTTGGCATTGGCAAGCCTAGCAAAGTCTCAGAATGCTTTGTTGCTCGTGATCCATGTGACCCACCTGGTCGCCCTGAAGCTATTGTTATTACAAGAAACAACGTTACACTGAAATGGAAAAAACCTGCCTATGATGGTGGTAGCAAGATAACAGGTTATATTGTAGAAAAGAAAGATCTACCTGATGGCCGCTGGATGAAAGCCAGCTTTACCAATGTGTTAGAAACTGAATTTACAGTGAGTGGACTTGTAGAAGACCAAAGATATGAATTTAGAGTAATTGCAAGAAATGCAGCTGGCAACCTTAGTGAACCATCTGAAAGCACCGGTGCTATTACTGCCAGAGATGAAATTGATGCACCAAATGCCTCACTGGATCCAAAATACAAAGATGTAATCGTCGTTCGTGCAGGAGAGACTTTTGTCCTGGAAGCTGATATCCGCGGCAAGCCAATACCTGATATTGTTTGGTCAAAAGATGGCAAAGAGCTTGAAGAAACAACTGCTAGGATGGAAATTAAATCTACTATTCAGAAAACCACTCTTGTTGTCAAAGACTGTGTACGGACTGATGGAGGACAGTATATCCTGAAACTCAGCAATGTCGGTGGTACAAAGTCCATACCAATCACTGTAAAGGTACTCGACAGGCCAGGGCCCCCTGAAGGTCCTCTGAAGGTTTCTGGGGTTACTGCTGAGAAATGTTACCTGGCATGGAACCCACCTTTACAGGACGGTGGCGCTAGTATTTCACATTACATCATCGAAAAGAGAGAAACAAGCAGACTCTCCTGGACCCAGGTGTCAACGGAGGTACAGGCCCTTAACTACAAAGTCACTAAACTTCTTCCTGGTAATGAGTACATTTTCCGTGTCATGGCTGTGAATAAATACGGAATTGGAGAGCCCTTGGAATCTGAGCCTGTTATAGCCTGTAATCCGTATAAGCCACCAGGTCCTCCTTCACCGCCTGAAGCCTCAGCAATCACCAAAGATTCTATGGTAGTAACATGGACACGCCCAGTGGATGATGGAGGTGCCGAAATTGAGGGCTACATTCTTGAAAAACGAGATAAGGAAGGCATTAGATGGACCAAGTGCAACAAGAAAACTCTAACAGATCTCCGATTCAGAGTAACTGGCCTTACCGAAGGTCATTCCTATGAGTTCAGAGTCGCTGCCGAAAATGCAGCTGGTGTGGGTGAACCTAGCGAGCCATCGGTTTTCTATCGTGCATGTGATGCCTTGTATCCACCAGGTCCACCAAGTAATCCAAAGGTGACAGATACTTCCAGATCTTCTGTCTCCCTGGCATGGAATAAGCCGATTTATGATGGTGGTGCACCTGTTAAGGGCTATGTGGTGGAGGTCAAAGAAGCCTCTGCTGACGAATGGACAACCTGCACTCCACCGACAGGATTACAAGGAAAGCAGTTCATAGTGACCAAGCTTAAAGAAAATACTGAGTATAACTTCCGCATTTGTGCCATCAATTCTGAAGGTGTAGGTGAACCTGCAACCATACCTGGCTCAGTTGTTGCTAAAGAGAGGCTGGAGCCACCAGAAATAGAACTTGATGCTGATCTCAGAAAGGTGGTCGTTCTGCGGGCAAGTGCTACTTTACGCTTATTTGTCACAATCAAAGGTCGACCAGAACCTGAAGTTAAATGGGAAAAGGCTGAAGGCACTCTCACAGAGAGGGCCCAGATCGAGGTGACCAGCTCCTACACAATGTTGGTAATTGATAATGTTACCAGATTTGATAGTGGTCGATATAATCTGACACTTGAAAATAACAGTGGTTCCAAAACAGCCTTTGTTAACGTCAGAGTTCTTGACTCGCCAAGCGCCCCTGTGAATTTGAATGTAAGAGAAGTAAAGAAAGACTCGGTGACACTGTCTTGGGAGCCACCACTTATTGATGGTGGAGCTAAGATTACGAACTACATTGTTGAGAAACGAGAAACTACAAGAAAAGCGTATGCTACTGTTACAAACAACTGCACGAAGAACTCTTTTAAAATTGAAAATCTACAAGAAGGATGTTCTTACTACTTCCGAGTCTTAGCTTCCAATGAATATGGGATTGGTTTGCCAGCTGAAACCACAGAACCCGTTAAAGTTTCTGAACCACCCCTCCCCCCTGGAAGAGTGACTCTTGTTGATGTGACCCGTAACACAGCTACAATTAAGTGGGAGAAGCCAGAAAGTGATGGTGGCAGCAAAATTACTGGCTACGTAGTTGAAATGCAGACTAAAGGGAGTGAAAAATGGAGCACTTGCACACAGGTTAAGACTCTAGAAGCAACTATATCTGGCTTAACTGCGGGAGAAGAGTATACCTTCAGGGTAGCTGCCATCAATGAAAAAGGAAGAAGTGATCCAAGACAACTCGGAGTGCCAGTAATCGCAAGGGATATTGAAATAAAGCCCTCCGTCGAGCTTCCTTTCAATACCTTCAATGTAAAGGCTAGAGACCAACTTAAGATTGATGTTCCATTTAAAGGGAGACCTCAAGCTACTGTAAGCTGGAAAAAGGACGGTCAGATTCTTAAAGAAACCACAAGGGTCAATATTTCTTCTTCAAAGACTGTAACATCACTGTCTATCAAGGAAGCTTCCAGGGAAGATGTTGGCACTTATGAATTATGTGTTTCCAACAGCGCTGGATCCATAACAGTTCCTATAACTGTAATTGTTCTTGACAAACCAGGGCCTCCAGGACCTGTTCATGTTGATGAGGTTAGTTGTGACAATATAATGATTTCCTGGAATCCTCCAGAATATGACGGTGGCTGCCAAATTAGCAATTACATCGTTGAAAAGAGAGAAACCACTTCTACCACATGGCACGTAGTTTCACAGGCAGTTGCAAGAACGTCCATTAAAATAGTTCGTCTGACAACAGGAAGTGAGTATCAGTTCCGTGTTTGTGCAGAAAACCGCTATGGCAAGAGCTCCTACAGTGAATCTAAACCCGTTGTTGCAGAGTATCCATTCAGCCCTCCAGGTCCTCCTGGTACTCCTAAAGTTGTGCATGCCACAAAATCTACCATGCTTGTAAGCTGGCAAGTGCCTGTTAATGATGGAGGAAGTCGAGTAATTGGCTATCACCTTGAATATAAAGAAAGGAGCAGCATTCTTTGGTCAAAAGCGAATAAAATCCTCATCGCTGATACACAAATGAAAGTCTCGGGCCTTGATGAAGGACTGATGTATGAGTATCGTGTATATGCTGAGAACATTGCTGGAATTGGTAAATGCAGTAAGTCTTGTGAACCAGTCCCTGCAAGAGACCCTTGTGACCCTCCTGGACAACCTGAAGTCACAAATATCACCAGAAAATCAGTGTCACTTAAATGGTCTAAACCACATTATGATGGTGGCGCTAAGATCACAGGATACATTATCGAACGTAGAGAACTACCAGATGGCCGGTGGCTGAAGTGCAATTTTACTAACGTACAAGAAACATACTTTGAAGTCACCGAACTTACTGAAGATCAGCGTTATGAATTCCGGGTTTTTGCAAGGAATGCAGCTGACTCAGTTAGTGAACCATCTGAATCCACTGGGCCTATTACAGTTAAAGATGACGTTGAGGCTCCAAGAATTATGATGGATGTCAAGTTCCGAGATGTGATTGTTGTCAAAGCTGGAGAGGTCCTTAAGATAAATGCAGACATCGCAGGGCGACCTCTGCCAGTGATCTCCTGGGCCAAGGATGGGGTGGAAATTGAAGAAAGAGCAAGAACAGAAATTGTCTCGACGGACTATAACACTTCGTTAACAGTGAAAGACTGTATCCGACGAGACACTGGGCAGTACGTACTAACACTGAAGAACGTTGCAGGAACTCGGTCTATGGCAGTTAACTGCAAGGTGCTTGATAAGCCTGGCCCACCAGCAGGACCGCTTGAAATAAATGGCCTCACAGCTGAGAAATGCTCACTTTCCTGGGGACCACCCCAAGAAAATGGTGGTGCAGACATTGACTATTACATCGTAGAAAAGCGTGAAACAAGCCGCCTCGCATGGACAATATGTGAAGGAGAATTAAGGACAACATCCTGTAAAGTAACCAAGTTACTCAAAGGCAACGAATACATCTTTAGAGTAACGGGTGTTAATAAATATAGCGTTGGTGAGTCCCTGGAGAGTGTGGCAGTAAAGGCACTAGATCCATTTACTGTTCCAAGTCCGCCTACATCTTTGGAAATTACATCTGTGACCAAAGAGTCCATGACCCTTTGCTGGTCGAGACCGGAGAGTGATGGAGGCAGTGAAATCTCTGGATATATAATTGAAAGGCGAGAGAAAAACAGCCTACGATGGGTGCGTGTAAACAAAAAACCAGTTTATGACCTGAGAGTGAAATCTACCGGACTTCGGGAAGGATGTGAATATGAGTACCGGGTTTATGCAGAAAATGCTGCTGGCCTGAGCCTTCCAAGTGAAACCTCTCCCTTAATCCGGGCAGAAGATCCAGTGTTCTTGCCATCTCCTCCATCCAAACCCAAAATTGTGGACTCAGGCAAGACAAACATAACTATTAGCTGGGTCAAGCCCTTGTTTGATGGCGGGGCCCCAGTAACAGGATACACTGTAGAATACAAGAAATCTGATGAAACTGAGTGGGAGACTGCCATTCAGAACTTAAGAGGCACAGAATATACGGTAGGTGGACTAACAACAGGAGCCGAGTATGTGTTCAGAGTAAGATCTGTCAATAAGGTCGGTGCTAGTGATCCCAGCGATAGTACTGATCCCCAGGTAGCAAAAGAAAGAGAAGAAGAACCTGTATTTGATCTTGACAGTGAAATGAAGAAGACCTTGATTGTCAAGGCCGGCACCTCCTTTACCATGACCGTACCTTTCCGGGGAAGACCAGCACCTAGTGTCCTGTGGAGTAAGCCGGACAGTGACCTCCGTGCTAGAGCTTACATTGATTCCACAGACTCTCGTACGTCCCTTACAATCGAAAATGCCAACAGAAATGATTCTGGAAAATACACGTTAACAATTCAGAATATTGTGAATGCTGCTTCACTGACCTTAGTTGTCAAAGTTTTAGATTCTCCTGGTCCTCCAACCAATATCACTGTACATGATATAACCAAAGAGTCTGCAGTGTTATCCTGGGATGTTCCTGAAAATGATGGCGGAGCACCAGTGAAGAATTACCACATAGAAAAACGTGAGGCCAGTAAGAAAGCATGGGTCTCTGTGACCAACAACTGTAACCACCTCTCCTACAAAATCACCAACTTACAAGAAGGGGCGATTTACTACTTCCGAGTCTCTGGAGAGAACGAGTTTGGTGTTGGTGTACCAGCTGAAACAAAGGAAGGAGTAAAAATAACAGGTATGTTTTAAGAACAAAGAAAATCTATATATCCATATTAATTTTCTTAGAATACTGTGAATCATTCTAATGAGCCTCACTTAATTTAAAAGGCTTTTGCTTCACACATCAAATAATTCATACTATAGCATGACATGAAATCTCTAATAGAGAAGGTTCTTTATTGATTTAAACAAATGTGGAAATTTACAAAGCTGGAAGTAGATCATATATGTTGAATTTAAATATAACTGAATTTGGGCACCTGGGTGGCTCAGTTGGTTGAGCGACTGCCTTCCAGCTCAGGTCATGATCCCAGACTTCCAGGATCGAGTCCCGCATCGGGCTCCCAGCTCCTTGGGGGGTCTGCTTCTCCCTCTGACCTTCTACTCTCTCATATTCTCTCTCAAATAAATAAATAAAATCTTTAAAAATAAATAAATAAATAAATAAATATAACTGAATTTGACTGCACATATATATAGTGTGTGTATGCAGAAATTGTACGATGAAGTTTCTTATAAGATTGCTCATCTTATTCTTCACTTTTATACCCATGATAAATTTGAGATAAATTTGACCATTTAATGTAGTCACTTGACACTGAATTTGAATTTGGATACTACCACATACTATGACATGTAATGACAAAGCTTGGGGAAGCTTCGCTTGACTCAGAACCCAAACTAGTTATATAAAAAGTAAGATAGACTCACATCAACAGAAGAATGTGGGCTTCATTTAAAAGTTTTCTTTTGAGAATGCAGAAAGAACACATGGGGAAAAAATGTAATAATCCCTTTTTCCTAATGTTTTACTTTCTTAGAAAAACCAAGCCCACCGGAAAAACTTGGAGTAACAGGTGTATCCAGAGATAGTGTTTCCCTGACCTGGTTGAAGCCAGAACACGATGGTGGAAGCAGGATTGTACACTATGTTGTTGAAGCACTAGAAAAGGGACAGAAAAATTGGGTTAGATGTGCGGTGGTCAAGTCAACCCATCACATTGTTTCTGGTCTGAGAGAGAATTCTGAATACTTTTTCCGGGTGTCTGCTGAAAATCAAGCTGGTCTGAGCGACCCAAGAGAGCTTCTGCTTCCTGTTCTTATTAAGGAACAACTAGGTATGTCTGATTTTATGTAGAAGCAAAATTTCAGATGGTTTGTGTTGATTTCATTTTTAGAGACTCTTTTTCACCTTCATCTACTGTATGCTTATTTTCCAGAACCACCCGAAATTGATATGAAGAATTTCCCAAGTCATACTGTATATGTGAGAGCTGGTTCAAACCTGAAAGTTGACATTCCAATTTCTGGAAAACCACTGCCCAAAGTGACCTTATCAAGAGATGGTGTCCCCCTAAAGGCAACCATGAGATTTAATACCGAAGTTACTGCTGAGAACCTGACCATCAATCTCAAAGAAAGCGTTACCACCGATGCTGGAAGGTACGAGATCACTGCTGCCAACTCCAGTGGAACAACCAAAGCTTTCATTAACATCATTGTACTGGACAGGCCTGGTCCCCCAACTGGCCCTGTTGTTATTAGCGATATAACAGAAGAAAGCGTGACCCTCAAATGGGAGCCACCAAAGTATGATGGCGGAAGTCAAGTTACTAATTACATTGTACTCAAGAGAGAGACAAGTACGGCAGTATGGACTGAAGTGTCTACAACAGTTGCAAGGACCACGATTAAAATCATGAAGCTGACCACGGGAGAAGAATACCAATTCCGCATCAAGGCAGAAAACCGCTTCGGCATCAGTGATCACATAGATTCAGCGTGTGTGGTTGTCAAACTACCATACAGTAAGTTGCAAACTTTTTAAAGATCCCAGGTTTTTATTTACATAAATATTTTAGGTGTCTGTATTAACCTAAGGGATTTCTCTCTTCTGTAGCAACACCTGGACCACCATCTACACCATGGGTCACTAATGTTACTCGAGAAAGCATCACCGTGGGCTGGCATGAACCAGTGTCCAATGGAGGCAGTCCAGTTATAGGCTATCACCTGGAAATGAAAGACAGAAACAGTATTTTATGGCAAAAAGCCAACAAATTGGTCATCCGCACAACTCATTTCAAAGTCACAACAATCAGTGCTGGACTTATTTATGAATTCAGAGTATATGCAGAAAATGCTGCTGGTATTGGAAAACCCAGCCATCCTTCTGAACCAGTCCTAGCCATTGATGCCTGTGGTATGTATTTTTCATGGGGAGGAGGATTCGGACTACTTAAAAATGCAAATCTTATTTCTGCAAAGCAAAATAATGTTGACACAAGTTCCACTGACCTGCTTTCTCTTCTTACCACAGAGCCTCCAAGAAATGTCCGTATCACCGATATTTCAAAGAACTCTGTCAGCCTCTCATGGCAACAACCAGCTTTTGATGGAGGAAGCAAGATTACAGGCTACATTGTTGAGAGACGAGACCTCCCGGATGGCCGATGGACCAAGGCCAGCTTCACCAATGTTATCGAGACTCAATTCGTTGTCTCTGGCTTGACGCAGAATTCCCAATATGAATTCCGTGTCTTTGCAAGGAATGCCGTTGGTTCAGTCAGCAATCCATCCGAGGTTGTAGGCCCCATTACGTGCATTGATTCTTATGGTAAGCATTTTTAGAACTTTGAATCCCAAAAGCAATTTAACTCAATGTTTGTCCATACTTTTTCTAGTCCTGATCTATAGAATATCTTTTACTATGCACCTTAATTAGATTTTTAGAAGAAAGTATGTACAACAGCTGGGAGTCTCAGGAGAATTCCTTAGTATCTCCTGCTCTCTTAACTGTAAAATGTGAGATTTGGACAACAGGATATCTAAAGTCCCTTCCAAATTCAACCTGTTAGAATTCTTTGTATGAGTTGCTACTTTCCCTTTTCTACTTTAAACTATCAGAGTCAATAATTAAAACCATGGTTGAATGCACAGAAAATATTCCCCTTAAATAAGTAAAAAACTAAACAGAGGCCTTGACAATAATAGTATTAGCAGTAGCTAAAATTTACTGGACATTTTTCATGAATTCTCTCCCTTAATTTTAATAACCCTAACATTAGCCCATTCTACAGAACAGGAACTGAAGTTCAGAGCACTTATGTAACTTCCCTAACATAGAGAAGCTCATTAGTGTGGAGTGGGAATTCAAAGAGACTCCAGAACTCTCTCTACATTGCTATCATTCCAAAAAAAAAAAAAAAAACCATACTTGGCCATTCTGGAAAACCAGGAACACATTCAACTTCACAGCAGTTTCAAAATTAAACTTTCTTGAGGGTTAGGTATCCTGTGACACCTTGTCTAAAAGTTCCCCGTGTTCAAGGAGTCTCTCTGGTGTCCGGGCAAAAGTATCCCCTCCTGTTCTCATGCTCAGAATCCCAGGGCTGCTCTTTATGAATCAGGCTTTGTGGACACTGTTGTGAGACTGTGAAACAAGTCAAATTTAGTTCTGTTTCTCAAAAGTTCTAAGCAGCCTGGCAGAAAATCTGTCCAGTGAAATATAGAGCTCTGTGAGTAAAGAATTCAGACTTCAAGAGTCAGACTTGAACAACCCAAAGTTGAATGTCAGTGAACTGCGAAGGGAAAACTAGAATAGGAGGTAGTCCGAGGAAAAGAAAGGAGAACCTAGAATGAGACAAAATGTATGATGCAGCTTCTTCGAGGATGTTCTCACTACCGTATCCCATTCTGTCCCTGAAATTAAACACCCAATATACTTTAAAATACATTTCAAAGGCACTAAAGTGCCTGTGTGATTACTACAGTGTCACTGAAGGACAGAGCTTCCTCACAACCTTTCTTCCCCATCTGGATGGAAGCCTGGCTTCTAAAATTTAAATGTTTAAGATAATAAGTAAATAAAATTAGAACTATTATATACTTAGATATTACTTAGTAAAAGCCAATGACCTTACTTTGATGTTGCAATTATTTTTTTTTCCACGCTTGTGATCTTTTAAATATTTCTCATCTGTTTTTCCTACAGGTGGACCTGTAATTGATTTGCCTCTAGAATATACAGAGGTTGTCAAATACAGAGCAGGTACATCTGTGAAGCTCAGAGCTGGCATTTCTGGCAAACCTGAGCCTACAATTGAGTGGTATAAAGATGATAAAGAGTTACAAACCAATGCACTGGTGTGTGTCGAAAATACCACCGACCTTGCGTCTATACTCATCAAAGATGCAAGTCGCCTGAATAGTGGAAGCTATGAGCTAAAATTAAGGAATGCCATGGGCTCAGCCTCAGCCACCATCAGAGTACAGATCCTTGGTAGGTGCTGCTGATAGGCCAATGTCATATTTTGGCTGCCTAGAACTTAGCAATTTTAAATTAGTAGATTTTTAAAAAGTACTGACTGACATATTGTTTTATTCTTTCGTTCACAGACAAACCAGGACCTCCAGGTGGTCCCATTGAATTTAAGACGGTCACTGCTGAAAAAATAACCCTTCTCTGGCGCCCTCCAGCGGATGATGGTGGTGCAAAAATCACTCACTACATCGTGGAAAAACGTGAGACAAGCCGTGTAGTGTGGTCTATGGTCTCTGAAAATTTGGAAGAGTGCATCATAACCACCACCAAAATTATCAAAGGAAATGAATACATCTTCCGGGTTCGAGCCGTAAACAAATATGGAATTGGGGATCCACTGGAATCTGACCCCGTGGTAGCAAAGAATGCCTTTGGTGAGACATGAGTTCATCAGCAAACTGAAATCAAATGTTTGAAATTTTTCAAATGAATTACTCTGCTAGCTTGTATGTTTTCTCAGAATGATTTTCTTAGAATGTTTTCTTTTGTCTCACATCTCCCCTCACCGTCATCTTTGTCACAAAGGAAAGGGTAGTCAGTGAAACTAATATTCTTGCATAGGATTTGAAGATTGAAAGGTAGAATTTATCAGTGATGTCAATCCTTCAAACTCATTTTTTCCTTTTCCTTTCTAAATAGTTACTCCTGGGCCTCCAGGCATACCAGAGGTAACCAAGATCACCAAGAATTCAATGACTGTTGTCTGGAGCAGGCCAGTTGCAGATGGTGGCAGCGAAGTAAGCGGCTATTTCCTTGAGAAAAGAGACAAGAAGAGTCTAGCATGGTTTAAAGTCTTAAAGGAGACTATCCGTGACACCAGAGAGAAAGTGACCGGACTAACGGAAAACAGTGACTACCAATACCGAGTTTGTGCTGTAAATGCTGCCGGTCAGGGTCCATTTTCTGAACCATCTGACTTCTACAAAGCTGCCGATCCAATCGGTAAGTGCTCATCAACGCAGCATCCTCACCTATGTCTCCTTCATGTCCCTAAATTGTACATGACCGCATAATCACTGAATGTAATTCTGGTCATTCCAGACTCTCCAGGCCCGCCAGCTAAGATAAGAATCGCAGATTCAACCAAATCCTCCATCACTCTTGGCTGGAGTAAACCTGTCTATGATGGAGGCAGTGCTGTTACTGGATACGTTGTTGCGATGAGACAAGGAGAGGAAGAGGAATGGACTGTTGTCTCTACCAAGGGAGAAGTCAGAACCACAGAGTATGTGGTATCGAACCTGACACCTGGAGTCAACTACTACTTCCAGGTGTCTGCTGTAAACTGTGCTGGACAAGGAGAACCTATAGAAATGACTGAACCTGTGCAAGCTAAAGATATACTTGGTATGTACCTACTCGTATGATTGTGTTTGGTTTTTTTTTAATGAGAAAAAAGGAAATCATTCATTTTCTTGATTTAAAATTCAAAATGTATGTCCATTTTACGTCTACAGAGGAACCAGAGATCGACCTAGATGTGGCTCTCAGAACCTCTGTTATAGCTAAAGCTGGTGAAGACGTACAAGTGTTGATTCCCTTCAAAGGCAGACCTCCACCTACTGTCACATGGAGAAAAGACGAGAAGAATCTCGGCAGTGATGCCAGATACAACATTCAGAACACTGATTCATCTTCGTTACTCATCATTCCTCAAGTCACTCGCAACGATACAGGGAAATATATTCTCACAATAGAAAATGGCGTTGGTCAAGCAAAGTCTTCCACTGTGAGCGTTAAAGTGCTTGATACGCCAGCCGCCTGCCAGAAACTACAGGTGAAACATGTTTCTCGAGGCACAGTCACTCTGTTCTGGGATCCTCCTCTCATTGATGGAGGATCTCCCATAATCAATTATGTCATTGAAAAGAGGGATGCCACCAAGAGAACATGGTCTTCGGTGTCACACAAATGTACCAGTACAACCTTTAAGATAACAGATTTGTCAGAGAAAACTCCATTCTTCTTCAGAGTTCTTGCAGAAAACGAAATTGGAGTTGGGGAGCCCTGTGAAACTACAGAGCCAGTGAAGGCTGCTGAAGTCCCAGCTCCTATCCGTGATCTGTCAGTGAAAGACTCGACAAAGACATCTGTCACCCTGAGCTGGACCAAGCCTGACTTTGATGGTGGTAGCGTCATCACAGAATATGTTGTGGAAAGGAAAGGGAAAGGCGAACAAACATGGTCACATGCCGGCACAAGTAAGACCTGTGAAATTGAAGTTACCCAACTAAAGGAGCAGTCAGTCCTGGAATTCAGAGTGTCTGCCAAAAATGAGAAAGGACTGAGTGATGCTGTCACTATTGGGCCAATTACAGTGAAAGAACTTGTGATTACACCTGAAGTTGACCTGTCAGATATCCCTGGGGCACAGATCGCTGTGAGAATTGGGCATAATGTGCACCTCGAATTGCCTTATAAAGGAAAACCCAAACCATCTATCAGTTGGCTGAAAGACGGTTTGCCACTGAAAGAAAGCGAGCATGTTCGTTTCAGTAAAACTGAAAACAAAATTACTTTGAGTATTAAGAACGTCAAGAAAGAGAACGGAGGGAAATACACCCTTATTCTCGATAATGCTGTCTGTAGAAACGCCTATCCCATTACAATCATCACACTTGGCCCACCGTCCAAGCCCAAAGGGCCCATTCGATTTGATGAAATCAAGGCTGACAGTGTCATCATGTCCTGGGACGTGCCTGAAGATGACGGAGGAGGAGAAATTACCTGTTACAGCATTGAGAAGCGGGAAACTTCACAAACTAATTGGAAGATGGTGTGTTCAAGTGTTGCCCGGACGACTTTCAAAGTTCCTAATCTGGTCAAAGATGCTGAATACCAGTTTAGGGTTAGGGCGGAAAATAGATACGGAGTCAGCGAGCCACTTGTCTCAAACATAATTGTGGCGAAACACCAGTTCAGGATTCCTGGCCCCCCAGGAAAGCCAGTTGTATACAATGTGACTTCTGATGGCATGTCATTAACTTGGGATGCTCCCGTTTATGATGGTGGTTCAGAAGTTACTGGATTCCATGTTGAAAAGAAAGAAAGAAATAGCATCCTCTGGCAAAGAGTTAACACATCACCAATATCTGGAAGAGAATATAGAGTTACGGGACTCATGGAAGGCCTAGATTACCAGTTCCGTGTATATGCTGAAAATTCTGCTGGCCTAAGCTCACCCAGTGACCCAAGCAAATTTACTTTAGCTGTTTCTCCAGTAGGTAAGTAACTGAGTATTACTGGAATATATCTAGTTCAGCAACTGAATATCCTACTACAAACACACACTGCTTTTCTTCCACTTATCTGCTTCTCACCTATCTTCTGTCCACTCTCAAGAGCTGGTCGAGTAAAGCAAAGGGAATGATTTTAAGTCAGTCTAATCATTTCAAGTTCTTTTTAAAGCTTAGCTACAAAAAAAAATATGAAATTAAAATTAGCTTGGGGGATTTATTTATTTTTTTCTTCCACTGTGAATGAATTGATGATAGAAATGGATTACAGAAATGATAAGAGTTAATTTCCATACTTTTTTAGACCCTCCTGGCACTCCTGACTACATTGATGTCACCCGGGAAACCATCACACTTAAATGGAACCCACCCCTGCGTGACGGGGGCAGTAAGATTGTGGCCTACAGCATTGAGAAACGGCAAGGGAGCGATCGCTGGGTTAGATGCAACTTTACTGACGTCAGTGAATGCCAGTACACAGTCACAGGACTTAGTCCTGGGGACCGATACGAGTTCAGAATAATCGCAAGAAATGCCGTCGGTACCATAAGTCCGCCTTCACAGTCTTCTGGCGTTATCATGACAAGAGACGAAAATGGTGAGCATTTCCAACTGATCGCCAAACATGCTTAAGAGCAGTCATGTTTTTTAAAGATACTTTTGGCCCCGGTCTGAAACAGGGAAACAGGAACACCATTTCATATAGATTTCCCAGGGCTGCTATGTGGATGAATTAGATTTTCTACCTTTCAGATAAAAAGAAGGAAAAAAAATAAAAAACTAATTAGCATTGATTCTTTTTAACATGGTTATTGTTTCACTCTGTTCCCATATAAATAGCATACAAATGGGAAGGAGTTTTGAGTTTTGTAATTCCAGTCCTTTATAATAAAAACACTCTCAAGAATAACTGTCCAGCTTTTCTGAAGTACTAAAATACAGCATACCCCTATGGTACAGTCCTCACCTTGCTTTTGTGCAGCTGATGACCTCCTACAGGAACTTGTTTGAATATACAGCAGCATTAGGAAGTAAATGATCTATAAATATCTTCTAATTACAAATGGCAATGCAAGATTAATAACACGATAGACATAAAAAGGGGATGGCTTCATAGCATGCGGATGTTCCGCCCCATAATCTCGATTCTCAATTCTCAAACCTGCTTTCACAACAGGCTTTGGTAACACAGGATAAACATTACCCTTCCAGGCTTTAGGATATGGTGCTAATGAAAAACATGCTTATGTTTTTATCTAGCCAAACTAACACATATTATTTCTATATCTTTTATAGTTCCACCAACTGTAGAGTTTGGCCCTGAGTACTTTGATGGTCTCATTATTAAGTCTGGAGAGAGCCTCAGAATTAAAGCTTTGGTGCAGGGACGGCCAGTACCTCGAGTAACTTGGTTCAAAGATGGAGTAGAAATTGAAAAGAAGATGAATATGGAAATAACTGATGTCCTAGGATCCACCAGCCTTTTTGTTAGAGATGCTACCCGGGACCATCGTGGTGTATATTGTGTGGAAGCCAAAAATGCATCTGGCTCCTCAAAAGCAGAAATTACGGTGAAAGTACAAGGTACTTCTGAAACAACTTCTTAATCTTATAATTTATAGGACTTATAATTTATAATTTATAGACATGCCTGATTGCACTTTAAGGGGCAAGGAAAAATTAACTCTGGAACCTTTTCTTACAGATACACCAGGAAAAGTAGTTGGGCCAATAAGATTCACCAATATCACTGGCGAGAAGATGACCCTGTGGTGGGATGCTCCTGTCAATGACGGCTGTGCTCCCGTCACTCACTACATCATTGAGAAACGGGAAACCAGCAGACTTGCTTGGGCACTAATTGAGGATAACTGCCAGGCCCACAGCTATACTGCCACCAAACTAATAAATGGCAATGAATACCAATTCCGTGTTTCTGCAGTTAACAAGTTTGGTGTTGGGAGGCCCCTTGATTCTGACCCAGTAGTTGCTCAAATACAATACAGTAAGTATCTGTTTTTTCCTAAGGGGTACCATGTTGTAAGATTAACTTCCAGTCCATGTGTCTAATTTGTCTTAATTTTACAGCTGTTCCTGATGCCCCCGGCACTCCAGAACCTAGTAATGTAACTGGCAATAGCATTACCCTGACATGGGCAAGGCCAGAATCAGATGGTGGCAACGAAATTCAACAATACATTCTTGAAAGGAGAGAAAAGAAAAGCACACGATGGGTAAAAGTGATCAGCAAACGACCAATCTCTGAAACAAGATTCAAAGTCACTGGTCTGATAGAGGGCAATGAGTATGAATTCCATGTCATGGCTGAAAATGCAGCAGGAGTGGGACCTGCAAGCGGTATCTCAAGACTAATCAAATGTCGAGAGCCGGTAAGCCCACCAAGTGCTCCCACTGTGGTCAAGGTGACTGACACGTCCAAGACAACCGTGAGCTTAGAATGGTCTAAGCCAGTGTTTGATGGCGGCATGGAAATAATTGGATATATCATTGAAATGTGCAAAGCTGACTTAGGAGACTGGCAAAAGGTAAATGCAGAGGCGTGTGTGAAAACGAGATACACCGTCACTGACCTGCAAGCAGGTGAAGAATACAAATTCCGGGTTAGTGCTATCAACGGTGCCGGAAAAGGAGAGAGCAGCGAAGTAACTGGCGCAATTAAAGCAGTTGACCGATTAGCAGCTCCTGAGTTAGACATTGATGCAAACTTCAAGCAGACCCATATTGTTAGAGCTGGGGCCAGTATCCGCCTCTTCATTGCCTACCAGGGTAGACCCACTCCTACAGCTGTGTGGACCAAGTCTGACTCCAACCTGAGCATTCGGGCTGACATTCACACAACAGACTCCTTCAGCACCCTCACTGTGGAAAACTGCAACAGAAATGATGCAGGGAAATACACCCTTACCGTAGAAAACAACAGTGGTAGTAAGTCAATCACATTCACTGTAAAGGTGCTAGACACTCCAGGCCCACCTGGCCCAATCACTTTCAAGGATGTGACCCGCGGATCTGTTACACTGATGTGGGATGCTCCTATCCTTGACGGGGGTGCCCGAATCCATCATTATGTGGTAGAAAAACGAGAAGCAAGTCGTCGTAGCTGGCAGGCTATCAGTGAAAAATGCACTCGTCAGATCCTCAAGGTCAGTGACCTGGCAGAAGGCGTTCCATACTATTTCCGTGTTTCTGCCGAAAATGAGTACGGTGTGGGTGAACCCTATGAAATGCCAGAACCGATCGTAGCCACAGAACAGCCTGCTCCACCTAAGAGACTTGACATAATTGACACAAGCAAATCCTCAGCAGTCTTAGCATGGCTTAAACCCGACCATGATGGAGGCAGCCGGATCACTGGCTACCTTCTCGAAATGAAACAAAAGGGATCTGACTTCTGGGTCGAGGCTGGTCGCACCAAACAGATGACTTTCACAGTGGAGCGCCTGGTTGAGAATACTGAATATGAATTCCGTGTGAAGGCCAAGAATGATGCTGGCTACAGCGAACCCAGGGAAGCCTTCTCCTCCGTCATCATCAAGGAGCCTCAAATTGAGCCCACTGCTGATCTCACTGGAATTACTAATCAGCTCATAACTTGCAAAGCAGGAAGCACATTTACCATTGATGTCCCAATCACTGGTCGTCCTGCTCCCAAAGTAACATGGAAGCTTGAAGAAATGAGACTTAAGGAGACAGATCGAGTGAGTATCACAACAACAAAAGACAGAACCACCCTGTCTGTAAAGGATAGCATGAGAGGTGACTCTGGACGATACTTCTTGACCCTGGAAAATACAGCTGGTGTTAAAACATTTACCATCACAGTTGTGGTCATTGGAAGGCCAGGCCCAGTAACTGGCCCCATTGAGGTCTCATCTGTCTCGGCTGAATCGTGTGTCCTGTCATGGGCTGAACCTAAAGATGATGGAGGCACTGACATTACCAATTACATAGTTGAAAAACGTGAATCGGGTACAACAGCTTGGCAGCTTGTCAATTCCAGTGTCAAGCGCACTCAGATTAAAGTCACTCATCTCACAAAATACATGGAATATTCTTTCCGGGTCAGTTCGGAGAACAGATTTGGTGTCAGCAAGCCTCTAGAATCGGCACCAATAATTGCGGAGCATCCATTCGGTGAGAAAAATAAAAATATTTCAAACTCCATTATTAAGTATTTCCCCTGAATTTTACAAAATTGTATTCATATTTGATACCTTTGTTTGTATTTAGTCCCACCAAGTGCTCCTACCAGACCTGAAGTTTACCATGTGTCTGCCAATGCCATGTCCATTCGTTGGGAAGAACCTTACCATGATGGTGGCAGTAAAATCATTGGCTACTGGGTTGAGAAGAAAGAACGGAACACCATTCTTTGGGTGAAAGAAAACAAAGTGCCATGCTTAGAGTGCAACTACAAAGTGAGTGGTTTGGTAGAAGGACTTGAATACCAGTTCAGAACATATGCACTCAATGCTGCAGGTGTTAGCAAAGCCAGTGAAGCTTCAAGACCTATGATGGCTCAAAACCCAGTTGGTATGTATCAAAATTGAATGGGTACATTAGTTTATCATCATCATCGACACTAGAATTCAGAGTTGTATTTTTTTTAACTTGACTTTCGCATCCCTTCCAGATGCACCAGGAAGACCAGAGGTGACAGATGTCACAAGATCAACTGTGTCACTGATTTGGTCTGCCCCGGTTTATGATGGTGGCAGCAAGGTGGTAGGCTACATCGTAGAGCGTAAGCCCGTCAGTGAGGTTGGAGATGGTCGCTGGCTAAAATGCAACTATACCATTGTATCCGACAATTTCTTCACTGTGACTGCTCTCAGTGAAGGAGACACTTACGAATTCCGTGTGTTGGCTAAGAATGCAGCAGGAGTAATTAGCAAAGGATCAGAATCCACAGGCCCTGTCACTTGCAGAGATGAATACGGTAAAAAAAATAATAATAAAATAATAATCAATGTACTCCTTTTAAATGATCACAATTTTTGAAAATAAATGGTCCTATATTTATTCATATCCATTCTGTCTATGACAGCTCCACCCAAAGCTGAACTGGATGCCAGATTACAGGGTGACCTGGTTACCATCAGAGCAGGCTCGGATCTCGTCCTCGATGCTGCAGTTGGTGGCAAACCTGAACCCAAAATTATCTGGACCAAAGGGGACAAGGAACTAGATCTCTGTGAAAAAGTCTCTTTGCAGTATACAGGCAAGCGTGCAACTGCTGTGATCAAGTTCTGTGACAGAAGTGACAGCGGAAAATACACATTAACAGTGAAGAATGCCAGTGGGACCAAGGCCGTGTCTGTCGTGGTCAAAGTTCTTGGTAAGCCTGTCAGATGTTCTTTTAGTTTGTATAGCATTTTCATGTGTGGGTAGAAAAAAAACATCTGAATCACTGCTTGCCATTGACACCTGTTTCAGATTCCCCTGGCCCATGTGGAAAGCTCACCGTCAGCAGAGTGACAGAGGAAAAGTGCACTTTAGCCTGGAGCCTTCCTCAGGAAGATGGAGGGGCAGAAATAACTCACTACATCGTGGAAAGACGAGAGACTAGCAGGCTCAACTGGGTGATCGTTGAAGGCGAATGCCCAACCCTGTCCCATGTCGTTACCAGACTCATCAAGAACAATGAGTACATATTCCGAGTGCGGGCAGTGAACAAATATGGCCCTGGTGTGCCTGTTGAATCAGAGCCAATCGTAGCCAGAAACTCATTCAGTGAGTATTAAGACTCTGAAACAACTTGGTAGTTAAATATGATGGGATCAGGGGTGAGGGGGACTATCCTATCAATAGTGATTTTGTGTAATTCTGACCATCCTCACTTTCATAAAAATATAAACAGCTATTCCATCACAACCGGGTATACCCGAAGAAGTTGGGGCCGGCAAAGAGCATATCATCATCCAGTGGACAAAACCTGAATCGGATGGAGGTAATGAGATCAACAACTATCTAGTAGACAAACGTGAGAAAAAGAGCCTGCGCTGGACACGTGTCAACAAAGACTACGTGGTATATGATACCAGGCTGAAGGTGACTGGCCTCATGGAAGGTTGTGATTACCAGTTCCGGGTCACCGCGGTGAACGCTGCTGGTAACAGTGAACCCAGCGAAGCTTCCAACTTTATCTCATGCCGAGAACCATCATGTGAGTTCTAAGAATCAGACATAAACCTCATGCCCATTAAAACCATGTTATAAATTTTCCAATATACCATTTCCAAGAACCTCTAGAATTTATGAATGATCTAGAAAAGCATATGCTTATTAGAGGGATCTTAAATATAGGTAAGCCAGAACATTTTAACCACTATTTCTGTTGATAAGTTGGCAGTTACGTTGCTAAAAATTATCACAGTATTTTCCAGTCTATGAAAAAATAAATTATTTTACTACCAATATGAGAGATATAATTTATGAATATTCCTAAAAATGGGAAAAATGTGGCATAGTGATAATAATTACTAAAAAGAAAAAAGATGTCTTGTTTAAGAAGAGCATAAAGGTTAGTATTCTAATAAGTGCCTAACAAAATTGTCACAAGAGCTTCAAAAATAAGTGGCAAATCCTTGTATAGAGTTTGAGTCTGACTAAAAAGAATAAACCACTGTGACTGAATAGGGGAAGAGGAGGAAACCACTTTGCGTACTCATTAGAAACACAGAGGTGACAAGTGTTACTAACCCTGTGGAAGCTGAGTGACCAAGGGAAGGTGCCTGAGAACAGGTATTTTAAGCAGTGAGCGGAGCTAGAAGAATCCAACATAGCTAGCCAAAGTAGCAGGAAGAAACCATTTACCTTTCTAAGGAAATGTAATTTTTTAAGTAAAATAATAATGATGTTGATATATGAATAATAATAATATGAATGATAATGATATAGCATTCAGCACTGTCCTATAATATCAGAAGAGCCCAGTTATACAGATTATCTTGGTGAGTGTGGACAAAAAACAAAAATGCCTTAACCTTACTCTTCTGGGGGTGGGAGAATCAGAAGAAAGGGAAAGTGACCACATACTTGTGGGTTAAGATGCAGAGATCATAGGGTGACTTCTATTCTTATGACCAATAAGGATACAACTTAGTGAATCCTTTTTTTTTTTTTTATTTTAATCCTTTACTACACTATACAAGACCAGTGCTCTAACCACTGAGCTATGGAGCCTGCCTCCTTTACTACACTATAAAAAGACCTTTTAAAATATTGACTTTAGGGGCGCCTGGGTGGCTCAGTGGGTTAAAGCCGCTGCCTTCGGCTCAGGTCATGATCCCAGTGTCCTGGGATCGAGCCCCGCATCGGGCTCTCTGCTCAGCAGGGAGCCTGCTTCCTCCCTTCTCTCTCTGCCTGCCTCTCTGCTTACTTGTGATCTGTCTGTCAAATAGATAAATAAAATCTTTTAAAAAAAAAATAAAAATAAAAAAAAAATGTTTAAAATATTGACTTTAATAAGTCACAGGGTTGTTCCCCCGCCCCAAACCTTATTAAAAGACCTTTTGAAATACTGGTGGCAGTGGTTGGGGGGGATAATAATGCCTTTGTGAATCTTGAAAACCCAAAATATAAATCTCAAACCTTCCTGATTTGTATAATATGTGAACTCCCCCTTTTTAAATTCCATAGATACCCCTGGACCACCTTCTGCTCCGAGAGTTGTGGATACCACCAAGACCAGCATTAGTTTGGCATGGACCAAGCCCATGTATGATGGTGGCATTGACATCACAGGATATGTTCTTGAAATGCAAGAGAAAGACACTGATCACTGGTACCGAGTGCATACCAATGCCACAATAAGAAATACTGAATTCACTGTGCCAGAGCTTAAAATGGGCCAGAAATACTCCTTCAGGGTTGCTGCTGTGAATGCGAAGGGTATAAGTGAATACAGCGAGTCAACTGCTGAAATTGAGCCCGTGGAAAGGCTAGGTATTTATAATAAAAGCTTTTAGGTGAATTTTTTTTCTTATTGTACCTGTTCATAAATTAAGTTTTGACATTCGCTTTCCAGAAATACCAGACCTAGAGCTTGCTGATGATTTAAAGAAGACTGTGACCATCAGAGCTGGGGCCTCATTGCGCCTGATGGTGTCTGTGTCTGGAAGACCACCTCCCGTCATCACATGGAGCAAGAAGGGCATTGATCTTGCAAACCGGGCCATTATTGACACCACTGACAGCTACTCTTTACTCATTGTGGACAAAGTTAACCGGTACGATGCTGGAAAATACACTATTGAAGCCGAAAATCAATCTGGCAAGAAATCAGCAACAGTCCTTGTTAAAGTATACGGTAAGTATTTGTCTTAAAATGGACTACACTGTGAGTAGATTTCTTAAAAAAAAAATACCCCTTGACCTAGGATTGGTCACCCCTCTAGAGAGAAACCATGTTGAATACATGTTCCTGAAAAACACAAAACAAAAAGCTACCAACCAACCGGCAAATAAGTATGAATCTTACGTTCTATTTTTTTAGATACTCCTGGTCCCTGTCCTTCAGTGAGAGTTAAAGAAGTATCAAGAGATTCTGTGACCATTACCTGGGAAATTCCCACAATTGATGGTGGAGCTCCTGTCAACAATTACATTATTGAGAAACGTGAAGCTGCCATGAGAGCATTCAAAACAGTAACTACCAAATGCAGCAAGACACTTTACCGAATTTCCGGACTTGTAGAAGGAACCATGTACTATTTCCGAGTGTTGCCGGAAAATATTTATGGCATAGGGGAACCGTGTGAAACATCTGATGCAGTTCTGGTCTCAGAAGTACCTCTGGTGCCTACAAAGCTAGAAGTGGTCGATGTCACCAAATCAACTGTCACTCTGGCCTGGGAAAAACCACTCTACGATGGTGGTAGCCGACTCACGGGATATGTCCTTGAGGCCTGCAAAGCTGGCACTGAGAGGTGGATGAAGGTTGTCACCTTAAAACCCACAGTCCTAGAGCACACTGTTATTTCCTTAAACGAAGGTGAACAGTACCTATTTAGAGTAAGGGCACAAAATGAGAAAGGCGTGTCAGAGCCAAGAGAGATCGTCACAGCCGTGACTGTACAAGACCTCAGAGGTATGTACCAAATCACCAAAAACATCCATAACAATGATATAAAGAAAACATTCAGAATTCATGATACTTTGTCACTAGAAATAATGCTTAAGAATTAAGGCCTGCTTTCTTTCTCTTAGTGTTGCCAACAATCGATCTTTCTACAATGCCTCAGAAGACCATTCATGTCCCAGCCGGCAGACCAGTGGAGCTCGTGATACCAATCGCTGGTCGCCCACCTCCTGCTGCTTCCTGGTTCTTTGCTGGTTCAAAACTAAGAGAATCAGAGCGTGTCATGGTTGAAACTCATAGTAAAGTAGCCAAATTAACCATCCGTGAAACCACCATCAGAGATACTGGAGAATATACACTTGAACTGAAGAATGTCACTGGAACTACTTCAGAGACCATTAAAGTTATCATTCTTGGTAAGGATGTGTGACAAAGACACATGTGAGTTGTTGATGTTCAGTCACCCGATTGTGATTTGAAGTGAAAATTAATTTTCCGGATTTCTTTCTCTTTCATAGACAAGCCTGGTCCTCCAACTGGGCCTATTAAGATTGATGAAATTGATGCTACTTCAATTACCATTTCCTGGGAGCCACCCAAATTGGATGGTGGCGCTCCATTGAGTGGTTATGTGGTCGAACAGCGTGATGCCCATCGTCCAGGATGGCTGCCAGTGTCTGAATCCGTGACTAGACAGACATTTAAGTTTACCAGACTCACTGAAGGCAATGAGTATGTGTTCCGCGTGGCTGCAACGAACCGCTTCGGGATTGGCTCTTACTTGCAGTCTGAGGTCATAGAATGTCGCAGCAGCATCAGTAAGTGCTTGGACTCTTAAGGCTACCATTCTCCCCACCTGATTCTGAAAGTTGACAGAAGGGAATTTGTTTTTACTATGTACTAAGGAAAAAGAGGTCCTAGGGTCTTTCTAAAGTTTCCTGGAGGTTTTCAACAGCGTTTTTTTGTTTGTTTTAATGAAAAAGAGGAAGGAGAAAAGGAATGAGGGAGACAGGGGGGACTGGCTAGGTTATAGTGAGGGAAAAAAATACAGAATACATGCCTAGTAAATGTTTACAAAATTAAAGAAAATGAGGAACCTCAAGAAAAGTACAAAAACAAAAAACATTGAAAAAATATTCACAAGTCTTATATGCTATTTAAAAGGCTAAGACATACTTACAGAAATGTGTGAGTCTTTAATTTATTCTCATTGCCATAATGTGTTTACCTCTGTCTGACTGCAGGTATTCCTGGACCTCCAGAAACATTACAAATATTTGATGTCTCCCGTGATGGCATGACACTGACTTGGTATCCACCAGAAAACGATGGTGGCTCCCAAGTGACTGGATATATCATAGAGCGCAAAGAAGTGAGAGCAGATCGATGGGTCCGTGTAAATAAAGTACCAGTGACAATGACACGGTACCGTTCCACTGGCCTTATTGAAGGCTTAGAATATGAACACCGTGTCACAGCCATTAACGTGAGAGGGACTGGGAAACCAAGTCGTCCTTCCAAACCCATCGTTGCCATGGATCCAATTGGTAAATACATTGTGTATAGGTCAATTTTTTGAGGTATAATTTAAACGTAGTAAAATTTATCCTTCTGAAATTCTAAGTTTTGAAAAGGTCCTATTGTGTAAGCACCACCATGGTCAAAATATAGAGTTCTTAAAAATTAATCAATTAATAAATAATAATAAATTATTAAAATAATAAATTAATATATATATATATAGAGAGAGAGAGAGAGAGTTCTTCCATCAGCTCAGAAATTTCAGTTGTGGATCCCCTCCCCACTCCAGCCCCTAGCAGCTTTGGGCAAGTAACTTTTTGTATTATCCTCTTGAATCTATTGCGCGTTCTTTAAAATGGGACTTATAATACATGCCCTATATCAGTGCTTAGTTCTTTGAATAAGTTACTACTCCTAAAAGCACTTTGAGAGCTGATGATAAATGTAAGATGGCAGTAGTGATCATAAATAAAGCACATTTAAGACTGAGGAAAAAGCAAGAGCTTTAAGTATTATTAACTGATAAAATGAATAAAATTTTAACAAAAAACTGTATTGTAATGCTGATAGTTCACGTTTACACAGTTCATCACATATTAGGTGGCACAGTTGATTTTCAGCTTGGCAGCAACTTTAACAATATCTAATTGTCTTATTCTTAACCCCAGCTCCTCCAGGAAAGCCGCAAAACCCAAGAGTTACTGATACAACAAGGACATCAGTCTCCCTGGCCTGGAGTGTTCCAGAAGATGAAGGAGGATCTAAAGTCACAGGCTACTTGATTGAAATGCAAAAAGTAGATCAACACGAATGGACCAAATGTAACACCACCCCAACCAAGATTCGGGAGTATACCCTAACACATCTACCTCAGGGCGCTGAATACAGATTCCGTGTCCTAGCTTGTAACGCTGGTGGACCTGGGGAGCCCGCTGAGGTACCAGGAACAGTCAAAGTCACCGAAATGCTTGGTAAGAAATATGATCGCTTACTTTCTGTGAATAATTGCCTTAAGATTTATTTCTTACCATCCCACCCCACCGCCTAAGAAATGCTAATTGTGACTGGATCATTTTTCCTAGAATATCCTGATTATGAACTTGATGAAAGATACCAAGAAGGTATCTTTGTGAGACAAGGTGGAGTCATCAGACTTACCATACCAATCAAAGGAAAACCATTCCCAATATGTAAATGGACCAAGGAAGGACAAGATGTTAGTAAACGTGCCATGATTGCAACCTCTGAAACACACACTGAGCTTGTAATCAAAGAAGCAGACAGGGATGATTCTGGCACTTATGACCTGGTTCTGGAAAACAAGTGTGGCAAGAAGGCTGTCTACATCAAAGTCAGGGTGATAGGAAATCCCAACCCTCCTGAAGGGCCACTTGAATATGACGACATACAAGCTCGCTCTGTAAGGGTCAGCTGGAGACCCCCTGCCGATGATGGTGGTGCCGACATCTTAGGCTATATTCTCGAGAGACGAGAAGTGTCTAAAGCTGCCTGGTATACGATTGATTCCAGAGTCCGAGGTACATCTCTGGTGGTAAAGGGTCTCAAAGAGAATGTGGAATACCATTTCCGTGTTTCAGCTGAAAACCAGTTTGGCATAAGCAAACCCTTGAAATCTGAAGAACCAGTCATACCAAAAACACCACTGAGTAAGTACTCTTCCAACCACAACACTGTAAAAATTCTTCCAGTACTCTTTCATTTTGAGATGAAAGCCATCAGCTTACAAGATATGGGACCATATTCTTAACCCGTGTTTTCTACTTCATATCCATAGATCCTCCAGAGCCTCCAAGCAATCCTCCAGAAGTACTCGATGTGACCAAGAGTTCTGTCAGCCTGTCTTGGTCCCGACCCAAAGACGATGGTGGTTCTCGAGTCACAGGCTACTACATTGAACGCAAGGAGACATCAACGGACAAGTGGGTCAGGCACAACAAGACTCAGATAACGACCACAATGTACACAGTCACTGGGCTTGTTCCCGACGCGGAGTATCAGTTCCGCATCATTGCACAGAATGAGGTTGGCCTGAGCGAGACCAGCCCTGCTTCTGAACCAGTCGTTTGCAAAGATCCCTTTGGTAAGGAGAGAGTCTCTAAAGGGGTTCAAACCAAAGAGGCAAGCCATCTTGGGTCTTTCGCTTTTATGTCAGCAGTAAAACTCATTCCCTTTTCGATCGTTTGAAAATATTTCAGATAAGCCAAGCCAACCTGGAGAACTTGAGATTCTTTCAATATCCAAAGATAGTGTCACTCTACAGTGGGAGAAACCCGAATGTGATGGTGGCAAAGACATCCTTGGATACTGGGTTGAATACAGGCAGTCTGGAGACAGTGCCTGGAAGAAGAGCAATAAGGAGCGCATCAAGGACAGGCAATTCACGATAGGGGGCTTGCTGGAAGCCACTGAATATGAATTCAGGGTTTTTGCCGAGAATGAGACCGGGCTTAGCAGACCTCGAAGAACTGCTATGTCTGTAAAGACTAAGCTAACATGTAAGTAGCCATTAGTTCTCTGCTTTTGACCTACAAACTAAGCAATGTATTAAGGCTCATTCTTCCTTGATATTAAGTAGATGTGCAGAAAACCTTATTGGAGGAGAGCAAGTGTTTAGGAAGAGTGAACTCACTTTGGCATATACATGTACAGGAAATAGCTGCCATGTTCTACAGGAAGTCATTCCAAGCACGTAACCTCAGTAGATGTTAGGTGCAGTGACCTGAGCACATTCTTAGAGGAATTTCTCTTCAGATGCAATGGTTTGGGATTTCTTTATGCTTCCTAATAAGACTCGAAGGGTCAACAAGTGTACCCCACTTCAGTGAACCTAAGTAAGGCAAAGATTCTTTCTATAGATTTATAGAGAGAATTCATAAATTTCCCCAGATCCCTTATAATTGCTGATGTCTCCCGACTGTACACTTGATCTGGGCCAAAAGGCCGAGAAGCGATTGTCTCCCGACTGTAAAGATGAAAGTCACTCTATATAATAATGTGATGATGTGCTCACTGAATCCCTATTTCCCCTAAGAGCCCAGGAAAAGCGCTACTAAATTTCTAAGTACTCGTGTAAATCATGGTATCTACGAAAATGTTAGTCAAAAGGGCAAGTTCATTCCTGGTATACAAGGACAGAGGATTACAGATTCAGTAGTAAAAATAATGCATTAATATTATCTTTCATATCCTTCAGCTGGAGAGGCTCCAGGAGTGCGCAAAGAAATGAAGGATGTTACCACCAAGTTGGGTGAAGCTGCTCAGCTGTCATGCCAGATTGTTGGAAGGCCTCTTCCTGACATTAAATGGTACCGATTTGGAAAGGAGCTGGTACAAAGCCGGAAGTACAAAATGTCTTCAGATGGACGCACACATACGCTAACGGTAATGACAGAGGAACAAGAAGATGAAGGTGTTTATACCTGCGTAGCTACTAATGAGGTTGGAGAAGTAGAAACCAGTAGTAAGCTTCTCCTGCAAGCAACACCACAGTTCCATCCCGGTTACCCACTGAAGGAGAAATATTATGGTGCTGTGGGTTCAACACTTCGACTTCATGTTATGTACATTGGTCGTCCAGTACCTTCCATCACTTGGTTCCATGGCCAGAAACTTCTGCAAAACTCAGAAAACATTACTATTGAAAACACTGAGCACTATACTCATCTTGTCATGAAGAATGTCCAACATAAGACTCATGCTGGGAAATACAAAGTTCAGCTCAGCAATATTTTTGGAACAGTTGATGCCATCCTTGATGTGGAAATACAAGGTATTTTATTTTAGTTTTTAGTGTTTTCTTTTTAACTTTTCAAGAAAAAAGAGATCTCAGATGACCTACTACAAAAAACCACTATAATTGTATTTTCTCTCAACAGATAAACCAGACAAACCCACAGGACCAATTGTGATAGAAGCTCTGTTGAAGAACTCTGCAGTGATCAGCTGGAAACCACCCGCAGATGATGGAGGCTCCTGGATCACCAACTATGTGGTGGAGAAATGTGAGGCCAAGGAAGGAGCTGAATGGCAATTGGTGTCTTCAGCCATCTCCGTGACAACCTGCAGAATTGTAAACCTCACAGAAAATGCTGGCTATTACTTCCGGGTTTCAGCCCAAAACACTTTTGGCATCAGTGAGCCTCTAGAGGTTGCCTCGGTTGTGATCATTAAGAGTCCTTTTGGTGAGTACAATCTCTACAATCTTCCAACGGCAAAATTCCATCCTTACGCAAAACTCTTACTAATACAAATAACGTTTCAAAGGAAATAGCCAAGATTTAGATAAAATACAAGTGCCTTTTGTCTCACTTAAACTGAACTTCTGCACATCTACAACAGCAAATATAAACCCTAGTTCTTCTTTAAAAAACGAACTTTGTGTTTCGATAAGTTTCTTAGCATAAAGAGACCCATTTTATTTTTCCAGGATAGCTGGTCTTAGAACTTTGGGTTTGTAAGATTGTCTTTTTAAAAACTAAGCTTTGGGGGCGCTTGGGTGGCTCAGTGGGCTAAAGCCTCTGCTTTTAGCTTGGGTCATGATCCCAGGGTCCTGGGATCGAGCCCTGCATCGGGCTCTCTGCTCAACAGGGAGTCTGCTTCCCTTCCTCTCTCTCTGCCTGTCTCTCTGCCTGCTTGTGATCTCTGTCTGTCAAATAAATAAATAAAATCTTTTAAAAAAATAAAATAAAATAAAATAAAAACTAAGCTTTTCATAAAGCTGCCTGTTTTGCCTCATGACTCAAATCTTTCTTGTTTCTTTGAAACAGAAAAGCCGAGTGCTCCTGGCAAACCAACTATCACTGCTCTCACAAAAGATTCTTGTGTTGTGGCTTGGAAGCCACCTGCCAGTGATGGAGGTGCAAAGATTAGAAATTACTACCTTGAGAAACGTGAGAAGAAGCAGAATAAATGGATTGCTGTGACAACGGAAGAAATTCGAGAGACCGTCTTTTCAGTACAAAACCTTATTGAAGGTCTTGAATATGAGTTCCGTGTGAAATGTGAAAATCTAGGTGGGGAGAGCGAATGGAGTGAAATATCGGAACCTGCCATTCCCAAATCTGATGTCCCAATTCAGGCACCACACTTTAAAGAGGAACTGAGAAATCTGAATGTCAGATATCAGAGCAATGCTACTTTGGTCTGCAAAGTGACTGGTCATCCGAAACCTATTGTGAAATGGTACAGACAAGGCAAAGAAATCATTGCAGATGGACTGAAGTACAGGATTCAAGAGTTTAAGGGTGGCTACCACCAGCTCATCATTGCAAGTGTCACAGATGATGATGCCACAGTTTACCAAGTCAGAGCTACCAACCAAGGGGGATCTGTGTCTGGCACCGCCTCCTTAGAAGTAGAAGGTAAAGACCTCAAATCTATAAAAACCAGTTTGGTGCTAGATGACATACTGTGAATTAGGGGTGGGGGTGGGGGAGTCGTTGCACTTAAATAGTGTTGGGTATTGCTAAATTGCATTCTTTTTTCTTTTATTCTGCTACAGTCCCAGCTAAGATACACTTGCCTAAAACTCTTGAAGGCATGGGTGCAGTTCATGCTCTCCGAGGGGAGGTGGTCAGCATCAAGATCCCTTTCAGTGGCAAACCAGATCCTGTGATCACCTGGCAGAAAGGACAAGATCTCATCGACAATAATGGCCACTACCAAGTTATTGTCACAAGATCTTTCACATCACTTGTTTTCCCCAGTGGAGTAGAGAGAAAAGATGCTGGATTCTATGTGGTCTGTGCTAAAAACAGATTTGGAATTGATCAGAAGACCGTTGAACTGGATGTGGCGGATGTTCCTGACCCACCCAGAGGAGTCAAAGTTAGTGACGTCTCACGAGATTCTGTCAACCTAACATGGACTGAGCCAGCTTCTGATGGTGGTAGCAAAATCACCAACTACATTGTTGAAAAGTGTGCAACTACTGCAGAAAGATGGCTCCGTGTAGGACAGGCCCGAGAAACACGTTATACCGTGATCAACTTATTTGGAAAAACAAGCTACCAGTTCCGTGTAATAGCTGAAAATAAATTTGGCCTGAGCAAGCCTTCTGAGCCTTCAGAACCAACCATAACCAAAGAAGATAAGACCAGAGCCATGAATTACGATGAAGAGGTAGATGAAACCAGGGAAGTTTCCATGACTAAAGCATCTCACTCTTCAACTAAGGAACTGTATGAGAAATATATGATTGCTGAAGATCTTGGGCGTGGTCAGTTCGGAATTGTCCACCGTTGTGTCGAAACATCCTCAAAGAAGACTTACATGGCCAAATTTGTTAAAGTCAAGGGGACTGATCAGGTTTTGGTAAAGAAGGAAATTTCCATTCTAAATATCGCCAGGCACAGAAACATCTTATACCTCCATGAATCATTTGAGAGCATGGAAGAATTAGTTATGATCTTTGAGTTCATATCAGGACTCGACATATTTGAGCGCATTAACACAAGTGCTTTTGAGCTTAATGAAAGAGAAATTGTAAGTTACGTTCGCCAGGTCTGCGAAGCACTTGAGTTCTTACATAGTCATAATATTGGACACTTTGACATTAGACCAGAAAATATCATTTACCAAACAAGAAGGAGCTCCACCATTAAAATCATAGAATTTGGTCAAGCCCGTCAGCTGAAGCCAGGGGACAACTTTAGGCTTCTGTTCACTGCCCCTGAATACTATGCACCTGAAGTCCACCAGCATGACGTTGTCAGTACGGCCACAGACATGTGGTCACTTGGAACACTGGTGTATGTGCTGTTAAGTGGTACCAATCCATTCCTGGCTGAAACTAACCAACAGATGATAGAGAACATCATGAATGCTGAATATACTTTTGAGGAAGAAGCATTCAAAGAGATTAGCCTTGAAGCCATGGATTTTGTTGACCGGCTGTTAGTGAAAGAGAGAAAATCTCGCATGACAGCATCCGAGGCACTCCAGCACCCATGGCTGAAGCAGAAGATAGAAAGGGTCAGTACTAAAGTTATCAGAACACTAAAACATCGGCGTTACTACCACACTCTCATCAAGAAAGACCTCAACATGGTTGTGTCGGCGGCCCGAATCTCTTGTGGTGGTGCCATTCGATCTCAGAAAGGAGTGAGTGTTGCTAAAGTTAAAGTAGCATCCATTGAAATTGGCCCAGTTTCTGGACAGATAATGCATGCAGTTGGCGAAGAAGGAGGATATGCCAAATATGTATGCAAAATTGAAAATTACGATCAGTCTACCCAAGTGACCTGGTACTTTGGAGTCAGACAGCTGGAGAACAGTGAGAAATATGAAATCACCTATGAAGACGGAGTAGCCACCATGTACATCAAAGACATTACCAAATTTGATGATGGCACCTATAGATGCAAAGTAGTCAATGACTACGGGGAAGATAGTTCTTATGCAGAACTATTTGTTAAAGGTGTGAGAGAAACTTATGACTATTACTGCCGCAGAACCATGAAGAAAATTAAGCGCAGAACTGACACGATGAGACTCCTGGAAAGGCCACCAGAATTTACCCTGCCTCTCTATAACAAGACCGCTTATGTGGGTGAAAATGTCCGATTTGGAGTAACTATAACTGTCCACCCAGAGCCTCGTGTAACATGGTATAAATCAGGGCAGAAGATCAAACCAGGTGATGACGATGCGAAGTACACATTTGAGTCTGACAAGGGTCTCTACCAGTTAACGATCAGCAGTGTAACTATAGATGATGATGCTGAATATACGGTTGTGGCAAGGAACAAATATGGCGAGGACAGCTGTAAAGCAAAACTGACTGTAACCCCACACCCACCACCAACAGATACAACCTTAAGACCCATGTTCAAACGGCTGTTGGCAAATGCAGAATGCCAAGAAGGCCAAAGTGTCTGCTTTGAGATCAGAGTGTCTGGCATCCCCCCACCAACGTTAAAATGGGAGAAAGATGGCCAGCCACTGTCCCTTGGGCCTAACATTGAAATTATCCACGAAGGCCTGGATTATTATGCTTTGCACATCAGGGACACTTTGCCCGAAGACACGGGTTACTATAGGGTCACAGCCACGAACACAGCTGGATCCACCAGCTGCCAGGCTCACCTCCAAGTGGAACGCTTAAGGTATGTCAAGCAAGAATTCAAGACTAAGGAGGAGCGTGAACGACATGTCCAAAAACAAATTGACAAAACGCTAAGAATGGCTGAAATTCTTTCTGGAACTGAAACGGTGCCACTGACACAGGTAGCCCAAGAGGCTCTGAGAGAAGCTGCCATCCTTTACAAACCAGCTGTAAGCACCAAGACTGTAAAAGGGGAATTCCGACTTGAGACGGAAGAAAAGAAGGAAGAGAGAAAACTCCGTATGCCTTATGAGGTACCAGAACCACGCAAGTACAAACAGACTACCATAGAAGAAGACCAACGCATTAAGCAATTTGTGCCTATGTCCGACATGAAATGGTACAAAAAGATACGTGATCAATTTGAAATGCCTGGGAAAATCGACAGAGTTGTACAGAAAAGACCCAAGCGCATCCGCCTTTCAAGATGGGAACAGTTCTATGTGATGCCTCTTCCACGCATTACAGATCAATACAGACCTAAATGGCGTATTCCCAAACTCTCCCAAGATGATCTTGAAATGGTGAGACCAGCCCGCCGCCGCACACCTTCTCCTGATTATGACTTTTATTACAGACCTAGAAGACGTTCTCTTGGCGACATATCAGATGAAGAATTACTCCTTCCCATCGACGACTACTTGGCAATGAAAAGAACAGAGGAAGAGAGGCTGCGTCTTGAAGAAGAGCTTGAACTGGGTTTCTCAGCTTCACCGCCAAGCCGAAGCCCTCCACGTTTTGAGCTTTCTAGTCTGCGTTACACTTCACCACAAGCTCACGTCAAGGTGGAGGAAACCAGAAAAGACTTCAGGTATTCAACCTATCACATCCCCACAAGGGCTGAGACTAGCACGAGTTATGCAGAACTGCGGGAACGGCACGCCCGGGCCTCCTACAGGCACCCGAAACAACGGCAGAGGATCATGGCTGAAAAAGAGGATGAAGAGTTGCTCCGCCCAGTTACCACCACCCAGCGCCTCTCCGAATACAGAAGTGAGCTTGACCACATGTCGAAGGAGGAAAAGTCTAGAAAGAAATCAAGGCGACAGAGAGAAGTGACAGAAATAACAGAAATCGAAGAAGAATATGAAATCTCAAAACACGCTCAGAGAGAGGCTTCCTCAAAACGTGCTCATAGAGAGGCCTCCTCCTCCTCAGTGTCTAGGCTACTGAGGCGGCGGCGTTCCCTGTCTCCAACCTATATCGAGTTAATGAGGCCAGTGTCTGAGCTCATCCGGCCACATCGACCACCAGAGGAGGAATATGAAGATGACACAGAAAGAAGATCCCCTACTCCAGAGAGAACTCGCCCACGTTCCCCCAGCCCCGTGTCTAGTGAGAGATCACTCTCAAGATTTGAGAGGTCTGCAAGATTTGATATCTTTTCCAGGTATGAGTCCATGAAAGCTGCTTTAAAGACTCAGAAGACATCAGAAAGGATGTATGAAGTTTTGAGTCAGCAGCCTTTTACGCTGGACCATGCCCCTCGAATCACACTGAGAATGCGCTCCCACAGGGTTCCATGTGGCCAAAATACCCGTTTTATCTTAAATGTTCAGTCTAAGCCAACCGCTGAGGTTAAATGGTACCACAATGGTGTCGAACTCCAGGAAAGCAGTAAGATTCATTACACCAACATGAGTGGGGTATTGACCATAGAAATTCTGGACTGTCAAGCTGAGGACAGCGGAACATACCGCGCCGTGTGCACCAACTACAAAGGTGAGGCCTCGGACTACGCGACCTTGGATGTAACAGGCGGGGATTACACCACCTACGCTTCCCAGCGCAGAGATGAACAAGTCCCCGCGTCTGTTTTCCCTGAGCTGACAAGAACAGAGGAATACGCGGTTTCGTCGTTCAAGAAAACATCTGAGATGGAAGCGTCTTCCTCGGTCAGGGAGATGAAGTCGCAGATGACCGAGACAAGGGAAAGTCTCTCGGCGTATGAACACCACGCATCCGCGGAAATGAGAGGCGCGGCCATGGAACAAAAGTCACTGGAAGAAAAAACCACACACAGGAAGATCAAGACGACTTTGGTGGGAGCAAGAATTCTCACGAAGCCAAGGTCCATCACCGTGTATGAAGGCGAGTCCGCGAGGTTTTCTTGTGATACTGATGGCGAGCCGGTACCCACCGTGGTCTGGCAGCGCGGGGGCCAAGTGATAAGTTCTTCTGCTCGCCACCAAGTGACCACCACAAAGTACAAATCTACCTTTGAGATCTCTTCGGTTCAGGCTTCCGATGAGGGCAACTACAGCGTGGTGGTAGAAAACAGTGAAGGGAGGCAAGAGGCTCAGTTCACTCTGACTGTTCAAAAGGCCAGGGTTACTGAAAAGGCTGTAACCTCACCACCGAGAGTCAAATCTCCCGAGCCTCGAGTGAAATCTCCAGAAGCCGCTAAGTCTCCAAAACGAGTGAAATCCCCAGAACCGGTCACTTCTCACCCAAAAGCCATCTCACCCACAGAGACAAAACCCACACCCACAGAGAAGGTTCAGCAGCTACCGGTCTCTGTCCCACCCAAGATAACTCAGTCTCTGAAAGCAGAAGCTTCTAAAGATACCGTGAAGCTGACCTGCGCAGTCGAAAGTAGTGTATTATGCGCAAAAGAGGTGACCTGGTATAAAGATGGCAAGAAACTGAAGGAAGATGGGCATTTTCAGTTTCATTATTCAGCAGATGGTACCTATGAGCTCAAAATCCATAACCTCACAGAATCTGATAGTGGAGAATACATTTGTGAGATATCTAGCGAAGGCGGAACTTCTAAAACAAACTTCCACTTTATGGGACAAGCCTTTAAGAGTATCCATGAGCAGGTGTCAAAGATATCAGAAACTAAGAAAGCAACTCAGAAAACTGCTGAGTCAACAGAAACCAAGAAAACCGAACCAAAAGTGCCTGAACCAATTTCCTCAAAACCAGCCATCGTTACTGGGCTGCAGGATACAACTGCTTCCTCAGACAGCGTGGCTAAGTTTGCAGTTAAAGCTACTGGAGAACCCCGGCCCACCGTCATCTGGACAAAGGATGGAAAGGTAAACCATTCTTAAATGTCTCTCAATTTTATCTCCTAAAAATCTCACCCCTTCCTCCCTTCCTCCCAAAAAATGTTTACACTTAACTTTTTAAAACTCAAATCACTTGCATTCTATAGGCTGTTACACAAGGAAGTAAATACAAACTCTCTGAAGACAAAGGAGTTTTCTTCTTAGAAGTTCGTAAGACTGATATGTCTGACAGTGGGCTTTATACTTGCACAGTAACAAATTCAGCCGGATCTGTGTCCTCCAGCTGCAAATTAACTATAAAAGGTAGGTTGGCTTTTGTTTTTACGAATATTTTTCAGAAAACAATAACAGGAAGTTTTCCAAACATTCTCCCTTACAAATAGACACATGAAAGTATTAAAACTGTTTTCCAAATTCCAGAATACCATTTGTACACAAATAGAGAAATACAAATATTTTTAAGAAGCGTAATATTAGCATAAAAAGCACTTGATAAGTGCCAAATTATACGTGGTGGTATATAAGATTCCAAGAGGCAGCCGCTGTTCCCAGGAACACTTAGGAATGAAGTCAGGTGAATATACAAAATGGTACTGCTTCCGTAAACCTTCACTCTTGCTAATTTTCCCAAGCAGTGCAGTTAGTAAAAGAGCTATATTACTTTTCCAATTAATATTAGGTTGCTTTCAATCTTCTAAAATGTAATTCAGTTTTTTAATCAAAATTTCCTAAATCCACATGTATCCTGAATATCTCAACTATTCTTTTCAAGTCTTTTTTTGCAAGTCAAAGGAATTGTCTTCAATTTAAAGAATCATTATACTGATCTCAAAAGTCACGTATGACAACTTTCCAAGACTAGGACTGAGAAAGAACTCAATATTACCTATACTGCATACAAAAGGCAACATCCCTGTCTTTGAGTCTTATTTATTTGCTTGCAGAATCTACAAAAGAGTAAAAAGGGTGGGGCCTCTTTCCAATTTCATTTGCCTTACAGAGTTTTCTTTTTTAGCTGTAAAAGACACTGAGGCACAGAAAGTATCTACACAAAAGACCTCTGAAATTACGTCACAAAAGAAGGCAGTTGTCCAAGAGGAAATTTCCCAAAAAGCCCTAATTTCCGAAGAAAAGAAATTAGCAGAGGTGAAATCTCAAGAGAAGGCAGTTGTCCAAGAGGAAATTTCCCAAAAAGCCCTAATTTCCGAAGAAAAGAAATTAGCAGAGGTGAAATCTCAAGAGAAGACAGTTGTCCAAGAGGAAATTTCCCAAAAAGCCCTAATTTCTGAAGAAAAGAAATTAGCAGAGGTGAAATCTCAAGAGAAGGTGGTTGTCCAAGAGGAGATTTCCCAAAAAGCCCTAATTTCTGAAGAAATGAAAAAATCAGAGGTGAAATCTCAAGAAAAGTTAGCCCTCAAGGAGGAAGCTTCAAAGGTTCGGATATCTGAAAAAGTCAAGAAATCAGAAGCAACCTCTCTGGAAAAATCCATTGTCCATGAGGAAATCACCAAAACATCACAGGCATCGGAAGAAATCAGAACGCATGCAGAGATTAAAGCATTTTCTACTCAGATGAGCATAACTGATGGTCAGAAGGTGACCTTAAAAGCCAACATTGCTGGTGCTACCGATGTCAAATGGGTACTGAACGGCGTAGAGCTCACTAACTCCGACGAGTACAGATATGGTGTCTCGGGCAGCGATCAGACCTTAACCATCAAGCAGGTCGGTCACAAAGATGAAGGGATCCTCACCTGCATTGGCAAAACCAGCCAAGGGATCATCAAATGTCAGTATGATCTGACCCTGAGCAAAGAACTCTCTGATGCTCCAGCCTTCATCTCACAGCCCAGATCTCAAAATATTAATGAAGGACAAAATGTTGTCTTTTCTTGTGAAATCAGTGGTGAGCCATCCCCAGAAATCGAGTGGTTTAAAAATAACTTGCCGGTAAGTTTAATCATGAGTATATCATTGAAGAAAATTTAAAAGGCCACATCTGTTCCTCAAGAGCTCAAAGAAACACTTCTTCCTCCCCCCTTTACATTTTAGATTTCTGTTTCTTCAAAAATCAGTGTAAGTCGCTCCAGAAATGTATATTCTCTTGAAATCCGAAATGCGTCAATAAGTGACAGTGGGAAGTACACAGTCAAGGCCAAAAATTTCCGTGGCCAGTGTTCAGCTACTGCTTCCTTAACGGTCCTCCGTAAGTATATCTTTCCCATTTTCCTCACTTGCTTAAGGCCTTTATGTATTTTTCCCCCTTTGTTTCCTGAGCACAGCCAACTCCGAGAAGCCTCATTAAATTCCAAGTGTAAGCGGCGCCGGCCTCCCATGGGAATTCATCCTTATTCTCAAATTTTCTTTGCAGCTAAACAGATATGTGAACAAACTAACTTTCAAAGCCAAGCTACCAAGTCCCCTATTATATTTACTTTCAGAATGCACAAAATCTCTGTGATTTTCTATATGGCTAATCATTTTTCTCCTAGTTATTTTAGCCCCTGCATGTAATGTAATGATAGAAATCTAAAGATTCGTTTCTTGGAGACACTGAGCTAGCTCTTGACAAATGTATGTATCTGCTTATGCTTTCTCAGCAAATTGTTTGGGTTACGTTTTTGTGTGTGTGTGTGTGTGTGTGTGTGTGTGTGTGTGTGTGTAAGTTTTCCATTTCTGCAAGTCAATGTCAGATGTCCCCAATTAACCAGATGTCATTGATGTTCACTGTGTATCTGCTATGCTCCACAGCTCTAGTTGAAGAACCTCCCAGAGAGGTAGTATTGAGGACAAGTGGCGACACAAGCTTGCAAGGAAGCTTCTCGTCTCAGTCAATGCAAATGTCTGCCTCTAAGCAGGAGGCCTCCTTCAGCAGTTTCAGCAGCAGCAGTGCTAGCAGCATGACTGAAATGAAATTTGCAAGCATGTCTGCCCAAAGCATGTCCTCCATGCAAGAGTCCTTTGTAGAAATGAGTTCCAGCAGTTTTATGGGAAAATCTAGTATGACACAACTGGAAAGCTCAACTAGTAGAATGCTTAAAGCAGGCGTAAGAGGTGAGCAATATAAATTACTGGTAGAGGTAGATAAGCCTAGTAGCACAGTAGAGTCTTTAGTTCATATAATTTAGTAGAAACAAATCATGTTTTCATGATCCTAAAACATTTTTGTTGTTGTCCCATAAAGGAATTCCACCTAAAATTGAAGCTCTTCCCTCTGACATCAGCATTGATGAGGGGAAAGTTTTAACGGTAGCCTGTGCTTTTACGGGTGAGCCCACCCCAGAAGTAGTATGGTCCCGTGGCGGAAGAAAAATTCAAAACCAAGAACAACACGGGAGATTCCACATTGAAAACACAGATGACCTGACGACTCTGATCATCATGGACGTACAGAAACAAGATGGTGGACTTTATACCCTGAGCTTAGGGAACGAATTTGGATCTGACTCTGCCACTGTGAATATAAATATTCGATCCATGTAAGAGGGCCTGTGCTCCTCATATTCATACTCATTCTTAACCTTTCACAAATGATCCACATGGACTAATCCTTCTGATCTGTAAATATTCCAAAAGGAAAAGTAGTTTTGTGTCAACCTAAATGAGTCAAAGTTCAAAATTAGACATTTCAATCTTTCATAATTGTTGACCTAAGAATATTATACATTTTCTAGTGACATGTACATACTGTATATAGCCGGATCAACGGTTATAAAGTTTTGTACCATTTATTTTATGACATTTTACAATGTAACTTTTGAAACTAACCGTTGGTAGGAGAAAGTTTCCTATGGAACGAATACCCTGCTCAACACTTAATCAATCTTTGTGCCTCAACGTAATGTTGATGTCTAAGCATGCCTCAGTGGGTTGAGAAATTCCCCACTGAAGAATTCCTATCCACCTAAGAGATGATGCCATGCACGTAACCGGACATGTGCACCAATACCTGTTGAATCAGAAATGTAAGGCATTGGTGATGTTTGCATTTACCCTCCTGTAAGCAGCACTTTAACGTCTTACATTTTCTCTGATGATGTCACACTCTAAATTATCATGACTTAAATATTACCAGAGCAGAGTGTAACGGCCAACACTCTGTTCGCTCCTTCTACACTGTCTCTGACCATAGAGAGTGCGGGGATAGCTTGGAAAAGTAACATCGCCTGGCCATCCCTTCATTTCACCAAGCTATTCAAGTATTCCTATGCCAGAGCAGTGTCAACTCTTGGAGGTTCTGGGGGTGCAGCCAACGCCTTCGTGTGGTAGCTCTAAATTTAAATTTAAACCTGAGAAACGGGCAACTAAGCGATGAGCCACAGCAAAAAAAAAGAAAAAAAACAACAACAACAACAAAATAAAGCTGTCGTTAAATTAAAAACAACTACACCATTACTAACTGCCCAAAATGTCAATTTGATGTGTAGTTCCTTTCATGCAGGTATAAATTCAATTGTTAGTTACAATTGTTGGACCTCCTTGAGAAATAGTAACAACAAAATAAAGCAAGCTATCTGCACCTCAAAATGTGTGGTTTGCTGTTTTGTGTGTGTGTGTGTGTGTGTGTGTGTGTAATTCTGGGGTTGGGTAGTATGACTTCACAAATCACATAAATGAGGACAGATTAGAGTAAATCAAGTTCAAAATGGCCCATATCAACAGGTTTTTTAAAGCAAGTATTTTGATTATTGTGTTGAGTATATTCAACAATTTCTTAAAAGCACAGATTTTATTCTCATGGATAAATTTATCCTCAAAACTTAACAAAAAATCCCCCCAAATAACAGCTTGAATCATTTAAACTTATCAAGAGTATTTTTATGGGGACAGATTCAACTAAATCCATCAAAAACACTGAACATCTACAATTCACAGTATTTTTTGTTAAACACCCTTGAGAACAACACAGAGAGGAGCAAGGTTAGTAGACCCTATCTTTGAAGGAATGCAGTGGAGACAGTGACAGCCAGTGGCTGCAGGAGGGCCCAGGGAGGGCAGGGAAATAACCTCCCAAAGAGGGACACCTGTTGGCCAGAGCAGTCCCTGCAGGCCGGGGTGCTTAAGGAACCACCACTCAAGAAACCCGGTGGGTTCACTTACCTTGGGGGACCTGGGTGTTACCAACAGCATCTATGACATCATGTAACCATTTGAAATGCCTATTCTTAACTTAAAATGAGAGGCAGAACTTGCTGGGTGATTCCTGGGGTGGATTACCAGTCCCAACATGCTAATATTCTCACAAGCCCCATCCGCAGCTGAGATACCGTCCAAGCTCAGGAGAGTTCAAAAGCTGAAAGGGCTTCACACTTCCTGCAGTTGCAGCTCCCAGACCTCGGCCTCGGAGCCAGTCTGGGCCGGGGAGAGACGGGAGGGGCAACGGCGTAGCTAGCCAAGCGCAGCCACGCCAGAGGCAAGGTCTGACCTCTACTTATGCCTTAGGAGAAACCTGTGGCCCAGGCCAGTGGCCTGGGGCGGTCACGTGAACGTATCACCTGCCTTCAATAGTAGCTGATGACGTAGATGAACCTGAGGGAGGTAGTTGGGGGGGGGCAGGGATGTAAATCGCAAACAGCTGGTAAAATAACAAATTAAATTGGCAGTCTCTACGGAGACTGATTTAAGAATACTGTTTTATGCTTGTGTTCCAAAAAGAGAAATTAGATTTTGTTTACTCTGCCCCAAATATAACTTTGAAAACTTCAGAGAAAAGTCCAGTTTCCTTGTAATAGGAGAAAAGATTGCTAGTTAAAAAGGATTTTTTTTTAAGATTTTATTTATTTATTTGACAGATCACAAGTAGGCAGAGAGGCAGGCAGAGAGAGAGGAGAAAGCAGGCTCCCTGCGGAGCAGAGAGCCCGATGCGGGGGTCTATCCCAGGACCCCGGGATCATGACCTGAGCTGAAGGCAGAGGCTTTAACCCACTGAGCCACCCAGGTGCCCCAATAAAAAGGATTTTTAAAAATAGATTGGCCCATCGTTTTTAGTCTATGCTTATAAATAGTGAAAGTTTACAGCTCAACTTTGTGCCTTTGGTATCTCTGGATTGGTATTTCCCAAACTTTTTTCCTCTGGATATTCGTAAATGCTATGAAAAAAGTGTTCCCCAACCAAATGAACTTGGGACGTCGGTTATTGCAAGGACTTGATGCAGGACTTCTCAGAGTCTTTGATGAGCTAAATGTATTGTGATTCTCCTGGAGGTGATACAGTGCTCCCCAAAGTTAATTCATTGATGACAGAAAGAAAAGTTTTCATCAGTGGAACATGAAGCCTGAGCCAGGCTACGGCAGGTGGAAACATGGAAGGTGTAAACATGCCTACACCTTCGCAGGAGGAACTGGCTATCACCTAAGAAATGAAATTAAGTGCCGTGGTTTAAAAAAAAAAAAAATCCAAAGTGTTTGAAAGCACACTGCTGGAACACTTGATCCATTCAGAGAAATGCTGGACAATCAGGTTAGAGGGAGTTCCTTGTCAAAGCTTTCTTCCACCTGAATTAGGGAGGAGATAAGGAGAAGCAGAGTAGGACTTTCCAGGCAGAGGACTTTTGCACCTGCAGAGGCCTGGGGGCAAGGGAGAGAACCCTGTTTTCAAAAAAAGTGGCAAGAACAGTAAGGCTGGTACAATAGCCTCTGGAGGGCTGAGAGCAAGAGGCTGGGTAGCATTGCAAAAGGCCTCCTAAGCCACATCACAGTTTGGGCTTTTCCCTAAGGGATAAAGAAACGTGAAAGAGATTTAAGCAAAGTAGTTACTTGATCGAATTTTAGTTTTACAGAGTCTTTAGCTAGTCTGAGATAGCTATGATGATTATTTGTCATTCTACAACAAATTGCTGATTCCCTCCTGGGGGACTCCATTCACAGGAAGACTTTTACCTACCACCAAATCTCTAACCCCTAATGGCCCTATAATTATACCCCTGGGAACCATTCCTGGAAAGGTCTTTCTTAAGGTTGTCTGGGGTCTTAGGAATACAATGATAAAGTCAGACTGGCCCATTCTGGGTACACAAGAGGTGGGGGAAGAAGGAACCTGTGGGGCTGAGCCCACAGCCTTCTCAGTGACAATGACCGTGGCAGTGGAGCTAACGTCGGGGGGCTGGGGGGGTGGTAAAAGAGTCTAGGCCAGCAGGCCAGCTTCCCTGAGGTTGCCGTGTGGGACTGTGGCTCCTAGGGATGACCCCCACTCACTCCTATTCCATTTTTTTAAATTATTATTAACATATAATGTATTATTTGCCCCAGGGATACAGGTCTGTGGATTCATGCTTACACATTTCACAGCACTCACCATACCCTGGTTTCTCTTCAGATCGCATAAATCTTGTGCCTTCTACTATGTTTTAAGAAAATGTAGAAAGCGAGTAAGGGGAGAGAGCACACCAGTGCTTTCCAGTATGTCAGGAATCCTGTTTGGAAAAGACAGCAAGTCCTGAAAACCGGGATTTCAAACCTGAAACTCGTGCTTATCCTCATATCTTTAGGGGTCCATGAACATACTGAGATTATGCCTATGTATATTTTTTAGGGATTGTGGCTCCTTAGCTCTCATTTCATTTTTAAAGATGGCAGTGATTCAAAAAGCTTAAGAACTACTGCCGTACATGTTTCAAAGGGAGCAGGCAGGTAGATGCCAAAGCAGCTGAGAAATACCTACACATGGTTCCCATAAAAAGAGGCAGTGGTGGCCCCATTTTGGAAACCCCTCCAGGGCTCTGGTGCTCAGGATTCCTTTCCTTCTGCAGCCAGAAGGGGGCGCTGTGGATGAGCTTGGGGTGGATGTGCACTTCTCTGAGGGGTCTCTCCAAACAAGGGGCTCTTGAACCAGCGGAGCCTGAAGGACAAACCCATCTTGCTAAGGACAGAACAGGTACAAATTTCCTGAGTTACAGGCAAAGGTTCTGGGGATGTTGAGGAAACCCCGTCTGGCCCCCGTCTCAGCCTTAAAGAGGAACACAAGGGCAGAATTCTTCCCTGCACTTGCAACACATGAATGAAATCAGCTTTTTGTTGACAGCTGCCAGTTTTTTCTGAGAGCACCCCCCCCATCTGCTGAGAACCTCACCCAATCCTCCTCCACTCATGTCCCTGCCTAGAATAATCTGAAGAAGATGCAGAGAAGGGACACCACCAGGTCCATCAGCCAAGACCAGAAGGGAGGCTGAGATGCCCCATCTGATAAATGGAAGGACCACTAAGGAGAAGAAAACAGGGCCCCAAGTGGAGAGATCCACCAGAAAGCAAGCCGCAAGGGGAGAACACTGAGATCTAGGGTCTTTGAATAACGGGCCCAAAGCCGCATCATAGCAGAGCTGGAACGAGAAGCCAGCTCCCCATTTCCCAGCATGGTCTCGCCACCCCTTCACAACACCAACATTCACACCTGTGGGAGAGCGAGAGGGCAGGAGAGAGACCTGTCTAGGGAGAAGAGGGTTCTGTTCCACCTTGCAGGGTCATTATGTTTCCTGGACAGGGTAGACAGCAAGATGCCCTCGAGTCACTCCCCATGAAAAGGCTCCTCAGTGCCAGTGTGGTCAGTTCCTCTCCTCAGAAAGCTTCGAACCCTTCACTGGCATCTGCCATATAGCCAGGAGATAGGGTGCTTATCTGACCCAGCAACATGCCATGTGGACAGACCCTGGGTGAGAGAGCTGACAGCTCTCTGGACATCACGTTATGGGCTCTAAAGAAGTAACAGAAAAGAGCCTTTCCCACCTTCAAGGAACGAGGCAATCTGCCTGGTTCTCAATGGATGCCTTAGACGGAGGGAAGCCAATGCAGAGCTCCCGGAATGTTTAAGGTAGGGGACCCCAGCCATGCTAAGGGGGGTTTTGAGAGCTGGGCCCTGGACAGACATTATTCTAGAGCACTTGGGAGGATTTGGCTCTCTTCACTTCCACAGGAGACTAGGAGGAGTACATTTCCTACTTAAAGGGAAATTTCTTTCTCTTTCCATGAACAGTTATCAAAGTAAAGACGTGAACGAGGACGTGTCCTTGCAAGGACGACAACTTATTTTTCCTTAGCATATAAGAAAGTTGTGTGAGAGGACTGAAAGAGCAAAGAGCACAGCCTTCTGCCCAGAGAGCTTTCAGTTCCTTTTCTGTCCCCACCTCGGGGAGCGTGGAGCTCGGTGGTGACGTGACAGTGGGCATCACTTCCTTCACACGTGCTCCAGATCAGAAAAATCATCTCTAGCTTGTCACCTGCTGACGTGAGCCCACAGTAGTACTGGTTTCATTTTCCAACCATGTATGAAAATATCACGACTTACTTAGGACAGAAAACCAGAGAAAGCAGCAGAAGGCAGGATGTATCAAGAGCTACGTTTACCCTAATTCCACCTGCAATGTGCATCTCAAGCTTCACAGAGCATAGGAAGAACCTGAGGGTCAGCAGATCTGAGGTAGGGGCCTGACCTTCGGCATTGCCAATAAGCTCCCGAGTGAGGCCCGTGCTGCTGATCTTCAGGCCGCACTACAAAGGACCTGGAAAAATGTTTGACCTTTCTGGCTGTTAGATGATGGCGCCGAACTTGAATGCTATCTATTGCACCTCTTAAATGTAACAATCAGGAGTTTCTACCTAGGTCAGTGGTTCTCTGCCTTGGCTACTCATTGGAATCACAGAGGAGCTTCAAAAAATACCAATAACTGGGTCCCATGCCTAGGGATCCTGCTGTAACTGGTGTGGGTCAACCATCAGCAAGTGTAAATGCTCCTAGGGGTTTCTACTGTACAGCCAAGGGGAGAACCTCTGATCTAGCCCAATCAGGTGACCCATTACATGTTTTCATTTAAGTGTTACTTCTCCTTCTACAGTCTTTCCTCACATCATAGCACTATTGAGTTAGCCAGATTTTACATTTAAGTATGCAGCAAACCAGTTGTCACGTTATTTTTAAAGCAAAGGGTTACCCTTCCTTAAACTTTCAATACATGCTGTCCTTAAAATTTTTCTTAGTGATGTAGCAAACTTATTAAAGCTTCCCCCACGCTGTTGTCATGGCTCAGTTTTATTGATTTATAAAATTGCCACAATACTTTAAACAACCAGAATTTTCATAACAAAAATATAGAGTACACCTTTTGGCATTTGGAAGAGAAAAAAGAATACTCACAAAGTAAGTATACATATACTTTAAAATGAAGTTTGTTCCCCTGGGAACAAAAACCCTATTCTAAGAATGTTTCAAGATTAAAGTGCTTAGTTATATCAATCTAAAGCCATATATGCTATTAAGTTATTAAGTTTTATTTAGAGACTAGCTTTTCTGTCAATTTCAATATTTCCAATATTTCCAAATTTAACTTCTAAAGTTACAAACTGTTCACTAAATACCCACAAACTCTTATTGCAAGAACCATTATGTGTATTGGTTATGACTACCCCAAAATAAAAACATTTCAAAGGCAAAAAAAATCATGTGCTTACATTTTTAATAGTATTTATACACACAAAGAAAAATCTATTTTAAAACTATTTTCCAATGCTTGTTTATTTGCATTGAGGTGAAATAATAGTTGGTGTGCAAACGTGAATATTAAATACTATTTAACTAGTTAACTAAAAAAATGAAAATTTAGGACAGCCAATTATATTTAAGACAGTTGATTTATCTAAACTATTAAAAAAAAAGCACTGAGTTTTAAGTGTACTCAAGAATTAAAAAGCAAAGGAACACACTGGATGGCTCAGTCGGTTAAGCATCTGCCTTCGGCTCAGGTCACAACCCCAGGATCCTGGGATCAAGTCCTGCACTGGGCTCCTTGCTTGGCAGGGAGCCTGATTCTCCCTCTGCCTGCCACTCCCCATGTTTGTGCTCTCTCTCTCTCTCTCTCTCTCTCTCATAAAATCTTAAAAAAAAAAAAAAAAAAGAATTACAAAGCAAAGATGAATGCTAACAAAATAGCACTTAGCAGTCAATGAATAGTGACTGAACAGATTTTTTGAGTTGAATAAATACATAAGCTATCCTAAATTTAAATGCCCTCTTGAACTCACCACCCTTCCCAAGTGATTCTTTTGTTTTCCAAAACAGTCCGCCAAATATGGAGGTACTGAGGAGGCTCTTCTGGGGGACTCTATATCGCTAATCATTATGGAGAAAAAGTTACAAATATTGAATCATTATGTTAAATACCTGAAACTAATATGTTATAAGTCAATTATATCTCAATTATTAAAAAAAAACTTCTATTTTGTTTGATCCATTAAAAAATAGAGAAAAAGATAAAGTGAATAAGAATATTTAAAAAGGAAAAGCAGAATGGGAAAAGCTCCTATGACTTTGTCTTTGGCTAGATAATATTGGGAAGGTCTTAGAAACATACTTTTAACATTCAACCATGATTTTTATAACATAACATACAACCATGATTTCTTCAGAGCTGGCAAAAAGGAAAGGTTGAGATAACATACAGAATTTGAAAACCAGAGGAGGGGGGAAATCACACAGTGAGTCTTTTATTTTCTCTAGATCAAGCTAGTAATGAATCTGAACTATTAAAAACCTCATCTAAAACTATATCTATTCCCTTAATCCCTTCATACTCTCCCAAAAGAAAGAAAAAACACCTACAGGAGTTGAATTGGAAATTGACAAACACTATAGTAAAGGAAGCCATGAGTCCTCAAAATATACTACGAAGAGGCCAAATCTGGTAGGTCACTGGTACATTTTGCTAGCCTTCATGACTCAAGCCATATTCAAGGACACTGTGTGGCCGACATGGCCTAATTCACAAAAGAAAGAAAGAAGTTTCAATCTACAAATGCCCCCTCTCCCCACCCACCACCAAAAACCATGGCTTCTATTTTAAAAAAAGAAAAAGAAAGAAAGAGAGAAACAAACAAACAAACAGCAAGGAGAAGGGACAACTCTAAGGAGGGTTGTTACTTACATAAAACAGCAGATGAACTAAAACTCTTCTCTCAAGTGATAGACGTCTAAGGGAGATTGAAACACAAAAAGTGACTAACATAAAGCACTGGTAGGTTACTGAATTTCACTAGCTAACCTCAGACTTTTAAAAGTTTTTAAGAAGTATGCCACTGTTTGGGGTCTTTTTCCTAACTCAGCACCACATCAAGGTTGCAAAAGTCTTCAAATTCACAAAGGCACTGCTAGTAAGTGAATGGTGTGTGTTCCTTAGACACACATACACACTTGGTCTGAATAGGTGATGGGCTAGTTTTGCTTCCATTTAAAATATACACATATGAACGAGGGGCAAGATGGCAGAGAAGTAGGAGACCCTGTTCCAACCGATCCCCTAAAGTGAGCTAAATATCTACCAGAACACTCTGAACACCCATGAAATCAGCCTAGGATGTAGGATTATATACTTCTGGATCTCTACGGGGGCAGAAGACAGCAGTGGAAAGGGGCACCTTGACTGGATCGTGGTTGATATATTCAGCTATACTTCCTCTCAACCACTTCTCACCAAAATGATTAGGAGGAGGAACACCCAACAGAGGAAAAATTCAGAGACTATGACCTCTGCCACAGAACTATTGGATATGGACATAAACAGTATGTCAGAAAGGGAATTCAGGGTAACAATAATTCAGGCAACGGCTAGGTTGGAGAAGACCATTAATGACAACATAGAATCTCTAAGGGCAGAAGTGAGAGCTGATCTGGCAGAGGTTAAAAATGCTAGCAATTAGATCCAATCTAATCTAAATACTCTAACAGCTAGGGTAACTGAGGCAGAAGATAGAATTAGTGATCTAGAAGACAAACTGATAGAAAAAAAGGATCAGGAGGAAACCTAGAACAAACAGCTTAGAAACCATGAAAACAGAATTAGGGAAATAAATGACACCATGAAATGTTCCAATGTCAGAATTATTGGGATCCCTCAGGGGGCAGAGAAAGAGAGACGACTAGAAGATATAGTTGAACAAATTCTGGAAGAAAACTTGCCTAATCTGGGGAATAGAACAAGTGTTCATGTCCTAGAGGCAGAAAGGACACCCCCCAAGATCAACAAGTCTAGAAAGACATCCAGACACTCAATTGTGAAATTTACAAATGATAATTTCAGACGGGAGGTCTTAAGGGCAGCTAGGGGGAAGAGATTTCTTAAGTACAGAGGAAGGACCATCAGAATAATGTCAGACATGCCCACAGAAACCTGGCAAGCCAGAAAGGGCTGGCAAGACATATTCAGGCACTAAATGAGAAGAACATGCAGCCAGCTAAGAATAATTTATCCAGCAAGGCTGACATTCAAAATGGATGGAGAGCTAAAGAGCTTCCAAGACTTGCAAGGTTTAAAAAAGTATGTGACCAGCAAGCCGGCACCACAAGAAATATTAAGGGGGCTTCTATAAAAGAAGAAAGAACCCAAGAGTGACACAGAACAGAAATTTACAGAGACAGTTTATAGAAACAAGGACTTCACAGGCAACATGATGTTAATAAAAACTTATCTTTCAATAATCACTCTCAATGTGAATGACCTAAATGCTCCCATAAAGTGGTACAGGGTTGCAGACTGGATAAAACAACAGGACCCGTCCATATGCTGTCTAAAAGAGACATATTTTGAACCTAAAGATACATCCAGACTGAAAGTGAAGGGATGGAGAACCATCTTTCATGCCAACAGGCTTCAAAAGAAAGCTGGGGTAGCAATTCTCACATCAGATAAATTAGATTTTAAGCTAAAGACTGTAGTCAGAGATACAGGATACTACATCATTCTTAAAGGGTCTATCCAACAATTGTAAATATTTATGCCCCCAACATGGGAGCAGCCAACTACATAAGCCAACTGTTAATCAAAATAGTCATATTGATATGAATATGTTAATTGTAGGGGATCTTAACACACCACTCTCAGTAACAGACAGATCATCCAGGCAGAAAATCAAAAAGAAACGAGAACTTTGAATGACACATTGGACCAGATGGACTTCATAGATATATTCAGAACATTCCACCCTAAAACAACAGAATACTCATTCTTCTTGAGTGCACATGGAACTTTCTCCAGAATAGACCACATACTGAGTCACAAATCAGGGCTCAACCCATACCAAAAGATTGAGATTATTCCCTGCATATTCTCAGATCACAATGCTCTGAAACTGGAACTCAACCACAAGACAAAGTTTGGAAGGAATTCAAACACTTGGAAGCTAAAGACCATCCTGCTCAAGAATGTTTGTATCAAGCAGAAAATCAAAGAAAAACTTAAATAATTCATGGAAACCAATGAGAATAAAGACACATTGGTCCAAATGTGTGGGATGTATGTATGGGATACGGCAAAGGTGGTCCTAAGGGGGAAATACAACAAACTAGAAGCTGGTTCTCTGAAAGAATCAGTAAGATCAATAAGCCACTGGCCAAACTAATCTGAAAGAAAAGAGAGAGGACCCAAATTAATAAAATTATGAATGAAAGGGGAGAGGTCACTACTAACATCAAGGAAATAGAAACAATCATCAGAAATTATTATCAGCAGTTATATGCCAATAAATTATGCAACCTAGAAGAAATGGATGCATTCCTGGAAACCTATAAACTTCCAAGACTGAAACAGGAAGAAATAGACAACCTGAATAGACCAATATCTAGTAACGAGATTGAAGCAGTGATTGAAAACCTCCCCAAAAAAAAAGAGTCCAGGACCTGACAGATTCCCTGGGGAATTCTACCAAACATTCAAAGAAGAAATAATAGCTATTCCCTGATGCTGTTTCAAGCTGTTTACCCTGATCCCCAAACCAGGCAAAAACCCCATCAAAAAGGAGAGTTTCAGACCAATATCCCTGATGAATATGGATGCCAAGATTCTCAACAAGATCCTAGCTAACAGGATCCTAGCTAACAGGATCCTAGCTAACAGCTAACAGTACATTAAAAAGATTATCCACCATGACCAGGTGGGATTTATCCCTGGGATGCAAGAGTGGTTCAACATTCACAAATCAATCAATGTGATAGAATAAATCCATAAGAGAAGAGAGAAAAACCACATGGTCCTCTCAATTGATGCAGAAAAGGCATTTGACAAAATACAGCATCTGTTCCTGATTAAAACTCTTCAAAGTATAGGGACAAAGGGAACATTACTCAACTTCATAAAATCTATCTATGAAAATCCCACAGCAAATAGCATTCTCAATGGGGAAAAGCTGACAGCCTTCCCTTTGAGATCAGGAACACAACAAGGATGCCCACTCTTGCCACTCTTGTTTAACACAGTACTAGAAGTCCTAGCAACAGCAATCAGAAAATAGAAAGAAATAAAAGGTATTCGAATTGCCAAGAAGTCAAACTCTCTCTTCGCAGATGACATGATACTTTATGTGGAAAACTCAAACGACTCCACCCCCAAACTACTAGAACTCATACAGCAATTCAGTAATGTGGCAGGATAAAAAATCAATGCACAGAAATCAGTTGCTTTCCTATACACTAACAATGAAAATATAGAAAGGAAAATTAGAGAATCAATTCCATTTACTATAGCACCAAGAACTGTAAGATACCTTGGAATAAACTTAACCAAGAAGATAAAGAATCTGGACTCAAGGAACTACAGAATACTCATGAAAGAAAATGAAGACACAAAAAGAGGGAAAAGCATTCCATGCTCATGGATTGGAAGAATAAACATTGTTAAAATGTCTATACAGCCCAGAGCAATCTATACTTTCAATACCATCCTGATCAAAATTCCACCAGTATTTTTCAAAGTGCTGGAACAAACAATCCTAAAATTTGTATGGAATCTGAAGAGACCCCATATTGCTAAGGAAATGTTGAAAAAGAAAGACAAAGCTGGGGGTATCATGTTGCCTGATTTCAAGCTTTACCACAAAACTGTGATCACCAAGAGAGCATGGCACTGGCACAAAAACAGACACATAGACAAGTGGGAAAGAGTGGAAGGTCCAGATATGGACCCTCAACTCTATGGTCAAATAATCTTTGACAAAGAAGAAAAAAATACCCAGTGGACAAAAGACATTCTCTCTTCAATAAATGTTGCTAGGAAAATTGGACAGCTATGTATAGAAGAATGAAACTCGACCATTCTCTTATACCATACACAAAGATAAACTTGAAATGGATAAAAGACCTCAATGTGAGGCAGGAATCTATCAAAGTCCCAGAGGAGAACATAGGCAGTAACCTCTTTGACATCGGCCATAGCAATTTCTTTAAAGACATGTCTCCAAAGGCAAAGGAAACAAAAGCGAAAATGAACTTTCAGGACTTCATCAAGATCAAAAGCTTCTGAACAGCAAAGGAAACAGTCAACAAAACAGAGAGACAAACCACAGAATGGGAGAAGATATTCACAAATGAAACTACAGACAAAGGGCTGATATCCAAGATCTATAAAGAACTCCTCAAACTCAAACACACACAAAACAGATAATCACCTTAAAAAAAGGGCAGAAGACATGAACAGACACTTCTCCAAAGAAGACATACAAATGGCTAACAGACACATGAAAAAATGTTCATCATCACTAGCCATCAGGGAGATTCAAATCAAAACCACATTGAGGGACGCCTGGGTGGCTCAGTTGGTTAAGCGGCTGCCTTCGGCTCAGGTCATGATCCCAGCGTCCTGGGATCGAGTCCCACATCGGGCTCCTTGCTCCTCGGGGAGCCTGCTTCTCCCTCTGCCACTCTGTCTGCCTGTGCTCGCTCTCGATCTCTCTCTCTCTCTCTCTCTCTCTCTCTCTCTGACAAATAAATAAATAAAATCTTTAAAAAAAAAAAAAAACAAAAAAAAAAAAAACCACATTGAGATACCACCTTATACCACTTAGAATGGCCAAAATAACAAGATAGTAAATAACAAGTGTTGGAGAGAATGTGGAGAAAGGGGAACCCTCTTACACTGTTGGTGGGAATGCAAGTTGGTGCAGTCACTTTGGAAAACAGCGTGGAGAGTCCTTAAGAAATTAAAATAGAGCTACCCTATGACCCTGCAATTGCACTACTGGGTATTTACTCCAAAAATACAGATGGAGTGAAAAGAAGGGCCATCTGTACCCCATTGTTCATAGCAGCAATGGCCACAGTCGCCAAACTGTGGAAAGAACCAAGATGCCCTTCAAGAGATGAATGGATAAAGAAGATACGGTCTATATATATACAATGGAATATTACACAGCCATCAGAAAAGATGAATACCCATCTTTTGTATCAACATGGACGGGACTGGAGGAGATTATGCTGAGTGAAATAAGTCAAGCAGAGAGAGTCAATTATCATATGTTTTCACTTACTTGTGAGCATAAGCAATAACACAGAGGACATCAGGAGAAGGAAAGGAAAAGTGAATTGGGAGAAATCAGAGGGGGAGATGAAGCATGAGACTGTGGACTCTGAGAAACAGACTGAGGGTTTTGGAAGGGAGGGGGTACAGGGATGGGTGAGCCTGGTGGTGGGTATTAAGGAGGGCAAGTATTGCATGCAGCACTGGGTGTGGTGCATAAACAATGAACCCTGGAACACAGGAAAAATAAAATTAAATTAAAAAAATAAATAAATAGTAATAAAATATTCCAGAAAAAATAAAATAATTATATATGGTTAAGTTTATGTTGGTGTGATAGCGTAAACTGAAAAGAAATCAATTAATAGCTGTTCAACTTTGTTTATTGTGAGTGCTTAAAAAAAATCTAGCAAAGTTATGCAAAGTTGAGCCATAATCACTGCCCTGTATTCTGGATGACAACACCCTTGCCGCCATTCCCCACACCCTCCCACCAAGGCCATGACAGACATCATTAATCAAGCAGGTTAACCTCTGCTGATCCCAGCCTCAAACTCAGAATCCCTGGAAGCTATAGCTAACTAGACAGAGTTTGCATGTAAAAAAAAAAAAAAAAAAAAAAAGGACCGTCTGCCATCCACAGTCACAGTGCTAACCCACAGGTTGTTTATTGCCACACACTTCTCCCCGGCCAACCATTGCAAAACAAGAAAACAAACAAACAAAAAATAACAAGCCAAATACCAGTTGCATATATTACCTGTACTATAAGGCCTCACCCAACATGAGGCATCTCAGCAAGGGACTCCAGATCACCTTCTGGGCTGGGTATGCCGCCTCTGAAGGCGTGCCGAAACACCTGGATACCCTAGCAACCACAGATACTACAGGAAAGGGCACAGTATAGAAAGTTCCTTTTTAATTCCAGTATAGTCTGATGCGGGTGGTAAGACTCAAAAGATATTCACTGTATGCTCATTTACCATGCGAATTTGTCAAATAAAGGTTTTAATCACATGGATAGGTTTACATTCCAAGACACAAATCTGGATGCTTCATACTTGCTGTCCCTGGGCCATACTTTTGATTGCTGCCAAACAAATTAAAAACACAACTCTGTTTTGACTGAGTTGTGGTAACTTCTCCAGCAAACTTGTAGCTCCACTTGCGAAATCAATTGTGAAACTCAATATAAAGCTGTATCTCAACATAATTCCAGGTTCCACTGTCGACAACCAAGAAACCGTATGTCCAGACATACTTGCATACACATCATGCACATGCAGTTCAAGAAAAACACTAGAAATTCTACGACTGCCTTTCCAAAGAAAATGGCCTCATTCTAGCTACCCAGAAAAAAGGAGTCAATTCATAGCTCCTTGTTGAGGGGGATTAAAAAGAAAATAAAAGAGCTGACCACAGGTCGACCACAGCAGAGGCCCAGATTATTCTACCATCACACACCAAAAATGTTTGTGAAGATATATAGAGTTACCTCCCTCTCGATTACCAGCTGTACCCTAGAGACCTGCCACCTTGCTGTCGGAGAGCTAATCTGAGCAAGTGCACGTACACCATCAAAGTTAGTGCATCAGGAAAAGGGCTGTAAGGGCACACACCAAAGAAAAGTGGCTATCGCGGGAGATATAGGGGTGTCAAGACAATATTTCTTCATATTGTCCAAATGATAATTTAATAAAGAGAATACATCCATGCACTGCTTTAAAAAAATAAAATAAAATAAATTAAGAGAAAGGGTAGGAAATAACGAGGCTCTCTCAGAAATTGAAGTCCACAGTCCTGGGAGAAGATGATGGCATGGAGTGGGGCTGTCAAGTTTCCCTGGAACGCCTCCTCTTCATTCCACGTAACTCGTTAGTCTTTATGCCCAAACTCTATCATCCAAAATGACAACCTCTGCCTGCTAATGCCAAGAGAGGCTGAAAAGAAAAGAGTGTGTGGGTATAGCTCATGGTGGTTACGGCTCCCTTCATGACATTATTCTCTCTCCTTTGTTCCTAACTGTCCCTGTGCTACCAAATCTGGTAATATAGTTTATATAGAGAGTTAAGTGGGTAAAACAGTCTTTGTGACAAATTTTCAAAAGAACAAAGAATATCATCAGCATCCTCCTCTCACTGTGACAGAATAGAACTAAGGAAGAATTCATTAGAGTCATACATTTTATTCATCATTGATATTCTGAATATATCACCCATATAAAACTATTCCTTCCCTGATGTCAAGGGAATTCCTTAATTTGTTAATATCCCTGTACACTAATTCATTTGTTTTATCCATCACAATGAATAAAAATCTAACCCATCCTGCTATGAATTCTGGCTTTCGTGGGTTATTTATTCAGCAACTAACACTAGTCTAGAAGCATAAAAACTAAAAATACTAAATAAAATAAACAGATAATGTAAACACTTAGAATTTCAAGATACAGTGACAAAATGTTCATCATGCTGATCAGCACATAGGAGTTAATCCCGGTTCTGCATATTTTGGACGTTTTTCTATGCCTGTACTTCAGTATCTTTGTTATAAGGGTATAATGAGGTAAAGCAACTGGCCTGTAATAAGTGTTACAAATGTTTTATTATCAAAGAGACCAACAAAAGACTTTTTGGGGGGAAGCACATTATGGGACAGAAAGGAAAAACTCTATCCTATGAAAATATGCTAGATTAGTTACTGCATTTGGAGAAAAGGCAGCATAAGGGCTCCAAAGCTGCAGACCTCAAAGCTTCAGAGATGAAATATCAAAGCAAATAATAAGGGGGTACAATAATATTCACATCTAGGGAAGGGGGAAAGCCCGCAGCAAGCTAATGGCAGTCACGGTTTTAACCCTGGTCCTGTCTCCATTTCATCTGTACTACCAAAATGAACCTGATAATTTGCAAAGAGGTTTATTCACACTAAGAAACTGGTCATTCCTTTTATGGAAAAATTCCTCATGTCTAGTGGTATTAATATTTACAGCCATTGTCACAATCATGGGACTCTAGTGAGAGAGAATTCAGATCTCCTTATAAATAAAAATCCTTCAAAAAAAAGAAAAACCCTGCTCCAAAGTATGCAGCTCACTAGTCATAAAAACAGGAGTGTAAGCACTTAATCCCACTTGACCTCCAAGAGTTAGAATCCAGTGTTACTATACAGTCAATCTAGATATAAAGGAAATACTTAAAATTGAGCAAATGCAGACATTCTGATGTATCAATTCACATTTTCTGAAAACTGTACAACCACTCACAAGGTCATAGATCCAGGGATTGGAGACCGCCATTTCTCTATTTCTATACCCTACATATTCAAATAGTATTACATTCACTGGCTGTAGGTAAGGCATAATAAACAATCATCTCCCTAAGTTTATTTTCCATACTTCATATTTAGATGATCAAAACGCAATACCAATAAAGCTTTAAAACACATCAAAATTGTTATTACATACTTCTAAAAACTTACACAGTAATAATAACTGATTGGATTTTTAAGGCTTTCATGTGTCTTAGAGAGATAACCTTTAACACCTGAACATTTCATGTGAAGTCTAGTTAAATGTAGGGTCAATATTATCAAACACTGGATTTTCCCATATGTCAAAATGCTTCCTATGATGAAAACATCTTAATCCAAGTCTAAATGGATTACTGAATTAAGCATGATCGTCGTAAAAATAATAATGGTAACAACAATAGTAACGATAGCTAACACTGACTTAACACCTACTGTGTTTAGTGTTCTCAGTGTTCCATATGCACAGACTCTTCCAATCCTCACAACACCCTATGAGGTAGGTAGTACAACAGAATCAATCACATTAATTAAAAATCAGAGTGGAAATAATAAATTACAAAATAATACTCAAGAAATTGTATTTTCTGGACACTATTTAAATTCAAAACTAGACTTCCAGTTAAATATGGTAGACTGACCACTTGTATTTATTTTCTCTACCTCCAAACCCCACCAAAAAGACATTAAAGGAATATAAAAGGTGTTAATTCATAAAGACAAAGAGAAGAGACTACAGAGCCATGAGATTTAAAGAGATTTTATAAAAATAAAAAACAGGAGGAGGTGTGATAACTAACCTAGCAGAATGGAGGAAGTTAAAGCCTTACTACCCAGAACAGAGAGGCCAACAAATACATTCTACCAATTACCTAATAAGGTCAGGACTTGGAAGTACCAGGTGTTACAGAAAAAAGGGGTAAAGTATAGGGCTGAACATAGGACTAGAAGTCTGTATAAAAAGCAACAGACCCCAGGTCCTCTCCCTAGCCAGACAACCCACCCACCACCCAACCCCCATCCACAGGTGACCTGTGGGTCACCATTCATAGAAGAAGACCGGAAGGGGTGGGCAGGGGGGACAGTGCATGGGGAGACTGAAAGAAGGAGATTAAGTAAAAGTTACCATATAAACTGTGGGGTCCTTAGTCCTCTTTTTCTACGCTGCTACCAAAACCCAAGAGTCCTTTCTAGAGAAATCAAATGGCTCCAAAGAAAAGATCTCCACTGAAATGCAACGGGATATTATATTTTTTTAAAAGGAACAAAGAGGGGGAAAAAATCTTAGAAATTAAAATACAGGGGCGCCTGGGTGGCTCAGTCAGTTAAGCATCTGAATCTTGATTTGGTCATGATCTCAGGGGTGTGAGATCGAGCCCATGTTGGACACAGTGGGGAGTCTGCTTGAGAGTCTCTCTTTCCCTCTCCCTCTGGCCCTCATGCCCCCTTCCCATTCTCTCTCATTCTCTCTAAAATAAATAAATCTTCAAAAAAAAAAAAAGAAAGAAAGAAAGAAATTAAAATAGTTTTAAAAATTTCAGGAGAGCTGGAAGATAATATATAATTCAATGAGAAACTAGAGAGGAAAAATTTTTTAAATTAGAGGCTCAATCTGGAAGAGCCAACATTTAAATAACAGGAATTCTAGAAAGACAGGCTAGAGAAAAAGGAGAGAAAATTATCAGAAAGATAACACAAAATACTCCCAGAGATTAAGTAGACAAGTCTCCAAATTGAAGGACTCCACTAAGTCGAGTACCCAGCAACATGAATCAGCAAAGACCCACACAACATTATGAAACATCAGGGGTAGGGGGAAGCTCCTAAAAGCCTCCAGAGTGCAAAAGCAGGTCTGTGTAAAAATTCGTATCAGAATTCTCATAAAAATAACAAATACAATAAGACAATGTGGCACTGCCTTTAAAATTCCGAGAAAAAAATTATTTTCAACATATACTCCAAACTACCAATCCATCAAGAGTAGAGACATTTTCAGACCTGTAAAGCTTCAAAATCTTCACCTCTCATGCACCTTTTCCAAGCAACTTTTCAGCGGTGAATACACTTTAGCAAAAAAGGGACAGTAAATCAAGAAAGAAGAAGTCATAGGATCCAATAAACAGGAAATGCAACCTAAGACCAAAAAACAGAATAGGTCCCAGAATGACTGCCGAGCCATGAACTGGCCTGAAAAGCAATAGTCCAGATGGCAGAAGACAAAGGATTGTGGGAAAAAGGTCTCCAAAGGTTAAAAAAAAAAAGGAATTGACAGATTATTTGATGTTTTTGAGCACTTAAGCCTTTGGATAATCTTTGTGATAGGTACATAAAAAACTCAGCAAAATTTTAAAATCAGGCAGTTATTACTTCTGGGGAAAATAAGGCCCTGGTAGAGAAGAAATAGTGATAGATCACCCTGGGGTTCATGAATGACCAACATTTATAGCAGTCTCCCCCCTTATCCCTGGGGACCCGTTCCAAGGCCCCAGGAAACCCCTGAAACTGCAGCTAGCTCTGAACCCAAAACACACTATGTTTTTCCCTATGCATATATACCTCTGAGAGAGTTTAACTTATAAATTAGGCACAGTAACAGATTAACAGCAACTACTAATAAAATAGAACAATTATAACAACATACTGCAATAAAAGTTCAGTGAACGTGGTCTCTCTCTAATATCGTATTCACCCTTCTTGGATGACATGAGATGATAACGTGCCTACGTGAGGAGACGAAGGGAGGTAATTGACGCAGGCGCTGTGACATGTTAGGCTACTATTGCCCTGATGACATAAGGATGATCATCTGCTTCCAGACAGCGACTAAGTGTGGGTAACTGAAGCCAAAGCAAGCGAAGCCACAGAATGCAAAACAGCAGATAAGTGGGAACTACCGTGTAGCTACTGCATTTTATAAGAATCTGCAGCTAACCTATATTGGGAGATTGGGAGAGATGGGGAAGCAATAGGGGGGAGGGAGAGATATAAGAAAAGCAAATCCTGCTTGCTCTGAAAGAAACTCAAGAAAGCACTTCTGAAATTGATAAATCAAGACAAAGGAACACAATATATTTTCAAGTAGGAACTAACCGGTAAGAGCTGAAAGTGCTTATCTCTGGGGCACTAAGCCGGGGAGGGGGACCTTTTTTTTTTTTTTTTCACTATAAACTATGTGCATGAGTTACTTTTTAATAAAAAGAAATTTTTAAAAAATGCTTTTCATTGACAAATTTGGTATGAATTCAAAGAAAGGAGAACTGGGGAACTGGAAAGACAAGAAAAGGAAACCCTCTTTACTAGCTACAACCTGCTTACCCCACCTGGGCTACAAAAAGACAGACCTCCTACGACACACTCCAGCCTCACCAGGCTTTCTTTCGGCCGGGACACACCCTCTCCACCCAAGGGCAACAGCAAGGCTCAAAGGACAAACCTGGAGGCACTTCATGTAATTAAAAAAAAAACGGGGTGGGAGAACTGAGTAGAATCCAAATTAATGATACAGTAATATACATGGAATTAGTAGTAACAGCAGTATAATAGTAATATATTACAAAGATATATTTCCTGAGATCTTCATGATGATTTCTAACTTAAACGCCAAGTGTAAGAATGCACAGTGAAAAACTACACTTTAGGGTCAAAGGTTCCAGGGTGACTATGGAAATAAAGATACTTCATCTCCTGCTGTAGAACTAAATTCAAGAAACAGCATCCATTTCTCAACCTGTCTTGATTGAAGATAACACAATAATTCAATGTAACATAACAGGATTCAAATGTAGTCCAGTTAGAAAAGAATTTGCATCCAAGTCACTTTAACCATGGAGGCCTGGGTTCCCACACAAAAGAAACCAGGCACTTAGAAAGAAAAGCAGCACTGGCTTTGCTTAGAAGATTAATGATATACCAGAAGTCCCCAAGTTTCTCGATAACCTCAAGGCCTAGACAAAGCAAAAAACCAATACCCATACATTACAGAAAATTCTGACAAGCTAAAATTCTTATAGAATTGTTCTTATTTGGTTTACCTTTTTCTTACAATTCAGAACAGTCAGGCCATACTTGAACATACACAGGGCTCCTCAAAACCCAAGGTTTACTGAGGCTTTACACGTTGCTTCATGCTATCAAGTCACTAATCCAAACCTAGATGTCGTTCAGGATACATTTATACTCCCCCCAAAAAATGATTTCACAAATGTGTTGGTTCCTGAGGGGAAAAAGCAGATTCCAGTAACAATAAAAGCCATACTGAGGAATATGGCAACACCTGTTCAAACCACCCGTTTCAAGGGGGAAAAAATGATGCGACCCAGAAATGATAGTATTTTATTTTAAAAAATATTTACAGAAAACTGTTCAAGAACTCATCTTTTTGGATAAAGCAATAAAAAATGGATTTAATTCCTATGAGTTCAAAAGCCTGGTATAGTGTTTTCATTGTAAACCTACAGGTTCAAAACAAAAAAAATACCAACCTGAAAACGCCCTGTCAGTAGCACCTTGACTTTCATGATCTAATCACTATGCAAATTCTTACTACCACACAAAAAAAGCAAAAATTCTGATTACTCACTCAACATGAAACTTACATCATTAAAATTTTCTCAAATCAAACATATGAAATACAACATATGAGCAGAAAAAAATTCCACTTAAGATAGTCTAATGATCTGTGTGCTATTTAAAATCACAAATACTTTTAAGTAGCATACAGTTTATCTAAATGAATATTAATGTATTTAGATTGTTTATGTCCATTTTAAACTTATAATTACAGATTTATTTTTAGTAAAGTAAATACCAAATATTATCTCTTTAAAAAAAGTCCCACATAAACCTATGAGAGAAATTTAAAGTGAAATAGGCCACACTATTCTAAGCTCATAGGCAACAAACCAAAAAATATGCCTCAAAAAATAAGCAACAAACCAAAAAAATATACAAACAAAACCAAAGCAATAAAGAACACTAATAGCACTTGATAAAGATTAGACAGAGTATCAATAATATAAAAAATACAATGTATTATATGAGGAGTTTGAATGCAAAAACCATATATTTATTAAACATGTGATTAACTTAAAAACACCAAACCAGTTTGTTTTAAAGTGCTCCTCATCCAAGACCTTGGACAAAACCATCCCTCCAAAATGAATTAAAAAAAAAAAAAAAAAACCACAACCACAACAGTTTACAAGGCAAACACTGACAATAGGTATGGACAGGCACTACTAAAAAATGCTATTCATTCTTTAATTAAATAATGCCATTCTCAAGTGATGTAGAGCAGTCACCTTGACAGAATTCCTTTTTTGTATAAATAGTCATAAATAAAAAAATGTCCCTAGATAGTCTAGAGCTGCAAACATTAATACCTTACAACAGCAGCTTAATGTCTATTTTAGGAAAAAAAGCACTAAAATCCTCTTCCATTGAAAGGCATTTATTTCTCTGGTATAAGTGAGCAAGGTCACTACAACATTAACCTCTTTTCTAGAACAATGTAAATAAAAATGTATACACATCTTAAATTTGGTAGGTCATAAAAGTAAGGATGCAATCATTTTTTTTGATGCAACAGAAAAATAAATAAATAAAAGTTAAATACTTTAACCCAATATTTGGTATTGACAAATCAGTAGTGTCAACTTCACATATGAAGGACAGCACAGTCTGGTTTTTAAAAAATCCTCAATATGTCACGGTATTTGGGCTAAAAATATTTAGAATATTAAATGTTTCCTTTTGCTTAAAGGAATACAATAGAATCTCCATCAAGCTGCTATCGTAACTCATTTTTAGCTGGGGTAAAGTGACCGTTTGGTCCATGGCACAAGTTACATATATCACACTTCTGTCAAACAGAAACCTTATGTTTCTAAGATTTCATGTTTATAAGCTACAATACACACTGACTCATCTGTCAGTCCCTCACAGTTTTTTAGAAAAATATCTACATTTGTCCTTATGGAGGTCAAAATGTTACACCATCATTTGTTTAAAAAAAAAAAAAAGATGCACATTCATACTGTGAAGTTATTAGGAAAATACTCTTGCAAATAAACTATATAAAGATAAAATACACTTCAAAGGTATGTGGGTTTTTTGTTGTTGTTGTTTGTTTGTTTTACAGTATTCTATAAAGTGCAGAGAAATCCTAAGGGAAAAACTACTCCCTATAACATAGTTTAATTACAGCAGCTTTTGCATAGCAATACTTATAGGAAGTTGGACACTTCCGTTTCCTCAGGAAGAGAAGGATGGAAGAGGATCTTCCGATTCAGATTTTTTTTTGGCCGTAAGTCTGCTTTCTTCAGGAATGGTTGCTGATGTCAAATCTCCATTGAGTGTATTTCTTGAACAGTGAACAGGTCCTATGAAGAAATTAATTAAAAGGTTAAACATCCTATTGATATGAACTCCAGTTCCCTGTGGGGGGGAAAAAAAAAACATTTTAAATTTCCTATTTAGGGACATGAAATTCCTTCAGCTTCCTATTAATGTTTGGACTGTTTGCCTAGTAGAGAAAAATCTTACTTTCCTGCTATTGGCAATCATAAGGAGAAACTTCATAGTTAAGGAAATAAATCATGAGGCTAACAGAAGTAGAGATATTTGTTTTGTTCACTGCTAGAAGCACAGTTGGCACATAATGGGCAGTCAGAAATATGTGCTGAAGTGAATGTGGTCTTGGTTAACTATGGCTTCTTCAGCCTGACTGTGGTAATGCTGTTAGTATCCCCCTTGTTTTCTAGGGAAAAACAAAAAACAAAAAAATAAGACTCAAAAAAGGTTACATGCCTAACCCAAGATCACACAACTGGTAATAGAACGACTTCCTGAGCAAAGCTGACAAGGTACCCGCCACCGGGAGTCCCTATATTTCCACGTGGAATACAACTCACAGAACTGCTGCTGCAGCTGCGGGCTGAGTGCCCGGGCATGGCCCCACCCCAAAACAACTGCGCTTTTATATGTACATGGTATTTGATTTTACCATGAACAGTTACTACTTTTATAATTTTCTTAAATCTGGTTAATAAAAAATAGAAGGCATTTTCTCTTTCAAGGAAAAGAATATTTGGGGATAAATATTCTCAGTGGGGCCGCCATCAAGACTGCCCAATTGCAAAACACGTACTTTCTAAAGAAGAGCACTAAAATGCAGTCTCCGCTTTATCAACTAACTGAGACACAAAACTTTAGGATAAACAGAAGGAAATCTAAGGATAAAACTTCTGACCTAGAGACCTGAGATACATGCATGTATATAAACAGGGATGTTCATGTGTGTGTGCACACGTGTGTGCGGTATGTGTGACTGGTTCTGTTACACTCCTTAACAGCTAACTACGGGAATGCCAAATGGACTCGGGCACGCGCACTGAGAGCTTATGAAAATTGTTTTCAAAAATCAAAACCAGGGTGCTTAAAAGAGAGCTAAGAAAAATGGGTAGATTTTTTTAAAAATTACTTTCACCATCACAAATGAAAATGATCCCCTTAGAGTAAAAAGGAGAGCATCTACAGAAAAGTACAAGGCAGCATATAGAACCCTTTCATGGGCTCTAGACTCAAAGAGTCACGTAAACCAGGCAGAAAGAACAAAGTAAATCAGAATCTACGCTACTTGCCTCTGGTAACTTTTCTTTCCACACCTAACCTCTAACCCTCTTCCTCTTATCTCCTCCAAGTTGTACTAAATCGGCCTGGAAAAGTTTCTTTCTCCTTCTCCCTTCCCACCCTCACCGCTTTTCCTTCCTTCTTTTACCCATTGTCCCAACTTAAATTAAAAAATGGCAATAAGCATAGAGTAGGGCTCTTACAGTGTTCTGTAAGAAAAATGGACAACAAAAAAAAAGATGTCATCATCTTCTAAAAATCTGAAAATGACCAGCAGTCCCTCTCTAATCTCCACCATCTTCACAAACTCTATCTTCCCCTCTCATTAAACCTGTTTAACTTTCTGGTTCAGTAAAACAAATGTTAACCAAAGTGAATTAGCCGGGCTCTTCCAGGCAACCTAAAGAAATCTAAACACTGTTTATGATGTCATTTCCACAAGAGAAATAAAATCTGTGTTCCAAACAACAGACTTACTTGGAATTCTCGGATCACAACCTATCCCCTACGTAGGAACCGTATGTAATTTCCATCACACATGTTTCAAGGTCAAGAGTAAAGACTCTGAAAAGCAAAAGTCTACTAATGGAGTCGTAACAGTAAGACCCTATTTGTGTTCACTAGAAATCACGGTCACTACTGTCTAACTAAATATTCTGACATACTTTCAAAGCTTTCTCTCTGAAGAGAAAAATAACTAAATTTGAACATAAATCACAAAACCTTTCCTAAAGTATTCAATCACAGTATGTTGCCTCTTTAAAGAAAAAGGGAGAAAAAGGTACAGAAATAAATGCTACTATAATTCACCACCACCACCTGAAAAATTTAGCCCTTTCAAATTATTTAAGTAACAATGCTGATTTTTTTTTCTCTGAACTTAGACCTTGCCTTTATTTTCCCCTAGAATCCTACCCACAATTCACGCTTTCTTCTAAAATGTTTTTGAAATGTAAATATAGTGGGAGTAGAACATTACTAAGAGATTACTAAAATGTAGTGGGAAGAAAACTTTTGGTGTTATATCTATAAATCAAAGATATGGCACTTAACATGGATGTATTCAGCACTTCTTAGTTAATAACAAAAGTGTCTGTAAGAGGAAATACGAGCTTCTGTGGATTGTGTGCTGTTTGCCTGGCTCTGAATTAAGGAATGAATCCAAGGGCAAAGTACAGTGTTGACTCTTAGTATCCTTCATTTACTTCAATGCTTAGAGGGCACCACAACAATTCTGGAGAATAAGCCAAAGAAAGAGACAGAGCCCCATTTAACTCACTATCTGGGTCTTCAAGAGAAATATCATTACAAGAGTCTGTATCTGAGTAGGTTCTTCGGCGGCGCTGGGCGAGTCGGTGATGTGTAGATACTGGTTCTCTTACAGAGTGGCTACTCCTACAAAGTAAATAAAATGCATTACATTGTAAGGCCTTAAACAAATGATAATACCCTCAACTGGAGTGGGGTTTTTTTGTTTGTTTTTAAAGAGAGTGAGCCCACACGTCAGTGGAGGATGCGGGTAGGGCAGGAGGGTAAGGAGAGAGAGAATCTGGGGCAAGCTCTAGACTCAGCATGAACCAGACATGGGCCTTGGTCTCAGGATGCTGAACGTATGATTTGAGCCGACATCGAGTCAGACACTTAATGGACTGAGCCACCCAGGCACCCCTTAACTGGAGTTTTAAATGACTTCTTTAAATGAAAGTGAAACTATTTTTATTTCCAAATTTTTATTTTAGCAACTTCTGATTCCTTCAGAGGTCAGGCCACAGGCAAGTCAAATCATTTAGAATCCAGCTGGTAACCTGAAGAATAAGACCTCTGAGCCAAACTAAATGGAAAGGGGGTAAAAGAAAGCAACTTCTTTCACAGAGAAGGATCCAGTGAGATCGTAGACATATCAGATGGTTAACAAATGTTTGAAAACCAAAAGTTATGACTTCACAAGTACATGTATCTAGTGTCAATCCATATCTGATCAAAAATAGCAACGTGAAGGAGATAGGCAAGCAGGCAAGAACATGTTAGAGGTCAGCTCCCTGACAGCAGCAAAAACAAATAGCCCTGGCAAATAGAGGCTACAAAAACTATTTTTAAAAAAGCAGTCTGTGGGGCGACTGGGTGACTCAGTCAGATAAGCATCGACTGTCGATTTCAGCTCAGGCCATGATCTCAGTGTGGTAAGACTGAGCCCCTGTGTCTGGCTTCCCACTTAATGCTGAGTCTGCTTGTCTCTCTCCCTCTGCTCCTTCCCCCACCTCTCGCACGTGTTCTCTCTCAAATAAATTAACAAAAAAAAAAAAAACCAAATAAATAAAAAATAGCATAGAAAACCAGAAAACTAGAAAAATCAATCTAAAACATCCAGCACAGAAGCAAATCCGCACCACTCAACAGCACTTCAGCTACCACTGTATGGAAAGCCCAACATTACTGTTCGTAATGACTATACTGATTTATCAAGAAAATATAATTTTAAAATTCTAGGGGCGCCTGGGTGGCTCAGTGGGTTAAAGCCTCTGCCTTCGGCTCAGGTCATGATCCCAGGGTCCTGGGATCGAGCCCCACGTCGGGCTCTCTGCTCGGCAGGGAGCCTGCTCTCCCTCTCTCTCTGCCTGCCTCTCTGCCTACTTGTGATCTCTGTCTGTGAAATAAATGGATAAAATCTTAAAAAAAAAAAATTCTAATTACATTCGGGGCACCTACATGGGGCACCCACGTGGCACATTTGGTTAAGCGTCCGACTCTTGGTTTTGGCTCAGGTTCTGACTTCAGGGTCCTGATCTCAGGTTGTGATATCCAGTCCATTTTTTTTTTAAATTCTAGTTATATTTTATCTAATAAGGTAGAAAGGATAAAATACAGTTCAGAAAAATATCTATCACAAATATAAGTTTGTAAAAGGGATCAAGCTTTTACTTAACTGGTGAAACTCTTCACTCCCTGACAGGATCAGGTATATATACATCGCAGGGCTCCTCTGAGCACAAGATAGTTCAGAGGTTACATAGTCATGGTGGGGGGTGGGAGGGAGTGACAATACTAAGGGCTCAGTTAGCACTTTTTCTTAATGTAGAGAAATAAAAGCTAATGCCACTACAATTTCATTGTTTTCCAAAGAACCAATCAGAGCAACTTAAAAGACCTACCAAGATAAAGAACAGTTTAGTAGCCTGGGATATTGGCAAGCTCTATCTAGAAGATAAATGTCTTAAATGTGTTGCTATGAATATATACTTTAAAGTATCAATTGGTTTTTCTCTTTTTTCAATAAGATCTTTAACTCTTAACAAAACAACAGATCAAAATGAATGCAAGACTATAGAAAGCTGTTGTAAAGTAAACCTAAGCTTTGGTACCCCAGTACCTCAAAATGGATTTCTATAACCATCATTTGATATAATTTCAAACATTTAAAGAAGGTACAAGAGCTGACAAGGTGTTTACCTTGCTGGTGAATTTATTCACTCATTTTTATCTTCACTGACTACCTACGGGGGCTAGGCCCTATACTTAGATATAATGCTAAGCAAATCAGAACCAGGCTCTGCTCAAAAAGTTGCCAACCCACACTACTTCATGTTAAAGGCCCAAAAAACTCTCTAAGTAGGTATAATTTTGAGAGAACTTGATTAGAAGAAAAGTTTATTTTACCTCTCTGAACTGCAAGAACCAGGATGGCTGACAGAACGCTTCATCTAGAAATAGAAAAGGAAAATGAGCATAATCCATACACCAAGTAGGATAATACAGTTCTGATTTATCATCATTATTATAATTAACACAAATCTGTTCAGAGGAAAAGTTGACTGGCCAAGAAATTTATCTTTTACAAACTCAAGCAACACTATCAGCACAATGTCAAGCTTTGTCCCTAATAACCATTAATTGGAATCTTTCTCAACACATATCAAAAACATGCTAGATTCTTTCCTCAGTAATAAAAATCAAATTTTATATGTATCATATGTGTCTGAGTGTGTGCTTATATATAAAAATGTAAAAAATGTATATAACTAAACCAAAAAACCATACTATTTAAAGGAATATGTAGCAAGCCAGAAAATATTCTAATATCTCTCCCTCTCTTTTTCTTAAAGGCCAGGAAAAGAATCTGGTAGCAAAGCTTCCCTTTATAATCCATTATTCAGGTAGCTGTTACACAGATGTTCTAAAGTATGGTTTTCATGGAAGATGGCATTAGTAATTCAAGTCTTTAAAGAACTCAGAAGAAGAATCCTAAGTCTCAAATAGGTCTCTAAAACATGTATTTTAAAATAATTTTAAAAACATAATCAAGAGCACTAATAAACATGACAAATACCAAATTTAATTTAAAAGATCCAACTACTCCACCAAAAAAATTGAAGGAGATCCCCAATTAAAACAGATTATTTCAATGTTTAGCAAGGCAGCTGAAAAGCAAAGTTTATACTACAGGATAAGGTCAGTTGCTTTTATATGCAGGGGCTCAAGGGTCTTACAAGTCCAAGTCTAACATCTGTGTTATGTAAATGCCTGCTGTATTTGTAACAGGAGCCACCAGGTGCTCAAAGAAGTCCCAGCTGAAATGATAACAGATATGACCAACCCAATTTATAGTCCAGGAACACTAATATGATTGACATTAAGCTGCAGATGGACATTAACATCTCCTTTAACAGAAGTCAAGTCCTTTGGGATTACTCACCCAAGGACATCCCAACTACAATTATCATTCAATCTGTGGGTCAAATGACGATTGTTTGAACTTCTGATTATGATTTGAAATAAAACCGAATGCACATTTATTCTAGGAAGGGATACAATGAGATTAACTACATAAAGTAGTTTAAAAATCAGTTTAGGGGCACCTGGGTGGCTCAGTGGGTTAAAGCCTCTGCCTTCGGCTCAGGTCATGATCCCAGGGTCCTGGAATCGAGCCCCACATAGGGCTCTCTGCTCAGTGGGGAGCCTGCTTCCTCCTCTGTCTCTGCCTGCCTCTCTGCCTACTTGTGATCTCTCTGTCAAATAAATAAATAACTTTTTAAAAAATCAGTTTAAACAGTTTTAGAATTCTCAAATCTTTCATAGCTTTATTTTCCATTTACTCATATTATTAAAAAGAAAAAAAAAATTTCCCAAAAAGACTGTTTGAACTTTTTTTCCATGCTGTGCCTCCAGAACTAAGTATCATATGCCATAATTTTTGCTTGATGTATGAAGTAAAATGGCAAACCAAGTAAAAATAAATAGTCCCTAGCCAGTATTTTTTAGATTAGCTTATTGGACTTTCCTGTACTGCTGCTACTGATAAAAGGTTTTGGTTTAAAACAGACAGTTATTTTAGTTTCTTAGACATAAAATACACATAATGCCCTCTCTGGACTACAGAGCATTTGTAACAGAAGGCATTTTCCTCAGAAATCCAATACAAAAAAAGGCAGTTTTGAGGCGGTTTTATTGCATTTGATTTTATGAAGTCAAATACAGTAGAATTTGTAGTAAAGTCTGTACTTAACACCTTAAAAAACAGCGTAGCCCTTATGTATCAACCTCAGGAACACAGTCCTAGAACAGACATCTACCACCATATCATCCTGAATGCGCCCGATCTAGGAACATAACACTATAATATATATACACCCATCTCAAAAAACCTTTTCTTGTTCAACCATATAGGTTATTTCATAACTGTTTCATAGTTGTTTTATAAAGCAGTATTGTCAAACTGTTCTACTGAATACTACTGTCCTATGAGATGTTATTCAAAAATACACAAGGGTCAAATAAATTCAGAAACAAGGCATACCACCTCTCCTCAGAGATTCATAGTACATGTTAGCATAAAAGAGGTTCTAAGAAGTCCTATGACAGAGAAACCCAATTCATTCAAGTTAATCTAGCACTTGCCAATTTAATTTTCCCATAAAACCCATTTTCATAGTATGCCTTTCCCAGGGGACGTTATTAGGGCATCATACATTGATTAGAAAACTATGATCTAAATAAATTCAGGTAATAATCTTTACTTAATCTCATATTGCTAAATTGGCTGGGGTTGAAAAAAGAACCTAGAAATAAGTAAGTTGTACCCTATTCCTTCTTCTAACAAATAAGCCTTCAAGAAATTGCTAAAATAGTACGAGGTGGCATTCTTCCTTCTATATAAGGGCTCCTGGGATGCCTGCATGACTCAGTTGGTTAAGCGTCTGTCTTCGGCTCAGGTCATGATCCCAGGGTCCTGGGATCAAGTCCCACATTGGGCTCCTTGCTCAGTAGGGATCCTGCTTCTCCCTCTGCCTGCCACTGCCCCCATTTGTTTCTCTCTCTCCCTCTCTCTGATAAATAAATAAAATCTTTTTTAAAAAAGTGTGTATATATATGCATATATATATACACATATATACATATACACATATATATGTGTGTGTATATACATATATACACACACATACATACATATATATATTCCTGAAAACACCAGGATGAAAGAAATGTAAAAGTCTCATCAAACTCTTGTCTCACCTGTGAGTTCTGTATAGCTTGCCTGAGCGAGTTTATTAGCTCAGGAAGGACAACGAGTCCACTGCCCCCAGCAAAGAGTACTGGTTGTTCAGGGCAATCAGAAGGAAAGAAACTTAAAAAAGCACCTGTGTTAAACAGGTCAGCCCCTTTGCAATGACCTGCTGAGGGAGGAGACCCTTTATTTTAGAGATGAAGAAACTGAGGTCCAGAGAGATTAAGGAACTTGCCTACTCAGGGCTCAAATCCAAATACTGACTACAAAATACAAAATACAAAATACTACAAAATACAGTATTTTGTAGTCAGTATTTTCCCTATATCATGTTGCTTCAAACCCCTTACAACTCCTTTAAGATTTGCTTGATTTTATCCTTTTGCTTAATTTTATCCCTCATTTTATCCCAAGGAGAGCAGTGCCCCCAACCTCTTCTGTGTCCCAACACCCACAGAGCATTTTAATATTTCCCCAGCACACTGGGATAAATGGCATGGTCCTCCAAGGGGAGGCAATCAGGACCTTGGCACATTCTAACCCCAAAGAGCTGAGAGGCTCCAACACTGAAGATGTTAGATCTGTTGATTCGATCTGTTGACTATTTCCCTCCCACTGCCAGTTTCCTCCCTTAAAAATAAAAACAGAAACAAACATGCAACATCACTGGGAAAAAAAAAAAAACAAAAAACAAAAGCAATTCCTAACCATTTGAACAGGAGAAGGTGACACAGGAGAAACCAAGGGATCCGGATGGGACAGCTGAAACATCTCAGGTTTAAACTTGGCATTCGCTATCTTCACACATTCCTCGAGTGTTGTGATGAACGTATTACATGTGGCACTAAGCAGAGAAGAGGCTTCATTCATGTTCTGAAAAATTACACACTGAGTTGAACAGACTCACACACGACTACATGGAATCACGCACTATGTTCTAATCAAGTGACTAAACATTACCTCCAAGAGACACCTTACTAGCTTATGTGCAAATCTACTCAAAATAGACTACCTTAGAAAATTAAAGCAATACATGAATAAGAAATGTCTATCAAGCAAACAATGCATGAATTAGAGTCTAAGAAAAAATAAGTTTTGCATTTAAACCAAATACCAATCGTATTAAAAACTATGTACAAAGGGGCGCCTGGGTGGCTCAGTGGGTTAAACCTCTGCCTTCGGCTCAGGTCATGATCTCAGGGTCCTGGGATCGAGTCCCGCATTGGGCTCTCTGCTAGGCGGGGAGCCTGCTTCCTCCTCTCTCTCTCTCTCTGCCTGCCTCTCTGCCTACTTGTGATCTCTCTCTGTCAAATAAGTAAAATCTTTAATAAAAAAAAAAAAATATGTACAAAAATGTATCTTAGATAAACCTAACTAAACAGTAATTTTCTAAGCATCCAAATTCTGAAGGAGGTCACAGCAGTAGAACAGCCTGAGAGTTACTTAGTGGCAGGCACAATTCGTATCTACCTCCAACCCCTTCTCCCACTTCTTCCTTGGTGGAATACAAACCCCAGTGTGTGTGTGTGTGTGTGTGTGTGTGTGTGGTGGAATACAAACCCCAGTGTGTGTGTGTGTGTGTGTTGGAATACAAACCCCAGTGTGTGTGTGTGTGTGTGTTGGAATACAAACCCCAGTGTGTGTGTGTGTGTGTGTGTGTGTGGTGGAATACAAACCCCAGTGTGTGTGTGTGTGTCTGTGTGTCTGTGTGTGTCTGTGTGTGTGTGTGTGTGTGTGTGTGTGTGTGTGTGACAGCAATGTGTCCTGACCCTGGGGGGTGAATACAGACTGGTCTGAGCCAGTCATGGCTAGTCCATGACCCTTTGTCAAATATTGGTATTTCTTAAGTTTCCTTTGACCCAGACCAAAAAAAGTAAAAATAAAAATAAAAAAATAAGAAGTCCAATGAGGAGCCGCTTAGACTTTTGTTTCTGGATAAAAGCCCAGGACAGCAAATTGAGAAGGTCTTTTTCTACTCTGGTTACCCTAACTGCCTCCTGCGCCTGTGTGACCTTGGAAGTCACCCTGAAGCCTTGGGCAGAGGGAAAAAATTGAATACACCAAGAACAGCAGAGTGCAAGGACAGAACAGGCCCAAGTCCTCGATACTACCACTGAGCTGCCGGAGCAAATGTGAGGGCACCTACCTCCAGAGAGCTTATGGTGAAACTACAGTAAATGCCCTTCTGGTTTCACCTGCTTGCAACCAGAGGTGACCTCACAGAAGATTACTTCCCACCAGGAGAAGGCCACAGGAGGGGCAGGAAGATTTCTTGTCCAATTTCTCCCAAGTCAGGTAGAAGGAGACTGGGAACCATGCCGGCCTCTCACCCAGAGAAAAGGAGAGCCCACTGATCCTCTTTTATCAGAAAGTGTGAACCTATTTCAGAGCCGGGCCCCACAAATCTGAAATTTGATACCTGCATTACTCTTCTGAGGACACTTTTTAAAAGTTTTTTGATAATAGTTAAATTATCAACTCTCAGTCACTGAAACTGGGGCTTTATATACCAAAAGAAAGAGAATAGTGGTTGCCTAATGATTCCAGTCCAGAAAACAAAGCCTGGAATGCTTCTTCCCCACCCCAACCTCCAAATCATCAGATTGGCTGCAAAAATATGCCTTGATTTCCCAGAGAAATGTGCTGCTTCCTGCTTTCCTCTGGTTGCACAGATATAATCTAGAAGATCCTACAGATATCCAGAGTCTGTAGTAGGGATAGCTCAGAGTAGCTAAAAATAGCTCATTTAGAAAATGCTTCTCTGTCACCCCTTGGGAAGAACCTCACCCATCAGGGTATTACAAAGCATAACCAGACATAAAGGGATCATTTCTGTATACCTCTACGCTGGGAGATGAATGATTCTCATCATGGTGAACAAATTCTTGGATAGTATGAACTTGCTGCATTAGGAGATCACAGTAGAGGCGAAGTTCAGACATTTTGGTTTTCAGTGATTCACTGGTTTCGCTTATTTCTGAAGGGAACATATATAAACATTCACTTAGTTTTCTTTTCATATCCTTTGAGCAATAAAACAAATGGAATCATTTAAAAAGTAAGGCAATAGATATAAATACCTATAGCTTACGAGGTGGGAGCTCTTGGAAATAGGTTACAAGGGTCTTGAAGAAATACCGTTTCTTCAGACAACTGGGAAAAAATGGGAGTCATATATCCGACATGAAATTTAGGTAGATTAATTTCCAGAGGCAGGGTGATGACCACTGGATCTTTTTTTAAGATTTTCTTTATTTTAGGGAGCCTAGGTGGCTCATTCTTTAAGCATCTGCCTTCAGCTCAGGTCATGACCCCAGGGTCCTGGGATCAAGTCCTGCATCAGGCTCCCAGCTCAGTGGGAAGACTCCTTCTCCCTCTCCCACTACCCATGCTTGTGTTCCATCTCTCACTGTCTCTCTCTCTCTCTCTCTCTCTCTCTCTCTGTGTCAAGTAAATAAAGAAAATCTTTTTTGAAAAAGATTCTATTTATTTTGAGAGAGAGAGAGAGCATGTGAGTGGCAGAGGGGCAGAGAGAGAGAAAGAACCTCAAGCAGACTCCACGCTGAGCATGGTGCCTGACAGGACTCAGGGCTCCATCTCACTACCCTGAGATCCTGACCTGAGCCAAATCAAGAGTTGGTCACCTAACCAACCGAGCTTCCCAAGAGCCCCAACCATTGGATATTTTATCCAGAATATTCTCATTCCATTACTTATCTTTCATTTAAAGTGCTTATATTTCTTCTTTTGTAAATGGTCTTTTCTAACCTTTATACGTTTTTCCAGTTGTAATGTTCAGTTTTCTCTTATTAATATTCAAATTAATAACTTATGAAAGTTCTTACACATTAAAGATGGCAATTTTTCCCTTCCTATATACTGTATGCCCTTTTTCATATCTATCTGCTGTCTTTCAGTTTTCTTTATTGTGCATTTTAACAGAGATAAGTTTTTAATTTTTATGTAGTTAAAACTATCATATAAACAATCTATTTTCTTCTGTTCCTTCCACAACTTCGTCGTCATATTATACTGTTTTCAGAATTGTTTTATTAAGAACTTACTTTCTTGTCTTTACTATGTCCAGAAAGAGTAAATATCCAGCCATTGTCTGTCACTACTTACCAATACCTCCTAAACTAGCAACGTAAATAGCAGAGGAAGCAGGAGAAAATACATGTAGTAGATCCTGCCATTTCTCCCTATTCCCTGAATCAGTGGCACAGCTTTGTGATACTAGCCACAAAGCCACTCTAGCCACAGTGGACCAAACCAGCTCTATCTGCCCATTTGACCTAACCTAAATTAGTTTCTACTCAAATTTAAGTCCATTCCTTTTTTTTTTTTTCCCCAACTACAGTACAATGCATACAATGAAATTTACTGTCTTAACCATTTTTAAGTATATAGTTCAGTGACATTAAGTACATTCATAATGCCTACAACCAATACCATCATCCATCTCCAGAACTTTTTCATCTTCCCCAACTGAAACTTTACACCCATTCAACAATAAAGTCCCATCTCTCCTGCCCCCTAGCCCCGGTCAACCATTACTCTACCTTCTGTCTCTATAAATCTAACTACTCTAGGTATCCCAGTAAGTGCAATCATATAATATTTGTCCTTTTGTGACTGGCTTATTTCACTTACCTTAAAAGATTCACCCATGTTGGAGCATGTGTCTGAATACCCTTCCTTTTAAATGCTGAATACTATTCCATCATATGTATAATGCTACATTTTGTTTATCTCTTTGTCTATGGACATTTGGGTTATTTCTACCTCTTGGCTATTGTGAATTTCCATTCCTTCTTATCCTACCCTTAGCCATACTCCACCCATGATGTTCTTTCATATATTTTTAAATGATTAAAATTCAATTCTAGGCTTTCATTTTTCAATACCCATAGTTTACTTGTTTTCAGTAACCTAACTCCTAGTATTTTTTAATTATTAAAATTACATTAAAAGTATTATATAATCCGAAAAAATTGAAAAGAAAAATCAAACAACTGCAAACTCACTCCCAAAGTATAAATATGTTTTTTAAAGATTTTGTTTATGTATTTGAGAGAGGGAGCATGAGCAGGAGGAGGCAAAAAGGAAGAAGGAGGAGACTCCCCGCTGAGCAGGGAGCCCTATGCATGAAAAATAAGTCTCCTTCCTACAAACTACCCTTCCAAAGGTAACAACTTGACCAATTTTACAAAGCTTTCCTGAGCTGACCAATGAATGGATAAGTAATTTTGAATCCTGCTTTTTTCCAAATATCATTTAATGTTGGGCATTTTCTCACATTATTAAAATTCCTTGCAAACATTTTACTGGCTACATATCTGCTTATATCAGCCTATACTTTATTGACCCGTTCCCCTAAATTTCAACCTTTGCATTGCTCACAAGTTTTTTTTTTTACTATAATGAGTATCTAAGCATGTAAATCATCTTCTACATTCCTGATTATGTCTTTAGGACAGATGACTAAAAGTGCACAAGACACTCTACATTTACGTTTAAGAAAATATTCTCATCACAAAAGAAAAATATATAGTTTACCTTTTTCTTTTTTCGTCCTAGTATCAGTCAAACAGGCTTTGGAGCTCCCCAGAGCAACCAGCCACCTCTGTCTTTCCGCCGCATTCACCGCCTTCATATAGAAATGCTGCTCGCCTGGAATGATTAATTCCATTCTTGTGTTGTCTGCTGAATGGACTATGATGATAAACATGGGGGAAATACAGTCATGAACTTAAGTAATTAGGGGAGAATCAAACAATCACTCGTACACAGTGTTAGAGGTTTCAGATACCTAAAACAAGAAGTCGAGCTTCAGGATGCAGGCATTGCCTCTCCCTAAAGGGCTGTCTAGTGGCCTCTCAAAACCGCATGCTCACATATATTCATGCTGGCAGGGCGCCAAAGTGGTGGTGGCAAGAGAAAGAGAAAACAATACTGACAACTAAAAAACTCCCTCTCTGGGGGGGTGCCTGTACTACTTTCGATACACAGGCACTGTCACACTTACCACACAGGTTTTACTGATTTCTTTGAAAGCAAAGGCTGTGTTTTATTCCCCAAACCTAGGACAGTGCCTGACATTCAGAAGAAGCCCAATACGTGGTAGCTAAGGCCACCTTCCATTAGCACAGCAGTCCTCAACTAAGGGCACATCATAAGCATGAGTATTTGAGACCTTCTCTTTCCTACCATCCTCCCTGCTCTCCTAAACCACCCCCACCTTGATACTCTGACAAAAGAGAACTAATCAAGGATCATAGTGAGCCAATCCTCAATCCTTGTTTTAAGACTAAATTTGTGCTACATTGTCCTTAATCAACAAGCATTTACTCAGCTCAGAGGAGTGACAGTAGAAGGGGAAGATAGGAGAGGAGAAAGAAAGGAGTCTTTGCTCTAACAGAGCTGACACTTTAGCCAGGGAAACAAACTGACACACTAAAAATAATCAAAACAACTAAACGATAAACTCTTTGGTATGAAGACATCATATGTAATTGAACTAAGAAAAAGTAAGAAAAGGTAGGAAATAAGCCTTCAGGAAGAAGGATTTGACAACAGTGGGATTTAGTTAAGAGAAAAACTGCATAAAAAAGGCCTAGATGAGGAAATAAACACAATATGTAGGGAGAAGACAAGCCTAAATAGAGCCTTGTGTTGTATTACATGGTAATGATATTCATGAATGGACAAGCTGAGTTGAGCCAAATTTTCAGGAGCCCGGAAATTCTGGAAGAAGACTTAATTTATATGATTAATTACTGAAAATATTGACCAGATGTACTATGGCAAATAGTGCCACAAAAGCTTGGCTAGCTTATTATTCTACTTATAAAGACCACCCTTGGATGTAGGTAGTGAAATACATAAATATGCAACATTCAATGATGGGTACAAAAGATTTCCAAGCTAGAATAAAACACCCAGGCTCCAAGACTAACTCTTTTTTGGCTACTTGTTAATACTAGTGAAAGTATCAATAGCTACCTCAAAAGAAAACAAACCTCAAATTTCTAATAATTGTTGCTACAAATGAAAATAAGATGACTCCTTTTTTTCTTTTTTTGAGTAGGATCCATGCCCAGTGTGGAACTTGAACTCACAACCCTGAGATCAAGAGTTGCATGCTCCACCAACTTAGCCAGCCAGATGCTCAAAGATGACTCCTTTTAAAACATACCAAAATTGGTGTATTAACCAAGGATGTCCCCTCCAAAGTAGTCACCTGAGAAGACAACAAACTTAAGAACAAGGCTCCCAAAACATCAAATTCTTTAGTAAAAAATGGACAAGACCTCTATATGCAAAACTGTAAAACATTACTGAAATTAAAAACCTAATTAAATATAGGAATATACCATATTAATAGATCATAAGACTCAGTACTGTCAAGAACACAATTCTTCCCGGGGCGCCTGGGTGGCTCAGTGGGTTAAAGCCTCTGCCTTCGGCTCAGGTCATGATCCCAGGGTCCTGGGATAGAGCCCAGCGTCGGGCTCTCTGCTCATCGGAGAGCCTGCCTCCTCCTCTCTCTCTGCCTGCCTTTCTGCCTACTTGTGATCTCTGTCTGTCAAATAAATAAATAAAATCTTTAAAAAAAAAAAAAGAACACAATTCTTCCCAAATTGATGTATAGATTCAATACAATGCCAGTCAAAATTCTAGCAGACATTTGTGGAAATTTACAAGCAGATTTTAATATGCATTAAGGAAATGTAAAGGACCAATAATAGCCAAGACAATCCTGAAAAAGAACAAAGTTAGAAGACTTAGACTATCAGATACGAGGAAGTATAAAGTTAAAAGAAATTAAGACAGTGTGATATTGGCACAAGGATATAAAGCAAGTCTTTGGAACAAAAGACAGTCCAGAAAAAGACTCAATGTACACGGTCACTCACCTTGTGACAAAGACATTCCTACAGTGCACTAGGTGAAAGGTTGCTATTTTCTATAATTGATATTCAGTCAACTGAATATCCTTATAAGAAACAAATGAATCTTAGCCCCTGCTGGTACCATATATAAAAATAAATTTTGGGGCGCCTGGGTGGCTCAGTGGTTTAAAGCCTCTGCCTTCGGCTCAGGTCATGATCCCAGGGTCCTGGGATAGAGCCCAGCGTCGGGCTCTCTGCTCATCGGAGAGCCTGCTTCTTCCTCTCTCTCTACCTGCCTCTCTGCCTACTTGTGATCTCTGTCTGTCAAATAAATAAATAAAATCTTAAAAAAAAATTTTAAGTCAATCACAGACCTAATATGGACAAGGTAAAACAATAAGCCTTCAAGAAGAAAAAAGATTTCCTAAGCAGGACATAAAAAGCTCTAATTTTAAAAACTGAAAAATTGGACTTTATTGAAATTAAGAACTTCTGTTTATCAAAAGATACCTTTAAAAGAAAGAAAATGCAACCTACAAAGTGGAAGAAGATTGTCACAATAAAAAGACTCGTTTGGACTATATAAAAAATTCCTACAAATCGACATGAAAGATAGCCCAATGTAGAAATTAGGCTAAAGACTTGAAAAGAGACTCCAAAAGAAGAAAATGTTCAAATGGCTAATTAATATCTGAAAAAAAAACACCTCATCATCAGTTATCGAAGAAATACATGTTAAAACCACCATGAGATACCATTATATACACTAGAAATATTCAAAATCTTAAAACTGATAATCAAGTTTTGGAAAGAATGCAAAGCAACTGGAACTCTCATGCTCTGCTAGTTCAAGAATAAATTGGTACAACCACTTTGGTAAACAGTTTGGCATTATCTGTGACAAAGTTTCTCTCCTTGATCAAACTTCAGTCAGGTTCCCTCTGCTTGACTAGGCCTGACCTTGGACTTCCATCTCTGTCCTTACAGGGTCCAATTTTAGCAGGAATTCCGCTAAGTCAGTTTAGCCAGAATCCTCCACCATCAATATATGATTACCCCCAATATGTGAACAAATTCCTCTACCACCAACATACCCCAGGTAATATCTGATCACCCTGGCCTGCCTTCAGAAAGAATCCTTAAGATCGGTTTAGCCAAAATGACCCCTATTCCCCAATATCTTCTCTTAGTAATTTTCCATCCACCATTCCCCCCACACACACACTCCTTGGCTACAAATTTCCACTTTTCTTATCATATTAGGAGTTGAGCCCAATCTCTATCCCCTACTGCAAAACCCCATTGCAGTAGTCCCTATACCTATCATAAGAGACTTGAATAAAGTCAGCCTTACTAGCAAGTGTCAAGAATAATTTTCTCCTCATAATTCTATTAAAGCTAAATGTATGAATACAGAATGCCTCAGCAATTCTACTCCACTTTCAGATATATACTGAAGAGAAATGCGTACATATGTTCAACAAAAGAAATATATAAGAATCTGTATGGCAGCTTTACTCATTATAATCCCAAATGGAAAAACATATATAGACATCAATACTAAAATGGATAGCCAAATTGTGGGATATTCATACAGCAGAAATACTACAAACCAATACGAATGATTGAACTACTATTACACAGAACAAGGATGAATTCCACAATGTTGAGTAAAAGAAGCCAACACACACACAAAATACTGATTTACTCCATTTATAAAATGTTCAAAAGTAGGCAATATTTATCTATGGCAATAAAAGATAAATGGTTACTTTTTAGAGGGATTAGTGGTTGAGGAGACAGGATAATATCCCAGTATCTGGAATGCTGATAATATCCGAATTCTTTTTTTTTTTTTTAAGATTTTATTTATTTACTTGACAGAGACACACACAGCAAGAGAGGGAACACAAGCAGGGGGAGTGGGAGAGGGAGAAGTAAGCTTTCCGCTGAGCAAGGAGCCCGATGTGGGGCTTGACCTCAGGACCCTGGGATCATGACCTGAGCTGAAGGCAGACACTTAAAGAGTGAGCCACCCAGGTGCCCCTAATATTTGAATTCTTAATCTGATTGGTGATTACACGAGTGTGTGAACTTTGTAAACATTCTTCGAGCTGAATATTTAAGATCTGTTCCCTTTTCTGTATGTTATTCTTGAATAGAATGATTACTTCAAACAAACAACAACAGTAAAAATGCTGCCATAGCTTGAAACATTTTAGAATTGCCTTGGGATTCTACTACTAAGTTTTTTAAATATCCTCAAGGGTGGAGAATCTTTGAACTTTGTAGTTTGATTTCTGACTCTCACCAAAAATCATTTGGAATCAAATCTGGGGAATAAAATAAGATAAAACCATCATTTTAAAAACAAAAAACAAAAAAACCTCTTGCTTTGAATGTGCTTTTCTTGTGTGATTTATAAATTAGTTCATAGGGCAATTCTTTTTGTTTTTTTTTTAAGATTTTATTTATTTACGTGCGAGAGAGAGAAAATGCACTCACACACAGCAGACAGAGAATCAGATTCCCTGCCAAGCAGGAAGCCTGATGTGGTGCTTGATCCCAGGACCCTGAGATCATGACCTGAGCCAAAGGCAACTACTTAACTGAATGAGCCACCCCGGGGCCCCCATATGGTAATTCTAAAAGAGGAGTTCTGAAGTGTTACAGGTGATGATGGTGCAATTAAAAATAAGTACATCAAAAGTGAGTACCTGGAAAGCTAACACTTATTGGTATACATTTCAGTATGTTTGTTAAAAATAAACAACAAAATTATACCACATATATTTCAGGGAAGATGCAGTAACAAAAAACTAGGCTGAAGTGTTTCTCTACCTTAGATAGCCATGACTTCCTTCCATTAGAACAGCAGTAATTCTCAACTACCGGGAGCGTGTTACAATCACTTGCAGACATGTGCATTTTGGAGAAAGCTCCCTGGATGACACTGATCTACCCCAAGTTATGAATCACTGCTGTTGAAAGAGTCCCAGTGGTAGGAAGTCTTAAATGAATGTGAAGAACCAGATGTGTAGCAAGCGAAAATTCTATTTTGTCTCCATGGCTAAATCATACAAAAAAGTACCACAAAACCACAAAATTTAGCGGTTCAGCCCTGGAAAATGTAATGTAACGCATTAGCTGCTGCTTCGGTTTAATCTAAATAAGAAAATGCACAGAGCAGTGAGATTACTCTGAAGTGTCTGACAGCAGTGACCAAGAGCTCACCATGTCAAAAGAAGTACTCTTCAGGAAGGACAAGTATCCAAGCTACAGAGGAAAAACGAAAAAGGCCTGTAGGTGTTTGATGTTCACTCCTCTAGTGTTTTAGTTTTTCCTTCAATTCCCTGAAGAATTCAGTACTTTTTATCATTTTGTCTGATCTCTCCTACCTACCTCTACCCCCCCACACACAGCCCAATCACAAAGCCAAATGAATCAATGGTCTATGAAACCTTCCATCATGAAAATTACAGCATGACCTATCACTTTATTTCTTCTCTTTTGGAAGAAAAGGAAAATATCTCTATCCCCCAGAAGAGCTTATCTCTGATTCAGCAAAGAACCAGAGTTTATGACTCTGACTTCATGTTTTATCAAAAACCATACAGAGCTTGCCTCATTATCTTCAGTTGTTGTTTTTTTTTAAATAAGCTCTATGCCTAACGTGGGGCTTGAACTCATGACCCCAAGATCAAGAGTTGTACCTCTACCAACTTGAGCCAGCCAGAAGCCCCGCCTCATCATCTTTAAAGCTCAGCTTCTAATCTTCACAATACTTTTACAATGAGAATGAAAGAGAACACTTGTGGACTCTGTATGCTATTGAAGTAGCATCCCCAAGAGACTGTTTTTCAGGTCCAAATTAGAAGACCAACACTGAGATTTTTGAATTTCAATTCAAAGTACATGTATAAAAGGAGAAATGCAAAAAACTGTGCTTAATAATGCTAAGTGCCACTCTTAATTGCTAAGCAAATAGATGATATCAGAAGATCTCTACTGGACTAGAAATGCTTTTTTTCATCTTTTTAGATTACAAAGAAGAATGCTTTACTTACCTAACTTCAAGTTTCTCTAATTCCATGTACTCACTTACCTTTAATTTCACAAACTGCCATCTTTATACTTCCTTTGCTCCCTTTGCAAACATCATCTTGTGAATCATAGTAGGACAGGATTCCATTATCTAGAACAAACCAACGAGGCTGCCAACCTACAAAGATTATAAATAACAAAAGATTAATAAGAAATTACTTTAATCAAAAAAGAAAGAAAGAAAGAAATTACTTTAATCACATAGAAATCTATGATTTCTAAGATTTGTCATCTGTGTTTTCTTGGTTCTAAAGTAACATTCTGACAATGAAATTTTTAATGGCCAAGTCTTACCCAAAATGTTCTTGCCGCAATCCCACTTTACTAGGAGAGCCTTCTCCAGAAATCTGTCGATCAGCATAAATATAGGGAGTAATACCTTTATTCTGACTCACAACCTTCTTATTAACAACCCATGAGACTCATCCTCGATAATGTTATAATATAATAATATTATAATAACCCTACACAGGGTAAAACATGACTTCCCCCTTTCCCTGAAGGGAACAGAGTTGGGTTTCAACCTAATTAAAAAAGCAACAGAAACACGGATTCTAGCCCCAGTTCTATTCTCACTCTTTAGTTAGATAAGCTGAAACAAATTTTTCCATTTCAATAAATATCAAAAATTCTCAGTCTCCGTGAGGGATTGAAAAAGATGACCTCTCAGGTGCCACCCAGCCTTTCAATTCTGCAATGTGACCTTCCCTCTTCTACATGTAGCCTAAGCAAACTTCCCTGCACAAGTGAGTGTTGAATGAATTCTAATCTCTTCCACAGAAGCTGCATATTCTGTGGCGATAACATGGATTTCCCACATTCCCTCTCTCCTTGCCTTGCTGTACACAGCTCAGGCAGAAATGCTAGAAACTGCAATCATTCATTTCATTTGTGTTTACTCAATGACTAGATCACACAACTGTCACAGACTTGGCTCTAAGGCAAAGCTGAGAATGAGGTTGATGGCTTTCCTCAGAGTTCAACTGCCACTCTTACAAGCCAAACTCAGTGATCCCTAAAATCTTATCAAGCATGCTACTAATTTACAATAGTTCACTGATTAATAACAGAGTGACCATGACCACAGTGCCTCACTGAAGCCAGTGTGACTCTCCTCGTTCTTTCTGTAACTATTAAATCACAATTCAGCCTGGTCACATTAGACACAGCCTGCTATATGCTTAATCAATTCCGTTTTTCCAGGGCCAAAGAGTACCAAGACAGTGGCAGATGGGAGATTCATTCTTACCCCCGATAAAAACGCAGGACTTATCTCCCCAAATGCCTTTTCCTGTAACACTTTTGAAATGACAGCATCGAGTTATCATAAAAAGGTTAAATTTCAGAAGAGGGAATGTCATGATACAGTTCAGAAAGCTGGATATCCAAAATAATTAAAATACATTTCAAACACTAGAAAAATTTTATTATGAAACACTACAACTCCTAATAAGGCCTCACAAATTAAAATGTACGTTCTTTTGGTATATGAACTTTATCTTGTTTATCACTGCATTCCCAGCACCTAGAATGTGCCTGGCACATAACAGGTGCTAGGAAAAAAAATGTATCAATGATTAAACCAGTGATTAAACACTAGAAAAGTGAGATACTGCATGTTATCCATGAGAGTAAAGATATGCAATATATTGCATGAGCACATGTTGTATATTGAGTATGTACAGAAGTGGTGAAAACATTCTCTTTCCAAACACTAATTCACCGTGACAAACAAATTATAAGCAGGGTGGTAAAAGTATACTCCGCCCCAGGTCCTGGGTGCCTATAAGACAAACTGTGATTTTGTAAGCCTTCATTATTGAGATTCAATATCTCTTTAAAACAAATGAGTAAAATGACTCATTTATAATTTGTAGCAACTTGAAAGGTGACCATGCTTAATATATTAAAATAATTGAGACTGTTAGTTATCTCTACACACCTTTTTGAAGAAATGTTTAATTAAAACAATCTAACTGATTCACACATTTATACAACAGAGGACTATATCTCTGTGAAAAAGATTCAGAGGCATTCTTTAAAAAAAAAAAAAAAAACCTTTCGTTTTATCTTCAACTACCAAATGTTACTGAAATCCTTATTCTCTACAAAGAACACATTCTCAAAGAACACTGTCATGAAACTAAAAAGTTCCTTCAAGATCATTCAGTACGAACAGCTGCTCATTCTTCTGACCTAAGATGAACTAAAATTAATAATCATCATGCCACCAAGTCAAATTTACATTTTTAAAATGGAATTCTTCCAAACAAAGATTTCCTTTCAGTAAGCTTCTACAATGCATACTAGCAGTTAGCTTAAATGCTCTGCGAAGACTAAAAGCTTAAGCACATGTGGTTAAAAGCTCAACCAGCTGGTGCTCAGTGCCCTAGATGAGAAAGATGGCCACCAAGACCACATTTCGCTCCAGGAATAAATTATGACTCATGTCAGTAATCACCCATTGCTCTAGGCTAGCATTAAGTGGTTCCTCCCAAGACACTGTAGACACTATGCTATGAAAGTTTGCAATGAGATGATCATTTGCATCTCAAAGCATAGAAACCACTGTCTTTAAAGTTAATACCGTATCTCAAGTAAACAGGGTAACTGTTCTCACAACTGCCCCCAAAAAATGCTTAATAAAAAATACATACCTTGGTTTTTTAAAGTTTCCTGCTAAAACATGTTATTTATAGAAACAAACTGTTTGACATTTTAATGAGCAAATGTCAAATGAGCAAAATAAAACATGCATGTATGATAAATGTTAAAGCATTTGCTGCTATAAATCAGGCTTTAGCATTCTAATTAATCGGAAAGAAAGACAGAGAAGGGAAGAGAGAGAAAGAAGGAAAAGAAAAGAAAAAGAGAAAAAAGCAAAGAAAAGAAAAAGAAAGAGAGAAAGAAAGGTAGGTAGGTAGGGTAGAAGGAAGGAAAGAAGAAAGGAAGGAGGGAGCAACCCTAGCTCAATGCTTATGCCCTAAAGTGTTTATGGGCAGATTTTGCACATGGTCAGGGTGGACACAAGTTGAGTGTACCTGCAGTTACCAAGAGTAACTTTGGGTAACTTTTCAATACTTTGGGCAGAGTATATAAGTGGGTAGGGAATCAAGATGTCTATATTACACTAGAACAAGAAATCTATTTGCTACTTAATCTTCCTTTAAACTCACTTCCTTTCCTCTAATGTGTTGAGATCATAAAATTCTAGAGATGAAAGGCACCTTTCAAGATAAACTAATTGACCATCCTGTACTTCACAAACTGAGATCCTGAGAGGGTAAGTGACTTGTCCTTACTGTTGGTTGATGGCAGAGATGGGACTACAACTCAGAATTAAGGGTCTTTAAATGGGTCAGGCTCTTGGTGTCACGGAAAAAGCCCCTTCCCTGCTGGTCTCTCATTTCTACAGAAACACAAATTCTTGGGAGTTCTTCCTTCCAACCTGCTTCATGGGTGACACTGACTGTTCCACTTCTGTGTACTGCACTGTCCTCCACTATTTCTCACACTTACCTTAATTCCAAAACATAAAGATAGCTTGCGGACAACCAACTCTTAAGAGAATGTTATCTGGGAACAGTATAACAACTTCAACAGGAGAACTTTTTAAAATTAACCGTGCTAAAATTTTCCACAAATTTTAAAAAATATATAGAAAAGTTTCCCTAAAATTAAATCTTGATCCTACAGGATCCATTCTAGTCCTACACCCTGACAACTCAGTTATTAACAAAATGCAGAATCAAGTGTGGATAAGGATGGAGATTGCAACAACACATGCAGAGTGACTGGAAATTGTTACCGAAGCCACAGGAGGAAATAAGCATCATTACACGGGGAAAGAAGTGGTCAGGCACACTTCCCACCCCCAGGAAGGTGCGCAGTCTCGAACCGTCCCCTGCAGAGGCCAGTTCTAACAAGGGACAGAGGGAAGGATTAAGCCCGGGAAGCCAAAGGAGCCCATTCTCCGCGAGGGTCACTGCAGGCCAAGCAGACGGAAGGGCCCTTGACCCTCTTTTTCCGCAGCCTCCCCACATAAACCCTCCAGAGGCCCCCGCCTCTCCCCGCCAATAACCCCCCCCCCCCGCCCCGGGTACCCGAGTCCTCTGACCTGTGAGATAGTTGGTCCACTTGTACAGAACCCCCTCCATGCTTCAGAGCCCGGCGCCGCGCATCCTCCTGGCCGGGCGCCGGCCGCGGTGCTGGGTAGGCGCGGAGCCTGGGCAGCCCCTCCCGGCCCGCCCCGGCACTCCCCGGGCAACCCCGCCGGCACCGAGCCGCCCTGAGCCCGCGCGCGCGCCGCCGGGACGTGGCGGCCCTTAGAGGCCCGGGCGGCGGCCGCCGCGTGAAGCTCGGGGGCCGCGAGGCGCGGACTCAGACATCCCCGGGCGAGCCTCGGCGGCGGCGGCGACAAAATCACGACCGCAACCCGCCTTCGGCTCGCGCTTCCACCACACGGCCGTTCCCTCCCGCGCCTCGGCGTTCCCTCCTCCTCGCCCGCCTTCCTTCCCACCCCCCCGGACTCCCCGTTTGTTTTCATTGACCCCGACGTCGCTTTCACTTCCTGGATGAAAGGGGCCGGCTCGTCCCGGGAAACCCCTCCCCGGCGGCGGGGCTGGAGGAGCGGGTGCGGCCTGGCTGCCGGGTCGCGGCGCTGGAGGGTGCGGGAGGAGGCTGACCGCCGCGGCGCACCCTTAATCTCCCAATCTGGCCGCCTGACTCCTTCTCATTCTCCCTCAGGCCCTCGGCCGGCGGTCCGGGGACTCCCCACACTTCTCCCCCCGCCCCGGGGAGGCATGGACCCACCACGCCGTGGGGCTAAAGCCTCCGAGCCCGGGCGGGCGGACTCGGACCCCGTGGCGCTCTCGGCCCCCAATAGCCCCGACTAACTGCCCCCGCACACGTCCTGGTGCGCGGTAGGTTTTCCTATCGCCGAGACTCACGTCCTTCCGGTGGTTGTTTAAAGAACGTAAAAGACTACCCATTTCTGTTTCCCTCGTACCCTCCCCAAATTCAGAGAGCCCAAGAAATTATCTCCTAGAAGATATCCCTCAGGGTGCCGCTATGAGCCCTCCGGCAAGGAACCGTGAGGGGCCCCAAGAACAGTCACCACGCTAATTAACCTTAGATAGCCACGACTTCATTTAGAATATAAAACACGGAACCAAACTTCGGAATTTATTTTTTTCTAGAAATAAAGACTTTCCCCTAGCTTTTGTGATTTTAAGAAATCCTGTTTGGAAATGATTATCTTACATAATGACAATAATTCAGATTTATGAAATGCTGCAGGCTTTAAGCCAGGCAGGCTCGGTGCTGCGGTTTCGCTTAGCAGGGCCGAGGTACACGAGGTAGAACGAACTCCCTCTTTCCAGAGCCTAATCCAGGCCTGCGCTGAAGCTTTTCTGGTTTGGGTAAATAGTCTTTGGGTATTCACTTGGAAATCAGGTGAATTGGTGAACGGGTACAGAGATGGGCAGATGGTGGTGTAAAAAAAGTAGACTATAGTTACAAGTTAATGATAGAATCCAAGTGGTGGCTAGAAGGCCGCGGTGATGGGGCAATAAAATTCAGGTTTTCTGTATGTTTGAAAGTTTCTCATACTAAAATGTTGGGTCGGGTAAAGGCTGGTTTTATGTCAAACTTGGTGAAATCCCTACTGTGCATTAGCTGTGAGATTGAAAAGGCCAAATACTCGAATAACTCCATTTCCTCATCTGTGCACAGTGGATGGTTACCAACCTCGCGGAGCTGGTAAGAGAAGGGACACCGTCAGGTTTTTTCCCCCAACTCCCATGGGCCCTCAAATCGAGGGCGGCCCCGAGGCCGCCAGCAGCAGGTCCCCAAATCGCCGGAGTTGGCTGGTGGGAAACGCCTTTAAACGGTGGAGGAGCAGCAGCACCTCTGTTTACTCCCGACCAGGTGGCCGTCAGATGGTGCGTGGCTTAGCCTGGGACCTCTTAATGCGTGACTCCACCCCGTGAAGGTGCTTTCAAGGACACACCAGAAGCAGAATGCCTCCCCAGATGCCCGCCAGTGCCCTGTGGGTCTGAGGAGAAACCTTGTACGCCCAGAAATGACAGCCGTATACTCTAACTACAACATCCCACTACCAGGCCGTTTAATTCTTTTGCCTGTTTCATTTTAGGAAACGAGATCATTACCAGCGAACTCCGAGGAAACCTTCTGTAAAATATGCGGATTTAACGAGAAGCGGTGCAAGTGTTCTGTACTGTCTTAACGACTAATGACAGCGACCCAAAGCCCCGGGTACCAGAGGGACTGAAACCGGGCGGACAGACGAAATTTCTTGAGGCTGAGCGCGCAGCCCGAAGGGGGCGGGGCTATAGGGCGTCCCGCCCCCAGCCCTTTGTGACGTAGAACAATGCCTGCCACGCGTCGGAACTCAGCTGCCTTGGCAGCGACTGGGCACGACTGACACGCGTGAAGGAACGCCGAGGTCATCTGAGGCCAACTTCAGGAATCATGCCGTTTCTGTTAAGATTAATCGTTTTCTTTTATGTATGGGGCATTTTTACCGCTCAGGGACAAAAGGAAGAGGAGAGCACAGAGGAAGTGAAGATCGAAGTTTTGCATCGTCCAGAAAACTGTTCTAAGACAAGCAAGAAGGGAGACCTGCTAAATGCCCATTACGACGGCTTCTTGGCTAAAGACGGTTCGAAGTTCTACTGCAGGTAGGAAATGCTGTGAACTGCTCTGGTGCCCAGTTGATGCATGAAATCTAGGCTCCCTCTAACCAGAAGCTACGTGGTTCGTTGATTGGTTCTCGTTATTTAACAGGAAGAGTTGAGCCTTTTATTCCGGGGGCGGGGGGAGGGGGGAATTCCTACTGATATGCAGTAGTTCTCTATTGCACTGTTACTTTTTAAATTATTAAAAATGGTGGCCTACAAAATTATCGGAAATACACGACATACACACGCTCCCCGGCCACTGCCACCACCCTTGGGATCCATGGAAGGGTAAGTCATGGTACTGTCTGTAAGGATGTTTTCAACATTTTCTTTTGCCATTTTTTGGAGCCTCTTTACAGAGGATTAGGTAGGGTAGGTTAAGAAGCTTCAGAAGCATGATATTTACAGACAAAGGACCACTTTCCAACTGTATCCAAAAACCACAACAACTTTCCCTGGTGTCTTCTGGGCCCTGTGTTCCCTCATCTCACCCCTCATTTCACCACTGCCTGCTCTGATTTAATTGATCTTTTTACTACTCAAAGAAAGAATGGCTTTTCTTCATCTGTGCTATAACCCTCTAAAGATAGGATTGGGGAATGTTAGTTCTTTTCATTTGGAAGAAAATAGGTAAATTTAGTAAGAAAAGATACAAATTTTAGTTATTGTTCAAATGACTTTTTTGAGGTTAAACCTGCACCATCAGTTTTTAGAACAAACTCAAAAAGGTTAAATGAGTTATTTGGACAAGCCATGCAGCTAGTTAGAGGCCAGAGACCCATTAAAAAGGTAACTACTGAATAGTTTTTACAAGATGGCAATAAAAAAGATGATGACATGACCCCTAATGATTAGCTTTGGGCAAATCATACTTCTTTCTAGCTATTTTGAAGGAAGTTTGAGCCAAACATCCTGCCAGGAGGTTCAGAATGAATATTAATTTGAGAAAAGAGAAAGGACTCCAATTTTAAATTATAACCTCATGCCCAGAAATATTTTATTTTTTAAAGATTTTTTATTTATTTGTCATAGGGGGAGATAAAGAGCACAACTGGGGGAGAAACAGGCAGAGGGAGAAGCAGGCTCCCAGCTGAGCAAGGAGTCCAATGTGGGGCTCAATCCCAGGACACTGGGATCATGACCTGAGCAAAAGGCAGACACTTAACTGACGGAGCCACCCAGGCATCCAGTCCAGGTGTATTTTAAAGTTTTATTTCATTTTCCTTAAAATCAGCTTACCTAAGTGTTGTTTTTTATTATAGCCGGACACAAAATGAAGGCCACCCCAAATGGTTTGTTCTTGGTGTTGGGCAAGTCATAAAAGGGCTAGACATTGCGATGATGGATATGTGCCCTGGAGAGAAGCGGAAAGTGATTATACCCCCTTCATTTGCATACGGAAAGGAAGGCTATGGTAAGGTGTTTTAATATTCTATCTCTAAGTTATATTTTAAAATAAAGCATAGCTTTGGGTATATATCCAAAAGAATTGAAAGCAGGGTCTCAAAGAGATATTTGTATACTCATGTTCATAACAGCACCATTCATAAATAGCCAAAAAGTGGAAGAAACCCAAGTGTCCATTGACAGATGAATGGATAAACAACATGTGTACACGTAAAATAGAGTATTATTCATCCTTAAAAAGGAAGGAAATTATTCTATATGCTATAACATGGATGAAACTTGAGTACCTTATACTAAATGAAATAAGCCAATCACAAAAAAAACTACTATATGATTTTGCTTGTATGAAGTATTTGGACTAGTCAAATTCAAAGAAGAGAGGCTGCCAAGGTGCTGGGGAGAGGCTCGAATAGGGAGAAGTAGTTTAATGGGTATAGAGTTTCAGCTCTCCAAGATGAAATAGTTCTAGAGATTGGTTGCACAGCAATGTGAATGCATTGAACTATACAGTTAAAATGGTTACAGTGATGAATTTTATGTTACATGTATTTCCCATAATTAAAAATTTTTGAATCACTAAAAAAAAACCTTGAAAAACCACAGGGGAAATAGTTATAGAATCATAGGGTCCAATAAACTAGCTGTATTTAGTCCAGTCCAGCTTGGTCCCCACTTTTCACATTTATAGAAAATTAAGACATTTGTTGGAAGATAGCTCTCTGGCCAGAGTTCTTTCCCTAGTATAATGGCAGTACTCATAAAGATCCTATATATTCTATAAGTTCTACCTTAGTCATTTTTATTGGTTTTAATACATGTTATTTTACTATTATGTAAATGTCTATATCATATACCTTAGGTATGCAGTACCAAAGTCAGGTTCATAAAACTCAGGAACTGGAACATATGATCTTAGGATAAAAGGACAGCACTAGAACATATTAAAAAGAGCATCTGAATATAAAAAGCTATCAGTCACTAATCCCCAAATTCAGGAGTAGCCTTGAAATGTGGAAGAAATGAACTGCTTCTTTCAATATCTTACTTATTTTAAAAATCCTCCTATAAGATCTAAGAACCTAGGTAAAACAGATAAATGGAGAAAATTTTGGCAACTATTATTAACCAATAATAAAAATGACCCAACCCTAGAAATAGGCAAGCAGCCCACTAACAAACAAACAGGCAAACAAACAAAAAACACCTTTAAATCTATGGGAATATTTAGTTTCATTAATAATTAAAGAAAGGCAAATTAAAACAAAGTGAGACACCGTTTTCACTCATCAGATGGTCAAAGGCATCAAAGTTGGCACAGGTATAGAGAACCAGCATTCTCATGCATTATTCCTGGGAATGTAAATCACTCTACCTTTCTAGCAATTTCTATCAAGATTTAAAAGCACATATCCTCTGACCCAGTAGTTTCATTTATAGAAATGTACACAGAGGTATATATAAAAGAATATTCATTACAGACTTTATTTGGTAGCAAAAAACTGGAAAGTACCTGAGTGTCCATCAGTAGGGAATTAGTGAAATATGATATATCTATACAATGGATTGTGGCGCAGCCAATAAAAAGAATGCCATAGAGCCAGATGTATTAATATGTTAAAAATAAAGTGGGATAGGGGCACCTGGGTGGCTCACCCGGTTAAACCTCAGCCCTCAACCCAGGTCATGATCCCAGGGTCCTGGGATCAAGCCCCGCATCATCATTGAGCTCCCTGCTCAGTGGGGAGTCTGCTTCTTCTTCTCCCTCTGCCCTTACCCGCCTTTCCTGCTCATGCTCACTCTCTCTCTCAAATAAACAAATAAAATCTTTTAAAAAATAAAATAAATAAAATAAAGTGGTATAGAATGTATTCATGCAAGGAGTATTTATTGAACATCAAAGCCAGGCCCTGTCCCAGGCATTGAGCATAAAGCCAATGTACAAAGAAGAAACAATTTCTCATCCTCAAAGATCTTACTTGTGAGGGGGAGAATTTCACATATGCATCATGCATCTACACAAATTATATGTGAAAGGATACACAGTCATCTGATGATATTAAGTGTTCCTGAGAAGGAAACCCTGAAGGTCAAGGGTTGGGAGATTTCTTCTTACTCTCTAATATTTTGTACTGTTTAAATTTTTGAAATTGACAAAATTAAAAATGAAGCTAAATAAAGAGAAGTTTTTAAAAGGGGAGAAATGGTCAGCCTGACAGAGGGATGGTTTTTACTTTGCATTCTCTATCAGATCCTTGCTCCCTCTTGCTATGTGAAGACTATAATCATTCCCTCCTCATACGATTTAGAACCCTTGCTAACTCCACCTATTTGAAATATTTAGTATGTGATTAAAGTCATTAAAGATTAGTTTTCTACGATGAGGTACTGTCATTACTCCCAAATATTTCGTTGAATAGCTCACCCTCTCTGAGGCTCTTTTGTTAACTCATTAATAGTTGTGATTCCCTCACATGTTCTTTCCAGCAAGAGCAGGGGCCCACTGCCCCAGATTGGATTGCAGGGAGGTTAGTGGCACAAGGCAGACCCAGTCAGACTGAAAACTGCTAAAGAGACAGTTCCAGGTAACTACAGCTTCATTCTCAATTCTTTTGACCAATCATTTGGTCCCATGAAAATAGCTCCTATGGAACCATAATTTGTATATCCTATTTAGAGTTGTACAGGAATCTGGGAGAGGGAGAGGGGGGAAAAATTAAGAAAAGTTAAATTGAATGCAGTCCTTGCCAAAAAATTTTGTCATAGGTTGAGACCGATTTTAGGCAAGATGATACAGGCAAAGTTTGCCTTTTCAACTCTTAAGTCTCATTTTAACCACATCCCGCATTAATAGGTGCTTATCCATCCTGTTGGGCCCCGTTTCCCTATAGCAAAAGACCACGTAGTTACCCTTTTTGTAAACTAGTTTATGCTTAGCTATGAATGATTACCCAGGCTGCCTAAGCTATTAATAAACCAGACCCTTGCTGCAGAGAGGTACAAGTTTTAACTTTGAAGAAGTTAGTTGGTATTCAATTTGAGGTGTCCCCAATAAACATAAAAATGATGAATCTCATTAGTAATACCACAAACACTTTTGTTTTACACATGAAGAAACTGTGGCCCAGCAAAAGTATGTTCTTTGGAACATACTTAATTGCTGGTTTACCTGCATCACATAGGTAGGATTAGATTATGTAAAAATTGTGATAGAGACCATACATCACTGCTTAACCAACCACTTCTTGTCAAATAAGCTCTTTTAAATAAGTTGTTATTGAGACCTAACATCAGCTATAACTTTATTTTAGGTAGTACTTGAAGAAGGCTCTCCTCTGTGCAATATCCTTGCTTCATATGACAGAGCACCCTGCATGTCTTGAAATGCATGTGACTTTTTAGCGCTTTAAATTAACAGTACACGTGGTACGTATAGATTCTTTAACTCCTACGTCTTTGATCTGCTTCTCTAAATACAAGTAATTCTACAGCAAATTCACCTTTTTCTCCTTTTTTTTGCTCTGATTTCTTTGTAAGACAAAACCTAATTGGCAATATTTTCTGTGTTTCCAGTAGAATTATTCAGAAACTTCATATGGACTTGTAATATTTTTTCTTAAGAAATTTGAATTTGTGTTTTGAGGTTGCCTTTGTTATAATTAGTTATTTCCTTGTCATAAGGAGATTGTAACTGGACAGACTAGGGATGGATTTTGTAAAAAATGATCATTGAATTAATCTCTACCTCTTTTTGCTCTAAAGTCAGGTAAGAGGTGGTTACATTGCTTAGAACTTCACTGGTCATAGGATGTATGGGTAGATTTTTCTATGTCCTGGCTTTGGAGATGACTGATCGACCTCTCCTTTTGGCTGTAACTTTCAAGCTCTTTTCTCTTTGGGTTAAATCAATACTTTAGCAAGAATTCTATTTACTTCAGAGAACAAGCAGCCATTTAAAAAACAAACCATGGGGGCATTCATTCAACAAATATTTGAGTGCCTATAGTGGATAAGACTCTGGGAGAGACTGGGCAATACTGGTGACACAAGCCAACCCCTGCCTCTTAGCACATCAGTTCTGCAGGTCATTTCTATGAAATGGTCATCTGAAATAGCCCATAGCTTGCTAAGATCATCTGTGATGTCTTGTGATGTCATAGATGAGTGAATAGGTTAACTTTATTCAAGAGGACTATTCAACTTAATACTTAATTTTTTTTATTGTGATTACAGATTTCATAAAATTGTTACTGTGTTATTCTGTCATTGCACTTATTTTTTAGTATCTATAAAGGACTGGAAAGACAAATAAATTAAAACATGTTTTATTTTTGCTTCCAAAGAACTATACAATGTCATTTTTTAAAAGATTACTGATTTACACTTTGAAATTTTTCTGCCCATGCATTTCTTCTCTGCACTAGCTCTCTTCTGTATAATGATGGGATATATTAATAAAAATTACATGACTGGTATTTATTTTAATTCAGTAAGGAAATAATGACCTACTAGGTTCTTAAAACTGATTTGGTTTAAAAACATGGAAAATTTTTTCTTAAAAGTGTTTAGTAAGCGGTTTTTATAAATGTGAAATAATATAATCATAATGTTAAAATGGCTATTCGTGAATAAGTATCTGAACCTTATCTTCATGTGAGTTAAACTGTTAAAAATTATACCTTTAGCAGAAGGCAAGATTCCACCTGACGCAACATTGATTTTTGAGATTGAACTTTATGCTGTGACCAAAGGACCACGAAGCATTGAAACATTTAAACAGATAGACACGGACAATGACAGGCAACTCTCTAAAACTGAGGTAATGCAAACAAATTCTATGTGTACAGTCTATTTTTTACTTCACAATTTAAATACATCTCTATTACATCTGTTATTTTTAAGTTCTACTGAACATGGGCTGATTACTTTGCTTTTACAGAGTCGATTACTAAAAAATCTAAGCTCCAAGAAGAAAATGTGCTTTTTTCAACATAAAACTTGTAATGAGTCATCCTGTTCAGTTGCCTTTCTCCCTGCTAGAGGTTCATTAAAATAACAAGCTCATCTCTATAGGGCATTTCCAGTTTTTAGACTGGAACAGAGCTCATTCAAGCAACACCATAGGAATTTGTAATAGTACAAATAATTTCTACCTTGCAGGAATGTGTGGATTACATGAAACGATGAAAAGAGCTATCAAGAATTTGAATTGTGTGCACTAGAAAGTTGTAAGCAGGATCCAGGAGTTCCCTAACTAGCTTCCACACTCCAGTTACTCTTTTTTTTAGATTGTATTTATTTATTTATCAAAGAGAGAGAGCACAAGTTGGGGGGGAGCTGCAGGCAGAGGGAGAAGCAGGCTCCCCACTGAGCAGGGAACCCAATGTGGGGCTCAATCCCAGGACCCTGGGATCATGACCTGAGCTGAAGGCAGATCCTTAACTGACTGAGCCATCCAGGCACCCCTCCAGTCCACCTTCTACACTTGATCTTAGCCAAAAGGCCGAGAAGCGATCCAGTCCACCTTCTATATGAATTGGGGGATTAATAAAGATGTCAGAACAATAATAGTAATTTTCTTTTGTATTTTCTCAGTACCAAGTACTACTAGAAGCACATTAGCATGTGAACTCACTTAATCTTTATGACAGTTTATGAGATATACATGCGTCATTATCTCTATGTTATGGAAGAGGAAAATGATGCCCAGGCAGGTTAAGTAACTGGCCTAAGTTCACACCACTCAAGTGGCAAAATCAGTCTGGCTCTGCTATTTGGCTCTTTCTTTTTTTTTTTTAAGATTGATTGATTTTTATTTTAGAGAGGGGAGGGGCAGAGGCAGAGAGGAACTCAAGCAGACTCTGTGCTGAGCACAGAGCTGGACACAGGCTGAGCCGAAACCAAGAGTTGACTGCTTAACCCACCATGCCACCCCGTTGCCCCCACTACCTTGCTCCTAACCAGGGCCCACATGCCTCTTTCAGGGAATTTCCAGTATGGATGTTTGAGGGCTAATGTTTGTACTACTGAAGGCCAGTGACTGGCTTAGTCCCACTGACTATACCCTTTTTGCTTAAATTGAGTAACCCATTTGTCTTCCCTTTGTTGGGAGACAGGTTAACAAGCATGACTCAACCACCTCAGTAACAAAAGGTACCTGAGTGGTTGATTTCAAGAGACAGGTGTGCTCCCTCTCCAGTCCTTCCCCCACCTTGATTCTACTTCCTCCTCTAGGATATTAGTAAGGACTTACCCCTGAAACTCCTTTGTTGCTCAGCAGCGGAAGAAGGATATGTGAATGAAAACATCCCCTGTTCCTTAAGACGGAGAACAATTACTGGGGTGGCAAATCCATCCAGCACGTACTTGGCGTTGACTCCTTATGAGTTTCAGAGTGAACGGCAGCTGATGAATTCACCAAGTACCCAAGAGCTCAGCCTGTGCCTACAAACCATTCGTTATCAGATGTACACAAAGAGGCACATTCTGCAGTATGAATACTCTTCAGTAGTTTTTATGGGATCTTTAGTTCTTTCTGGAAAATAAAAGTAGAGAAAGTCCAAAACAGTGACCTGCTTAGCAACAGTCTGTCCAGATGTCTGTCAGGTATCAGCTGTGTTATCACTAGGTTAAGAGTGACTTTCACATGCTTGAATAGTAATAGCTTTCATTGACATCTATAAACATTACTCTAATACTCACAAAATACTACCATAGAGATACTGTTTCTCCTCTTTTACAGATGACAAAATTGAGGTCCAGAGAGATTAAATTATTTGTCCCAATACCACACAGCGAGTACATGACAAAGACTAGATTTAAAACATGAACTAAAAGAAACTACCTCCTCTCATCATCAGAAAGATCAAGTCAATTCTTTAGTATAAGGTGGGAGAGAAGAGGTACACAGTATTTTTTATTAAATTATGAAGTAGAAATAGTGTGGAACTCATTGTCAGCGAAATTAAGGTTATGTTCTTACTGCTGCCTTTTTGTACATTTCCACTACACTATACTAGAAAAGTATGTCCTGAGAGTCAGTAATATTGGTTATGAAAATATATTTACTTAGAAACTTAGGAATATTTGAGGTTCTTTAAAATTCTTTTCACCTACATAGCATTGTTATGGCTCAACTAGAAGAAAAAAATGTATCTCCCTCAATAGGACTAAAGTCTCACTTGAGAACAGTTCTGTTGATCATTCTAAAATAGTCTACTCATGATGGACTGAGCTGGGATACATACTGCTAAAAACCTCTCAAAGTTCAACTTTAGCTTTAAAAATCCTCTTGCGTTTAAAATACCCAGCCTTGCTGAACAGTATCTCCATATTATTGCACATTGTATTCTTTAGTTATTATATATATTAGCACTTTCCAATGGAAATATGATTGAGTCACATATATAATTTAAAAATTTTAGTAGTCACATCTTAAAAAAGCAAAAAGAAACAGGTGAAATGAATTTTAATACTATGTTTTATCTAACAGTATATCTAAAATATTTCCCCTTCGGCATGAAATCAATGTAAAAATTATAAATATTTTTTACTGTCTTCAAAATATGTTGTGTATTTAACCCTGAGAGTAGCATACCTCTATTTGATCTAGCCACATATCAAGTGTTTAGTAGTCCCATGTGGTTAGTAGAAATGTCATATTAACGCAGAGAAAGAATACTTAATACCTGTTCTTTATTTGGTCTTATTATTATAGAGATTGCCATAGTTATATGGATTTGAAGGAGAGTTACAGAATCATAGAAAAGTTAAGAAAATTGAATTTTATTTCAAAACCTGTGGTTGAGTTTTACTGATAATTCAATATATACATTAATTTTAGAGATTGTAAAAATGCCAATTTGGTTTTTATTCACTAATAAAATTCCTTAAGAATGATTTTTCTCATTTTCCTTTCATAATGTGGACAGTATAGATTATTGGAAAACACTTGGTTTCAACAAAATTCAGTTCAAAGATTAATCTTTAAGTATGTACCACTAACCATCTGTAACCTCAGGAGAAGCTAATTTGAAGATGTTTCTTTTCAGCAAAATTGCTTCAAAGGTTAAAAGAATAAAACCTCAAACCGTTTTTTAAATTTTTATATCACTTATAAGTAGCCTTACCGTTAAGTTTCCTTATGTAAACATTTCCTTAAAGTTACAGAAAATTTATTGTGGTACTTTTTTATTAAAGACATTATTTTGGCCCTCTAGATAAATCACTACCTGCAAAGGGAATTTGAAAAAGATGATAAGCCACGTGACGAGTCATATCAGAATGCAGTTTTAGAAGATATTTTTAAGAAGAATGATCATGATGGTGATGGCTTCATTTCTTCCAAGGAATACAATGTATATCAACATGATGAACTGTAGTATATTTTTATTTCTAAATTTTCTTAGCTACTTACTGTACTTTATATATAAAACAAAGTCACTTCCCTAGAACTTGTCTTTTCTGTTTTCCTCCCACGAGAATATATTTTGATCCCATCAATACATGTAATTTTGGCATAATAAATGTGTGGTATTTTGCAAATTTAACGTTCAGGAAAAGTATATAATTGTGTTTCCTATTGCTTTACTCTGTGAGCACAAATTGCACCACCATGAAATAGACCACGTCCCACTGGGCAGTTTTCCCCCTTCAGGAGGTAGGAGGACACCTATGTCAAAATCTACAAGTTCTTCCCAGCTCTAACCTTAACAACATGTATAAATGTTAAATATCCAATTTTTAACATTTTAATTGTAAAAATGTCCCGTATATTGAAAATACTCAATAAGACCCAGGAATTAACATTTCATTTGTTTATACATTTCACAGCATTACAAGTAGAAGCATATAAAAATCACAGAACTAAACAAATATTCCTTTTGTATGCATATAAGAAAGTATTAGTTGTATACCTCTGTCCCACAGAGAGCCTTAAACACAGTTTCTGTACTTTTTGGTGCAAGCTCTGGCCATTGGTCATTATTCCAATGGGGAATGCTTAAAGACAATTGATCAGACCAAAGGCTTTGTGCCTCTTACATAGCAGACATAATAAAATCTATACTGCTCTGAGTCTGTACTCCTTCAGACATCATTATAAATGTGCTACCTCCTCTTCCTTCTTGTAGGCCTTTTGATCTATCATCCCTAACTTTTTGTATTGATCATTTTAAATTAATTCCATGGTTTTCCTTAATTTCTGGTTCCCTTTCTCTATGTAACTCTATCCTATGTCACTTCATTTTACGATGTCCTTGTTCTTGATCATGACTGAACCTTACAAACTGGTACCCCATCAAATTTTTGAAAATGTGTAGAATTTATTTTACACGTGAGGATATCAAATGAGGATACAAACGGGAATATACACTTCAGTGGCAGTTTTGCATCATGGTCAAATCATCACATCCAACTTGTTGAAAATAGGAGGTAAGACATGCTGTAGATCACACTGGTGTCAAAGAAAGTATGTGTTATTTATTGGACCATGGAAGGTTTTGCCCATTGCGTATGTAGAAAAGTATGTCAGGCATTAAATAGCTCTGCTCCAAACAAGTGAGTTCAAACCAAAGCTTTTTCCATTTTCCAGTTTCCAAACCATTGTTCAGTGTTCGTCTTTAATCTCTTTAACTACACTGCCCCAAATTCTATTATCTAAAAGTTCAGGGGTAATGCAAAACCCACCAGACTGGCAGATATCACGTATGCATAGCACAGAGTTTGATACTTCATAAAACCAACACCTTGGGTTTTGGTTTCCTTTCCTCCCAAGAGTGCTTCGTTCCTGTACCCAATTTTGTAACTCCTCCTCACTTGCTCAACTGCCAGTTCTTGTTCCTTGACTTCCCTCAGGAAAACCTGCTCCGTTGGAATGAAGTTGTTGACTCAATGTTATGTTTTGGTTTGGAAACTGCCCCTGTTCTCTCTATATAGAAAAAAGTCACTAGAGCATTTTGCAATCAGTATACTCCTATTTGCATTTGAGTCATATATTCAGCTCAAACCACCAACACAGTGGAAGAAGAAATGGAAATCATTCCATAATGAAGAAAATTTCGTAATTCTGTCCTTTCTGTCCCATTGTTTTCCAAATGCTTTTAAACTTATGTTTTTAAAAATTATATATTAAGTAAAATGGAGATTGATTCTAAAACTCTGGTCACATTTAAGTAAGTAAAATTTTAATCATCCTACATACATAATCAGGTATTTTATAGTTACACAATTGCTTTACGCTTTCACAGTGTATATCTCATAGTGAATGCTGTCACTACATTTTGAGTCTAGAATTTTCATTACTTTTGCAATTATTATAATAAGGGTATATAATAAATTAATAATTTGGATTGTTTATGTATGAAAAATTTCAGATGTCTTATAGAATGGGTGAAAAAGATTTCTCAGAACTGAATATGTTAAATATTTTAAACATTTTCAAAGGAGAAGGATAAAGGTGTCCTAGTGGTCTTAACTTTAAAATGACAGTAGTGAGTTTTTATAAGGAGAAAACCAGTGAGCCTGTGCACATTTCACAATAGCACACTGCTCTCAGTCACCCTGTGAACTGTGTCCATAAAACCCCACCCAGAGCTCAATGTGCTTTTCATTTGATACCACAATTAAACATTTAGGATTACATTAAATTATTAACACATTTTTCTCATTTTACCAGACCTAAGGCAATGGTTAAAGCATCATAAAGTCACCACTTCTAACCTCTTGTCATTCTTAAATGTTGAATTAAGTCAACTAAAGATAAAATCGATATTTAGAAAAATCACTACGTAAAGTTATCTAAAATGATAGCCGAATCCCAAATATAATTCTAAAGTAACTGGTAGATTTCAGGAAGGAACATCTATATTTTGAATTTTATATTAAACCTTTTTTTACACAAACAATATTAATCTTTATGACAATTTGTAGGCCAGATACTATTATTATCTCCATGTTTTTTTTGTTTTGTTTTGTTTTTTTTAAAGATTTTATTTATTTACTTGGCAGACAGAGATCACAAGTAGGCAGAGAGGCAGGCAGAGAGAGAGAGAGGAGAAAGCAGGCTCTCCATGGAGCAGAGAGCCCGATGTGGGGCTCGATCCCAGGACCCTGGGATCATGACTTGAGCTGAAGGCAGAGGCTTTAACCCACTGAGCCACCCAGGCGCCCCTCATCTCCATGTTTATAGAGGAAGAAAATGATGCCCAGACAGGTTAATTTCTCTTTCCTTTCCCTCTTTAATTTGCCACAATTCATCAAAGCATACCCAAATGATTTTGGAAAGGTATGTGGCACAGTTGCACCTAAAACACTACGTTCACTTTCCACTTTATTTCATCCTCTTGTGCCAAACATCAAAACAAGGAACTGCATGAAGTCTCACATACTTCTGCCCATCAACAGAGCACTGAAAGCACCCATAAACCGTCTCCCTTTTAAAGTTTCCCATCCCACAGAGTATGCAAGGTCCTTTTGGAATGTTGTGATTAAGCAAGTTAACTCGGATATGGGTCCCTTCTTTGAGAGAAATATCAGTCATACTGAGAGGTTTGTCATAGTAGTCAGAAAAAAGATCATCTAAGTAAAGCTGGGAGCGAGAAATGGCATCCATCACTCTTCTATCTGAAAGCACAAAAGCAAAGAAATGTGTTAGAAGTCACATTAGAAATATATAACCAAACCCCATTTATAAATATGTGAATCTAAACCATCTGTCATGAAATGATTTGGCTTTTAGATTTAAAATCCTCCTTAACAGACAAGGAGTACTGATTGGACAAACTCAAGTTTTAATCCAAGAGGAAAAGAGACATTTGAAATACTCTTTAACGGACATACTTCTCTCAAATAGAATATTCCTCAGTCTGTAGAGCAGTGCAAACGTTGCTGTTTCTTCCCTCTCAAATCCTCCTTTTGACACTGAAGTGACACAAAGGTCTATAAAAAAAAATTTTAGAAGATGCTATAACTTGAACAACTCAAATTTCATTGGGAGTTTTAGTTGTGGCTGATGAACGCTGGTACATGCCATTCACTATATTTTTAAAATTAAATTTTATGTATTTTTGGAAAAGTTAATATTCATATGGCACAAAATCTGGACTACAAAAGGGGGATATGGTAACAAGCCTCCAGTATACCCTAGACCCCAGCCTCAGTTTTCCACCCACAAGTAACCACTGTTAAGTTTCGAGTATACTTTCAGAAATACTCAATGTATTTTATAAGCATAAAAGAATATGTGTGTGTGTGTGTGTGTGTGTGTGTGTGTGTGTGTATGTAGGCTCATACACACATAAAAGAATATATGTGTGTGCGTGTGTGTGTGTATTAGGCTCAAAAAGTTATATACTATGTACATTTCTTGAAAATATCTCTTAAAGACAACTATCATATGATCTCCCTGATATGAGGAAGTGGGGATACAACATGGCGGGTTTGGGGGGGTAGGAAAAGAATAAATGGAACAAGATGGGATCGGGAGGGAGACAAACCATAAGAGACTCTTAATGTCACAAAACAAACTGAGGGTTACTGGGGAGAGGGGTTAGGGAGAGGGTGGTGGGGTTATGGACATTGGGGAGGGTATGTGCTATGGTGAGTGCTGTGAAGTGTGTAAACCTGGCGATTCACAGACCTGTACCCCTGGGGCTAATACATTATATGTTTATAAAAAATTTTTTTAATTAAAAAAATAAAATAAAATATCTCTTAGATATTCTTCCATGTCAGGGCCCATATCTCATTCTTCTTAATGGCTTCATAATATTCCATAGTTACGGATGCACCATTATTGAACTAGTAACTGACAACAGATCTTAAGATTATTTCCAGTCTTTCGCTATTACGAACTGAATACCCTTATACCCATATCACTTCCCATATGTGTAAGTATATCTGTAGGATAAATTCCCAAAAGTGTATGCACATTTTAAATTTCGATGCCTGTGTCAGTTCTATCAGTTTGTACTCCTAACAATCAATATAATTGTAAAAACCTATAACTGAAATGTCCCAAATAAACTGTAATTAGCATGTTTTGTCATGTTTCTGGACCTCCCATCCTCACCTCCCACAAAACCACAGAAACAGAAACAGGTCTAAAAATGTCTATGAATTACCATGGCTAGGGGGCTCCCTTGCCGGTCCTTTGCCTCTTAAAGACCCATGAAATGTCGAAGTCTAAAGTAAACTGCACTATTATATAAGGTATACAAGGTATTCTGTAGGGTAAATAAAAACAATTTTAGGGTAAGCATTTATACTGTCAAAGTTATCTTTTAGGGAGAGTTGGGGGGAAACTGGGTCCGTGAGAGGTAAAACTGAAAAGAATTTGTCTTCTGGTATCCTAGTTTGGACACCCAGACACTGACAGGCATCTTAACTACCTACCCACTCCTCTATTTGCCATCTTCAAAAACAACCTATTAGAAGATCATTTATTATCTCCTCGTGTAAGTCAAGAAAAACTTTGTCAGTGGATTGCATGTGAGCTCTTATCTATAATTGCAAGTGGGGTGGTAGGGAGTCTGCAGCGTTCCCCAAGAAGCAGAAAAGAGGGAGTGGATAAGTAGGACCAGAGGGTCTTTCCCAGCTACTTTACCCAAGCATAAGATTGACAGTGCCGAGAGTATCATTCTTCCAGAATTATATAGACAGGGTGTGTATGTGTTTGCTTCCCATTAAATTCTTCTTAAAAGTATAATCATTTCAGTGTTTCATGCAAATCATTCACTTACCAAAGGCACCATCCAAGTAAATGAAGAGTTCAAAAACACTGAAAGCTATGGTCGTGTGCGCTGGAAAAACAATAGCTTTGTCCCTTCCCTTGGGATTCTGTTCATCCATAAAATGAAACTATAGTAAATAAGTAAATAACATTATTAAGGGGCATAACACATAAGGAGAGCTTTTTGGAGAAACAAAACATTTCATACAATCTTACTATTAAGACAAAAACAAATTATCCCATTGAATTTAACTGTCTATACCAGAAGTCCAAATGGTCCAATGGGGGGTCTCACAATCTAGGGAATACCACTCACCACTTTCTCACTAACATTGGTCTTAGGGCCAATGATTAGTGCTGCCGCAGCAGTAATACTGACATAGACACCTTTTCCTTTCAACCACAAACCAACTGTTTAAGAGCTACAGTTGTTTTTAGCCTACTCTGTCAATTGTTCCAAAGCTCCTAGAGTTTTCAGCAGCTTTCCAAAGCAATCATCAATTTATTTACCAAAATAATCTCCAACAATTAAATAAATGTTTCAATTTGTGCCCCCAGAATGATCCAATGTTAAACAACTCAGTGAACAGCTAAATGTAGCCACTGAACAGAACTTTAATTTGCAAAGATTCAAAAGGTTTTTCACTGGACTCTCTTTCTAACAAATGATTTTAATAAGATGAATCGAGTCATTATTATGTGTCATTACTATGTGAATGACAAAGACAACACTACGCTGAGAATGGCGTGTTTGGCCATTCACAATATTTTAGAAAAGTTAAAATAATATAAAATCGACTTTTTAAAAATTCAATATAAAGTACTTTACTTAAAAACAAAATCAAGAATTTGACATAAACATTCAAACTTTATTCTTAAAACATCATTTAAATAGTCATAGAAGGGACTCCAGAATGCATTATTTCATAAGGATTAGTGTTTTGTTTGCATTATGTTACACATTCAGAATTGAAGTTTTCTTGGATTTTTAAAAAATTCTAAAACAAAACCATTACTGTGCAAAATCCTATATACACTTGTAGTTCTTTAATCTCAACATTTGACAAAACACACACATCTCATGAGACACTGAGTACTTTTTAAAAATTCCCATTGCACATTTTTAATAAGAGAAACCTCATGAGTGTGGTTTACCCGCATGGCTTCCCCGCGAATTCCAGCATGCACAGACAGTGAGCACTGTCGTGTGGTTCGAATGCTTTCCATGACAACACACAATACTGCCTTTCTGCTGTTCCTTGTCTGACGTATCAAGCTGTGGTCAAAATTAATTTTTCTAGAATAAAGAATAGAGATATTCACAAGAATGTCACATTCTAATTACATATAATCGAGTACATTTCTTGCTGTCATGTGTTACTCATTCATGGTCCACCTTAACTAAAAACAAATCAAGGCAGGTTTAAAACAAATCAGAAAATATGCTCCAAAGCCACTAGTAATCTGCCTCTCCTTTCTCTTTTCTTAAAACATGCTTATTATAGGAGTCTGTTGGAAGAGATTCCCTTAGTATATCTGTTGCAAGCAGATTAGTGTATTCTTTTTTTTAAGATTTGTTTTTATTTGAGAGAGAGAGAGAGAGCACAAGCAGAGGGAGGGGCAGAGGGAAAGAGAGAGAGAGAGAGAGAATCCTTAAGCAGATTCCCTACCGAGCACAGAGCCAGACACAGGGCTCAATTTTAGGACCCTGAGATCATGACCTGAGTTGAAATCAAGAGTCGGCCACTTAACTCACTGAGCTGCCCAAGTGCCACAGTGTATCCTTTTAACCTAATAACTTAGCACCTGTGTATAGGACCAAAGCAATTTTGTGGAACAATTAAAAAATCTGTTTAAACCAAGTGATTTTGGATATCTACCCTTATCTAAAGTCTGGATAAACTGCTAATTTGTAGTATTTCAAGCAAATAAAGCAAATAAATTACATTAGACAATATACATAACCTGAATGTTTTCAGCATTGTTTATAACGAAGTTTATACAATTAAAATACTTAATGGAAACACTGAAGCATATTAAGTATTCTTCTACTGACCGTGTAGTAATTTCCTTGAGTAATGTTGACACTTCCACTTCATGTTTGGTCACCACACCAAACGAAGCTTTTACTGCCACAGAATCTGACCCAGTGACGTTAATCCCAACGTCATTCACAATATGGTTGCCTCGCCTTCCATAGAGTGAAACATCTGATTCATCTTCGTAATTCAGTAACTGATAAGATGAAATACCTTTATGAAAAGGAAATCAATATTTTTAAATGTCTTGACTTCATCTAATATAGATTATTTATAGTAATGCATTAATTTACTGTTTAAGACTCCATTACATAAATGTTGAGAAAGGTGATGTTTCACACTGAGATTTAAAGTAGCAACTCATTTAAATGAAAAAAATACATGTTTATATACATTATGACCTTATTGTTAAAACACATAAACGTAGTTTTTTGAAGATTTTATTTATTTATTTGACACAGAGAGAGAGAGTGCACAAGCAGGGGGAGCAGCAGGCCAAGGCAGAGGGAGAAGCAATCTCTCCGCTGAGCAGGGAGCCTGATGTGGGGTTCTATCCCAGGACCCTGGGATCATGACATGAGCCCAAGGCAGACATTTAACCGACTAAGCCACCCAATTGCCCCAAAGCAGGTAAACATCTTAAATCATGTAAAATATCACTCCTGCTAGAGAATGAACTCTTTTTTAAAAAAATAATTTCTTTCATTTGAGTGTAGTTAACACACAATGTTACATGAGTTTCAGGTATACAACATAGTGATTTGAAAAATTTATGCATTATGCCATACTTACCACAAATGTAGCTACCATCTGTCACCATATAATACTATTAAAATATTATTCACTAAAAATTTTTTAATTAAAAAATAAAATAGCATGGGGTGCCTGGGTGGCTCAGTGGGTTGATCTTCTGCCTTCAGCTCGGGTCATGATCTCAGGGTCCTGGGAATGAGCCCCGCATCGGGCTCTCTGCTCGGCGGGGAGCCTGTTTCCCTGTCTCTCTCTGCCTGCCTCTCTGCCTACTTGTGATCTCTCTCTCTGTGTCAAATAAATAAATAAAATATTTTAAAAAAATAAAAAATAAAATAGCAATTCAATTAATTTAACAACAACAAAAAAAAAAATAGAGTACTTAAAAGAGAACTCAATTTCTTTGTTCCACCAAAAGAACTCTGTAAGCGGTAAGATCCACTGAGTGGTTGAAAGAAAAACAACTGTTTATAACTAATTTGTCAAAATGTCAATTTATTTTCTAATCTAGCCTGTAAAATACAATTCAGTTGACCAATTGCAATAACTGAGTCATAAGAAATAAATGTAAATTACTTTCATCTCATTTGACCCGTAAGATAGGTAAGACTAGTAATATCCCACTTTATAGATGAAGAAATATATTATTTTGTCATATTCTAAATCGATTCAGTTTAAACAGTCTATAAAATACTTGAAAGAAAATTACACAATAAATAATTTCACAAAATCGGTTGGAAAATTATTCAACCAATAAGATTTGATACTACACAAAAATTATTCAACCAATGAGATTTGATACTACACAAATTCAGATATTATTAATCTTAATCTTAATACTGCTATCATAAGAAAGTTACTTTTATCAATGTGCAAATATTACGAATATTAGTATATACAACTAATGTTTAGAATGTCAAAAATACAGCTGAATGAGTAATCACTCCCAAACAGATATTTAAACTTACCAGCTGAAATTTCTCTGTCTCCTAGGAGAATATCTTTCAGGGTAAAAGGTGTTGAGGTAAATTTATACCTAGGAAAGAGAAAGCATCGCTTCTTTTTTACCACCAGACTTAGAGGTTGGTATTTGTCAGCCTCACTGAGGCTTGGAACAGGAACTAATCTCCCTCCATCTCCAACTTGCTTGACGAAGCTCTTGGTAGCCGCAGCAAACATATTATTATGGTATCAAAACGTCCTCAACTGCAACCTCCGATAACAATCCATACTTTCAAAGAAAGCCAGGCACATACCTCAGACTTGCTTGATTTTAAATATAATTGAACACATTAAAAATACAAAACATGGTTTCACCAAGTAGCTTACCAGTGTACAATTCACAACACTGCCTCTCTTGGTGTGCTCAGGTAATGAATTATAGATCAACGGTGTTAAATGATATACTGTGAGCAAGTCAGTTGGAATTGCAGTCGATAAGCTTACGCAGAAAACAACTAATTTTAAAACACTACCAGTGTCCTTAATGAGGGTTGCTGTTGATGGTAGTATGCCAGTTTTGAGGAAACTTATAGCTCTATGGGAACAAGGCAATTTAGGCACTAACATCAGCCCTGGATACCATCTACAGTGGACCTAGTCCAAAGGGAATTCCTTCACAACAACATCATGCCAATTGTGGCAACATTAAAGTGCTATTTTGAATCCTTATAGTATACAGTTCATTCATTTCCCTTCTTATATGCTACAAACCAAGTGATTAATATAAAATATAAATTCACAGAATATAGAGAAGCAACTGCACACCAATTTTCATGAAATAACATAAAAGGCATATTACATATATAAATGCAGAAATAACTATGTAATACTAACATGTATAAATAACTATAAACTGTGACTTAGGGGTTTCTTACACTGTAGCTGGCACATAGACAACTCTTTGAAATAGTGCTGCATTTATTTTGTTTCATCATTATTACCTCAGTTACTCAACCTTTAGAGAGAGCTATATCAAGTTTGGCCTTGTTTTTAAGATATCAGGGCAAAAAATAAATGTTTAGAAACAAAGCTGAGTGCTTGAAATATTGTATTGCCATAGTTATGTGGATGTTCAAATATCTTGGAAAAGTGGCTATGTGCACTTACAGTAAAATATTCATTAAAATATAATAGGTAGTAATCACGATACACACATATACAGAAGGCATAGCGGGAGGAAGACAGAATAGGCCTAATTCAAGCCCCAAATAATATAAATCAATTTGATTAGATTCAGGATTCAGCTGTTTTCATTTGCTTGCGAGTATCCGAGACTCTCATGTAACAAAAAAAAAAAAAAAACAGGGACGCCTGGGTGGCTCAGTTGGTTGAGCGGCTGCCTTCGGCTCGGGTCATGATCCCAGGATCCTGGGATCGAGTCCCGCATCGGGCTCCTTGCTCGGCAGGGAGCCTGCTTCTCCCTCTGCCTCTGCCTGCCTCTCTGTCTGCCTGTGCTCACTCTCTCTGACAAATAAATAAATAAAATCTTAAAAAAAAAAAAAAAAACAAAACCCAAACAAACAAAAAAAACCAAAACAAAAAAACCCAAAACCAAAAATCACTAAAAGTTTTTAATAACGTCCCTTTGTGTGAACAGCACTGTGCAATCTTCCACAACGCAGGGAAAGCACAGGGAGTCATTTCTGCAAGTGGCTAGCAATCCCAGAGGCGACCCATCTACCGTCGCTATCTGATCCCCACCTAAGGCGGTGCATCCCATGCAAACACAATCACGACTAACAACACAGGTGTAGAGAAACAGCATTTTATTGGAGCCTACAGAAAAGCCTTCGTTCACACCTAACGGGCATTGCCTGCCCAGCGTTCCAGTCGCCACGAAAGCCTAGAGACAATGGAAACCACCCGGCGGGAGAGGAGTTGGGCGTGGGGGTGGGAGGTCCCCGGACATCCTTGCGAGCTCCTCAAGGCAGGGCTCAGACTGGCAGAGGCCACTGTAGCCCCCCAGGGCGGATATACCGCGAGTCCCAAGCTTCGGGGCCAGGTCCAGGGACGTTCCGTAGCAATTTTGCATTTAGAATCCTGAAATCTTTCTCTTAAAGTGACGCAGCCCCGATCCCTAACCTCCCTCAGCCCCACCACCGAAAAAGAAGCTGAGCCTCAGGCCTCGCACACCGTGAGGCTTGCCTCCCAACAAGCCGCCTCTCCCGGACGGAAACCGCCTCCATTTATGGACGCAGAACTTGCGGCCACACCTAGGCGGTGGTAGGCGGGTAAGCGCTTGGAATCCGCGGGAGCCAGAGGAGCCGGGCCGGGGGAAAGGGGCGGAGTCTAGAAGGGAGGGGGCGGGGCCGTGCGCCCCGGAGACTGGCGAGCCGGTAGGCGGGGCCCAGCTTGGAGTCTGCCCGCAGCCCGGGCAGCGAGGGGGCGTGGCCGGCACTGCTGCACCCAAACTCCGCCCCCGCCCGTCCCCTTCGCAAGAGGGACGCAAGCCCGGAGGAAAGGGGGAGTCCAGGAGGCGGCGGCGGCGGCGCTGGCGCTGGAGCGCTCCTCTCGGGGACCGGCTGACCCGGGGAGCGAGGACATCGCTCCGCACCGCTCTTCCGCCTGCCGCCAAGCCGTCCCTTCTCGCTATGTCCCAGAGCAGGCATCGCGCCGCGGCCCCGCCGCTGGAGCGCGAGGACAGCGGGACCTTCAGGTCAGCGCCCGAATAGTGGGGGCCGAGCCGGGCAGGGCCGGGAGTGGTGGGCGCGAGAGGCGGGGCGGAGGAGCCCGCTTTCCAGCGGCATTCTGGGTAAAGCCCCTTCCCGTCGCCCTCGCCCCAGCGGCTGCGGGCGGACCCGGGGGCACTCGGCTCCGCCCTCCCGGCCGCGCGCGGGCTGGGGTCTGCGGCCTGACCCCGCCCCTCTTGCGGCCCCAGGCTGAGCGCGGGGTGGGCGGAGGAGGCGCGCCGCCGCCACCCGGTAGACCGGTTCTGTGGGTTTGGTCCTGAGAGACTGCAGCGCCCGAGACTTCGGGGACTCCCTCCCACCCGCTTTCAAGTTATCGCCCTAAAGCCCTCTTTCACCCTGCCGGTTGCCCGCCGCAGCGGGGCCCGGAGACTGGAGCGATTCGCCATCTCTGGCGCTGACGGCAGGGGAGATTCGGCACCTCCCGCATCAGTGTTGGTGGCAGTCAAAGCTAGCTTCTGTATGCTTCTGCTTCCCTCCCCGCTTTGGCATGCAAAGCACACCTTTTTCTGGTTTTTGCAGTTTGGGGAAGATGATTACAGCTAAGCCAGGGAAAACACCAATTCAGGTATTACACGAATACGGCATGAAGACCAAGAACATCCCGGTTTATGAATGTGAACGATCGGATGTGCAAATACACGTACCCACTTTCACCTTCAGAGTAACCGTTGGTGACATAACCTGCACAGGTCTGTATGCACAGTTAACCCCATGCTCGTGTGGGTTGTCCGGCAAGACTTGGTATTGCTTTTTAGTTCGGAAAAGTGCCCTTTTTTTTTTTTTTTTTTTTACCGGGGACGGCTGTGAGGAGCAGGCTCTTGAAACTGCGACCTCTCATCTCAGGTCATGGGGACTTTCCAGCTCCATCTGATTCTCTCCCTAATTTTCTCTTCTCCAGATACCAAGAAAGCTCAGAAACATGCCCTAGGATCCTCCTAGGGTTCTTTAAGAATTAGGGAGATGCAGGAAAGGTTCTTGGAGCAACCATCGCTCGATCAGTAGGTGCTGACAAGTTTCATAGATTATAGAAGATGCCAAGAGACATGAGCACAGAATTTTCTGAGCCTCACCCCTGTTTGTATAGACTCATCTGGCACTTTGGGCCCATGTGCCACACTTGTTTGTGTATCCAAGCCAAGTGAGGAAGACAGCTCAAATACCATATTTCATAGCAAATACCATATTTCATAGCACCTAGCACCATCTAGTTCCTAACACTGTACAGGTTTTAGTAAGATGTCATCTCCTTTTTTATACATGAGAAAACAGGTTAACATGCCCAAAGACACATAACAATGAAGTTTCAGAGCTCAGACTCCCCTTACGGTCTGTGAGCTTGAACAAATGATAACTAAATTTGCCATTTGTTAATGTAAGCATTTTGTTTCTTATGTATCTATTTAGTTGCAAACAAAAAATAATACTAAATTTAATTCTGAAGAATGCCAAGAAAACAATTCGACAGGAAGGCTGGAGTTGCATTGTCTCCTAATCTAATGACATCATTTGTTTAGGTACCTGAAAATCTGGAGTCCACTATTTTCTTTGAAACAACTTTAATTTTGAGGCTTTATATGAGGCAAGTGGATTGTAGGTGCTAGCTGGAAGTTTCCTCATAATGAACCATGGAGTCGTTGCATTACTCCTTAACAGGTCTATTTTTAAATATTCAGTGAACATTTAAGAAAAGAGTCTTTTCCCCTTCAGTGTGTTTTGGGCCCAGGGATTAACAACCTATGGCAACCAACCATTCCGCTTAGGCCCCTGCTCTCCTCCTACTGCCCTGTCTTCCTTTGCAAGTTTATGCCCCTCCACGGGTTCAAGTGCTCTCTAAGGCTGAACATCCTGAAATTTCTGTCTTCGTTCAGCCCAGGTCTGGTTATGGAACAGTCTATCAACCTGTGCTTGCTATGCCTCTTCACTTGGATGACCCAAAGGCATCTCAATCTCACCTTGTCCCAGACTGAGACCATCTCTTTTCCCTCAAGACTGTTCCCCCTGCATTGCCTCACTCACTAAAGGCGCCACCGTCACTCATTTGCTCACAGTGGAAAGTTGGGTTTCATTTTCATGACTCCTTCCTCTCGCTCTCCGTCCGCCTCTTGCCCACTCTTCCACCAAGTCTTACTTCTTAAGCAGCTCTGGCATCTCCCTGCTTCCCTTGTCTTCCCACTGCTGCAGTCTGGACCGCCATTGTCTCTCACGTGGACCACAGCTGCCATCTTGCTGCTGCTCTCTCAGCTTCTAGTCCCAGGCTGTCCATTCCCGTATGACACTGGCTCTTTAGATCTGTTCGTGTGCTTCTTGCTCCTAAAATTCGTTCAATGGTGTGCCCATCACCCTCTGGTTAAATACAGATTTCTTAATATGACTTAATGGCCTTGCTTCTTGAAATATGCAGCAGCATTACCATCAACTGGGCCCTTGCTGCAAATGCTCTGGAATATCAGACCCCATGCCAGACCTGTGGGTTCAGAGTATACATTTGAACAGAATTCCCAGGCAATTCCTATGCACATTCAAGTTTGAGAAGCACAAATTTAGAAGACCGGTCTTTGACCTCTCTTCCTACTGTCCCAGCCCTGTCGTCTTTTATCTCAAAACTTGTTTCCTTAAGCTCTTATCTCCCCAGCTGCTCTGGGCTCTTGAGAACATCATGCTCCCCATTACCTCCAAGCCCCAGCAGGTGTTCTTTTCTCCGCCCAGCATGTTCTTCCTAACCCCCTCGCCCCAGCTCTCTTCACCTTACTAGCTTTTACTAGTCTTTTATGTCTTCGTTCAACTATCTCTTCCTTCCTGAAACCTTTCTGAATCCTTACCAAGAGGAGGGGAGCTGCCCCTTTTGTGTGCTTCCCCCTCCAGTCTGCACTTTGGTTCTAACACCTACGACTGTATTTCAGAGGCCTCTTCACAGACAAAATCCTGCACTAGGCTGTGTGCTCCTTAAGGGCCGGGATTCTGGTTCGCATTCTCTGATATCTCTTAAGTCCCTAGGTTAGTGGATAAAGGCGTATGGTTTGTGTGTCCTCTGACATTTGAGGGTCACGGTTGAAATTCATTCCATATCCTGTTTCTTTCCTCCACACCAGAGAAATGGACATCAGTATTCTGGTACCACTTATGAAAGGTTCTCAGCACATAGCTTGAACTCAGAAGGGCAAAAGATCGAATTTACCATTTAACAGGTGTGATGGCTTAGTGAAATAAGGCTGCAGTTTCAGTAATGAGTCAGGCCCATTCCCCGACACCCTGTTAGCTATGAAGGTAAGGTATATAGATTGTGTGAAAGACGCATGACATAATCTCTCACGTTCCCTGTAGAAGCCTTCTCCCACTGTACCCAACATGTAGCCAGGACTGCTTAGCCAAACAGAGGCGTTAAACTCAGTATAGGATGGACTATTGAAATAAAATTGTGCACATTTTGCTGTCAAACAGTGTTGACATAAGTGGCTCCCTTGAAGGAGACTTCTTGCCAAAGAAGAATTTGCTCTCTCTCCAGGAATAAGGAGGAGTAAAATACTAAGTTGCATTTTTTCAGAAAGTGTGACATGGTCTACTTTATTACCATTGTATGTAATAAACAAACATACACAAGAATTTTTGCATATAGGTGTACATAGAATTAGATACATAAAACTTAAAATCACAGGTTAATAATGTACCAATTTCATGTAGAGACTTGTTACAATACATAGTATATATTTATTACCCTTGTGTATGTATGTATAGAAACACATAGTGACTTTGTTTTGTATTATGCAAATGTCTATGCAAGCCTCACACTTTCACAGCATATAAAGACATTTCTTTTTTCCTAACCTTAATTCAGGTGAAGGTACAAGTAAGAAGCTGGCGAAACATAGAGCTGCAGAGGCTGCCATAAACATTTTGAAAGCCAATGCAAGTATTTGGTGAGCTAAATTTCTTTGTATTCTGCAGCTCAAAAATATCATGGCTGAGGTAAGATTATAAATTTGAACAAGCTCACAAAAGCAACAAAGTGAACAGTTGTTAGTATCTAGCTCTAAAATTCTATTTCCTTGTGAAAACCAGTCAGTCATCTGTTAAAGACGACTTTATCCTTAAGAAATTCAATCCAGCAATTAAGTGTTAAATGAAAGCTCCCTGGAATGAGGCCTTTTTTCTCCCCTCAGTGGGGTGCAACAGTAGAGAACCCCAGTTTTTCTGGAAGATACCTTACTGTGTTAAGACTGTAATAATTTCTACACTACATAAAATAAGTTGTGAAGTGCAAAAAGGTCAGTGGAAAGTACTCTTCAGAAGATTCTAATTTGGAAGGCGACAAAGAGATTTCCTTTTATTATAGAATGTATACCAAATATAAAAAGATGTTAAGTGCCACTAAGTGGGATGTTAACCCTTGATGAGATTTTTTTTCCAAAATAAATTTGTTGTCACTTCAGGTGCTTTTAGAAAATATTGGTCCTGGAGCTTCTCATGTATCATAGAGTGAGGTCCTTTGGTTTCTAATGGACACAGTCTGGAGCATCCTGAGCCTTTAAATTCTCCTCTTCTCATGCACTCAGTTATTCCTGGAGTGTAGTCTGGTGCCTGCTCAGCGTTGAAAGCAGAGGTCCATGGGAATTGAGAAGGGGTTTTCCTCCAGCTTCAAAACTTTTGGTCTAGCATGTACTTAGGTTCTCATGCGGTGCTCCTCCCCTTCCCAAGCCCTTCCAAAGCATTTGAGTAGCTTAGAATGAAGCATTGACAAGCTTTAGATCTCCCAAAACAATGCTTGAGTCTTTGGGGTCATACATTATAGCTGATTTATGCTGGCTTTGAAGACATGCCCAACGGCATGGCAGGTGTCAGATTCTCCCCTCGCCGGTGATGACCATGCTATTTCTGTGCTGCCCAAAGGTCAACCCAAAGTGTCGAGTATATCTGTAGAAGTGAACATATGGAGTGTCCTTTCTGCACAGGGACACTTCACTTTGTCAGCAAAAAAAGGCTAACAAACTTTACTATATATTTGTGCTTCTTGACAGATAAGATGGGAATTACTAAGCTGTAATCAGACCTAAAGTGGCCTGATTTAATACAGAGACTTTCTCACTTCTCCATCACAATTATTTGGGTAGCTTCGGCGTGCAGCATAGTAAGTGAATATTCCTGTCTCATCAGCCTGTGTAAAGCTTGAGATTCTGGCAGGTGGAAAAGCAACCTGATGAAGTGGCAATAACTAAACCGCTTTTGTCATGGAAAAGTGACTCCTCAGTCACCTGGGTGGTAGTAACCTTGAATGTAGCTTTACTCGGGGCTAGAAACTCATCACCTAGATAATGAGTAATTTCAAACAAGTTAGAAGACACTGTTCTCTTTTTCCCCAACCATAGTCCCCACGTGCTAAAACCAGGTTCATGTAGGCCATCTACTTGATGCAGGGCACATACCAATCTCAGGAGGATTGTTCTAGCATGGAGCAGATGATAGATCAGATGGATTTTTCTCCCATAATTATTTTAGTGGAAAAACAGCATTATGATCTGTATCATGCACATTACCAGGCTAAATTTCCTGTCTGATCACTAGTCTTTCCCTTTTTGTGTAGCTGTGACAGTACTATGGTTTATTTAAACATTTTTATTGAGCACCTACTATATGCACAGTCCTGTGAGGCTTATGGAGGTAAGTAGTACATAGGCTCTGCCATCAAGGATTTTACATCTGAACACAGGAACGACCTGGTGTGGGATGGACAAATTACATGTATTTGTAAGAATGTAGAATTTATGGTAAAATAATTTGCCTAAGAAAGGGTCAACCTAAACGTTAATAATGGTTCAAAGGAGGGAGACATTATGCTCCATTATGTTCCATAATAATATAGGTTTCTTAGAGGAAGTGGCATTTGAGATATACCTTGGTTAGTGGATAGATCACATTCTCATAGAAGAGGTGGGAGAGAAGGGCATCCCATGGAGAACAGCAGGGGCATGGAGGATGAAATAAGAAATGCTTGTCATTTACTTAATAGTTTGGGGAAAATTATTTTGTTTTATAACATTTTAAAAAAATGTTCAGCTTTGCAGTTCCTGACCCCTTAATGCCTGACCCTTCTAAGCAACCAAAGAACCAGCTTAACCCTATTGGTTCATTACAGGTAAGTCACAGGGTTTTTTCCTTTCATAACACTTTGTCTATTGAAGAAAGATGTCATAAATTGATCATATGACAACGGCTGAAACAAGGAATAAATATTTCAAAGATAAGATGGTATAATATTTTGTTTTCCCAGTTATGATCATTAGATATTACAGCATTTACTTGCAATTATTTTCCTATTTATTTACATTTTGGATTTTCTTCCATATACAGTATCTGCCTTTGGTTTGTGGAATTCTCAGTTGAGATCAACAGGACCCCAGTGCACATGGGTAGAGTGTTTTATACTTTAAGGATATTTCTTGCCACTGTTGTGACAAACCTCTTTCTACTTCTGTTAAGACAGAAGATTTTATAAAGAACCCAGATCTGGCAACCTACCTCACGAGAGGGAAGTAGTTTATTTGCTTATTCTACAAAAAATAGTAATAATAATAATAATAAAAAAATTCAGCTTTGAATTTCTGCATGCAGAATATCCTTCTTGCAGATTTATCCATGTGCTCTGTTGGACAGCTCCCCTCCCCGTTATCCAGCCCGTCTTTTGGTCCCTTTCTTGCTGTCTTTTTCTTTAGTTTTCTTCGCCTGATCTTTCCTCAGCTCTGTCCAAGTCTGTTTGTTTGCTGCCTTTGCGCATCCGCTCTTGTTCCAGTGCAGTAGTTAGCCAGCTGTGGGCAGGAAGTCTGTAACTAGGAGGGAGAGGCATTAGAACTGCTGACAGTGAGACCTGTAGATGTTCCCCAGGAAGACCATAGTAGCTTCTCTTTCTCTTCGAGCTCTTTGATATTTGCTTGCTATGGCTTAATAGGGGAACACCATTCCTATCCTAGCAGTAAACTGCTTCAGTTGTGGTATTGTGGGCTTGCAAGATATAAAATGCAGGAATATTTATGGGGCATATAAGGTCTTCCCCCATTTTTCCATTGCAGAATATCATTATTCTTTTCAAACATATAAATACAGATGGGATCAAAATCATGAAAGAGTATCATTTATGTGATTAAGCCATTGCATAGTAAAAATTACTACTAAAGCCTCATCTCAATTTTCTAGGAGTTGGCTATTCATCATGGCTGGAGACTTCCTGAATATACCCTTTCCCAAGAGGGAGGACCTGCGCATAAGAGAGAATATACCACAATTTGTAGGCTAGAGTCATTTATGGAAACTGGTAGGTATTTCTTTTATACAACTGAAGACATTTGAAATATTTTCAGATGATGAATGACCATAGAAAGTTCTGTTGTGATCTCCTTTCAAATATTTCTGTGGGGGGAAAAATTGATACACTCCTATTCTACTGTCTCTTTCTGCAGTTGAATTTAAGTATAAATATTTGGCTTAAGAATACTTATGCTTCTTAATTTGATATTTTTAAAAATCCTGGAGAAGCTCATTTATGGAAATAATTGACTTTATATACTCTGTGTTGGTGTGTTAGAATCATTTTAGAAAAAAGCCATGTAAATCTCTTGGAAGTTTCAACAGCTGTTCTAGAAAATTGGAGGACTAGAAGATCACATTTGAAAATAAGATGATTAATAAGAGGCTAGATGGCAAAAAATAGCATGAGCTAAAAATAAAGTAGAAATTATCCCTTTGAATGATAGCAACTTCTATGTTATAAGGGCCAGAAATAATGGGGGGAAAGTCACTTAATAGAGTACTAAGTGAGGGTCCCTATTGTAATGTCTCACCATGTTTCTATCATTCTTAAAATGGCATGAAATGGAATTGGCTAGGTATCTGTTTCAAGTAATAAACAACCGTTTGCCCAATGCAAAAAGCATTGGACTGCAAGTGGGAACCCAAACTTCCATTCTTTTTTAAAAGATTTTATTTATTTATTTATTTGAGAGAGCATGCACAGCGGTTGGGGAGGGGTAGGGGGTGAGGGAGAATCAGGCTCCCCAACTGATCAAGGAGCCCGACATGGATCTCCATCCCAGGATCCTGACCTGAGCCAATGCAGGCAGATGCTTAAACCACCGAGCCACTCAGGCACCCCACCTTGTGTCCATTCTTGATGCACCTTGA